>NC_136547.1:4332500-4932500 GCF_910591455.1 Pholis gunnellus | reverse complement strand
AAGACACGGGGGAGAAACAAAATCACGAGAGAAAAGAGATTTGATATTAGTAAAAGCTGTATTTGATGAGGTTTCTATGGAAAGGAACACCCATCGACAACAGTTTGGAAGACTTGGCATTAAAGGCTACAAAGTTCCAAAAGTGACTTTATATTGCTATTTCAGACTGCCAATGTACAAAGACTCTTTGCAGGGATTTAATACTTATTATTGAATGCATATAATATTGTGTAATTTAGTCTGCAAGAAATGAATTGCACTTTAGATAGTGAAAGAACCGAATCAAGAAAATAAGATCATGAGCCGGGCCTGTGACATCATGACTTCTATACCTCATAAATTAAGACTGTGTGTTTCAAAATGATGAGTTAACAATATCATTATTACAAAAGGCTTTATGATTATGAGATCAATATCTTGTAATTGTTTAGTTCAATTGTGTTTATCTACAAATGAAAAAAGGATACAAAAGGACAACAGGAAGCGGTGCCATCAAAAAGAACGAAAATGGAAAAAACTACTTTTAAAGGGTTCTCCTTTTGGAGCAAAGTGTGTGTGTGTGTTTGTGTGTGTGTGTGTGTGTGTGTGTGTGTGTGTGTGTGTCAGCAGCTGCAGGACAGAAAGACCTAATTACATGGACTGAGGGGTGGAGACAGTGTGTGTCTGGAACACTTCACAGGGAGAAAGAGAGAGACAAAGTGTTGACTAATAAGTGATATTACAGTTCCAGTTGGCTTTACTTAGCTGGAACGAACACACACACACACACACACACACACACACACACACACACACACACACACACACACACTACTAGAAAGCCAGTCAAGATATACCGTATTTATGGTCAATGGGACCACAGAACGCACATGCACACATATTTTAAGGTAACAGCAACCCAACCAGTGAGGTGGGATGTTACCGTCTCTTTATCTGCACAGTACAGCAGGTACGTAGGCGTGATGGTCTATTGTGTTTGCTGCAGTCCGTATGTGTGTGGACTGAACCTCGGATAAGAAGTTTAACTTCCATCGTAGCACCAAATATTTAATTAGTTAAAAGAACAAGAATCCTCTGATGATATATGGGGCTCCGTCCTGCTCTCTGGTAAAACGCTGCTCGTTTGGGGCAGATGATAAACCATGAGGGCTTTGCTTTTATATTACATCATGTGGAGATTCCTGTTTGTTTCATCTTCTTTTCAGCACACAGACCCGCTGCTCCTGTGTGCTTTATTTGACTGGCTCCATGGACGATGGATCAGATAGTCTGTCCAGGTTCATTCATCATATCCGTGTTGTGACACAGCTCCCACAGGGACACGGGGGGGTTCAGCGTCGGTGCTGCTTGTATTCAAAGGGTGGCTCAACTTTGCTGAGCATCGGCAGATGCCAACCGTTTATCACACTCGCTCCAAAATGTCAGCCAGTCTGTTTGACATGTTGTCAGCGAAGAAGAAAATAGAGAGGAGAAGAGGCATGAATGTGACAATAACTCCGCCTCCCGATCTCACTTCCTGTTGTGTTCTATGCAAGCTAATAATCATCTAATATCCATTATGTTGGGTGCCACTTTTCTCTATGATGATTATTACACTCGATACCTTTCTCACCTATACTTCAATTCCCAGAAAGCTGTTTGTTTATACTGTGACCAATTGGTTGCTAGGGAGCTTAATTAATGGCTGCTCGGGTTGAACCCGTAATGTTGGAGATGATTTAGAGGATCTGTCTCCGAGGCGACCATTATCTCCGTCCCGCAGACTGGTGAGGTTGTCACAGTGACAGAAGTGGCCCTCCATTACAGGAGGAGAGAGCAGAGGAACCCAGATCCTCTCTCTCTGCTTCCTCACTGTCAACATTCTTCATTCATATAAACTATGTATGTATGTGTGTATGTATGTCAAAACTGACTAATTTCATCCTGGGTCAAGACACCAGAGTGAACTTGAGAAGAAAAAGGTAAACAACAGAAAGCTAAGAAGTTTTCTTTCTTCGCTTTTTTTCCTGGTTTTAGCCGTGAAGAATAATGATCCCGACAGCCAGGCAGGGCAAATATGATAAACCATGGTGATGGAGGCAGGATAGGGAGGAGAGCAGAGTAGGAGGACCGAAAAGGGACAGCAGAGTAGCAGAGCGAAGCAAGGAGGGGAAGAGAGGAAAGGAGAAGTAGAGGGAGGATTTGAGTGAAGAAGAGGAGAGTGAAAGAGGGGGGAGCAGAGGATTAAAAATGGATGGAGAAAGGCAGCCATATGTAAGGGTGAGACATAGTGCAGTTGGGCAGGGAGGTTGGTTGGGGCAATTAGGAGAAACCGGAGCTATCACCCTCATTAGGCTGGTTGGGTGGAGGGGGAGGAGGGGGAGAGCAGAGAAACAACAGAGGAGAGGAGGTGGACCACTGTTACTCGTGCTGACATTGTCATGTGTTTCTGAATACCATCGGTCCTCCTCTCCTCCTCTCCTCCTCTCCTCACCACAGACTTGTCTCAATCAACCTCATTGGGTCCGTTTCTTTCTCCCGATACCACTCCTACTCTCCTGCCTTCTCGGTGCTCTTTACTCAACCCTCTAACCGCTCCTTCATTTACTGTGCAGAAAATACATCATTCCTCTCTCTCACTCTGTTCTCAATCCTTTCTCCTTGCGGTCTTCGTTGTTCTCACCTCAGTAGAGGTTAGAGGACATCTTTGTTTCTCATCTCTCTGCTGTTGACACATCTACAGGAACCATGTGGGGAAAACAAGCCTTGGACAACTTATAGCTTTTTCTAACCCTGTTTTTTCCCCCTGGTAGCGTGACCACTGTCTGAGAGTACAGGAGCCCGGTGAGGAGCAACCACAACCCACAGCAACGACTAGAGACGACAAAGTTTGCAGATTAAAGGATGCAGCTGTTTTACTTTTATTCGTTGAGTTGGACAGGCACTGTTAATAACACGTCCACTTATTTTCTAGTGGTGCAACGGATCATAAAACTCACGGTTCAGATCAGATCAGCACAAAAGAAAAAAGGAGCAAATGTAACTTTTAGAGATCCCTGATCAGGTTGTTTTTTTCCATTGATGATCCATATTAACAGATACAGATCTCTTTATGGTTTGATTATATGGCTGGTCATTCTTCATAAAAACACTATAGGTTACTATAACTAAAAGTAAAAGGATAACATTAGTAGTTTTAATGATGTATTATAATCTGCTTAGTGTAAACAGGTCATAATTCATCTCTAATATCTATTTATGTTGCTGTGAAATCATCTACTTCACACTAATGGATTTATTCAAGTTTCTCCCCAAAACTACATTTTACGAGAACACACCATGATAACGTCATAATTTACCTTTGCCTAATACTCATTTTCACTGAACAGAGCCTGAACGCATCATAATGTAACCAAACGGAACCTTTGTTTGTTGTCTGTTAGCGGTGCTGCTAACGTTAACTAGCTCTCCTCCTGTCAATTCAAACACAGATTGGTTGTTCATATTGTAACATTATCGGAGATCAGTGACTAGAAAAGCATAAATGATGTCCTGACCGCATATTTTACTGAATTATGGCGAATAGCGGCCGCCAGTAAAACTATATTTCACACTGTGATGGTTAACGTTAAACTGTGTAATTAATCTGCGGTTCACATGTGTGCCGATCCGTGAGGGGGAATATCCGTACGGATCACGGTTCGACAGTGGTCTGTTACACCACCAGTATTTTATCACTGTGACTAATACGCTCACAACACAAACGTCCTCATTGGCAAACAGCTGCTTTGTATTGATGACTTTTCGTCCCATTTGATGTACAACCGCTTCTAAAGGAAATGTTCTTAAGAAATACATTTTCTCTTTCTACTGATGGCTTGTTAGGCTTCCCTAAGCCCTCAGCATGCACCTTGTTTCCAGTGTCAAATAACACCAGAATAAAACCTTCAAAGTGGGGGAGATGTCGTGTGAAGGAGTGGAAGGACAGTCAAGCAATCAAGGAGATGGTGTCATTTGAGACAAGCTGACACACTCTATACAGTATGGACACAATGGACGGGCGCGGCCTAGCTTACACTGACAGAATAATGCATGGGGCAGAGGCATCGAGGTGTAAACTATAGCCAGCTGATGAGCAGCGGTGCTACTGTTTACTGGGACGGCACCACAAGAGAAACGGAAATGATGTGATGGAGCTAAATGCTTTGCTGTTTCAGATGTATCAACTGGCACATGCTAGTCTATTATTTTCTGCACCAATAACAAGACAAATTCATGCACATTCTTTTTCCACATGGCAATGGAAATTGCTCTGATGAAGTTCTGATTATGCCACTTCTCATATTGCCAGTGAGTGTAGCCAAGGGAAATTAAGTTTGTGAGAGGATCACAGCAAAGTTTGTACTCATTTGCTGAGCGATGCATAGTTTCTATTACTGCTGATGACTTTCCAAAACATGCCATAATATTGAATATTTTTATAATAATGCTCGTTTGCCTGCCGTTTAGGTCTCTATTTCAGTCTAACTAAAAAGATCCTCGATAGTCTAAATAAATCTTAACATAGTGAACATCACAATCAGTTTAATTTTGTCAAAGCGTACGGTAACTATGTGGTGACACAGTTAAAAACAGAGACTGAGTAATGGCTCTCCCAAAAGAGTCTTTGTATCCCATTAAACAGGACAGGAAATATTACACTGCTCAAACACAAAACAGCAATTTAAGCTGCATGAACTTTCAAGTCTCTTAAACCAACCTTTAATAAGAATGCATTAATCAACTTAGAACACCTGGTTGGGTTTTTGAAAATGGTTGTCACCTTCCAAGCATAGAGAACGGGTGGTGAGTATGTGATTTACAGTTGAAGCGGCGCACAACAACACGTTGAAGAGTTACACACATACAAACACGTTGAAGTGCCAAAGCAATTTAAAGAGCCATCTTTACTGTAAGAATTGAGGAGAAAGATGCTTTGCTGAAATGCCAGAGTCAGAGGATGGCACGGCACAATAACGGATCTTATTTCATGCACGATTAGAACAAGCAGTGGCTTCACTCTCTCCCCCTCTCAAGCTCCATGAGGTATACACATATGGGAATGCACACACACACACACATACACACACACACACACACACACACACACATACACACACACACACACACACACACACACACACACCAGCAGTGACACACAGCCATGAGCAAACACAGACATGCAGTTTGTTAAACAGACACTCACATTAAAGTGTGCACGCACACACGGGGAATTTAACTCATTAGTGATATTGAAGTAGCCCTGCAGTCAGCCAAGGTTCATGACCAGGTGAATAGATTCATTTCCATGTCTGAAACCAGCGGGATTCATGCCTCTGTGCGTGTGTGTGTGTGTGTGTGCGCGTGTGTGTGTGTTATATTTGTGTACAGAAGAGGCAGGGTCCTATACAGTGTGTTTGTTTGGACTGTGTATAGGCAGTGTAGAGCTGCAACATTTTCAACCATTTTAATAATCGCTTAATAGTTTCAGCTATTTTTCAAATAATGAGAAGATCTGCTTTTCTATGTCACATATAACAGTAAACTGAATATCTTCACGTTTTGGACCGTGAGTGGCATATTTTCAGTTTTTCTATATTAAATCTCTAAAATAATCACAATCAGCAGATAATGAAAGTACACAACCATTCAGACAAATACAAAGCATGTACTGTCAAGCAGCATTTTGTCCACAAGCAGCAGCCTCTATGAAGCACAATGCAATGCAGCGACGAGGTGTTTCGCGTTTCCAGGCAGGTGCTCACTTTTTTAAATGCCACAACACTTGCATTCTTTCTTTTGCTATCACTCTTGTCTCAAATGTACACATAATGAATGCAGAATCTTCAAACAGCTCCCCTGGGGTTTGCTGTAGATAATTTAGAAAAATATACACAAAGTGGAGGAGATTGGCTGAGGAAAGGCGCACATCAAGTACTTCTTAAAATTCCTGACATGTCACAGATGGATAAATATGAGTCTCAGGCTATTGGAAGACATTTTCCTTTCGAATTTGCTCTGCCAGCCATAGATCATATTCCCCGGGATCCCTCTCTCCTGTGCCGGCTGCTCTGCAGTCCCCATCAGCCTCCTGTAGTCTCAATAAAAAAGAAATATTGAGAGTTCACTGCCTGCTCTCCTTTCTAAAATTAAGCCCTGAGGGAAAAGAGAGAGTGGGAGACCCTCCCCTGGCCTCTGCGTAATATGAGCCATAGGATGCAGGGGCCACGGCGTAGCTACACCTTAATGTCTGTGGTGAATAATGCACGTAGATGGGGCCCCAGGCTAGCCACAGTTCTCATCTGTGGTCACTGTGCTGGGGCCACAGGCCTAAAGGCAAGCAGATCTAGGGTTTCACCTGGCATCAAGGGTTATCTGTGGATCTGAATTCAGCCGGTGAGCTGTCCAGCACTAGGGTTCCACCTGGCGCCAGGGGGTTATCTCGCTGACATGGAGTCATATTCAAGCATAACGGTGAGGAGTGTCCCTGGATTTAGGATAAATGGTTTTGAATGCAGCAAATCCCTTCAGGAAATCAATAGGAGAGCCCACAGTGACAGTCTCTATAACACGGTTTACAGTGGTTCAGCTGAGGCTACTAGGGGTCATAACTGAAACAATTTTCAACAATAATTCAAAGGATTAAAAAGCATTGAGATTAGTAGAAAGGTTTACTGTCCAGAGTCAGGCTCTACTGGACTCTCCTGGTGGTTTTAACACTAGTATTTAATCTCAGTTTTACTGTCCAGAGTCAGCTGTCCAGCTCTTTGGGCTATTTAGCCACGTTTTCTGACAGATTGCAACCTTTTCCACTATAACAAAAAGACAGATGTTGATGGGTGTAAAAATGATTTTTTTTTGTCCAGTTACAAAAGGGGCTTTATTGTACTTTTCTACTATTTACTTCTAAGATACTGCACAAGTAGCTGCACAGGCAGTTCCCAAATCTTCCAAAGATGAATCCTTTTCTTCTCTCAAGGGGACTCCTCAGGAGGTACAGTAGTTGTCCACTGTAGTTGTTGACAACAAAAGTCTAAAATAGTATACGTTTACAAGAATGGAACGATGTCCCTCATCTGTGGCATAATTGGATTCTACGTATTATAGGTGACAGCATTGAGGGTGTCCTACTTAAGAGGAAGGCACTCGCTAGGGGCAGGTGGAACTCCTGGCTGACCTCCAAATGCACTCCAGTTAGAAATTCCTGCCTACTTCAAAGAGGGCATCTGGGAGAGGTTCCAGAAAACTTTGTTGGGAAGGAGATGCAGGCTCTGGCTCAGCATATCCACAGACTTGAGAGTCTGTCCTACTCCAACAGTGGGACATATTCACAGAGAGGGTCAACATCCCCTATTTACTTCAATAGTACCATTCAACATCATGGAAATAAGTCTATTTTATGTCTAAACTTACATTATCCCATTTAATTTAGTTGCTTGCAGTCTAAATGTATCAGAGTAGGTTCTCCTCCTCTTAATCTCTTTCTTAATCTCTCTTTGTGTTGATGTTGAGAAATAACAAGAAAATGCATAGATTTCAGTGGAAGGCAACATACACAATTGGCCTTGCTGTACATCGATCCTGCTTACTGTTGTGCGTAATTACCCCCCAAAGGCCCACTCTGAGCCAGGAACAACCCTGGTCTAGTCATGTGACTCCTTTTGTGTGCCTCATCATGCGTGCACAATTCTGGAGCTGCTTTAATGAAAATTAAGGCTCAACTCCCTCTCTGAATAGCGCTACATTAAGTCCTAATAGCATTGGAAAAGACATACTACCCAATAAGTTAGGTTTGCACAGATGCCATTAATCCTTCCCCTGCCGTTTAAGTGCTCAAATAAATATCACAGCAGCAACATTAAGCATGATTGGTATTCAAAGACTAAGCAAGGGTGGATGAAGGTCCTGTTTCATCACTGTTGACAGTTGTTTTTGACACGGTTTTGTGCGTTCAGACTCGGAGTGTCTTCCCAACCTGATATTTGACAGCGTATTGCGGGAACCACAATGGGTGACTAACACTGTCAATCAACCAAGTCATGTATTCAAACGTTGCAGCAGATGGAAATTAAATGGAGCCATTGATGTACAGTATACACAAAAACACACAATATTTCACAGGTACACAACAAGCACACAGATACTGAAAAACACACATGAATTTGAGGTTTCTGAAGCATAATAATACTGTAGATGTTCAACATCATTAGCTGTGCTGGGTTATTAAACATCCCCACAACAGACTTTCACAATAATATGTCAACACCATCAATCAACTTTGCAAACACAAGGCTCTGGTTCTCAGTGGGGTTCAGAGCAACACCGGCCAGCCAACCACGTGAAGTATTTGTTTCTGCCGCTTGAAAATGTATATACAATTTGATTTATTTACTTAAAGTAATTCAAATTAAAGTCTGCGAGGAGAACACCAGTAGTAGAGAACATGTATCTTTCATCACCACAGAGCTGGAATATCCGCTGATAACGGTAAAGCTGATGATACAGGGGCGGGTCCAACTACAACAGTGTGTGCGTCTCTTCACAACTTCAGAGGGACCAGAGCCTGAGCTCCCTGGTCAGCATGAACTTTGAACTCACCAAACCTGGCTGTTCAAAGGCCTCTTTTGAACAGACCCTTCCTTTTCTGATCAAGCGTTTTTATTCTCTTTCCATAAGATTTAAAAAAAGATCTCCACTGCACCTCCCGTTTTCACATACACGCACAGGCTCCAAACGTCAGCAGTAAGCGGGGAGGACATTTACAGATGAAATCCAGGAAGATGAACCTTTGTCAGTGAGAAGTTTTTCTCAATGCATTTCAGGCCTGAAGCATTTTTAGTGGTGTGAATAAAATGCATGACAGCTGCTGTGCACCAAGAAAGTTATACATAACAGAATCTAAAAGTAGCTTTTCCACAAAAATCTAAAAGACAAAAGCAAAAGTCTAATCTATATTTAATTCTCATATGTGATTGCCATTTAAATTGAGGACGAATCTCTTTGTTCTATTTCAAACAGCCACAAAACAGTGGTAACCATCACAAAGCGCTTTAACAACTCTAATTATCATGTCAGACAACAGCACTTGCTGTAATAAGACACATAAGTAATAAGAGCGACACTTCTACAACGACTTTCAAGAGCTCCCAGGGTACAAAGTGTGAATACTGCAGGTACCACTATACAAAACGTTTTGGAACGTCTTTGCCGAAGTAAATCCACTTTAAAGAGCCACATTAAAAAGAACCCTGTCAGGGAGAACAGCATGAGGTGCCCTGGTGAGTGGGCAGACCCATAGACACACTGCTCCATGTGGAAGCTGTGAAGCTTACTGGTTTGATTTGACTGGTGATCTCTGCTTCTCCAAATAAAACGGTACAGGGAGCGCTTGCTGCTTGTCCTTTAGGTCTATCACAGAAGACAGGAGCTTCTTTAACATGTTGGACGGCTGAGCCGATGGTCAGACTCACAGTAAGCACAGACATGATAGGAAGAATTCCCTACATGGAGAAATGGAGAAGAGGTAAAAAAAGAGTTTTACATCAGAGGATGCAAGCAAACAGGAAAAGTGTGGGGGGGGGGGACAGAGAGAACAGAGGATAAGAGAAGGCAGATGAGAAATATAAGAAACATGGAAAAACAGTGGGACACTGTGGCAGAGAAGGTGCCGAGGTATTATTGTATCTATGTGAGGGAACAAACCTGCAGAGAGCCGGTGAGAAAGCAACAGCGGGACGGATTGACAGAGTGAGTGAGTGATGAGGGGAAGGATGGTTAGGCGCCGCTCTGATCGGGCTGGACCCAAAGAATGAGGGAATGAGTGACAGTGCCCAGCTAATGTTTCAGACCATTTCCTTGGGCTGTGCCACTGGGGAAGGACGGTCTGCGGTAATTCTAATTGAAATGAAACTAATACGCCAGCAAATAAGCCAGGCCCATAATACTAATGGACATGTACCGTATGCAGCAACACACGCCATTAGTGCTCTCCAGAAGAGAAACAACGCAGAGAGGAGGAGTTAACATTTAATGCATTAGCATCCAGTATGAAGAATAATGGCGAGCGCCAAATGAGTGGTGCAGCTGAATGCAACTTTGATGAACGCCTTTGATTTTACACTTAGAGTAAAAGCCAGGGGACAGGTAGGTTAGTCAAACCCACGCGCTGCTGTTTGTCCGTGCGTCACATATGGGCTGTGGTGTTTGGCACTTTCTATGAAATGTCCTCTTATAACGGAGGAAAAATAAGAGATGATGACAGTTCATTATCTGGTTAACAAACATGAATATTTTCAAAAGAATTAGTCCTTACTTACAAATATGGACGCTTATTTCACTTTAGAATTCAGTCTTTTGGCATTGTATAATGCCTATATAGGAAATGCTAATAATGCCTTTAAGCTGTTTGAATGGGAGCTGTAGAATAAATGATGATAAATGATTGAAACATATTTTCAATATGTTCTGTTTCTTTCTGAATGTATGTGCATTTATAGGAAACAAAGGTCATGAGATATGGTTTGTTCACAAGAAGAAGAACATTTTTGGTACACTAAACACTAAAGAGATCCAAAATAAAACCACCACTAAAATGATCTCCACAACAGCCTGAAGAAAGTCCAAAGCTGACCCATTCTGCACGCAGTACGTATTGACAGTTTCGGAGGAATACAACACAGCATGATCAAAGCAGGTCTGCGTACATAGACGAGTACACACATCTCGTCCCCTCCTTTGTGTGCGTTTGTGTAACGATGAACGTGACAATGAGCAAGAGGCAGAAATACGCAGAGACAGAAGCATAGAGGGAAAGAGAGGCAGAGGGGAGTCCTCTGAATCTCCTTTAAACTTTCTCCATACTGCACTCTGGCTGGCACTCTCTGCGTTCAGCAGCGTGCAGGAGCAATAGCAGCTGAGAAAGCTTTGATTTGAGCGTTTGCACCATGGAGCAGAATGAAACACATCTGACAGATATTGGGGCTCTCTGCAGCAAAGGGTTGATTGACAGGCACTGAGGACTTGTGTCACGCACGCATAATGAAGTAATAAAGCTATAAGAATGGACCCGCTCTACCTGTTACCGTGTCTGAAACGGCTCTGTGTCCATCACTCTTCATGAGTGCTGTGTTAGGTGAATCCAGCTGGCACCGTGGCAGGACCCATAAGTCTCCTGGGGTTTTGTGGAACAGTTGCTAAAGCAAAGCCTAAAGCTGTGTAGTAGAGACAGGCCACTGTGTGCAGTCTCCTGCCAACCAGTCATAGTACAGAGTCCTAGTCATCAGAGTGGTCAATGCCAAGCCCCTCTGACACTAGCTCTAAAATGATTCATTGATTATTTCGGTCAATAAACACAATATCGAAGAGCCATTTTGGCCTTAACTGGCTTCAAGACATCAGAAATAAGTATTAAGGACTCTCTTGCTCAGAGATCCTTTATAACTTCCAGTTTTGCTCTGTTAAACAAATCCCTGTGATAACATAGTTGTTTATCTGGGATATCTGTAACTACCTGTAAGAAAACACTTGAAACAGGTTTTAGGACTTTGGATCCATTGGTTGTATAACAGGCCTTCGCCGTGGCTCTGACATGGCACAGCAAGCAAGATTGACGAGTGCTGCATAGCGTAACAAGACCGTAAGGGAAGGAGGCAGACTCAGTGCACCTATTAAACACAGCACCACAACATCCATCCATCACGCTGTATGTCATTTATGGTGTCCGGCTGGACGCACACAGTTCTGGTCTGTGTGGAGGTGTGTGACAGCGACAAGGAGACTAAGTGAATGATGTGAAATGTCGTTTACAAACCTTTTAGTTCACCTGCACTGCAAAGCACCTCTAGCACATCAAGAGAAACGTATTGCCCTGTTGAATATGAACAACAGGGATGTCACGAGATAAGATACTTGGGTACCAAGTCAATGCCAAAATCCTGACAACGTGACCCTCATTTTCACACATTTCTTTACAATACCGCAGGTACGGCCCAGGGCTCGAGACTAACCGCGTCCCAGGGAAGATAGAAAATGTCCCCTGATAATGCAGCACTGTCAACTACAAGTCAGTGTTGAAGTCGGCAAGAGGAGAGCTAGTTAACGTTAGCTGTTAGCAGCCTGTGGGCTAGCAAAGGCTTGCTCGGCTAAAAGGAGCTCACACCTAATGTATGGAGGTTGTATTGAGTTACATTATGATGCATTTAAGCAGTACAAATTAGTATTGGACAAAGGCAAATTATAACATCAATATCGTAAAGTTTTGTGTATGTTTTATTGTTTTATTTATGTTTTATTTATTTGTTTTTAGGGAGGAATTTCATTGATATTGGTATCGACTACTACATTTATGGTATTGAAATTTGTATTCCTGATGTACAATGATTTGAAATATATGTTTTTATGGCATGCACAATTTTTACACAATTAGACAAGACTAACTATATTTAAAGTGCGTCACTGCACATGTAAAGAATGAAGATGGACATAAAATTATATCAATAAAGGCAATTACGCATTTGAAATGGAATGAATCAAACCAAAACATGGGGGGGGGGGGGGGGGGGGCAGGAAGAAAATATTCCAGTAAAAAAACTATTTTGTCCATTTGACAACCACAATCTGCAGCTGCCAATTCAATATCATTTTTCATGTCTTAAAAGTCAGCTGATGAGATAAACAGTATCCCAGCTGACTGCTATAAAAGGGAGAACAAATGTCGCTGGGGGTTCAAAAGATATCATAGCAAAATGTCTTCCTTCTGTAAAACTGCTTCTGAAACTAGTTTTTTGTAACATTACAATAACAACCAAACAATTGCTGTCATTACTAATAACGTCAGTTATTATTTGTGTTCAAGTTTAATCTTTGGTCATTTGTTTCATCCAATAATTGAGCCTGGTTGAGTCCACACAATCAATACATATCTAACAGTATATATTAATAGGACAAAAAGGCTGGGCTCTTTTAGAAATAGAAATATTATAGCATTTATTTTCAAACAAATATATGTCAGCTCAGGATATAAAAAAATGATTTGGAACCGATGTCGGCTCTGACGGCTAACCTCCAAACACAGTTGCTGTAGTTGCAGAGGAAACATGAGGAAATCAAACTACAAACTTGAAGAAACAGAACAGAACCTTTCAAATCTGGTGCGAGTGAGAGAGAGAGAGAGAGAGAGAGAGAGAGAGAGAGAGAGCAAAGTGAGGCATACAATCACCTGGACAGGATACCCCCATTCATATTACAGTCGAGGTTTCCACATACATAAACACACTTTCCACTGAGACTTTCCACAACAGTCACACACACACACACACACACACACACACACACACTGACCTCAGAGAAGGAAAGACAGAGAGAAACATTTGCATACTGTACACATGCATATTCAGATTAGCGTGCTGTTGCAAGAAACAGAATAATAAAAGTGCAAATAGAGCAAATAGAGCTTGCTTTCAGATAACTTTATACAGCAGAACCCTGTAGCCTGGAAATGTCTCGACAAAACGGAAAGACAGAAGAAGAAGGAGGAGAGCGAGAGAATGTGAAAGATGAATAAAAAAGGCAAGGAAAGAACGGTAGACATGCGCTGCACTGTACGTACAGTGAAATACCAATAAATAACTTTCTTTGATTTTACTTATCAGATCCTCCAACAACAACATTCCAAGACGTACACTGTTTCAGATAAGCCACAAGACAACATTTAGCACAAAACAAAGAATACAAACGGATATTACATTGGACATTATGAATAAGTGTCTGGAGTGCAATTAATTCAATCGCTCACATTCACAGGCACACTGTGCTGGTATTTTATGTGGCGTCTGTGTCAGCCGTGGAGGTATTGAGAAGGAGTCAGTACTGCGGCTCAAAGATGGAGCCTCATTCATGAACATGTGCTTACATACGCAGGAAAAGCAGATTTTTGGCCCATAGAGCACATTGGAATGGAACAAACACACTGAATTGAGCCGAAGTGGAACCAAAGGTTGTTAACAGCGTCATGCAACATACTAGTCTTTAATGGTTCAGTTTGGTTTGCAATACCAATAAATCCCATGATTTGGGATTATTCATAATGTTAATTGTTATTGAGGATGTTTAACATTATCCATAATTAGTGATGTAAGCACATAAAAAACAGGTCTAAAATTTAATTTACAATCCGTTACCAAACAAACCAGTCATTTTTCATCATTTTCAATTATGTAAGGAAATGCGAAAGAGCAAACATTTTAAAAACTGGACCGTAATACATAAACTGCAAAGAATGATATTAACAAATTAAAAAAGTTTCATTCAATATAAGATCAACATATGGGTTAAATAATTGGTTCAGTAAATTAAACACCAGCACACACGGATTTTCTCTATAAGTGAAATATGTGGTTTTGTTATGAATGAACTCTGAATTGGCACAAAGACAAAAAACAAGTGAACTCGCATGCTTTCTGTTTGTGAGAAGGTCAACATGGTTTGCAAATTCAAAAAAGGAGAGTCAGTGGCAATTTGTATTGTGATTGTGTTAGAAAACCCAAAGAGAGAGCGAGTGTGGGGGCGTCGCACAGAGAGAGGGAGTTTAAGGCTCTAGGCTAAACCTGCTTTCTACGAATCACCAAATTCATAAGGAGCGTGCACACATATACAGAGACACCTCTGAAGCTATACGAACAGCACAACATGCTTGGTGAAACAGACTATGGTTCACTTAACATATACTAGAGTGTGACATTTAACACCAAATTAGGTCAGCTTGGCGGTAATTCTCATATCACAAATCTGTTTTGGGTCAGACGATTGAAAAAACAATTATAAAACTACAGCGATTAGGAGGCGATTGCTGTGAATAGCGACTAAGAGATTATAGCACAGCAAAACCAATTCACAGCATGGACAAGCCTGGGTCCACACAGTCAGTCTGGCCCAGACTGGTGACCAGAACATCATTATTATTTATAAGCTGGAACTCCAAACAGAGAGAGAGGGATTTTTATCTGCTGATTCCCATTACAACAAGATTACCAGTATATCTAAATAAGCCACTTCCGAGGGCAAGATTAAATTGAATTAAATTTGGTTCCTTAGCCTCAACTGAGTAGGGTCCCAGCTTTGTACTCAGCATGGATACTAACTATTATTGCACTCCGAGAAACAGGGACACACACACACACACACACACACACACACAAAGCATTACTTCACATAGAGCATGTGTTATTGAAAATGCCCACATTGATTTGGAGGGTTCTACTTGGAGTCTTTGGCTCTTTACTGTGTGTATGAGGGTGTTCGTATCTGTCTGCGAGCGTGCAGAGCAGCCTAGTACAGCACATTGGGAGACTAATGAGGCGGACACTCAATGCAGCGCTATCGCACTTCGACGTGTCATGATTCATTATTTGGGTGTCATTGGGGAAAAAAGGAGGGAATTGCACACACTAGAACAAAAACACACCGTGAGCTCAACACGCAGGAAGAGTAGAATTGCCTGTAGACTGTATAGAAGAAGTGGACGTAGTCATGGTGACGTCACCCATTGGTTTGTGGACTGACGTTTTGCCTCGAGTTCGGCGATTTCGCCATCGCCATCTTGGCCATGTTATTTTTTTACAGCCAATGAACGGAAGTTACCGTATTTGGAATGCGGAGGAGTGACGTAGAGACCTGTCAATCACAGTAAGCCCGCCCTTAAGCATACTCCACTTTATTTATGGTCCTCTAAACAAACCATAACTTATTAAATGAACATCATGCTGTATTGAAGAAGACTTGAAACTAGAACTCATGTTTACTGAGGTAATAAATCAAGAGAGAAGGAGAGTCATTTTCTCATAGACTTCTATACAACCATGATTTCTTTTGCAACCGGAGTCAGTCGAGAGAAAGCAAGTTCAAGACACTTCCGCATCGGCTTCACTCGGCAGAACCGGTGGTTGCCGCCTGGTTAAGATGCACAACATGTACTGGTGATGCTGTTGGTCTTTGAAAATGGACGCCTCACGCTTCAGTTCAAAAACCTAATGCAACTTGTTGTTGTGTGGGCGACAGCGGCCAGCATTAGTTGGTTTGTGTGTGTGTGTTCTGTGCTATTAGCTGGAGGTGGGATCATCCATTGCAGTCATCTGCGTAGAGTGCTAACCTCTCCAGAGAGGCTGCATGTCTCTAAGTGCTTTGCTTAGCTACCGCTGCTAGGCAATCAAGAGTCGCACAGGACAGCCTGCTCCTCTGGGCTCACTGCATTATCACAGCACTTTGCTGTTAGGACACTCACATTTTCTGACAGACACCTGCTAGTCCTCAAGATCCACAACACACTGAAGACTGTCTTTTCATAATGCCTCGGGGTGTTATCAGTTCACAGTCACACAGGCTGCAAAGACTAACACTTATGTCTGCAACTGGGGTGGTGATTTGAATTCCCCAGACTTCTCCTTAGGATTAATTCATACTTCTGCAGAAAAACCTGCACAGAGCTTCCACAGAGATGGTTTGCGGAGCTCTCAGAACGTTGCAGAGACTCTCCTCCTGAAAAATGTGAGTATCTCACAGGCACCGCAGGTTTGACTGGACATCAGAGTTGGGTTTTCCGGACAAGTACCTCACATCTTGTTACAACCACAGCGACCACTTTATTGATTCTTGGCACAGAAGCTACTCTTCGCCATCCAACTCTTTCATAGTTCTTACCAATATTATTGTGTCGGGCAAAACTTTTGAATACTATTGAATCCGCTTATTCGAATAAATCAAAGACAAACAGACAAAGGATTTGAAAACTGCGGGTCCAAATCAAAAAGAAATGACATGCTTAACGCAATCCACCACAGTACCAGCGTGTGCTAGAGGGGACCACACAGCATAGGTACACAGCCGCAGGAGGATAGATCAGGGATAAGGATTTATAGCAGAAAACGGCTAGTTAATTGTGTTTTAATGCTTTGCTTGTCTATGATTTAATTCAGGGGCATTAATGGCTTCATGTCATTCCCAAATCCTTACATCCTACAGTTGCAACTACTCTGCATTAGTGATTCACTGTACGTTCAAAGCAATGCAGGATGTATTGGGACATTTTTACAATGCAGCCCCTGATCAAATGGAGTCTTGGCTTGTCACGTATGAGGTGTAAACACACACTAAATGTAATAGTACTCAAAGGCATACAGCTGATTTTCAAACAGTTGAGATAAAGAACATTGCCTTGTTAACACAGCTGTCCCTTGACCTTGGAAAATACATTATAGCTACAATAAAGAGGTACAGAGAGTGTGTGTGTGTGTGTTCGCCAAACTGTTTCAATGCTAACTAAAATACATTCCTTGCACATCAGCATCATGTTTAATGATCTGCAACAAGTACAACATCAAGGCTTGATTGATTGCTTCATTTCCTTTTGAACATACTCATTTTCACTTGAGTGGAGTGTCAGTAAACAAAGACAACCCAAAGCCAAAGCAAGTTCACACATTATATATGAAGTTGGTGTGTAATAAACACGCTGCTGTGATTACACACATTAGTTATGTCTCTCGCAAATCTGGTTTAAAGAATCTACTCAGTTTATGTATTGATGAATGTCCTTTCACTCAGCTCTTTTGTGCCATGTTAAAACACAGTTTGACACGATTTCATCACCCTGAACATAAAATACATTGAACCGTCTGTGTTCAAAGGATTTCTGTCACCTCTCTTAACTCGGCTGTGACAAGAGAACTATCAAACAGCCATCTCTTCAAATTGGATTAAGACTTGCTCCAGTAGCTCAACACTGACATCCTTGAATTAATCTAGCTCATGATGGCAGTCTTCATAGGCCCTTTATACAGACAACCTGTATTAGAACCCGCTATGTGACATCTTTACAGGCTGATGACAAGCAATGTTCTCTCTTCCCTGATGGAGGGGCAGAGAGAGACAGAAAGACAAATGCCGTGAGAAAGTTAAAGACACTGAGTGTCAATGAAACAGGAGGGAGGGAAAGCTGGAGATAGTGAGGCTGAGCAACTAGAGCCAAAGGGAAAGAAGGGAGGGAACGACAAACAGTGAGACACGATCAGACACCCTGAGAAGAGAGCGATAAGGAAAAAGATTCAGAGACAGACAGGAGGGTGTAGAGTGAGAATGTAGGAGAATATCTATCCAGTTAAAACAGATTGCTGGTTTATTCACTCATGTACTTGTTTCTTTTTCCAACGAAACAAAGACAACAATGCTCGCATTTCCCCTTTAATAGCCCTCTAGTCAACATCATATTTCTCTGTGAACCAGAGGTTAACGTAAAACCACATAGTTGTGACATTCAGCCAGTGAGGAGATTCTAATGATAATACCCAAATGAGGCATTATCCCGTTCCAAACCTCTACATGCTCTCAGTCTATGTTTCCTATCGCAGTTTACCCGGAGAGCATGATTGATTAAGCTGGAGAGCAATTGGAGTCGGACAATTGAGCGTGAGAGCGAGAGGGTAGATCCATCTTCCTGAAGGCTTGTGTCTGAGTTTGGCACTAGATAAATGGGCTCAGATGAAGCCTGTGTGAGCACAACGTGTGTGTGTGTGTGTGTGTGTGTGTGTGTGTGTGTGTGTGTGTGTGTGTGTGTGTGTGTGTGTGTGTGTGTGTGTGTGTGTGTGTGTGTGTGTGTGTGTGTGTGTGTGTAATGTGTTCATGCATGATGTGCCTGCGTTCTCTGTATGTGTGGGTCATGGCTACACTGTCCCACCATTACAAGTAAAACAAACACGCTGCAGAGGTAGCTTTTTCACGGTCACAGGAGAGGCTATTCTTTCTTTTTCCTCTTTGCCATATCAAGAGGAGTGAGGGAGGACAGGAAGGAGGCAGAGGGGACAAGTGGAGGTGGCATAGTGTTTCCTCCCTGTGTGCATTATGGATGAGGCGTGTCCGCGGAGTTCGATTCTCGGCTCTCTGGTGGCTTGGAGGCGGCCTGCTGGGGTCACCTAAGACCGCGCTTGTGTCTTTGTGTGCTTGAGTGTGAGTGACTATGACTGAGAGAGGAGTCACCAGGGTCCCACCTGCCCACACACACGGATAACAAATGCCCTTCTTTCATCTAGCCACTATCTTTAACGGAGTATAAATCAATAAGGATTTTATTAGTGACAGAAGGCTTTTGGTGAACACACACATACAAAAAAAGTCCAAGTAGATAAAGGCATGATCTGCAATAACAGCTCCAAATCCTTTCCCTTTACTCACAAGCTACAACATACACCTAGTTACTTGAACTAGACTATACAGCTAGAAAGAGTGTTCGTGACAGAAAGGAGACGTGTCCAGTGCAGGAGGAGAGCCAAAATGAACATTTTTACAACCAATCATAAGAGTGTCTCTTGGTTACTATAACAACATGATGAGGGCCTCTCTACAAACTCCATGGCAACGTGACAAACACAACTCACAATTCATAGAGAAGGATATTCCTGGTGCGTAGGTGCGTCTTTGTTTATGGACTCTCATGTATTGTCAGCTGAGCTCAGTTGCAGTGCCACAGTAGATAACAGCTTTTAAGACTCTTCGGTTGTCTCAGAACTCATGACTTCCTGACAGCAAACTGTTGAACATTGACAATGGTTGCTTACAAACACCTGCTTATTGTCAGCATGTAGGAGACACAATACTGGAGGATTTTCATGTACGTAATAGTAAATGTTTGAGTCAGAGAGCGCAAGTCTCCACTATCTCCAAGTTATACTCTTACTGGCTTAAACACAACACTCATCAACACTTGACTTGTAAGTTTAACTTAACATAGCCAAGTGATGAGAGTCTCAACATGTCTCACCATTGTGAACATACCAGGATTTGGAATCAACCTTCTATCTCCTAAAAACCATGGCCACAAATACTTGTTTCTGATTTACTGGCAAGTATATGTTAGCACTGTGTAGAAACCATTCGTCTGTCCATTATTTTAATGTTAAACTACAGAAAAACAGTAACCCAAACTCTAGTGCCTTCTTGTCATCTATTGTATTAAAAAAACAATCACCTCACCGTGTGCTATTGCTAACCTAACTGTCTGATTCATGCAGACCACTAACACAATTCATTTTCCTTGTGCAGGGGCTCACCTGTCGACAAGCTTTCTTCACTGAGCCCCACATCATATTCATAGTTTCAATAGTAGATATTCACAGGGCGATGCCCGGTATGATTCGTGGATACAGTATGGCCCAGTGTCCTACTGCCTAGTTTGATCAATGGGTCAAGCCACACATCACTACAATGTACCAGTAAAAAAAGGGATACACTATAGTTTCTTTATATCAACCAATATGTTTGATGATAACTGGTACAGACAAGTACCATATTTCTTTAAAAGTGCATGGAAAATTACATTTTTGTATGCTCCATGTCCCCCCAAACACAGATTCTGAATAGTCTCAAACTACAGCGGATTTACTTGATTACTTTTATACTCTTTTAAAACGTTCAACATCAGTAGCAGCAGGGCTATGTTAACACACAGCCCTGGCTTTTTCATTGATATGTGATTGAACTGCATATGCCAGCAGCAGCTTTACAGCTTCCAGCCTGCACTGGCACAGCACCGCTGCAGGCACGAAATGTTGTCACTTCCAAAGCCTTTAAATATGTGTTGTTAGCATGGTGGACTCTCGTTAACATAGCCAGTGGGACAGAAATGGCAACACCTCTGTAGTCCTATATACAGGGTTGCAGCTTTTTATGAGGTACTGTTGTATAGCGGATCGCTGTTTTGTGTGTGTGTGTGTGTGTGTGTGTGTGTGTGTGTGTGTGTGTGTGTGTGTGTGTGTGTGTGTGTGTGTGTGTGTGTGTGTGTGTGTGTGTGTGTGTCCACATCTCCAGTATAAACAGTGGAAAGTGAGCTGTGCAGAGGGGAGGGTTGAATTGGTAAAGCCCTCCTCAGAAGTATTACTTGAGGGGAGACAGCTGGCGCCATCTCTGTGTTTCTTCCTCTCTTTTAATTGCTATCTCCTACCACCAACACGGCTTTCAGATTACATGAGAATCACACTTTCTGACAGTCACTGTTTCTATCCCTCTCTCATGCTCAGTGTTTCTCCCACCTTGCCCCCACTGGTTTTTCTTCACTTTGCAGAGGTGTGTTGTTTTCCTGCCTCTTTTAACCAGCTGCCACAAAAAGGCTGGTATTGTTTTCACCTTGTGACTCTGTGTGTGTGTGTGTGTGTGTGTGTGTGTGTGTGTGTGTGTGTGTGTGTGTGTGTGTGTGTGTGTGTGTGTGTGTGTGTGTGTGTGTGTGTGTGTGTGTGTGTGTGTGTGTGTGTGTGTGTGTATGTGTGTGTGTGTGTGTGTGTGTGTGTGTCATCAGGGCAAAATGTGGTCCTAGAGACACTTACTGTCGTAGGAACTACCACAGAGGCGGTTCTGAGTACTTTGCCAGATTTTGTGACAGATAAACCCCCCACACCCACCCACACACACACACACACACCCACACACACTTTTGGCCCCTGGCACAATTTGACGTTGCGTATGGTGTGATCCTATTGCAAGATGGTCTCTAGTTTCCCCTCAGTTTGTTTCAAGCAACCCTCCTTCCTCCCTTTCCTCCCTCAGTCTCTTTCTTGCTCTCTCCCCTCCTGCTGCTGCTGCTCCTTTGGTGTCGGTCTACAGGTGGAAAATGTCCAGCATTTGCTTTGGCTGTAGCCCAGGGAGTTGCTAACTTTATTACCATGGCAGTTCTTTATCACCATGGAAGCCATCTATCATTGTGACCAGCGTCCTATTTCCTGGTCCTGTTCCAGTTGGCACGTGCGATATACACTCCTGCCATTTGAGAGTATTCTCCAGGGGCTTCCCCAATTGATTTTCCAATGTACTTCTTACAGTGCAGGTCAATATGGGTCAGGTCTATTGAAATCATTAACATTTCGAGAAAATGTTACAAAACTGCTGTTGTGTTTTTACATTTGATGTGACTTTTATATGAATGTGCAGATGCTGGTAAAATCATTTTTTACTATAAACAATCCACAGTTATAGATGTTAGCTATAGTCTTCTATCAATACAGTCTGGAAACAGACCAAATGTACCATGTTGCATCTTATGCACTTCCATCACTACAAGACACACAAAATACAACATGGATTTATCAGTAAACAGTAGTCAGGTCGCTCACACACACACACACACACACACACACACACACACACACACACACACACACACACACACACACACACACACACACACACACACACACACACACACACACACACACACAAGCTAATGTGGGTACCAAATGTTCTGCACACAGCACACACAAACACATACTGAGGCCAACTTACAAACAAGTACATTTTACAGTGACAAAACCATTCAAGGACTTAAAACTTTCACACTCAAATAAATACACACACAAGCACTTTCGTTCCATCCCCATAAATGCGAACTCACACAAACACATAAAATAACATGGCGTATACTCTCCTATGTCTTTATCTTTCTTAAAAAGGACCCGGCCACCGCTTCTTTCTCCAAAACGTACACACACTGACCCCCTTTTTTGTTACAGTTTGGTCAACCGTTATGTAAAACAACACACAAACACACTATCCATGCCAAACTTGGACAGACACTGTGCACACCAGAGGATCCATATTCATCTCCTGTACAACTCAACAGGTCCTCACACCCTCTCTTACATCCACACAAACACCTCTCAGAATACTCTGGGGGTTTCTTCCTACCATCTTTGCGGTACAGGTTGATCTCCACTTTCCTCTCCTCCGCTCCCAGCAGGGCTTGCGCCATCTGGGCGATGGCCAGCCGCTTGGTGTCAGGTCCGTACAGGAAGTTGCACGTGCACGGCTTCTGCATGATCTCGGCACGCGAGTAACCACACATGTGGCAGAAGCCGTCATTGCAGAAGATGATGGCGCAGTTCTCCACTCTTGCGTTGGCGATGACGAACTTGCGACCTGTGGACGCAATGACAGAAGTGTAATTCAGTTTCAAGTCTTTCAGTAGAAATGTGGAAAGTTTGCGCTCAGTCAAAACTGCTATGTAACCGCATTAGATTTACCTCTCAAATGGTAAAATAATAAGGGGGAAAACATTATTCTCTCTCCTGCTGATTTTGTAAAGGGCTCATGCTATGATACCAAGGGACCTTTTAACTGTCATCTGTTACCAACAATAGTTTCCTGAAACAAACAACAAAGCTCTCTGATCCCTGCAGAAGACTGCTGTCTGATTTGTGTAACCTTGCTGCATCCAAATGTTGATATGTGAGGTGTGCAATAGGCTGCTATACAAAATGATGTCTTTCACTTTTGCACTGTACATGTCATTCTGATCAACTCACTCCAACAGGTACATGTATTTCATTACATTTATGTACTCCATAAACTGAATATGCAAAACAGCAAATCAGTGTCTGTCTGATTGCTGATTAACTGGCTTTCAAGTTAATTGTGCACAAAGGCTTTTACAGTGAATACAAGGCACTGTTATGTTTCCACACCATAAATGTACAACTGTTCTAACTTGAGGAGAAAGGTAAATTGTTTGCAGATAATTTATATATCACTTATGAGAACACAAGTCAACAAAATGAGAATACTCTATGAGAATAAAATATAGTGTATAATGTAAACAAAGCTGTGATTGGATAGGCCTTTCTCACTGCAGGAAACCACAGGTGTAATCAATAATATTAATAATGTCGGCATTCCAATTAGCCTTAACCGTTGCAGGGTCAGCTAACTGCAGGACTTAACCATCAATAAAATGTGCTTAATTTTGACAAAGTCAAAATGTTTGCTGTGAAAAATAGCTAGAGTCGAGATGTTTTGGTAAAAGATAACAAAAATAAAATTGCTTCAGGAAAAACTCATTACAAAAATAAATTTGAATATTTTTAGATGAATAAGTAAGTTAACGTACATGAATAAAGTCAAAATATTTATTAATATTGAATATCTGTATTTTTTCGTTTTTACTTTAATATTAACCAACTTATTTCAAGCATGCATGAGCATTATTTACAGCATTTTCACTGGCATTTCCTCAGGCTAGCAGAGCCCAGTTAGCAAGGAATGCTAATTTACCAGCGTTACTCATTAGAGACGACGAGAATCACCTGCATGTATTTTTAGCCTTCAGCTAACATGGGGTAAGCGGTCTTGCTACCAAATGCTCATTTGTAAAACGTATTAAACGTATGCAAAGTAGCCGTAAAGTTATTAAGTATCAATTACAAAATGAAATGAAACATTCACGAACCTTGTTCCCCTTTCAGCCACCTCTTAAACAATAACAGATACAATGTTTCTCTTTTGGAAGACATATTTTCACCAGCTGGACATTTCTAGGATTTTAGCCTCATGCTGGCATTTCTCCTTCAAAATAAGAGTCCCACTTTCAAAATAAAATAAGTAACACAATAAAACGTAAAAGAATAGAAGTATGGAAACAAAATAAAAACGAAAGGCAATTCAGACCCAAAGAACAGGTCATCTGCAATTGTTCTTAATGTACTGTTATGAAGTTAAGCCTATTTTACTGTTGTTGGTCAGGCTGTGTTCACACCAAACAGCTAATTCGCGCAACGAGATTACATGCAAAGTCTATGCACAGACGCGATGAGACTGGAGTGACGCGAAGTTATTGTGAGTGTTGATGGAGCTGCTACAGTGTTAGCATAGCCTAGCACCGATCGATCCGAGCTCCATTGAGAAAACAAGTAGCCTACAAATCGGCATCATTACGTCGTTATTTCCGAGTCCCTTTTTGTCGGTTTATTGCCGTTAAATCACAGCCAAATCAGTTTATTTTGTGTTCATACAGCTGTAGTAAACAGCCGACGTGTGGCTTGCTAGACACAGTGAATACAGCTCGATGAACTCCACGGAGCTCCTCCGGACTATGTTATGAATCAGACATGACGGCGTTTAGTTTCCCGTGATATCTGGGACTTCCACAACACGTACTGAGCAGAAATAGAGGTTATTTTTCCACGGTTGATGGTGGACAGTTGAACAGCTTTCAGGTCGATAAGCCGCGCCCCCTCTCCGGCACGTCCAGCGCAATTCACGCGAATGAACACAAATAGTCCCCCCGATTAACGCCATTCGTTCCGCGTTCATTGCGTTTGGTGCGAACACGTCATTATGGCTAGAAATGTACCAGTCTTCTCTTCTGCAATCCACCGTAATGCTAACATAAAAGTGTGTGGGTTCCCTTAGGTTTGCGTATGTGTGTATATAATTGTGGTCAGAAGTGTAGATCACAGCGTCGGTGGCTCCGTCTCCCACAAAGCTCTGATGGCTGTCTCTCTCGAAACCACTTACAGTAAAGGAGCCATTTAGCTCTGTGGCCTCTGCTCTATGTCAATGGATGATCTTAATGCTCTCAGAGAGCTGCTGTTTTGCCTGAACACACACTTTAACACAAATACTCTCTTACCCAGCACACTGACTCTTTTACATCGCGATACACTGCGAATAGACAACAAGTATCCAGTTTGTGCGAGCTGAATCTCCCGGGCGTCTCGTGGGAACACATACAAAGAACATGAACTTAATGCATAAGGCCTCGTGTGATTGTGTTTGTGCTGCTTCAGTGTGATACTCTGTCAGGCTGATAGATGGCCTCCGCTAAAGAGCTTCCAGCTTTTGAAGAGCTCCGATGTTCCCTGTTACTTTCACTTAGTATCGAGTCCCACTGTGAGGCATACTGCGCTCATAAATAGTCATGTGGCTGGTTAGCGGGAAGGAGGAAAGGCCGGGGACAGGGAAAGAGCGGGCGAAGCAAGAGACAGCGTGAGGGCTGGGTGAGGATGAATAAACCGATGGAAATGGGATGGTGGGACAGAAAGACTTTGGAAGGGAAGAATGAGATCAATCGAGAGGGAGAAATTATGGAGGGAGATATGGAGAAGAGGAGAGGGGATAAAGACAGCAGAAGTGATCTGTGCAGGGATGGAAGGCACAGGAAGAATCTGACCACATTTCTCAGCAATTAGCCTGCATCAAGTAAATGGACTGCAAAAAAACGTCTCTTTTTCTCCCAAGGCTTCTGAGAGCATTTCACTGTGTGTCTGTGAATTCAGTTCAACTTTATTCAACTTTATTCATCCCTGTAAGGGATCTCCATTCAGATCAACAGCTATACACAAAATAGATTATAGAGCGAAAGGAAGAAAGCGGACGCTGCAAATCACAAAGCTAAAACAAACGATGTGAAATTGGTAATAAGTCCACCAGGTCAGGAAACATAAACATAAATGTCTTTATCTCTAACAACCTACACAAGGTAATACGTTCTTACAAAGGCCACAGATGGCCAGTATGAGGACACTTTAGTTACACACACACTCTAAAATAAAATAGTGGAAGGTGAGTGCACTATAAAAGAAAATTGGGAGTGATTTTGAACGCAGCCATACTGCACATTCAGCACTTAAGGCACAGTTACATTTGCCTTTACGTTCAATGAAGACACCCCGTACTCGGCACAGAAAAAAAGGACATGGTGTCACGGTTTTGATGTGGGCAGTAACAAACTGTTAACGGCGTGGGTGTGTCGTGGTGCAGATGGACCGTAACGCACACAATTTGCATCTTGCCGGGGACGTTTATTGAATGCGATTACCCATCTCTCTCCCATCATTTCCTGTCAATTTTCTACCAAGCTGATACTAAGGCTAGACGTTTTCTTAGCAAACAGTTGCTTATTTGCATACATGCAGCAGTTGGGGAGCAACATTAACCTTCTTTTGTGTCCACCTGATGAATGGAAGTCCAATATTCACTCTCTTTTAGGTGAATGGTCTACATCAACTCCTGAGGGGAATATCTTTAGCTGCTAAATAAATAAAAAAATAAAACATGAAATTGGATCTCTGCATTTACAGCCGACCCCGTAAGCATTTATGAGCAGTGGGCTGCTGTAAAGAATTTGGGTTCAGTGACTTAAGGACACTTCAACATGCAGACAGTAGGAGCCAGGTATCGAACCGCCAACCTTGAGGTGAGACGTCCCACTGAGCCGTGCTCTGAATGCTCAACTGCACTGAGCAGCTGGCCTCTAACTGTGTCCGTCTGCTGGGAGAGCGGTGACAGGGAACCGAAATGATAGAATTGTGAGCCGGAGAGCTACACCATGAGCTGAAACAGTCTATGAGGCTACACCATTCTCTGTGGGTTAAGATTTTCATATTGTCACATTGTTTTCACACTTTTGATGTTATTACACTGTTATTGAGAAAATACTGATTATAGCCGCATTAAGCTGAACTATGTGTGTATAACCTTAAAGGCATTTAAGGGGCTCAGTTGGAATATGATATTATTGAATATGCTTTCTTTGTGAATGGTTGTGTTTTCGTTACTTTACATAGAGGCATTTATATTTACATACAGAGTGGGTCCTCTTCCCGGAGCCGGACGCCATGTTTCTACAGTAGCCCAGGACAGACACACCAAACACTCTAGTTATAGGCAAATTGCATTTTCACGTTTTTGCGTCGGCCACTGCAGCTCTCCTACATGATTGGCACAAGGGAGAAGTTTCAGTTGGTTGCTATCTGAAAACTCATGGCCAGATGCCAACAATTCCTACACACTAGCCCTACCAAGAGAAACCGTTGGTCTCCATCAGTTAAAGCCAAACTCTCCAGCCTCGCTCCTCTGCCTGTGTCAGCTCAGTAGAGAGGATTATGCCTTCATGACAAATGTCTTCTCTGGAATTGAAGTGCAGTTCCTTAATCATTTAGATAGGAAGGAAGTGAGAGGTTTGTATGCTTCTGGTATTGATTGAGCCTCCTTCAACCATGCACTGATTGAATTTCAAATCACAAATCCATGAAATATTTCTACCGGTTTAGTCTTGATTGCAGCTCCCGTTGCACATAAAAGCATGCGGATGTATCTCCCTTGAGTCACGCTCAACGCCACAAGAACACCGTACGTCTGAACAACATTCACAGCCCGGCTCTTCCTCTAACCGTCGGCAAGATGTTTTTGGAGAAGGTAATGCATCATACAATGCCCTTCACGAAGCACGGAAATTAAGTCCGAACACTGAGGCAATTCCTCTTGCTAAGTGTTCTTCATTAGACTTGATTGTGAAGCAGCCCCTGAGCAGGAATTATCCTCTAACAAGGAAGAGGGTAGACCGTCATTATTCCCTGTAAATTGTTCCTCAGAAGCAGTTCACAGAGGTGATGTATTCCCCCTGTGAACCGCTGATTTATAAGTCATTCTATAACCACTGTGAAGACGCTAGCCTGCCATTCTCAGACATTTCTGCACACTTCATTTCTTTTCAAAATAACCTATTGGGTCGATGATATTCAAGACTCCCGTGTCCGACTCGAGCTCTTTGTGCGCCACATTGTTTTGGAGGAACAGCTCAGCTGCTGCAGTTATTATTACGTTGGAATGAGTTTGAAGGCCGAAGCTGAATGATTTATGTTTGTTGGAAAGTTTTGTTCCTGTACCAATCGAGTCGAGGCATTACTTGGATATGTGGGATATTACTGTATTTATTGAGTGTGTGTGTAGCTGTGGGTGTTGTGTTTACCTTGTCAGCAGAATGCGCACAAATGAGACTTCTAAAAAAGAACAGATGAGGATGCATCAAACACAAACTTGGATGAGGAATGGAATAAGAGAGAACGCAGCAAGACACGGCACAGCGTGACCCCTGAGTCAGAAGCATGGAGACACAGCGGGCACCTCGCCGGCGTATAAATAAAAGGCCTCTAATCAAGAGAGCAGTCAAGGAGAGCAGACAAAACACACTCACCCAGCATGCTGGTGAGGAGCAGCACTAACAGGCTGGCCTACATTCTCATGGAACGCTAAATCAGCTTGTGTAAATCATTCAATTGTGAATAATTATAGTGGCATAAAGCAGCTGGATGCAAAACACAAATATGTGTATATTTGTTTGTGCCAGACTTGTGTAAATACATAAAAGACACATTTTAGTGTATTTATGTTGTTTATCTCAAATATATCTATCAGACAGAGAGACCGTCCTCATCAGTGACATTATGACCGCGCTCACTTTAAGTTTGACCCCCCCACTAAAATGTCTAATTACTAACATGTTCTTGGTCTTTTAGACCCATATCTATCCTTGTTGTCACTTTCTAAGATTTCAGCAATTACTTTGTTGAGTGCAGTGTCCTTATAACTGATGACAGTTGATGGCCAAAGCTACTAAAACAAAACCTGGTAGTAAACGAAATTTTTTCCTTTAAAGCCACCACTACAAAATCTGGCTTTCTTGGGGTGCGTACCATTAAAAGCTTTTAGACCGAATGAGAATATTCAGTGGCTACAAAGTCACGTTTTTTTTTCAGAGTGAGATTAATATTCTTTTGCTTTCGCCCCGCAAATATAGACATCAACCCATCACGTTGTGCATACACTTTATTGTACAACCACAAGGAGACTCCTTAGTCCGAACCAACATGGCAAACTTCATTACTCCTTTCAACCTTGACAAAGGCAGCGCAGACCAGATCCACTACTTCCGTTCTTACCTTTCACAATAAAATCCCTTAGGCATATACACTGCCAACTGTACATTACCAGAAGTGATTCACTCAGGAACTCAATGAAGAAGCTTCCAGTAGCGTAGGCCATACAACAGATTCCCTTTGTCAGATGCTGCTTCGGGTCAATAGGATCCCATTATTATTAGGAACTTTTCCAACCTTTTATTGAAATCGCTGCAGGTAAGAATAGTTTTGTCAAATATCTATCGATCTATCAAATATTTGCAAGCATGTTTTCCTATTTTTGTGTTGTTTCTTCGTCACGCCCTCGGTGTGCAAAGGCCTGAATGCTGGGTTAGAGTCCTGCCCATTCCTGTCTGTCTATCGAACTATCTAACGAAGCAGAAATACTTCAAAAAGAATTTCTAAAATACAATGCGTCTCTGCCAGAGCACACACTCTTGACAGATCATGACATTCAAACTGACGTTGCCCATTTTTCCAGCATGAATTAAAAACGTCTGTGCCCGTTTCTCCCTGCGTTTAGCACACCATTATCAATTTCTCTCCACCCTTCCTTCATAAAGCACACATATCGTCTACATCGTCTACACATCCTGGGTTCAACAGGCTGTTCTCGTGGGAGACATGAACCGACGGAAAGAGCCTGTTCAGATATTCATGGAAACAGTGGAGATTGGTTGTGTGGATGAGCTTTATAGCCTGCCTCTGTGAATTAGCGGCAGCAGCAGCCCCTCAGAGGCTCATAAAACGTGATGGGTTTGTCTGGTTGCACTGAGCACTAGGTAATACAGAGGCAAAGATGTGTGTGTGTGTGTGTGTGTTGTACATTTCATTTTCCAGCCTTTGTGGTTTTCAGTCACCGATAATGGCCGACAGAAGCAAGCTGTTTCAGTCTTTTACAGGAGCCCGAGTCCTTTAGAGTGCTTGATAGCTTAAAAGATGAGTTATGCATGAATTAATGTTGTCATTCTTCAGACAGACACAAATAGGAGACATACTCTTGATACAGACTGACAGTACATGTTGAATGACAACATTTAAAGAGAACCAAGGGGTGAGAGAATAAAACAGGGACACAAATAAAGAAAGAAAAGTAGAGGTGCTGTAAGAGTGTTTAGAGATATGGAAGTGAAAAGACAAAACAGACGAGAAAGAGCAACATGAGACAGATAGAGTGTGAGAACCTGCAGCGTCGGGCCACAGCTAGACGTGAGGGAAAGCTACCATTATTCCACCAGGGCGGAGGTCAGGTACTGTGTTATTACGCCGCCGGCATTCAGAGAGGAAAATGCGAGAGACGGCAATATTTGGAGCCAGCGGGGGAATATGTTCAAATTAAACAAGGGTAACGGTGGGCAGCTTTTCATAGCAAGTGAAGTCTACTTCCATTATGTTTGGAGCGTGCTTCTCTCAAACGTGCTTCATACTGCGAGTACTTCTGTTGAACTCGAGTAACCTGCAGGTGTCTATGCATGTGTTATGTAGCTCACAGCGGTCGTACGTCGTAGTGGCGCGGTAGTGTGAACAGGTCAAATTCTACCACAAAGCTATCTAATGTGAATTCCAGTCTCATGTGTGAAAGTCTCCCCACACTTCAATCCAGGTTAGAGATTCTTAATCATCATTATTCTCCCATTTCAGCATTCTTTATCTTTATTTAAGTCAAAGGGTACAAATTTGTACATATAAAAAGTCAAGAAACTTTGCTTACAGAATGTGAGGCTTACTGTAAAAATCAGAAACCGTTACAGAAACCTTAAAATGATTCTGCAGTGATAATGGATTCACGTTCAGATTCTGGGTACATTTTTGATTGAATTCTGAAACTTTGGCGAAATATTTTGCTGCCAATTGCATCAATGAAACTTTCCAAATTTGCTCCTGTTTCAGTTTGTGCTTCTCACACTGGCTTCTTCTCCTTAGCGATGGCAGCTGACACTCATGGGTATCAAAGTACCTATTATTTGAGTTATTTTTTTTTTTAAATGCAGATAAGACAATGCAGATAAGACAAAACTTATGCTGTTTTCAAACCATCGGAGTAGGCCACAGAATATCCCTTCGGTGGTCACTCTTGAAGGAGGTGAAATAGAGGTTGTTAATTCTTATAAATATCTGGGTATTTTGATTGATGACTCTCTCACTTTTCAGCCACATGTGCAGCACCTGGTGAAAAAGTTGAGGTTAAAACTGGGTTTTTATTTTCGAAATAAGCTGTGCTTTTCAAGTAATGTAAAAAAAAGATTAGTTGCTGCTACTTTTCTACCTGTGTTGGACTATGGCGATCTTCTTTTTATGCACGCCTCCACAAACTGCCTTCGGATGCTGGACACAGCTTACCATGCTTCACTGCGGTTCATTACAAATTGCAAAGCTCTGACTCACCACTGTGAGTTATACTCTCGGGTTGGTTGGCCTGCTTTGACCACCCGGAGGCTCAGTCATTGGCACACCTTCATTTATAAATCTATTCTTGGCCTGCTCCCGAACTACCTGGGTGTCCTCATCATGAAGAGAAGTGTCGGACAATACTCTTTGCGTTCCCAGGACTTCCTCATGCTCACTGTCCCAAAAGCCAGAACGGAATTGGGAAAACGGGCTTTTATGTACTCCGCACCTTCAACGTGGAATATGTTACAAAAGGACTTAAAACTGAAAGAACTGATACCACTTACTGCTTTTAAATCAAAATTGAAAGCAATAGAGGCAGGTTCCCTAAAATGTAAATGTTTTTTAAATTGACTCGGTTACGTTATTCTCTTAACTTTTACTTTCTTTTAACTTGTCTTGTTTCGTGTTGTCTGTCTGTAACTATGTGTCTCTGATGCTGCTGCCGGTCTTGGCCAGGTCTCCCTTGAAAAAGAGATTTTTAATCTCAATGGGACTCTCCTGGTTAAATAAAGGTTAAATAAAAAAAATAAAAATAAAAAATGTATCGAAGATTTGTTCACTTATGTTTTTAATGAGAGGGCATTAGTTCTCCAGCAGAATCAGAATGATTTTGAAAAAAGTATCTTATTGAAATGATTTTAACTGATGTAATTTTGATGTGGCATGCAAAATAAATGATTATATGTTATATATTATATGGAATAACAGTTTTTCATTATTATGGTGGGATTTTTGCAGGAATCTGTAGAATATGACCTGCAGGCCAGGACATCTCTGCGGCGCCACGTTTTATTCGTTTAACTTGATACACATTTAACAAAATGTGCACCTCCTGCGATTTGGAAATATAGGACGTTGTTGCGATTATGATAAAACCTTGTGCAACCCTGCTCCAAGCCCTCGCCTTCTCCTCGCTGCATAAAGGAAACACTGCTTCTTGTATTACCATTGAATGCTGACACGAAGCATGAACTGTGAGGTGCAACATCGTTAAATACAAGCATACCATGTGGGGATACTGGGACGCTTTTTCCAGATGTGGAGAGATGGGGCAAACAAAGCACCACTGAGGGCTAAAATCCTGCATTTCCCAGTTACATAGCACCTTATCGATCACTGACATTATCAGCGAGCGATCTAAAACCCCTCAAGCAGTCTCTGCTCTTGGTGACATCACTGACCACATCTTGCTTCTCCCTGCAATTTCCTCCTGATGAGCTTTTGAAGGCTGAGAGGAGGGAGCTGATGGAGAGGCTGATTAAATACAAGCTGCTGCTGGTGCTGCTCAGGAGGAAAACACCATTTCATATTCCCACAGACACACAAACACACACACACACAGATTCATGAGACATCCAAATGCATATATGAGATCTCAGACACACAAGCACGTTCCCGCAGACCCACCAACGCAGACTGAATAATTCACTAAGCCCAGACCTTGGGGGCTCTGCAGTCAGTGTTTGTGCATGCAGTGTGTGTGTGTGTGTGTGTGTGTGTGTGTGTGTGTGTGTGTGTGTGTGTGTGTTTATGCGTTTGGAATCTCCCTGAGTGCACTGCGTAGGCGGATAAGGAGGGAAGCCCATGTGTTAGAAGCACAAGTCTACACAGCAGCTCTGCTATACAGAGACAGAGAGGTAAAGATGGAGCAAGTGAGATTAGGAACAAAGGAGAGAAGGAGATGAACAGAGAAATAAACAGGACGAAAGGATGAAGCGGAGAGATGTATTGAGAGGAAAAGGAGAAAACAGACCAAAGGAGCAGATGTATGTGACTGGTGGTTTTACAGTGACAGGCTGACGAGATTTTTTTTTCCGTCTCAACCCATTTCTAACTGAGCAATTGCCATGGAAACTGAACATTTGACACATGCTAAATTCTCAAACACTGCAGGCTGACGCTCCCGGTACAGTCAGACTAAATGTAGTGCCCTGTTATACGCCGGAGCGGCTCTTATCGAACCAGCCGGCCAGTGTCTGTGTTCATTCCCACGTTTTCTGTAGCAATCAGAAATCAATAGCAGCCTAAGGATAGTGATTTACTGGGAACTGACAGACTGAGGATCCATTCCGGTGTTTGCATTGACTGAATGAGCGATGATTTACAGCAGCTCCTGGTACTACGAATAGATTCTGTGGTGGATTTTTTCATCTTGAGTTTAGTGACACACCTACATTCAATCATATATCACCTTAATTTGATTACCTTATTTTAAGGATTATATTATTGGTATTTTGCCTTTTTTGGAAAGCTCATATTATGGGGGCAGACAGGAAGTGAGTGGAGGGAGGGGTAAGAATGTAACAAAAAGGTCCACAGCCAGAGACAAACCTTGGACATATAACAGCGTTTTATTACTGGGACTAAATCATTTTGGTCCACTAACGAGCTTTTTTCTACAGCTTTTAACTGCAGGAGCTTCATCAGCAAATGGAGTTGCCTAAGTTGTCATCACTTGACATACGTGTGAAAATGAAGTTTAGCAGGTCAGTCGGAGAGACTCTAATGCATTCACAAACCTCTCCGTCTCTCACTCCCTGCTTCTACTCCATCAGATAATGATGGTCGTCACTCTAAATTAAACCAACCAGATTTAGCCAAGTTCTCCCTGAACCAATCATATCGTTGCTGTCAAACATTAGAAAGTCTAAGGGGACTATTGTCTCTGATAGAGTCTCTTGGTTCTTGTTTAGGGTCCTTGCCATTTCACCCACATTGCGTTCTGGTTGACAGTCCAGCCACAAAAGGCAGTCTCAGTGGAAAGCTTATGTCTATCCTTTTCTTAAATCTGGGCACGATTCTCATCATCTAGTCCTTGTTCCCATTTGTCCATGAATTTGCTCACTGGAGACAAGTGAATAAACTCAATTTGTTTCTGAACATAGTTTGTTTTTTATCTTATTTCCATGGTTCTGCTAGTCTACCGGGTTATGACGTATCTGTTTTTGAAGTTCTGTTTTTCTGAAAGTGGAAGGGGGCCCCTGAGCGGGTGCACCTTATGCGCTATTGCAGTCCCCAACAGATGTGGTTGCAAGCTCCGGGATTAGCAGGAGGACCTTGAGTTAGTGTTACCTTTTTTTAACTACTATATTCCATTAGGTTGTATCATAATATCGGTGCACTCGATTGTATTATACCATTCTGTTGGAAAGCGTTATTTCCTCCACTGCAGTTGTATTTTTGCTGGCTCCATTGGTCCAAGCTATAGAGCGTTCCAGAGAAATGATGACTAGGAATATCACAGTCCATTGAGTCATACTGTATGTATTGTAAGGTGGGTGTTTCAATACTAGTATTTTCTTAGCAGTCGTCAGACCTAGAAATAAAACTCAAAGGCAAAGTGATGTGTCATTTCAATGTAAAGCCTTTTGTATAATAGTAACAACATGTTCTAATGTTCAATGTGAAAACACATTTGCCATTAGGAGTGCAAGGGAAAATAGATGTGGAATACTGGAGTTCAAAACTCTTCCAGGGGACCAAGTGAAATCTACGTGTACATTTCTGTTAACCAACACACACTGCTATATGAGCCATGTGCCAGTGATAGTGTTCATCGTGCAGCCCTGTAGCTGTAAAGCAATCCATCCAACAGCTGTCAGCTCACAGGTGGGACACATTTCTGTCTTGGTCCCTCTGGTTAACCGGTCGATCAAACGAGACTCCCATCTCTCTCACAGTGCCAGAGAAATAATTACAGCACATCATCCTTCGCCTGGCTTTGCTAAAGTGCGACGGTATTTCCCCTAAAATGAAAATGCTGCCAAAGCACCACATCTTTCCATAATGCACTTGTATATTCGTCCTATTAGAGATGCTGGCCGCACACTCTGTCGGCAAGACAGAAGTGTACAGCGCTGGAGAAATGCTGATGTCATCAGTGTGAGACAGCTGACAGGAGGATGGGGGGTCCTGTAGTGTTTTTTGACAGGCGAAGCATTTTTTTTCAGTCCACTTAGGGTTGCATTTCTGTGCCGTTTCTAAACAGTGGGTGTAAATAACACATTTCCACCAATATACTTTAATTCATTACCTGAACAGAAAAGTGTAAAATACCTGCTGACATGTTGAGTTGTGTATTATACCATTGACTCTATATAAAAGTAGACGTAGTCCCTGTGACGTTACCCATTGGTTTGTGGACTAAAGTTATGAAGCCTCAAGTTCTGGAATTTGGTCGTCACCATCTTGGTTTTTCGCAACGAGAATTGACACGAGAGGGTGGAGCTAAGTACAACCGAATGCTGAGTAAGACATTTATCGAAAATAAATGTTCTGTTTGCTAAAAAACCTACTGTAAAAGAGTTAAAGTTCAAAGCGCCGTGGTAACAACCCGTCAATCACAAGGTAGAACCGCCCTAAAGTATAACCTGTTTTAAAGTCTTTTAAATGGACCATCATTTACTAAATGAACATCATGCTGTATTGAAGAAGACTTGAAACTAGAGATTGAGACCATAAACTCATGTTTACAATGTTTACTGAGGTGATAAATCAAGAGAGAAGTAGAGTCATTTTCTCATAGACTTCTATACAACCAGAGGAGTCGCCCCCTGGTGGCCTTTAAAAAGACTGCATGTGTAACGACAGGTTCACATAAAATGTGTTGCCCATATTCTTCCGCGCCAATGTAAACCAATTGGGCTGTACACACAGGACGGACAGTATAGTTTCGGCGTCCCTAACCCTATTTCTCTATGTGCCGCGAGTGAATCTGGCAAGAAAACCCATAATCTATAAACACGTAAATGATGGATTATATATAATATAAATGATCCGATTCTGATAAATGATCTCCTGGAGTTTCAATTCCCCCGATTTCAGATCCATTTCAGATCCTGTTTACTTTACTCGCCTCCAGATTGCTGTGTGAAATGATTGTGCTTGTCAGACTGCCATTTTGGAAAAGTTACAAGAATTACTGGATGCAATACCGACTTTGCTTACTGACACCTTAAAGGAGAACCGCTAAACAAACAAAACTCCACAACAACATATGCATCTTGGTAAGGTAGAGTCACTTTAAACATTTGCATTTTGTGTATTTAGGAACCAGGCAAGAGGTGGGAGAAACTTTTTCGGTTAATGTGCTGCTCGAGCATCTCTCATTGCAGTGGGCCACCATGTTTGTATGCTAATCCATGGTATCTCTACTGCACGTTGCTTAAAATAATATGAATGGAAATAAAAACTTGTTCAAGAACAAATCCCACGCAAGTGCAACCCGAAGGTCACCTGACTCACAGCTTGGGTTCCCTCATTCCACACAGCTTGGGATTCAGTCATGCGACGGGGCACTTTTCAGAGAGTACACAACGGTCCAGTCGCTAAGAGTGATAATCCCATAATCAGCCCAATCCTTAATGGGCTGTTTCGCTCTGAAGTGTCTCAGGCTACAGTGTGTACAACGTCTCCCTCTGCATTAACGAGGTTATGCAGATTTATGCAAATTAGGTCTAATCCCCGGAACACTGGGGAATCCGGTGTCTTGAAGTTGGTCGGCCTTTTTCTGTGCCGCCGCCGCAGAGTAGTCAAGATGAATGAGAGAGGAAGTCCGAAAGCGTATGTGAGAGGTGTGTGATCAAGTCTGGAGGAGAGAGACTTGATGAATGGGGGGGACGAGCGTGAAAGGGCAGCTGCCACGACATAAAGCAGTGACAAATAGAGGTCCAGGCAACGGGCTGAGAGGAGAGGGGGCGCAGAATACTGAGGTCTCATGGCTTTGTTTCACCTTTACACTCCATCAACTTAGGATTTCAAAAGATATGAGGCGGTAAACAGACACTCCCACCCACTTCAACTCCTGAGCGGTACCAAAACGCCTGTTGATCACATCACACATATTTGAATATGATAGATTCATTTTGACGGGATTATAATCAAGACTTTTTTTTAGTATGCTGCAACATTTCAGAAATGTGTTTCTAGACAGAAGCATTTCTGTTTGCATTATTTGACATTAGATTGCTGCAGCACTGTACAGAACAGCTGACGCAAAGAGAAAACGCAAGATAGGGTTCAGTGAGGTTTCATTTGTTTCCTTTTAATGCCAGCGTTTTCAATATGTCTACTCCATGTGAGCATTGCTACTGCAGTGTGATTGAGAAAGAGGTTAGGCTGTCATTGTGCAAGAAGTAAAAACAAGATGCATGAGGAGTTGACTTCAAAATAAAAGCAGGAAAAACTAAACCTGAATGAAAAATGAAAAGAAAAGAAAAAAAATACTCAAAACACAAAATTCTATAGACACAGAAAGATGCAACACAGTCCAGTCTTAACATGGAGCGAGATTCCACCATGCTACAATAAAACACACCGCTTCCTGCACTGGCACTGATTGTCTTAATAGGGCGCTATCATCCAACATCAACACAATGGTTTATGGATATTTCTAATACTATGACATGGGGCATTTAAAGCATTGGCTTTCTTTGTTTTCATGGCGAACTTGTGGCAGACTTGTGAGTCAAACATCCAAAAAGAATCTAACCAGTTTAGATGTCATTATGAGTCTTTACTGAAAGCTAAACCAAGTGATGCATCAATCACTGTATACTGTCAAAAGGTTTATTGCATTTTCATTTGTATCATTTCCTTCTTTGCTTTTGTTCCGAGGGAGATGCTTCCCTTTTTCAAAGTACGGAATAAACCTGACAAGGTGCTGCTGCTGCTGATGCATTCAGTCTCATCTCTCAAGAGAAGAAACACAGCAGAGATGCTTTAGTCTTTGGGCCACACGCTTTTTATAAAAAGGCACAGCCAATTAGAAGCTGATGATGTGACACTTCTTCAGTGAGTGTCATCATCTGAGAAAACAGATTGTGAGTTCATCTCTCCCTCCATAGCTGTGTAGCCACAAACGTTCAGCTCTGACTTTAAAAAAAAAAGTCGACTTTTTCTTTTTTTAAAGCTAGTTTCAGGCCATCTGCAGATTTTCACGAGTTCAGCTTTCTCACAGGGGAGCCAGCATGCGTTTGGCTTTATTTACTACCAAAAACACCCAACTGGTAAACTTCATCATTATGAAATTATAAAGCAATCCAACACAAACAGTCAGTTGTGCCTCCATGGCTAATAAACCAGATTGTCCTGGTCTGATCTTAAACAACCACGTTACATCACGTTTACCTGATACTCTATGTATTGTGTACTATAAATCACATGATCTACATTCTTTCTGGTATATTTTTAGACAATAACACCCTTAAATAATCATTGTTTGATGGAGCTAAATGTCTACAAGCTTCCCTTTTCAAATACCAGTTATACCCTGCGTGCTAATCCAGGTACCGCACATTATGTACCACTCATGTATGAATTGTGCTTCAAATGGTCAGCAGGACAAACACTTAGGTCAAACCAGGCTATTCATAATTAATGTTTCTTTTCATTGTGAATTTTGCAAAAGAAAATCATGCTGTAGCTAAGCTGCATCGTTGAGTTCTGTTGTTTCCTCTGTAGTTCTGACTGTGAGATCAGATCTGACCATGTCATCGTACTCACAGGCCGCTCCAGTCAATATAGATTCAATGTGGCTTTTATCTGTGCAAAAACATAGTCAGTCAAAGGTGTGAACTTGATGTCGACATGAACTTTGTACACCTTGTAAGTATCCCTGATTTCCTTCAAGTCACTACATTTCAATAAATAGATTTACTGTAAGCGAGGACTGTTGCCCTAAAATGCAAAAACCCAATCCACAGCCTTCTATGGACGCGACTCCTCCTGTGATGTTTTTATAACCCCACGACAGGATCCCTGTGCTCCATTCTCCTTCATGGTGGTCAAGGCGGATTCACAACCTCAGCCAAAGAATGCATCCTTATCAAAGCGTCCTTGACTAGAAGCGGACTCTGTCCCTCAGTGCTTAGAGTCAGATGGAATGAAGTGTCTCAGGTCCTGGTGACACTGAACACATTTTTTTTACAGGAATATTTTGCTGGACGCGTGCTCATTTGAGATGCGAAGGCAGTTTGGCATGGCAGCACAGAGGGTATACGCTGGGCATCGGAGCGATGGAGAGGAGGAAGAGGGAGAGAAAACAGGTTGTCAAACGAGAGAAAGAGCAGAACGGAGGAGGGAGCAAGAGAGAGAAGAGTGTTTACAAGCTTAGAGAGTTTCACAAGCATGTGTGTGTGTGTGTGTGTGTGTGTGTGTGCGCTCACGTCAAGCGTGTTCTTTTGTGTGCCCGCTTGGTAACGTGTGTGTGTGTGTGTGTGTATGAACGGGCAACAGGGAAGAAGACGGGAGAAGAGATGGAACGAGAGAGAGTGAGATTTCACACCAATAAAGTGCAATCATGAGCACTGACTCACTCCTGACCTCAGCACCAGTGTAGCATTGCTGCTGTGTTCACACCCTCCGAGTGGAACAGATGGAGCGGAGAAACAAAGCTCAGCGCCGGAGAAGACCCTTCATACTGTATTTACTCTGAACTGACACACTATAGCAACTACGGGAGCCTTTATATACAAAGAACTTTGTTTGCTTTTTTATAGTACGGGAGTCAAATTAGACAAATCCAACGTGCAAGCCTGCAGATGGAACCCTCAGCTGTGTCCTCACGGCCTATTCCATGTACGCGAGCCACATGTTGCAGCGCGCGTTGAGACACTTGCATGTACTCAGCGGCACTTGCGTGTCCTTTCACAGAAGCACAGTGAGGCATCTCTTCCTCCCTGCTCTGGGCACATCAAGGTCCTGCGCCTCATATGCAACTCTCAGCCTGAGCTCATCAAAGCGAGGAAACACAGGCGGTAATATATTGTAAATCTACTTCCAGAATGTTACTCTGTATTCGTAGAACTTCATGGTTCTTGGTCGGATATTGTAATTCGTCCTCTGCAATGTGATTCTTCTCTCTACTCTTCATGCGGCACCTCAAGCATATCTGTCTGTCCTGAAATAAGAGCGCTGCAGGGATGACGTATTTTTGGAGGCCGACCCCGGAGGTTAAGCGGCGATTTTTCCATCGGATTTTGGACTTTTGCAAATAAGCTCTGTGGCAACACACAAGTATATAATATCTGCAAGTTGTGTTGAACATCTCCACGAATGAACACACACACACACACTTTTATGATTTTTGAGGCGTGAATGCAACCGGAAGCAGCAAACAGCTAATCGACGAACTACACCACGGTCGCTTTAGCGCCAGTGTGCACGACGAGGATGTGAAGAAGGACTAGCCGTCGTGATGACGTTTAGTAGTCTCATCTAGACACTAAAAAGCTTCCGAATTCAGGTTAGATTTCAGGCATCTAACCCAAAACCTAATTGACTTCAAGAAGAGGGAACCGGAAGTGACTTAATTCCACAGCTGAGCACTCTGCACCCTCTGCTGCTCCACCTTAGGTTTCCTCAACTTCTCCGATTGAGGTCCAGCATTAAAAACATTTTGTGGCAAAATAAATATAACCGCAAGTAAATCTGGACTAAAACTTGACGTGCAAATGGAGGTCATTGTTGCCTTCTATCTGTGTGATCATGGACTTTTATTTAACCCTCCTTTGCTGAAATATAAACTGCTCCACAAAACAGTTAAATGGGACAAATAGGTCTTCTGAATAAACAGTGAATGCATTGTCCCTTTAGCGACTGAGCAAACGATTCTGCAAGTCATTTCCTAAAAGAGCTAAGCACCGTAGTGTATTTAGCAAAGTTTACTCAAACAGGACGGAATAGTGCATTTGTTTGGATCTATTTTCAGCTGTGGATGAATACACATTCGATGCATTGGTGTGCATATTTCCAGCAGCACGATAGTGCATGTTTGAATGACTCCAAATAAAAGATATCCATGTGAAAAAATCTGATTGTCTGATATTGTGCAAGTAATTAAGGATAGAGTCAACCAGTGCAACATTGTGGCTCACTGATGTGTTTTTAATAGCTTTTGTACTTCATTATGACAGTTAATCAATGTACTGCACGTTAAACTCAAAACAATCTCTAAAAGATGAAGAATTACCTGGTGATGGCTACTGTACCTTTTCTTCCCTGCTGTGTGTGTGTGTGTGTGTGTGTGTGTGTGTGTGTGTGTGTGTGTGTGTGTGTGTGTGTGTGTGTGTGTGCGAGCGAGGGTGGTAGGGTGCGTGGGTGTGGAGTCAGGGGGGCCAGTTGCTATGGCGATGAAGTGTTGGTACTTCAGCTGCAGAACGGTAACATCCTCCCCGGAGGACAGTGGCTTCTTCGAGGCCTGTAATTGGGCAAAGCCTTCGCTGAGGAGCGCCAAAACAGACAACAACACGTGACCCATAGAGGGGTTGCTATGACCTCATGCTGAGGCCCAATTCTGTTGTTGGTTTTGTCAGGGAGGCACGCAGTCTGTATGTGTGCAGTGCAGTCCGGTCCGCGCGGAGCAGCGGGGCTAATAAACATGGAGGATCGCAGTACAGTAAACAAAGAGGGTTGCACGCACGGAGGATCGGTGTACAGTAAGCAGAGAAGGTCTATAGTCAGGGGATAAGAGTGAGCTGGAAACCATGACGTGGTCCCACTGATCTAGTGAGTCCTGGTGTTAAACTGGCAGTGTCATTACGTTTGTGTCTTTGTGTTTGAATAGAAAAAATGCTGTCCCTCATTATTTATTCATTCTCTGTTTAGGCCACCTGCAAGTGATCAGGTCTCCACATAAATGGCACACCCTTTGGTCAAACGGTGCAGTATCAAAAAATGGGCCATCATGAATGTGAAAATCGGATTGCCTGATATTCTGCCTAACAATGGAGCAGTAACATCATTATTCCCCTCAGAGGTGTCTGTGAAACAGAAGGCCTGGGCTGCGGTCGAGTCCAAAAAGAAAAAAAAGACATCCTATGTCTGTTACTCACCCTCGATGGAAAAACGTAATGAGGCCAAGGACCGATGCGAGGGACAATTCATAGGGACTTTGGTGAGACACCCACGGAGCTCAGAGAATCTGCCTGCACTTAAGCAAGGCTACAGAATTATGTGACGGCGGATGTGGGCCTGGCCTGGTGCCGCCGCAAGGAATTGTGGGACGCCATTACCTCCTTTCCTTTTTTAAAGAATGGTCAAGTGTATGCTATGCTTAAGGACTTAACAAAGGAAGCATTTAGGCGCCCCTCCTCAGCATTTAGAGAATTGGACCAGCTCTTAGCATGGCTGCCACTTCGTTCCGGGTCATTTCACTCAGTTAGGAACCTTCCCAAGCAAAAGGGACTATTTGACCGCAGCCCTCTCCCTGCTTTGAAGAGACATGACAAAGATGAGAGGTATAAATGTCATACGAGTGTGGATATTCTTTGCTAATAATCACTCACCATGACGTGTGCTGCCTCAATCTGTAATGGATTTCTTGCGGCCTAGTCATCTGTTTAAGCAGGATTGTCTCCCTATTGATTTCCCTCCAGCGGACACATCTATATTCTCTATGCAAAAACACTTTGACCTCCTGTCCAATAATCATATTCACATTTTTAATAGCTACTGTACATGACAGACTGTCCAGGCTGCTCTAGCTGATAGATATGTATGCATTAGTGTCTATATGCTTTATGGAGATCATACCCCACTAGATGCATTATGTTTGATTCAAAGACACAGCGTATAAGTTTAGATGACAAAAAGGAAAACCGTTCATCTGACCTGGAAACAAATCAATTCTTAGTTTAGGGTGATTACACACTGATGAAAACATAGATATGAATATTATATTCCATTTCTGCCATTAAATCCCCCTAAATCCTACACATTGGGCCGTCACATTTTTTGAAGAATTGATGCTTTCATCACAGCATATATACAATGATTTCATATACTGTATGTACATTGTCTGAACATAAAATTTAGCAAAATGATCAGTTGCTTGTGTGGAGACAAACAAGACAGAGAACCCAAGTGAAATTGAGTGCAGGAGGAGTGCACCTTTCCCTCTTATGACACCGACTGTTAGACCATTTTATAAATGAATTCCCGGAGCTGCTTCATCAAACTGCCACCGGATTTCCCACAAAAGATGTCAGGGGGAAAGGTCTCGGTGCCCATTGTTTGCTCCTTAATCATCTCGAGGCTGAGCGTCAAGTATGCGTAGTAAATTACCCTAAAAGCAGTCCCATCCTGGGATAAGAACCGCCTTCGCCACGCTCAATGTACCGTGAATGTGGCTTTTTTTTTTATCCCCTCGCCGTTTTCCGCATGAGATGCTTTCGATCACACACTGTATAGCTGAACAAACAGGATAAGCGTCCTCCTGAATAAATGTGCCGCGCAGCGCTGCGTGGAAGCCCACACCAGGGCTCTGCCTTCCACAAACTCTTCGTTTACTCAGCTCTGGACATCATGAGAGGAGTGGGCTCAGGTTTCAGGGATTGGTGGTCGAGTGGTTACAGCGCATGCCGTGAGACCACAGCGTCCGGGGTTCGACATCGGCCTTTGTTGCATGACACACACCCCCCCCCCCCCCCCCCCTGCCTCTGGACTGTCGCGTCTAATGAAGGTGAAAAATGCCACAAAAAAATTCCGTAAAAATAAAAAGTTTTGGTGATGTGGAGCAGTGGGGGGGGGGGGTCAAAGAAATGTGGCCTTTGAGTTATTCTGAAGCAGTATTGGCAGCTCTCTACCTGGCTGCAGTTTAAAAAGTCCAATCAATAGAGGCGTTTGCTGCGTAAAAAGCCAGATTTTGTTGATTAAAAAAAATGTCTAAACAGCTGCTAGTGTCCGCTGACGCTCCTCCTCCATGCTCACTATAGGTCATTACCCACAAGCCATTAGACACCATGTCATCCCCATCTGCGAGCATGCTTGGATAGCCTGACCAAAAAACCTGCAACAACTGATGGACAAGTATGCCGCATGAGTCCCTGGGGAGACATTTGGAGAGGCCTCTCAGCTGTAGGGGACGTTCCCCTGGAACGCTGACTGAAGCGCTCCTCCCATACATGTTGCAAAGATAAACAGCCAGCGCTTCCCGCCGCACCACATGCAAATCTGCTGTAAAGAAACAATTGAGATATGACCACAGTCGGCAGCGTTCCAATACGTTCAGTGATCCACGCTCGTCGGGATGGAAAATGAGCAAAGCAGGATTAATGTCAATCGGCCCAACTCCAACATCAATTATTCAACTCGACTGCACTTGTGTGGGTCGCTTTTGTTTTTAGCACCTCTTTGTCAGAGGGGGGGGAGGGGTGTTTCTGCACAAAGATCCATCACCATAGCACCTTGTTTGAAGCTCAAGAGCATAAGGGAGAAGTGGTGGAAGGCAGAGAGCATCCAAAGCTCAATCTCATCCGCCCCCGAGGGCAGCAGCTGACATTTAGGTTCCTTAAACGCTACATTTCAATCTAGAATACATGTCTTTCGAATCCTGAACTGGCGAAACATAAACGATACACATGCACTCCACTTCTCCTCACGCCACAGCCATCACCATCCTCATCCTCTTCTTCTTCTTCTTCTTCTTCATCAGGCCAGAGGTGAATTTCCGCTCCGTTGTGAAGTCTGGTCACATGTTCGGAGATTGGAAAAAAAACATGAATGATTTGCATCAAAGAGAACACCTCCGCAGGGGAAGTGAGGACGGATGAAGCTAGAGTATTCTCAAATAGATAGATAGGCAGCTCCACAATTGCATGCCTCAGGGCTCTATGAAAGATTTAGTAGCTCGGATATATTGTTTGTTTTTGTCGCTTACAACTTGGATTAATTGAGGACATTTCTTTTTCTTTCAAAGCAAACAAAACAAAGTGTGTAGTAGTTGGATGTCTGTGCATATCATAATAGGCTTATTGAGGTGTCCAACAGTTTCCGTACGATCACTATTTCACATCCAGATATTAGGCACCAGACCCTAAAAGCACCAGTGTGTCATTTTTTGCAGATTGCTTTTTCTGACAAGATCAGTCAAGACGGCAGCAGGATGAGACACCTGCAGCAAAGCACCAGAGGCTGTGCAGAAACAAAAGTAATCAGAATAGGGTTTTTTATGTTTAGGAGGTTTTGTACTGATAGCTGTGCATCCTTCTGACCCTCTCCTGAATGACAGACGCCTGTCACAGCTGCAGGGTGCAGATTCCACAAATAACAGAGTCCGAGCGGATTTGACCAGATTCTTGTTGCACATTTTCTAACCTCAGCTGCTGTACCATGACTGCACCATGACTCTTAGCCATGCATCAGCAGACTTCATTATTGAGGCTAATTCTGGGAAACAAAATGTCAAGCCATAATCACTAGACTGCCCTTTAAAATAGCTTTTGAGTAAAAAATACATAAATAAATAAATAAAAGTGGGCCTTAATGAAAGGAAATAAGCTACGTAGTTATGTATCAATGACCTCACAGAAGGGAAGAAAACAATGATCTTACTCTGACTGTCGAATTTCCTGATGATGGTGTCCAGGAAGGTGTTCTGCGGAGCCACGTGGCCCCTCCGGACCGGCATCTTCGCTACGGCTGACCCCCCCGAGACTTTGAGAGACTTTGGAGGACTTTTAAAGGTATTCGCTCAGACGCTCCCCGCAACACGACCGCACGATGCTCACTGCGCTCCCCGCGTCAACACCCGACGCGGACAGGCTCGGTGGCGGTAATCCGGGGGCCAAAGTTTGCCCAAGTTGCTCAGGAATACGGCGGCTTCTCGTGGCTCGGCGGGAGAGACTGAGGAGAGTTCTGGAAACGAGGCGCGCTGTGTGCTGCGCGCGGCGGATCTGGGCCGTTTCCAGCTTCCACTTTCCAGGGTTTGAGGAGAGGCGCGAGGGTGTCCGTGCGTTTCTGTCCTCCCCCCCTCCCTCCCGAGGGGTAGGGCCGCCTGTCAGGTGATGTTTCCTCCCGTAGTCTCACACTCGGCGGAGCACAGCGGACCTCTCATCCTGCACTACAGCCCGCTCCTGAGAAGCGGACCGGGCGAGCTTCCCGACGAGCGGCGTTGGAGCCATAGTTTGGGGAGGGGGGCGCTGGGCTGCGCGGTTATGTTTTTTTTTGGGGGGGGGGGTTATTTCTCCTCCCACCTCCTCTCTCTAAATATCTGCTTTAACTGGGGGTATAAGGAACACAGTGCTGATCGGCGGAGCGCAGATAGTCCTAGATCTGCGTTTTTGGGGAGGTGTTCTCTGAATCTCTTCCTCCTCCTCGCTGTGCGCTCTGCCGGATGACTTCAGCTCCACCGGCGTCTCTAGCTGCGCCTCTTTTTAACCCTTTGCTCATCGGGAGCCGCTCACACTTCTTGTGAAGGCTGATGGAGAAGTAGATGCGCCCCCGGCTCCCCAAATTCTGCTCCCCCCGGAAACCACAGGTAGACTTACACCTGAGGATGGGGCCACGGGGACTCTTGGGTGCTACAAAACTGGCACCCAAAATGAATGAATGTAATTACAAATGATGAATTTGTGAAAAAAATTGGGAGAACTGACATAAAATTGACGCCAACGACGGTGAAGGGCTCGGTGGAAAAGATGAACGTGCCTTTAACGTGTCACACCACGTGGTTTAGCTCACACACGCACACACACACCTGCTCTGAGAGGCTGTTGACAACAGGTGTTCGGCTTTGGGGCGACCGGCTTCCTGTGTGGGAGGGACTCATTTGCGAGCGACACACACACACACAGTGAGACTTATTGAGAAACCTGTGTATTAAACCTAAAGTTTCACATACACAGTTAATTTTCGTGCATGAGGCCGGAAGCAAACACGGACCCTCCCAAATGTCCTGCCGGACAGAAATTCACCACACTCGTGTACAAAGAACTCTTTCACGCCCCCGGTAAACATGTCCCCTGCTCCGGAGTGAAGCGGACTCTTTAATGCGGCGGAGGAGACCGGCTTTCAGTGTACATGTCACGTCAATGTGCCGAGGACCTGCCGCGGCTGTGATGCCGCTCCGCCCGTGTTTCAGGGTTGAGATGGGGGATTCACCGCTCGGTGCCGCTCAGCCATACGTCACACGGCCGGGGTTCCCCACTTCCGTTAAGATGGGGGGGAGGGGGAGGGGGATGCCTTTGCGAACCCCTCGGATGTTGTGGTTTAGGCTGAAGCGCACACGGAATGTCGATCACTTCTATTAAGACTGCGTTTTACGCGCTGTCCTTACGCATGAATGGTCTCCAAAGGACTACGTCGCACTGCAGATGGCTGAGAGTCTAAGCATGACATTTAAAACACAGTCTACCAAATCACGAGACATTACACTTGATTGTATATTTAACATCATAAAGGCCTGTATGACCTATTGTTTTCATTTGTCCTCACGATGTAGACTGCTGCAGATAAAACGGCTCATCGTGATGCCTTTTTAAGTTGTATTTCATTTTTTTGGGACATTTGGAGTTGCTCCATTGTTGCATTTTAAATTTAGAGAGCACAGACCGCAACATTCCTGTCACCATTTAATGATCAAAAGGATGTCACTTCTACTACGAACTGGCAGCTATGTATAGTTTATTTATTTTAACATTGAATGAATAAATGTCACAAGTAAGTGAGACAGTGCTGGATTTATTCATCAAGCAAACATAAATGAATCAAAAAGTGTCTGTGATTTATATGAATATAGGTGCTGCAGGCAGTTTATTCTTTTTCCGACTGCAGTTGAACGCAGCAGTTTTCCCTTTTAAATCCATGAGAACTTGGGTGTTTTCTGTAGATGTTTATATCCATCTGAGGAGTGTAATAAGCCTCGACTGAGTAACATTTCTTTATTTTCAGTTCTGTCAGATACATATCAGCCCCTGGCGCTTTGCATTCATCAAAATGACCTGTACCTGACTGCATTCATTTTCCCAGCGATCAATTTAATGATGAACACATAAGATGAATTGCAACCTTGCAGCCGTACGAGGCCCGAGGAGCCATCTATCAAAAAGTGACATTTTGGTATAAATAAACAACAACAATGCATCAGTTCCTGCTCTTGTTCCATCCAGCAGGTTTTACTACAGCAGCTGAGAGAGGGAGGAGGCGTGCTGGTCAGGCCTCCTCTCTCAACTCCCTTATTTAGTCAGGAACAGAGAGGGGAGGATGGAGGAGACGAGGAGGGGAAGGAGGAAAAGAAAGAGGCAGACAGTTCCTCGTCAGAGATGAGGCCGATTTCAGCCTGTAAACTCCATACACACACACACACACACACACACACACACACACACACACACACAAAGAGAAAGAGAGAGTTGGCTATAGTTGCTTTTTGAATAAACGCCTGAATAAAGGAAATGAAAAAGCTCCACGCCTCACTCTGACACATCCAATAAAAGCTACAGCTTCTTGTAATGAATAAACAGCAGCACATTTAACTCAGAGGTATCACTTTATATAAGATGCATAGCGTTTCCACGGAAACACTAGTATAAATATTGGCAACTGTGTTTATTCTGCGCAAAAATAAACCACAGACACTGCCCACACAATCAGTTTTGGAAATAACAAAAGTATTGCACGATTCGTTTAAATCTGGTTTGTATTTGTTTCTGCTCAGAGCTTAAGGAAGTTTGGAAGTTGACTCTAAAGGAGGGACGTTCCTGTGACGTTCAGACACGCTGTGGCTGCTTCTCTAGACTGGATGGTGGAAATGTATGTAACCCACTTAATCAGATTTATATAGTATTATTCCTGACATTTGTCTTTTGAAAAGTTCTTAATAATAATGTTTTTGTTTCACTTCTACCCTCCAGATGTTAATGCAAGAGAAGAAGTCTTAGTGTGTATATTACAAGAAAAGCTACATTAACTGATTAACTGATAAACAAACACAGTTGGTGCATTGTACTGGATTAAAATATCATACACATTGTTTGGCAAACTGAGTGATCATGAAGAAATCTGTCACCATTTATTTTTCATTTCAAATAACTATTAGAGAACGTGGAGGGAGTGAGGGGAATGCTGCCACACTCTGCGGGTTACTGTATATGCTATTCAAAGATACTCATGATGGAATAACGATTCATAAAAAGACAGAAAGCCGACAATGTTCTCCAAGTGTAGAAAAATGTTTATTGACCAGTTCAAAATATCTAACCAGTTTCATGGTGAACTCCAACTTAAAGAAGACTGCTGGCACATATACATTCTCTTAAAACATATACGAAACATATTTAAATGCATAATAAGTCTGAATCATAGGTCCTTTAATATTACTATAAATATACAGTAGAAAAAGGCTGTACAGGTTGAAGAATAGACGATCAGGTTTCAGAACAGGAACATCCAGTCATATGATGACTAAGGACCACACAACCACCAGGTCTTCATTTCTCCTCTCATCCATCGATCTCCAGCGCTCTCACTTGACTTGGCCTGGCGTTCATACCTGCTCTTGCTCACACAACCACACTCAGGTCACACATAACTCACACACACACTCAACACACTCGCTCAGCGTCTGGACAGGTCACCTCCTGTGAAGAAGACAAACAGTTGACAAATGTAATCCATGTCATCTCGGGGCTGTAATGAGTGTGTGTCAGTCAGAGAGAATCAGATGGGTAGCCCTGTATTGGCGGTTACTATGTCCATATATGTGTGTGTGTGTGTGTGCGTGTGTGTGTGTGTGTGTGTGTGTGTGTGTGTGATGGTGTGTGTGTGTGTGTGTGTGTGTGTGAGAATCAAAGATTGATCGCCAGAACGACCAAATCCGTCAGACGTGATGTCCTGGGACGATGAATGGGAGCAGGGGGGATGTTCTGAGTCGTATGTGGCTACATCCAATTAACTAACGCAATCAGCCATGTTGATGAATGGATTAGCACATAATTGCTTCAGAGGTGGGATCCGTGATTGAATTATTCATGGTGGGCGAAGGCGAACGTATGTTTCGCTCAGATTAGCTAAGTGTGTGTGTGGGTCAGCCATGGCGTTAATGGAAAGTGACTGAGAAATGTGTCACACGGCTTGTCGTACAAAACAACAAAGCTGAAGAACCTAAAGTTGTCACAAAAAAACAAAAACAAAAAAGTTTCATAAATTCTATACAACCTAACAGACGGTAGATTATATAACAGCCCAACTTGACCTGAAGAAGTGTTACTACAGCATCTGCAGCTGTTTGATTTTCAGCTCATTTTCCAAGACCAAAAAGACTACAGCCCATTTTGAACCCCTTGCTGTGACATCACTGATTGGGGTGTGGCCCAGCAGGGGGCGACTCCTCTGGTTGTATAGAAGTCTATGAGAAAATGACTCTACATCTCTCTTGATTTATTACCTCAGTAAACATTCTAAACATGAGTTTATGGTCTCAATCTCTAGTTTCAAGTCTTCTTCAATACAGCATGATGTTCATTTAGTAAATGATGGTCCATTTAGAGTCAAACAGACCATAAAGCAGGGTATGCTTTAGGGCGGGGCTACTGTGATTGACAGGTCTCTACCAGAGCCGTATACGGCGTCTCTACGTCACTCCTCCTCAGTCCAGATATGGTCACTTCCACTTATTGGTTGTGAAAAAACATCAACATGGCGGCAGCGAGATTGCCAGTATCGAGGCTTCATAACGGCAGTCCACAAACTGATGGGTGACGTCACCATGACTACGTCCACTATATACAGTCGATGAAGCAAACTTCATTCAAGGCTTGTTGCAGGACAATGATAAGAATCACATTTTTCTGGCTCATATAATGTTAGTTTATCATACTAATTCAGCCATGTGTGAGGGAACAGCAGCCGTAGAATGCTGTTATCAGGTGAGATGAGGTGTAAAACACATTCTGCTAGATGGCTTTCACATATGTGTGTTTTTCTTTGGAACACGAGTAGCCGGTCCTCTAAGTCTGCTGGGAGCCTGAACAAGTTTTTTTACATGTATTCAAAGTGTGGGTTCTCCCGCTGACGTGAGGGATGAACATGCAAATCCATTATTGCCCCCCCCCACCCACCCACCCACCCACCCACCTTGGCAGCTGGTGCACTCGCAGCTGTGGATGACGGGCAGGACGACCGGCTCGCTCTCCCCGCTCTCACACTGCAGGCTGAGGAAACGCACCGGGTTGTCGGGGTCCAAGCGGTAACTGCAGCACTCACACACTGACTGCAGGTAGGGCTCCTGTGGAGGGGGGAGGGGGGGGGAAATAATATTAAAGGGTAGAGGTCAAGGAAGAGAGGTGAAAAAAAGGATGAGTTGAAGGAGATGAACTAGTGTTGTCAGAATTGATATAAGAGGAGAGAAATATATTTTGTATATTGATGAATCAATGTAAGATGTGTAACGTGATTGGGGCCCCTCACACTGATGGAGTCACGGGGAATTCTAATCAAACTATGCAACTATTTATTTTTTTTGCCTCTTTTAGCTAATTGGTTTCATAAACTGGGCTCTCATAAATCTCTTTACAGCCAGCTGTCTACGCCAATGAGCTTCCGATGAGCCCAGCGTCCACCGCCCATCACCAAACGGCAGACAGACGCAGTGAGAGACCGGCTGCCAAACATAGTCGAGCAATCATAGCAGCTAAAGTTCCAGATGTTGTTATCAGGAGCACGACTCCATATGAGGCTGTTTCTCCGCTCGCCATGAAAACGCCTAGTTCTTCAGGTCGTTGAGACGTTCTTTCTCCCTTACTGTAGGAGGCAGAAAATGATATATCCGATCATTTAAAGCAGAGTTTATCAGCGTTCCTACTAAAAACAGCTGCTGAGAGCAGTGAGAGCGAACCAGACGGTTGAAGCTGAAGGCTGTGAAATTCAAACAACGAGCTCAAAGATGTTTAAACGCTTCACACAGCTGTGGGGAACTGCAGAGTCTGTGGGTCCATTTTTAAATATAAAGCTATTGATTAGTAAAGCCGTACGCTCTTAGTCTTCACTGCAAACTAAGTTTGTTTGGTGATTTTACAGGATAAACATTTTTTACTAATCAGACTAACACACAATACAAGCACAACATTGGGAACTAGGTGATAATTGGGCTTCTCTCTATCTCTTTAAATACAAAAACCCAGCCTCTGTGTTTTACACGATAGAAGGTAGCTTCTTGGAAGTTGTCCTCATGTGTCCAATTAGTGCAGACGAAGACCCAAAGAGGAGAGAGATTGGTGAAAAGTACAATGGGTGGTGATGTGGTGGAGAATGATAGATAATAGGAGGAGAGGTAGGTGAGAGGGGTGAGCCAGCAGAGGATCAAAAACACCTCCAACCTCTTTATAAAGTAGTTATTAGTGCTTGGCAAACTTTGAAAAGTCTGCAGTGTGTGTGTGAGTGTGTGAGTGTGTCTGTGTGTCTGTGTGTGAGAGTGTGTGAGAAGTCATCCGGCGGTGAGGACGAGCATGTGAATCTTGTGAACCGTAAAGGGGAAACGTCGCTGCGTCGCCTGGTCACTGGTTCCCATCCCCCGGTTGCCACAGTAACAGGAGGTAATGACACATTTGGCTGAGCTGATGTTTATTTTTGCTAATCTGAAGAACAAAGTCACCATGGCGATGAGGTGATGAGCTCGCTGTCTCACAAGGAAGAAAAAAAGACAACAAGGAGAAAACAGATCGTGACTCCTGTTGAAAACATCTGTATTTAGATCACTGGAGACTCAACTGCTTCATGTTCTTTGCCTGCCTTCATGTTGAAGCTGTGGACTGTGTCTCGATGCTTATTTATAAAGACGTGGGACTATATCAGGCGAGACCAGCTGTGTGAGGCCGCGTGTTTGACTTCATTTTGTTTTGCAAAAAAACTCCTCACACATCAGAAAACAGATGGACGATTTGGCTGCCCAGTGACAGCGTATTGAGGACAATGTTTTAATGGTTAGTGACTCTTTGGAGAGAGAATATTGCAGCCTTTCTTATCCCTAATTGAATGAATATTGCAGACATTTCTAATTTCAGTGGCTGATACTGTTCTACACCATTTACCAGAATTAACTGTGCAGCCCTGATGGGCAATTTGCAAACGATTATAACTAACTAACAGTAAATGTTTCTGTTCCAGTTCTGGACCCTTTTAGTCCACTTTGCTGTCCGTATTGGTTGTTATTGTGCTACCAGCTGTCACTCATGTCGAAGACAATGCTCGTCTGTGTTCGTGTCCACAGAAGTATCATCTTCTGTGTGTGTGTGTGTGTGTGTGTGTGTGTGTGTGTGTGTGTGTGTGTGTGTGTGTGTGTGTGTGTGTGTGTGTGTGTGTGTGTGTGTGCGCGCGCGCGTACCTCCAGGATGACATCGGTCCTGGACAGACAGCGTCCCCAGCAGGAGCTGACCTCCACGTTGTCAAGCCGACAGTCTCCCTTGGTGATGTTCCTGACCTGCACGTGGCGGCGACACTCTGGCACGGGCTCGCCTGACGGGATCGTGGAGAGGAGGCAGGGACAGGAGCAAAGGGGTTAAACAGAGGACAAGTAAAAGGAGATTTTTGCATAGGAGGGAAAAGACAATAGAAAAGACGGAGCAAGAGCGTTCCTTTCAGAGAGCACAGTGACATTGCCGCGCTCCCTCGCAGCATGTGACATTTCCCCCCCTGGGGAGAGATTCAGCCCCATCGTAGGTTAAGTAACGTAATCGCTCACTAATTGGGCACTGCAGCACTTGGTTTTTAGCCTCCTATAGAATGTCCCTATGGGACATTTGAATCAAATGAAGTGGTTTGGAGGTCATGATGTGGAATTGAATCATTGTGAGTTTGTTGGAGATTTGCATGTTTTACAAGTAGTGTTTCAATTGTTCTATTTGTTTTACATCACAATGGATGAAGACTCATCATATGGCAATTCAAACAAAAATGTCTCCGCTTTCTTGTGGAGTTTGTGAGTTTGTTGCACACTGTATGTTGCACCAACCTGGAAACTGCTTTCTACAGACTGGACAGCAGCTGCCTGGCTCCTCCACCTTGACCTCGCCCTGAGAGAGGGACAACGTGACGTAACGTTAACATTCTTTTGATGAGTCTTCATGAAAACAGACAGATGCATAACACAAAGAGTGATGGACAAAAAGAAAAACACCACAAAAATAATCTCCCACACTGAACTGAACTTGCATAATATTACCCAAAGTTTAAAAATGATGAGCAATCTCATCCAAACAATAAAAAACATGTTAATCGCGTCAGTTATCATCTAAAAAAAAGAAAGCACACAGCGTTGCATCACCCAGACCTTGTTAGCAATATTGCCATTGGCAATGGAATGGAAACGCTAACATACTGGTGTCCCTGTCTGAGAGTCATGAGTCTCAAAATATATTCACATAATGTTCAGCATGGTCACTATCTCAGCTTAGCATAGAAGATGCTAACATTTGCACTTAACACAATGTGGGAGATGTCATTAGGTCTGGGCATAAATCAAAGTACAGAACACGTTGAAATTTGACCCGAAGGTGGCGCAAGATTCATCTTGGTACATTCAATGATGATCCATCCGATAGTTTGAGACGTTTCACTAAAAAACAATGATGTAAACCTCATGGTGGAGCAAGAGGAAAGACACTGGGATAGGCTACGAATGTCTGAAAAAAATGTCATGGTCATCAATCCAGTAGTTGTTGAGATACTTCAGTCGAGACCAAAGTGGCTGAGCGACCAGCAGTGCTCTCCCATGAGTCATGTGGCTAGCATGGCAACAAATGTTAACACAGACTACGAGACATCAGTCCCAGGTCTCACCTCAGAGAGCACGGCTTAGGACTGATTTAAACCTGAGACACCATGGGTCATGAGGACCAGGGTTGAGAAACCAGCATAGAAACAGGTAAAATGGACAGGAAATACATTTTATTTTAAAAGACACACAACATAGGGACTAAGAATAGCAAGACAGTGCTGAAAGGACACAAAGGACGTAGAGAGAGAGCGAAGCTACTGAGGAAGAGAGATCTAGAACAGTCCAGAGATCAGCACGGTGTCCCGTGGTGTCCCTGTCTGAGAATAGCTGCTGTTAGCATACAGTCTCTCTCTCACACACACACACACACACACACACACACACATACAGTCGGACAGCAAGCTTCCAACACCAGACTCAGCTCACCTCTGAAACTTCACCCAACTAGAAAATGTCTCTAGCGCGCACACACCATTTCACCCCGAGGACTTCTCCTTTCCACTGCGCTGCCGCCGGCCTCCCTTCAGGGAGGGAAGGAGCCCACTCACTTAGGAGGTCACCAAGAGGGCCACTTTAAGTCCTAAGAGTTAAGAGACTGTATGTGCGTAGTGCGTCTGGAGGTGGAAAACAGTGTTGAATGTGGATTCCTTGTCCTTTCAAAGGAAGGGGCTCTTGGCATTTAAAGTAATGGGTGGTCAAATTAGTGTCGTCTTCAGGCCGTGAGATGGCGGTACCAGCTCTGTTAATGTGTCTGGCACAGAAAAAAAGAGGAGTCAGCATTTGAGAGGAAAACAGCCTGATGGCTTTTATCACCGGATATGATAACAGAACCTTTAATCCGTTACCTTGAGAAGGGCCTCCCAGTGGAAGCATGTTGGGAGATTTAGTTTTGTTCTCAACTGTAAACTGAGTCATAAATAACAGAGTGCGCTGTCACTAACCAATTTGCAGCCTGTCGGGAGAGGGAACACTGTGCATTAAATGACCTTTTCATATGAGGAGTGCTTTCGCTGAGGCATGACTTAACTTCGTGCAGCCATGAGGTGCAGAGAGAGTTACACAACGCACGACTCTCCAGGGACACGCTGCACCGGCGTAAGGACCAGTGCACACCACAGGTGGAACACTCAGTCCACTGTTTACTTTGTGGAGCTCTCTGTGCTATCAACCTCTCCCTTTAAACTTCTGGATGTTATTTGTATCCCCCCGGCCTTTATACATCCGGTGAGCTGTAGATATACATTCAGCTTGCTGTGCCAAAGATGAGACGGTTGACTTTTCTACTGAGACTTTTCTCAACGTCAGCACGAACTAAGATCGTTCACAGATTAAGTCGTGGACCCATTAGTGGGTCGCTTTCTATATAAAGGGTTAGTTCACCCCAAAATATGTTTCTCTCTGACCTTTTTTCTGAGACAAGAGAATCAATGAAAGAAGCTTTATCTTCGTGAGCATGTTAGCGTGCCGACGTTAGCATTTAGCTCAAAGCGCTGCTGTCCCTAAGTGCAGCCTCACAGAGCGGCCCTTGTGCCTGGAGACTCCAGACTTTCCTGTTAAAAGGATGATTTTCCTTAATAACCAGTGAAATATGGCGTAGAGTTGCAGCTGAGGGGAGAAGAAGCGCTGCAAAAGGATATTTAGGAGAAAATAGTCCACGGAGAGCAGCCTCAGTGAGATGATACTAGCGATGTTTAGTGGACCATTGTTCAACCCTTCTCCTCTATGTATAACCAAAGGACTGGACAGAATCTGTATTTATGTGGTAGCAACATTTCCACCTGTCTCACAATGTATTCATATTTCATGTGGAGTTCATTTTGTTCGTTATCTGCCTCTAGTTTACAGAGCACATACATAATTGACCAGAGTCTTAGTCGAGATGACCAGCTGTTACCCGCTCCTACTATGATACGTCTAACACGTATGATAGAGCATGATGTGATGAATGAAGGCAGTCACGGTTTTTTTGGTGATGTGCTGTCACCAGCAATGACAAGCATGCACTTGTACCCATAATCCCTCATGCATGCCGATCCAATTACCTACACCGTGCGCATAATGTTGTTGCAAAATAAATTGACTTGATTAGAATTTTGAATCTACAGCAGACACTTAAATATCAGGCATGGTACCATTCATTTAGCAGAACAGGTTTCAGCTTTTGCTGGTTTGGAATGACACTTAATTACATTTAACGGAGAGACCAAGATGGAGTGTTTTGTGGGAGGTGCAGTAGAAGGGCCCGGTAAAGGAGTAAGTTCAGGCTTGTGGGAGGATCGGACGGTCAGGTATTGATCTACCTCAGCCGGCGACTTGCAGAGAACATCCCACATGTTCTTGAGGGAGAGAGCATCTATTCCCCTCACTCACAGTAATTGAGACGTTTGTGACCAACAGAGCTGTGTGACCTGTAACCCCCTCGGGGTCGGGGTGGACTGATGGGTTAGTCTGGGAGACTGATCGCACCTCTGTATGTGAACCTTCATCTCTCCTACCTGTAACTGGAAAAATGAAATAAAATGCCAGGATGCCCGCAAGGAGTCGCAAGATTAATTTAAGGGCCATTAAGGGAAATAGATTATTCCTTTTAATCTTTACCTTTTCTCTCATTAAATACTCTAGTAGTTCCATGATCCAATTGAATCTGATAAGAGTAAATCACGCTTCAATTGAACTGTCCATGACTCATAGACATCGCTCTGTACTGAAGAGTTGGAAGAAGACAATTCTTCATATTAAGGAGATATAAGCAACAAGGAAAGACGAGCTCTACTCTCATTTTCTACAGAAGCGTTTGTGGTTTGAAAGATGATCGGTGCAACAACAGATCAAAAGTCTCTGTTGAGAGCTGCACTGTTCAGATGGCTGTGAGAGGGAACACAGTTCATAGGCTCCTCCTCCACTAGTGAATATTAGTTGGTACCCCCTAATGTCTGATTTTAGGGTCGGATCACTGACATCTGGAAGGTATCAGCATATATCTGCTTTCATTTAAAAACAGCCATGATATATAAGGTGCTCAGATATTAAACCACCTTAGTTTTCTTAATTGACAAATCACACATCACATAATAGATTGGCTTTAGTAGGGTGGACTGGTTTCCAGGGCTACTACTGTCATGAACTGCAAAACAAACTTAGAGTTAGTGAGAGGCACCTTTCTCTCAGAGACTGTGCAGTTCTACTTTTTACTATTTCTAACTATATTTGTGGGTGTTTCATACAGCTTACATACTAGTCCATGTATAGAAATGGAACTGGAGTAGAACGGACATTCCCGTTGAATGACTGAATAGCGTGTAGCAGGATGGTCAGCGCAGAGACCATTGCTTTTTCATACGGCTGCTGTTGCAAAGAATGTAGAAGGCTACTTCCGTATAAAGGGACATGCGGCAAGTGATGGACTCACTACGACTAACCCATGCTGGGGTGACGTGTAACACAACAACGTTGCGATCCTGTACTACTTTTGTACGAGTCCATGTCTCTGTGAGATGATGTTTGGGGGACTGAATTGTCTTGTTATGGTATTGCATATAAGTACAGTACATGTGATGTGTTTTTAGGATAGCTTGATCTCAGAGAGATTAACTGAGTAAATAAAACCCAGCTAAATAACTACCTCTGTTGTACGAACTGCTGGTATATGAAACCATTTCTCAGCTGGAGGAGATTTTGTTATACCGTTCCTACTGAGCGAGCTCTCCCGTTAATGTCTCGGCCAGTAAGAACAATGATGCAAGAAAGACATCTTTAACGCAACATTCACAGGATTTCTTCCTTAATCCAATAAAGTATCTTGATTTTTCTGGTATTTAGGATAAGCCAAAGATAGTCACTTAATTCAATTCAATTCAAGTACAAATACACAGTCAGACAGATGTCAGTTTGGCAATGAGTGTCAGTGTGTGTCTCACCTCATCACAGTGGAGTGCTGGACATCTAAACTGGCACAGTTTTTTCGCGTTGACACAGCGACACGACAGACAGCCGTCCTCCCACTCTGATCCTGCCTGGCTCACACACACACACACACACACACACACACACACGATATTCACTTATATTCACTTGCTAGACTTTCAAAATGCAGGTTTGATAAAGTGCAGCTGGTCACCACTCAGGATCTATATCTTCAGCGAAACCACTAAAGCTCTGGCTGCACCCTCGTGCATAATTTAGGTTGTGGAGGCCGTATGATGCTGTAATTATGGCAACGCATTATACAGACTACATTATACAGTGTATTTTCTTCTATGTATGCGTTAGCTATAGAAATCATTAACAATACTCAGTTTTTACCCGTACAAAGGCACCAACTAGGGAGTGCCATTGTGGCTCACACCGGACCATTTGAGGTAGTTGATTAGAAAATCATAGAGGCTCTTTATATGGACATTAATCATCCCCAGCTGGCAGACAGAGAGAGAGAAACAGTGTGGTGAGGTAGAAAGAAAGAAAGAAAGCGACAGATAAGAAGAATGACAGAGATGAAGGGAGAAAAGGTAAGAAAAAAGAAAAAGGATGGAGAAAGTGAGAGATTGAACACGAATTTGGTAATGAAAGCAGAAGAGGGACTGGTGAGGAATAAATCTGAGGTATGGGAAAGGAGAGAAAGAGAGAAAGAGAGAATGAAAGGCCTGAAGAAGAAATATCAAGGGGGGGCATGACCTCTTGTCAGTGTACGATTAATTCTTATAATCCTATAATATCCCCTCTTTCATAAATAATTGCTGGCAGGCTTGCCCAGTCGAGGTCCCAACGCTGGCTTTCTACGGCACTTCCTGCATAATTGATGAGGCTGAGGGCTGGAGAGGCACTGTGGTGTAGTGTGGCCCACGGGGCATGTCACTCATCTTCTAATGGGCCCTTCATTATGAGTAAATAACACAATGGGAGTGAATTGGAGGGAACGTAAACGCAACGCCAATGGTAAGGTTCAGAAGCGCCGCACAATGAGGCAGGAACAATGGCTACAAGCTGCAGAGTCAGCTGGTGTAAGCCAGTGTGTGTGTGTGTGTGTGTGAGTGTGTACCTCCCGCTGGATGCCCTGGTCATGGCAGGGGCAGAGGGCGGGGATGACACAAAGGCCCCCGGCGTCGCGGTAGAGCCCCTCCCGGCACACGCAGCCCTCGGCGGAGTGGCTGCAGTTGACGGGAGAGGAGGAGTAAATGTCCCGGCAGCTCCGCTCGCACAGCATAAGCTCTTCCGACGCGCTCCTCCTCCACTGCTCCCCGTCAGGACATGCTGCAGGGGGAGGAAGAGGAGGAGGAGAGGTGAGACAGGAAGACGGTAGGATGGAGGGGGGTATTTGACAAAGAGGAGTCTCATGATGATACATTGGTGGGAGAAAGGGAGTACAGGAATCACAAGGGGGCGTGGACAGAAAACTGCATCAAGGTACAGCATCAATCAGACACTTTCATTTTGCGTTTCTCTCTCTTACTGTGGCATACAAATTATGTTCAACTTATTAAAAACAATTCATAACCACAGTAAATAACATCAACACCAATTCACCCTTTACTAAACCCTTCCCCCAAACGTCTGTTGTCCAATTACAGCGCAGCAAGTTAACTAGACACGGTAGGCCTGTCAACCTTTGGGTTTCTCTACATTCTCAAGTAGACGGGGCTGTAGTGAGAGTGCAGGACTCAGCTTGCAGTCTAATAGTTCCACTTGCACGGCCAACTAGTGGTGACCGTATGCTTGTTAGTCCTCATCCTGTGGTCTTTCTTCTTGTAACGTTAAAGTGAAAAATGAACTGTTTGAATATACGAACCTGCAAGCTAAACACTCAAATAGGGTTATGCTAGCATGAAATAACAGGCTGATCTTACGCTCGTCCTCATGATACTTATGGAACTAGGACAAACCAGCTCCAGGACACACATGTGCAGACGATACTGTTCTAGTGAGAAGAAGGTGGAGTTGTCGGTCCTGTCACAGATTATTTCTTTCCGTCAAGAAGCCTTTTTTGGAATTAAATGTGACAAAGACAGAGAGAATTGATTTTGGATGTCAACACTCCGACCCTGTCAACACTACAATTAAACGGTCAGGATGTTGAAATCATTGAAGAGCACAAGCACTTGAGGCATTATAATCGATAAGATGATGAGCTGAGCTGTGACTGGAAGAAAAAAAGCCAGCAGCTCCTCTTGTTTTGTCTGAGGGAGCTGGCTAAGTTTGATGTTGACAGGTCCCTGATGACTCTGTCCTTACCTTCTTGTTTCCGCTTAATGAAAAGTTGCATTTAATTGCCTTGTCTGTGTTTTTGATTTTCTATTTTCACTGCTGCTCAAACCAGTTGCCCCTCTGGGGAAAAATAAAGTTCTGCTTGATATGACAAGCTCTGAGTAAGACGCTCTTTTAATGAACTGTTACAATATTCACCTGTGATCTGAGTTGCAGTTTATTCCCCACAAAGATAAACAAAACATCCCCATCTCCTCTCTTCTCACTCACCACAGTCGGGAGCCATGCAGGTCTTGGTGCGGTGCTCGGGGCCCTCACACGGGGCCCCTCCGTACCGGCTGGGCTGCAGGATGATTCTGGTGGAGCTCTGTTGCCCCGTGCCACAGCTCGCTGAGCAGGGACTCCACTGGGACCAGCTGGCCCACTCGCAGTGCACTGGAGGGGATGTGAGAAGAACATAATCACACTTAGCTCAGTGTGAGGTCTCACATTCATTTACCTGCAGCAGCAAGCAGCACATGGAAAATAATTGCCATCTGAGCGCTCTTCCTCAGCTCGCCCAAATGAAACTTCAGTCACACATATTGTCCCCACAATGCTTTTTAAGAAAGCCATTTGTAAACGGCACCACCGACTAGAAACAATGCTGAAATAGGCAACGGAACAAAACCCACAATGTCAACATTAGATTACATACAATATTTTCATTCATGTGTAGAATTCTAGACAAAGGAAGCTTGCAATATTTTGAGATTTGGGTTCAGAGGTCCCTTTAAAAAAATAAATCTCACACAAAAAGCAGGTTTGTATCATTCCTTCTCTTAAGAAGAAACAGAACTTGTTGTTGTGTTAAAGGACAAGAACAAAGTGAGCTCTCCCAAAACACTTTAATTCAACAGAAATAACCTAATAAAAAAACCCTGCTGCAGTGAATGTGGATCTTCTTACTGGTCCACTCGCTGGCTGATTGACCTGCTGAAATCATGCACGCTCAGCGGTTTAATGTGAGAATGTGTCTTACTTTTGATTTAGCTTACGTGCACTTTAGAAAAGGAGTAGCACATGTGAGAAGATGGTTCGTGTCAGTAAGTTTACCAACTGCACATACTGTGTACTCATTAACAGACACGATATGATAGCTGGAGACTCACTACATCAGCCTGCCAGGGGACTACTTTCTGTTGCTTCAGAGTCAGAATCAGAAACTGTTTATTGACAAGTACGTTACACATAAAAGGAATTTGTCTCTGTGATTGAAAAGGCAATGTTATTTAATTGATTTCATATTCTATTTAATTATATGTGTGTTACTGAGTTATGATTGTAACTTTGTACATTTGCACTGATAACTGTTGGATATCAAGCTGAGTGAGAATCAGTGTTAAAAAAAGACCCTTGATATTGAGCTGATTGTGCTCCCATTACCACGGGCACTTACTGTGTTTCAAACCTAAATTTAAGTTCTATTGAACGCTGTGGGAGCCAACAATTATCACTGTTCTCGCCAGAGTGTGTTTCCCAAATATCTATCGTGGAGGTGTTTAGTAAAATCGTTCTCACGATCAACAGTTCCCAAAATATGAGAACTGCTCTCATTCACGACGACCAAATCCAGAGGAGAGAGGAGGCGCCGCTGATCAAATGATGACCGATGAAAAAGACACATTCAAGTCTCTTGTGAGGATATGAAAGGTTGCTCTTTGCGACACTCTGCTCCACGTTATCTTTCATCCCCCCCCCGCTAGCTCAAGATGGTATCACGTGTGTATCTAACAAAAACCCCGTAATGGCCTTTGCGTGCTGTGATTGATGCGACTGTCGCTCAGGTATTTGAGCCAACTGTTTCAGCAGCTGTTACCGACTATAGATAGGTTGACATATCTATCACGACCCTGACGGTTCAACCAAAGATTATTGTTGTTGTTGCCGGTGCTTTCGCTGCTAAAAGACAGGGGCCCAATGAAATGCGAGACATGCGTTTGGGTAAGAAGAGCTGGGACCGAGCATCACTCACCATCACAGAGCTCGGCGGTGCAGTTGAACACTCCTCTTTGGCACACACTGGAGAGAGAGGAATCAGAGGAGTGAAATAAAAGAGGAGATTATTGAACACTGATACTCCAAAAGCAATCGTCACGTCACACATGTGAGCACCAGCTTATTGAATGAGTATCAAACTCACTGTGAGGAAGACGAGATGACTTACAGCATGTCTGCTGCATGCCAGACTATCTATTACAGCAGATATCGCAGTACCAAACTGGATTGATGTTGACTGTATGAAGGAAATTCAACTCTGCCGATGTTCCACAACACTTTCAAAAATGACCTCAGAGATGATTCCAGTGGGATTTTGATTTCATTTGCATTTTTAAGTGTCCTTGGGATATTGTGGGACATTTACCACAAATGAATCAGACCACGGGCAACCTGACAGTGGTACAGGAGCGCTTGTGCTTAAGCATCACATTCTCACATTCTTACTTTAACTCGGTCAACTGATTGTGGGCGTTTGCTGGGTTAGGCTTAGTAAAAGGGTGTGGTTTAAGGTAAAACAACAAGGTTTGTTACCTAACTGGGATAACTTAAGTACGTACGTAACGTAACAAAAGTACCGTAAATAAGTCAACGTTGACTTGGTTTCACACGAGACACAAACATAAACGTCCCCTGTGTGTTCATCCCGCCTTGTGCAGACTTCCTCCCTCTTTATACCTCGTCTGTTGCTCTGACCGTCTAATAATGACGCTGGGGGGTTTACATTGGAGTTAGTTGAAAGCTTGGTGCGTCTCATACAGATGCTTAATGCCTCAGAGCGTCGGGCACTGAAGAGTCGGGTTTTGACGAGCTGGGAAAGAGAAATCTTTGCTATAGTGGTTATCAAAGTTAAAACCACACGACCCATGAACCCCTGTGCATATGGTTGCACATCCTTTGGTCAAAGGCTTTCACTTGTACTTCAGTAAAATGGAATACATATGTTGTTTTTATAGGACTTTAATTTGTTCTGTCATGTCCAAAGACGTATTTTAGGTTCTGTGCTGTAAAAACATGAACCAAGTAGTTTTAGTCGCCTGAACTTAATCTAACTTTAACCACAGTGGTAGATCAGAAAACATATCAATTATTTTAACAGTCATATAGGTTAGACAGACAACCTGTTTAGGTGTGAGGACTTTTACATAGTATACTAATGACACTTCTTAACAATGATTATTATGATATTATGGGGGAAATGTTTCACTGAAGGAGATTATTGTAAAGTGATTGGCGTGTAAAAGCAACAGCTGGATGAATGAATAAAATAAGTCAATATAACAGTTGCTATCGAGGAAATGAAAGATATTCAATAAAGAATAGTTATAGTCGTATACTGTACCAAGATGGTACAAACCAAAGACCTAGATTATGAGATCGCTCAAATACAGACAAGAATTGATTTTATGAAAACATGTTTTTAATTAAGCTGTAAAGACACAAGTAATACTGCAGGATTCTCTTGGGAAATGATGATAGACTCTGTATTACATATATCACATACCTAAAATTATTAATGAGGCGAATTATTGTCGGGACACTGGGAGGACAATTAGATTGCACAGCCATTGTTACAAATGTGCCAATTGATTAAGAGGCAAAAGGACATAAAACAGAGGCAATGCTGATGAAGAACTATTTAACACATCTCAGTACAAATGTCTCAATAAAAAGAATATATAAATCATCATGAGCATGAGTCATGGAAGTCAAGTTCAAGTTTACTGAACGCACACAGCCATAATTCCCCATTCACTCAGTGTGGTGCTGGTAAACGCAGACTTTTTAAATGTTGTGCTCACCTTTGTGTGCAGCCAGGAAGATATTTATGAGTCGGGTTTATTAACAGTTTCTCTTCCCCACAACAATCTCCTGGTTTTGCCCTTTAGACACCATTTGCAGTCAAGGTGAAGCATTTTTTAGACAAAACATGCATTACTACTCACAAAAACTGCAACAAGGTGTAAATAATGCAAATAAAGTACAGTTTGATCTTGGTTGCAGCCAGAATATGTTGTGAATCACATGGAGATTTAAATTTCATGAACTGATTTAACATCAATCAGATGCTGAACATGTGTTTCAATGAAAACATGGTCCTAAGGTTTAAAATATTTGACTAAACTCTCATTCTGAGAGGAGGTACAGGTTCACCTGTAATTTGACTCCCTTAAGGACCCTCCTCTATATCATTCAGAGGGGCCAGCCTCTGGACTAGGACACTCAAAGCCACGCCATGACTCTACAGACCTGCTGGCTTAAGAAACGAATGGTTGGTGAATGAATGGATGAAACCGTGTGTGGTGGATTACCATGTGTTGCAGAGGTGCTGGATGGCCGTTCCAGGTGGCAGCCGAGTTTCTGTGATCTCAGCGCTGGCATTCCAGCGCTGGAGACCGGTCGGCAGGGACAGCGGTGAACAGGGACAGTCGGCGTGGGACACACAGGAGCCTTCACGCAACACCTGCAGTATGAGGGACACGGTGAGACGAGGACGAATCACAACCTTATCGGGGGTAAGATTAAGTTCCATCACATATCACAGCTATCCCATTTCACGCGCACACACAGGTTGTCCAGACCTGTCCAGGAGAGCAGCTGCACCCAGGGGTGCAGGGTCCAGATAAACACTGAGTGTGTGACCACAGGTCCTCACAGGAATATGGACAGGAACCTGAACAGTCACTAAACACCTGCCCGCTAGGACACTCTGCAACACACAGACAAATAAACGCACACGGAATTACATCCATGTCTCATAGATATATATAGATATGCAGACGTGTGTGTGATTTTTCTCTCTGCACACGCTCCAGCCTATGTCTTCATAACAGGCTGTCTCAGCCACATCTGAGGTCACACCTCTGACTGCATACCGCTATGAATAAACTAACTTAAAATACCACTCATTAAGGTTCTTTGGAGTTGCTTGGCAACCACTCAATTTAAGCGACTTCAGGAATTATATTGCTTGGTAGAAATATATTCAGCCATGTGTGTGTTTGTGTGTGTTTACCAGGCAGGCAGCTGTTGGTGTTACAGACGGTGTGCTGTTCAAGTGGTCCAACACAGGCCGTCCCACCGGGCTCTGGCTCTCTGAGGACCGTCTTGTTCCGCACCGTCGACCCGCCGCCACACGTGGCGCTGCACTCAGTCCAGGGTGACCACTCGCTCAACAGACATCCCGCTGCAGAGAGAGAGAGAGGGAGAGGGAGGACACAGGTGGAGAACTGACAGGTGATAACACAGAAAGCTTTAAATGTGCCCCTTTAACACTAAGTTAACTAGTGTGGGTACTTGCTCCATGTCAAACCTGGACATGATGGCAGACCGCAGCTCTCCGTCTGCGTGGTGTCAGCACAGGAAGGACCGCCCTCCAGGTCCCGGCAAAGGCGTGTCCTTGTCATCTGGCCGTGTCCACAGGAGGCTGAGCAGGAGCTCCATGGGCTCCAGGGCTCATAAACCGGGCACTGAAGCTTGGTGCACACCAGAGTGCCGTTCTCACACACACTGTGTGACACACAGATGAAGGGGTGTTTGGAGAGGTGAGATAAAAGCTGTATCTCCTGCTAGAAATATCTGTACTCTGGAGACAAATATACCAACCCCCGAATTCCTTTTAAGTCTGAAAGTCTGCTCTTAATGTGAGACATCCTCTCCTAATATTATACACCAATTTGGACACAGTTTTCTACAGGCGTATATGTAAATTTGACTTTTCATATCTAAAAATAAAATTGACACAAAGCTGTTCCCACCAGGTGTTACAGTCCACGGAAAGCTCCTCTTCAGGGATGAACTCCAGCGTCCCATTGCCTGATGGGATACCACAGCGACACTCTGTCACTGGCACACAGTTGCCGTCCTGCAGCAAATGTCCCTTCGGACACCGACAACCTGAGAAATGAAATGTCAAAATAGAGAAAGACAAAATATTCCTCTCTTCTAAGCTACTGTTAATGCTAGAAGTCAAAGATGACCTGGGTGACATGCTCCCTGGAGACACTGCACATGCTCCCATAAGTCAGTGCAGCTGCGAGGACATTGATTGGCACAGCTCTCCTGGTAAATCCGCCCCCTATCCTCACAGCGCTCACCTGCAAGACACAGAAAATCAATCTTTCCCACTCTTCATCAATAAAGAGGAGCAAAGCTCACTGCATGTGCCAAAGAAAGTGACTTTGTGGCACTTTTTGTCATTGTTAGAGAGGGATTGGGAAGATTCAATTGGCATGCAACAAAAGTCTTTGCAATAAACGATCTGAACCCAGTTTGTGATGATACGTATGTAATGTAAATATCTGTACCTGGGCAGAGTCCCGTGTTGCAGCTCTGGCTCTGCGTCTGTTGGCTCTTGCAGCGGGGTCCTGGAGGAGAGGCCACGGGCCATCTGTAGCGCTGCCTGACTCCGCCGCTGCAAGGCTGCGCGCAGGCCGTCCAGGCGCTCCAGACACTCCACTGACACAGATCTGGAAGGGGTAGACTGATTATCATCAACCACCAACAACTCTGCTCTCGTCCTAATTTAAATGACCGTAATTATCACGACAGCCGCTGTAATAGATGTAATTGTTGTAATCATCCTCCGCGACAACAAAAGCGTGCTTACTGTTTATGGACTTATGTACAAGCGTACTTGAGCCATAAGACGTCTGATTTATATGTTAGAGATAAGAGTTTGTTCTTTTCAGTCATAGTCAATGAAACCTGCCTTAGCAGTTTAAGATATCTGGACTATGATGAAGTGTAAGATTTCAAATGTTTGACATGCAAATCAAACCTAAGGTTCATTGAGCATGGTGGTAATTCAGAGACATTCCCATTCATAACCAAAGGGGAGGGGCCAGAGAAGAATGGAGGGATGGCGGAGTTGACTCATTCATTGCACACACACAACACTAAATCAACCTTACAGTGCTCCACAGAGACAGTGACATTAAACGCTTCCTTTTTCCATTTCCACTCCTTTGGGAAATAATGAAAATAGAGTGGAGAGGATGCACATTGTCATTTTTCACTGTGTAAACCAATCGCAAGCACTAAAACCATCTACTGATGGTGACTATTAATCTTAAGCGACAGCAGTGAACTGACACAATAAATATTCAGTGAACAACAATGGAAACTTGTCCCCACACTTTTAATTTTTTTTTCCTGTTTTGAATGCTCCACAAACCATATATTGCAAACTGGCACTTTCTTAATCTGACTTGCAGGATGGAGACGGCTTGTCTATCTGTAATTACTCATCTGAGTGAACCGAGGCTCCATTCCCGGGCCTCCTCTGTTCAACCTCTCCAATCAACTCCCACTAGCTCAGATTGTGGACAACAAAGCGTCCGACCACAGTTATGTGAACGACACACAGATTTACGTGACCATATCACCAGGTCATCAAGCAACTGTAAGATTAACTTACGTTTCAGCAGGATTTAGAAGTACCTAAACGGGTTATCTTTAAAAGGCTCAGCTACTGTAATTGTGTCTTTCTCTCATGTCTCTCTAGCTGAATCTCTCCATTTATTCACATCTGTCAGTGGAGTTTAACTGCGCTGTAGTGTTTTTCTTCTTCTTGGTCTATTTTATAAAATATTAACTTTCATTATATTTCTAAAATCTTTTTATACTGGCTTGTGTCTCTTATAAAACTTGTCTTGACGCCCTTTTATGTCTTATGTAAAGCACTTTGAATTTCCATGTTGCTGATCAAATAATAATTTGCATTGCATTCCACTCACGCAGTTTTTTGGCATGAAAGTATTTCCCTCTCCTGCCGAGAGAAATCACACTCTCTGACCCGCTTTGTGATTCCTTTTTTCTATGATGTGATGCTTGTCTAGCTCCGACTCCTTCCCTGCGTTGTTTGCATACAATCTTTTGATGGGAGCAAAGTATCAAACTGCTGCCACATGCTGAGGGGAACTCGGTTGGAGCAAAAACCGTCCCACTACTGTCCCTCACTTTGGAGTTAGAGGAGCAACTGGAGCTTGAGAAAGGCAGACTGAGGAACTGACTGCCATTCTGGAGTAAGAAAAAGGACGCCGTTACCTCTGCAGAGGTTGGCATCTGGACAGAGCCTCTCCTCCACCAGAGGTCCTGGACATTGGCTCTCCTCTTCCTCTTTAGAGACCGGGAGACCCGAATCCAGGTCCAAACAGGCCCGGAAACGCCTCTGGGTTGAGACCATCCTACTGCTACTGGTGACTACTGCTTGGGAGTTGCTGTGTTGCAGGGAGGAAGAGGGTACACAGGGAGAACAGGGAGTCCACTCTGACCACTCGCTGAGGATGACTGAAAGAAGGAAAGGAAAAGCAGGATGATTGCATCATTCAACCAGGAGCTCCATACATTACTGTCATTGCCCTGCTTTCTTACCTTCACACTCTCTCGTGTCACACTGCAAAGTTCCATCATGGCAAAGGCTGGAGGACAGAACAGCCAACAAACAGATTAGAATCACAACATGTCAAACTGAGTCATAGATCCCAGACAAACAGACACTGTTTCTCGATCGGTCTGTCTTATAAAAGTGGAAAACTACTTTGGTGTCACAGGGGGACCGACACAGAAAACATGAGTCCCTCTGCCGTAGCTCCATATGTTTGTAACAGTCAGGGTCTAACCAGGTACTGCAGCCTATGGTGACCGTGGCCCCCTGAGGGACAGTGACAGGTGTGGGTGGTTGGCCTGAAGCTTGCTGCTGCAGGTGGACGCAGCCACACTGCTCTGCAGGAACACAGCTACCATTCTGCTGCAGCAGGCCCTGGAAGGGAAAACACGTGATTGAAAACAAGAGCTGATGCAGTAATAGTTGTTCACTGTTTTATATATAAGCTAAAGAGCCAGATATTTCCCTCAGGAGTTGGTGGAGACAAAAAACTAAAGAGGTAAAAGACATTCTTCAGGTGGACATCAACACATCTCCAAATGAAAATGTTGTTGCTGGATGTGTAAATAATAAATGTTTGCCACGGCAACCTTGTGTGGCCATAACTTGTTTTCACTGCCAAGAAAAATCTGTTATTGCAGGCCTAAGTATTCAACGGCGATTGTGAAATGACTTATGGTAACCGGCTTCTTCTACACCTCTAGTGATCTGCTTTCTGTTCCATATTTCAGTATCTCTCCTCACTGCTGCTGTATGTGCGTATCATCAGTCCATCAGAGAGGAATATTTGCAATAAATCAAAGCTGGATGCTCCTAAACTGGCCCAAACAACATCAGAAAATTGTCATCACAACTCATATCAAGGTGATGTATTGACAGCGATATGTAGCACAACATATTTCACTTTCCAAACTCATGCCGATATATCTCTGCTGTGGTCTCACACAGACACACACACAGACAGTCCAGCAGTATGCAGGACTGGAGCGGAACGGACCAGACAGAATATTTTGGACTCTCTTCTCATTGACCTTTACCTCCACAGTATCAGGATGAGTCTCACCTGCTGTGCTCACTTTCAGAAACGTGAACACACCGAGGACAATTTTTCACCTTTTGACATAACTGGAATGATTTTTGCTTTTCTGCGAGTTAAACAGTGTGAGTGTGAGTGTTGATTTGAAACACAGTGGCGAATGAAATGATCACCTGTGGGCAGTAGCAGCCAGGTGTACACTCCTGGACTCCTACACACACATCTCCATCGCCCTGCAGTGCACACTGCTTCTCACAGGGCGCGCCGCACGCCGAGTACACAAACGGGGCTTTGCAATCTACAAACACAAGTAAAGAAACATGAAGTAGATTGTGTACATTGTAAATATGCACAAAATCCAACGTGCACACAATCATATGCTTGTAATCGATCAAACCCCTTCTGACAGTGAAAAGGTGTTGATTGATTTCATGTGTACAGAAGCATTGGGAGGCCAGTCAGAAATACATTCTGCTCATCCATTTTATAAGTCTGATCAAAATTGTTTTCCCTTCAGTGTTTATGACATAAGAACAGATGAAAATAATAATCTTGTTAAGTTCCTAATTCAGAATCATCTCTATAAGAAGGGTGGGAAAAGTTTGACCAGGAGAAGAAAATGTTTTCCAGAATAATTTGTCTAAGTAACTTTTTTTCATCTGTGAAAACTGTTAAAAAAAAAGCATTCATGCTTTTCTCCGTGCACTTAGGTACATTTGTAGTGTGTTAGCAAGTTATGTATATTAAAACTCACCTGGAAGAAAACATGCACGCTTATATTCCTATTTAGAACATGGGGCAGTGGTACACTTCAGGATCTTGTGAAGGGAATATTACAACAACAAACACTCAGATCTCAGAAATCTCACCAGCCTAAACTTTTCTCCACCTGTTTTCACACATGGAAAAAAGTAACTTACATGAATGATCCTGGAAAAACTCTTTTCCCACCTGTATCCCAGATGATTGTTTTAGGGAAAATAGAAAGATAACATTGGCAGAACCCTTTTTCTCCTGTTCTTAAGTTCATTTTTTTCCCCACTTGCCCCTTTTCTTTTGTTTACACCAAGGTGTTACCTCACCATCACATTGACTGAGACTGCATGTCCTGCTCTGTGTTTCAACAGGAGTGCACTGTTGCCCCCTGGTGGCTGGGGAGAGAGCTACGCGGTAGCGCAGCTGCCTCTGAGACGCACAGGAGCACTGAGACCAGACGCTCCACTCCGACATGGGGCAGCCTGCAGAGGGAAAGAAAATCAACCAATCTGGCGCTACGTGCACGCAGGTTCTAACAAGCACTTCATGTTATTTGTGATGCACTTAGAATCTGTGAAGCAGCACTTGGACTTGTGCTCACGTGTCCCAGAGTTGAGTCTACTGCTAAGTTAATCAGCGTGTAACAGATCTATTTATGCACCAAACATTCAGCCTCCTCTTTTACAATCAGCATAAAGCTGTCCCACTGGCATCAACTACTTGAGTACAGCTACAATCTAATTAGCAACCACTATGATCTGCCACAACAACAACAGAAGGTTCAATCATATCAAATCATTTGTTGCATTGATCAATTGCTCAATTTAGCTGAGGCCAGGGCTGGAAAATACATCTATAGAATAGCAAACTAAAATAAATGTACCCATCACAATCTTCAATACATATATGATATCTAGCTCTTATAAATGGACTCAGAACAATTACAACATCCTTTTAATGTTCCTGATTATTCAGTGAAAGCTTAGTTTATACTGTGGTCAGATGACCACAGTATAAACTAAGCTTTCACTGAATAATCAGGAACATTTTTATATTATTTATGTTGTTATAAAGATAAATAGGAGAATGTATTGAGATTATAGATTTTAGTCAATATTGTCCCACCTTCAAAATAAATACACGATCTTGACTTGCAAATCAACATTTAAATACAATAATAATTCACGATAGTTTGCTGCCTGTTAATGAATGTCTCATTGTACTGCCGTAACAGAAAAAGGTGCACGTACACACTAAATGTGTGCTCCCAAATATAAGTAGAATGATGACCTCAGATGTGCACCACTTCATAAAGGCAGGACATGACATCAGTTCTACGAGGACTTTATGAAAGCAAACTTATCAGGCAATCTTACCTTAAATACTGTATCTCCTCGTGGACGGAACACAGATTTTGACATTATTGATCATCATCTGGTACGTTGAGTAACTCATGTCTGTTCATGTCTTGTAGTTCATTGTTAACTTGTTTATAGAACAGAGATGGCTCCTCTCTTTGAACAGGTTTATCACTAAATGATCTTAGTAAGTAGCCTTCTATATTAACAACATTAACAAGCTACATCACTATATTCAGATAATCTTTCCTTCAGGGAGTTAAGCATTTGATTGCACATCAGTCATCGATGTGGACTTGATATCTCCGTTTCCTGTTGTAAATATTCTAAATTATTTGATGTGTGCGTATTGATTTAAGCGACGGGTCAGCCTGGGATTCACACCATAATATAGAAACATTGCTTCATAAATCCTTGAAGTGACCCATTGTGTTCACCAATAAAATACTGTAACTATTTCCAAATGTTAACAGTGGCAGTAACTCAATTAGGAATCTGTTAAAATGGCCCTAATTATCATGGTTGCTCATACACAGAAATAGTTCATATCATCCGACTGACAGGACCTCAGAATAGAATCACAACAGTGAGCGTGGCAGCGTGTGTCGAGTGACGTCTGTACCTGCACAGGGCTGCTGGTAACACAGCTGGGTCTCCTCTCTGTTCCTCTCAGCCTCGATCTCAGCGGGACACGCTGCGTCTCCTCCCTCCTCACACGCACACACCCTGCGCCGCGACACCGAACCAGCGCCGCAGCTCCGGGAACACGGAGACCATGGCATCCAGGGGCAAAGGTCATCTGTAGACGAGAGAGTTCACGTGATCGATGACGTCATCATCATTTATGTGGCTGCGAATGTATGAATCGATCGTGGCGTTTCTGAACCAACCCAGACAGGGAGGAGTGAGACAGTCCTGTGTCTCTCTGTCCGGCCCGCTGCAGTGAGACCCGTTGTTACGTGGAGGGGGGTTGATGCAGGCACGGGTTTGAACCTGTGTACCCCGTCCACAGGTCACTGAGCAGTCAGACCACACTGACCAAGGGGTCCAGCCACCATCCACTGGACACAACACACAGGATTTGGTCATTGGACATGTATCTTTATAGGAAACGTGGTGGCATGACAGTGTGCATGACAGTGTATATTCTTTTTCATTAGAAGTAAGCTAGTAATGTAAGCTGAGTATATACAGTATAGTCTACTCTACCACATGAACTCTTAGTCTTTGCAGTGACCCACCTCTGCAGTCAATGTCTTGGCAGTAATCTCCCTCCGGGGTGCATGTGCTAGGAGTAAAAAAAACACAAAGCAGAAAGAACTCTTACAATTCTATTTTCTTTCTTTACACTGCAAACCGTGTAATCAGCGAAATGTGTGCGTCCATCTTACCATTGTTTACACTCGCCCTGCAGCCAGGTGTCACCCACTTCGAGCTCCTGGTCATCATGGAGACAGAGAGGTGGGCAGAGTCCTGGGTCGCAGGTTTTGTGCTGGACTTCCTCAAACTGGCAATGTGCTCCTTCGGTGTCCGGGACCAGAGACCTGACCCACAGCAGTGTGCTTCTGGTTTACTCTACTGCTTATTTGTTATTTGAACGAAACACATTTCCCAGAGAGGGTGGGGATTTCAATGAATAAACAGGCATTTGGGATTTTGTTTCCGCTCACCTGTATCTGGTTCTCTGGCCCTGCCCACAGGAGACGCTGCACAGCGCCCAGCTGGACCAGGAGCTCCAAATGCAGGTGGACTGGCAGCTGTGGTTGGTGCACAGGAGCTGTCCGTCTGAGCAGCTGCAGTTGTTACAGTCCACCTGATGCGAACTGCCGGACGCCCAAATGTGTCCCAGTGAGTCCACGCAGTCACACTGCCACAGCTGCACACACACCCCGTCCTGCTGCAACTGGCCTGAACACACACATCAGTTATTTCAAAACATGTACTATGTTAAAGAAAGGCAGGGGATTTATTAGGCCACGTTGCAGCAGCTGCTTTGGGGTGGGTTTATACATATTTAGTCTCCCACCTCTATCTAGCCACATCTAGCAATAACAATTGTTTGTTTTGAGTTCTGGTTTTGAGATTTCTGGCCCCATTCACTACAGTTTAGGTGAATGAAACAGATTGGAAAAAAATGACATTTAAATAACACAACAAAATGATAATTCTGTGTTCTGTTTAAAGATAATCCACAGATGTCATTGAGAACAGTTTTGATGGGGAACATTTTTTGTAAGAAAAAAAAAAACCCTTCCACAAATGTAAACTTTAGCAGAAACAAAACCCTTTAATCTACCTAAACCACATGCATGGTTAGATACCATTCTATATAGTTTTGTAATACAAGTGAAGTGAACCTTTACCAGGTTTATTCGATAGCTTAGCTTAACATCACCCAGGCTCATTTAAATACAGCTTGTGCACACATGCACACACACACACACACACTCTGTGGTGCTTATTGTTTCAGTACCAGCACCAACACATGTTAGGGAAGAATCACTCAGATATGCACACACCTCACACACACACACACATGCTTATCTGTTAATAAAATGATAGCAGCTTTGCCTTTAGGGCAGCGACAGCCGGGCTGACATTCGGCGTTGCCCTGGCACTCTATGCCCTGCTGGAGGTCTGAGCAGCGCTGTGGACACTGGTTGGCACACGACACGAACTCCTGGCCTGGCGGGCAGCCGCTCTCATCTGACAATACACAAACAGAAGGTCATGAATTTTCCCATGATGCTGCAGGCATTTCCTTCGCATGACGTGCCTCACCAAGAATCAGAGGCTGTGCTTACTTTCTCAACACAAAGCATCATCTGGAGAAATAGCAATATGCTGAATAAATGAGCACTGGTCTTTGCACAGGATGGACTATCTTTGGGGGTCATAGCATATCTCAACTTAACACGCGTGTGTGTGTGTGTGTGAACACGTTTGTTTTTTTTGTCTCACCGCAGGGTTTGGTGTTGCAGGGTTTGACCTGGTTCTTCTCTCCTTCACACTTCTTCCCTCCGTTCTTGGGCGGAGGGCTGGAGCAGGAGCGAGTGCGTATGGAGCGCCCGCCTCCACAGCGCTTATCACAAAGAGACCAGGGACTCCAGGGAGACCAACCTCCATCCACTACATCGTCCACACACAGACAAACATGAGCACAAGCACAAAGAACACCAGTGTGTTTTCACACTAAATGATCATTACAGTTTATCACAACTTGGCCATCATTTCTATTTGTTTTGATGACAATGTACTCACCAAAGTAATCGACTTGATACCATTGGATTATATTACAGAGTGCAATAAAAACCAAAACCAAAGAAGGACTTGGTCATGATAAACCTTTTAACCCATGTGTTAATCCAAACTCTTAGCAGTAACACACTGACTCATTATTACCTAATCATGATGACTTAAAACCTAGTTTTAAGGCCTTTATTAATATTTATAGTGTGCACATGGAACTCTATATTCCCTAGATGTGTGGTTAATGAGGTTATGACCAACTTGTGCAAAAACAATGCATAGTGTGTGGGAGACATTTGAGGCTGAGTGGTCACTATAGGCCCATAGTGCCTTAATGTGGTCTTTCATATTCATTCCACATAAATACAAACATCATGTCTGCTTAAACTGTTGTCAAAAAGTTGTTATTTTGTGGCAAAGCAGTCTTAGGTGCAGACCGATTCTAAAAGTCTACGCAACAATAAAGTAAATCTGACGACAATTATCACAGACATGAACCGGTGAAGCGTGACAATGCCTAAACCGTTTATGCTCAAGACAGGACGCACAGGCGTGAATGTCAATTTTCGGAACGGTTTGATCAACTACACGATCAACAGTAGGCTGACCTCGGCAGGGCTTGATGTTACAGAAGCGATTGTCCAGGTTTCCTCCCAAAATGTCCTCGCACCATGAGCCGTTGGTCCGGGGGCTGAGGAAGGTGCGGATCCTCTGCTGCTGACCCACTCCGCAGGACCGCGAGCAGGAGCTCCACTCCCCCCACTCTTTCCACGAGCAGTTCCTCTTTGCGCAGTCTGCCCCCACACAAAAGACATCTACAAAAGACACAAGACTGCTTGATGTAGTAGTTGAATATCGCTATAGCTAAGTAAATGTGATATAATTGCTGGTATTTTATCTTGTTTTTCTATTCTCTAGCCAGAATAATGACTTAACCATGAGAATGTTATTCATAACCTACATCATCTCCTAACAGTCAAACAGGGTATAATACTGTTTTGGTTGATGGTATTCCCATTTTACCCCCTCTGTGGGAAGAAAAACACTTGCCAGCTGCCAACTTCCTGGTTAGACATGATGAATCAGAGCTTATGTACAAATAAAACTTCAAATTATCCTCAAACAAAGTTAATAAATAATACAGGCGGCCTGTACTAATCTCTTCTGATGTCACGCTGAGTGTAGATAAAACACTACGGCTCTGTCGTCTCTGAGATAAGCATGGGGAAAAATGACAAACCAAGCCACAACACGAATGACAGATGTTATGAAACGGTTTGTGTAGAGAATTGAGTGGCGGATTGCTGAACATTACTTTCATCAGAATCATTCATCCTGCTGTCTGATGTAAGCCATTGGAAAGGCAGTTTTCATGTTATCACAAATGTCTTTTAAAATGTTATTGCGCAGCGCCTTGTTTAATGTTTAGTTCACACAGCCACCTCAACATGCTCTACTATTAGCTACTGAAGCATTAGCAGTTGAGTTCCTTTCTTAAATATAACTGGATCACGATGTAAGCGAGCTAATGGTTTGTGAAGTTCATGTTTGACCGTCTTGGCAGCAGGCATAGACGTGAGCGGTCAGACCTGGACACTGAGGCAGGTTACAGGCCTTCTCCTGGTGAGAGCTTCCAGAGCAGGGGGGTCTGACACACTGTCGGTGACGGGACTTCGTGGCCGGGCTGCGGGCATCCGTGCAGGGCTTAGTGCAGGGACTCCATGACGACCATGGAGAGAAGCCAGCATCCTCATCTAAAGAAGATCGAGCAGGAAAAGCGGACAAGCTATTTCAAGTATTACTTTTTTGTCTCGTGAAGGAAAAGATGGTAGCTGACAGGATTTAAGATAAACGTAATAACAATACCATGTACCATACAGACACAAACATTGCAAAGACCAGAGGAAAAGTAATTCAGTAAAAACTGTAAATGAACAACAGAGTGGACTCTAACTGGTATTAAACTTAGTTTGAAGGGAGACTTTACCTGGTAAAACTGGTTCTTCTGTAGGACCGACAACCACTGCCAACATCAAGCAACAAGTCATTATCAGTACAAGCTCCACCATTTAGTATTGTGCACAAACAAGAAGCTGGCAGTATATACTGTCTGTTATTTATATTGGATACAAATGAAGGATACACGAGAGCCCTTTATAATTAAATGATATCTGTAATTACATTCAATGTAGAGACACTTAGTCTCACAGCACATCCAATCTCCCTCACCTGCAAGTTGTTTGCTGTAACAAAACTCCACTCTTTTACTGCATCTCTATACACATTCATTCCATACAGCACCTATCTACTCTACCTAAACTAGCTCCTGTACCTGGGCAGTCTGGGGCCTGGCAGTAGGTGGTTTCATGGCGGGGCCCCTGGCAGTTTCTCCCTCCATGGGCCGGGGCAGGCTGTGTGCAGCTCTTGGAGCGAGTCTTCAGTCCCAGACCTCCACAGGACAGCGAGCAGGGGCTCCAGGAGACCCAGGGGGACAGACCTCCGTTGACCGGGCAATGCTCCAAGGAACAGTTCCACCTGCCAAGCTCGCAGCCGCTACAGAAGAGAGGGAGGGGGGGGAGTGTGTGTAGTTGGCAGTGTGGGACCGTATGTGGGACTGCGTGACTGGAAGATTTTCTGCTCACCAGGTGCTGCAGGCGTGGCGCAGTGTGTATCCAGACTGAAGCTCCATTCCCTCAGAGATGTTATGGAGGAGCAGAGACGAGACCGGCGTGACAGAAACACTCTGCAGAGAGGCCATGAACTCTTTGTCCACCAGACAAGGACACTCCTAAAACACACATATTAGAACCATGTAAAAAACATTTGTTTCAATGTAAAATAAGACTTTCTATGGTACATTCACTTCATCACTGTAGTTCTGTAGGCGTACCTCTGGATTTAAAATCAGTAATGCTAACTTTACATTTTTTGGAAATATGCTGACCATCGACCTTTTCGTCCTTTTGTGTTGTGAGGTTTAATGTTAGCGTTTGTTAAGATGCATGATTCATGACTCATTAGTCAGAATGCTGAAGTTGCTCAGATGACAGGGAGCCCACCTGCAGGCAGACACCGTGGTGCTGGTAGGTGTGAGGGGGGCAGTGGCAGCCTTCCTCGCAGCCATCGGAGTAGCAGCCCTCTCTACCGCTGACCTGAGCGCAGCTGAAGGGACAGCCTTCGCCTCGTTCACACTCCCTGTACAACCTGCCAGGAGGGCAGCCCACTTCTGCACAATGACGAGACGCAGATTGAAGATACACAAAAGCTTTTTATTTATTTTTTTTACCAAGTCACCCTGGATCTTATAGTTGTCATAGCTTTGACGCCACAGCTACAGATGTTGTAATCTACAGGGAACCAGGACTCACCGAGGCAGACCTGGGTGTTGCAGGTCTTGCTCTGGCGGCCGAGGCCGCTGCAGGGCGGAGAGCTGCAGAGACGAGAGCGGGACTGCTGTCCTCCACCACAGCTCACCGAACACTGAGACCACTGAGACCAGGGGAGCCAGGGGCCCACCGAGTCTGGAAGCAAAAACACACCGAGATGTGACAACAACTCACAAAACAACACATACAAATAACAAGATTCTTTATAAATGATATCTCATTTTGTACTATAGTCCATACTACTTGATAAATGTTGCTATGGACTTTGTTGTTCAACGTTTAAAGAAAGCATCTTTGTTTTAAAGGGTGATGTATGAAATCAGCTCCTCTTTCAGATGTCAGAGTGAAAGTTGTGTCTCAGTCTAAAAGCTGGAGGTGTAAGTTGCCTTGGCCAGACATGACTACCTGTGCACAGGTGTATGTTGCAGTCTTTCTGCTGGTCAGCGACTCCCAGGCAGCCCCTCCCACTGCTCTGGGGGGACGGGTTATCACACTGGCGTCTCCTGAACTTGACTCCTCCTCCGCAAGAGAGTGAACACTCAGTCCAGGACCCCCACTGGCTCCAGCCACCGTCAACATAGCAACCAGGGACCGATTGACACTGCAGGACCCCGGCCTCGCAGGAACTGAGATAAAGTGAGAGAGATGGCAAAAAAAATGAAGACACCTAAATTAAATTAGAGACAGATTTAATGTGATTAAGAATCTAAATGTCACAGAGCTATTCAGTTGTACTGTACCAGTTTCTGCAGTCACTGATGATGCTGTCTCCTGGATTTGCAAACTGCCAATCAGATCCACCGGGCCATACCCATGATGCATTACTGGAATCTAGACCGCTGAATGTCATTCCTATACCAGAGACAAACATCTACTGATTAGACTACTCTCTGCTCCGTCCAACACAGTTTACCAAAACAACGTAAACACTTCCAACAGCAATTTGCACACAAACAGATCTAACCAGTAGCAGAGCTGTTGTGGTATTTGCAGCGGCACTCCTCCCGGGCCACGCACACTCCGTCCTGCAGAACCATGTCACCCGGACAACCGCAGGTCCGTCTGCACCCAGGGGAGTCCACGCACTCTGTGTCACCATGGAGATCAGAACAGGAGCGCGGACAGGGCTTCCCGCAAGGCCATTCTTCCTGGCCTCCACCACAGTCTGCAGAATGCAGGGGGAAGTCCGGTTTGAAGAGAATCGACACACAGAGGGACGTTTTATGGTCGAGTATGTTTCCACAGAGTTTGTGGCAACACAAAAGCAAACTTGAAACTAGCCAGTGTTGACTTTTATTTACTCAACTCAAGGAGAAGACATGAAAATGCTAAGGGGTGCCACTTTGTTTCTTGTAAGGCCTCTCTTGCTTTCCATTTTTATCCCGCAACCTCCCTTTATGAGTGCTTTTCAAAATAAAATAAATACACAATTAATTTACAATCCCTAATGCTGCTGACCTGCGCAGACGGTGATGTTGTCATGGCAGCCGCGGCTCTGCCTGCTCTCTCCGAGACAGGGCAGCCCGCCGAACCTGGCGGGAGGACTGTTACATTGCCTGGTGCGGGTGGACGACCCGGCGCACCCGTCACACTCCGACCACGGTGACCACGGACTCCACGAACCGTGGACTAGAGGGAGAGAGAGGAAAGGAAACAGAGAGAGCGATGAACAGAGAGACACCACTATGGTTGTGTGATAGTACGTATTGTTATATTCGTCTACCTGTAGAGGAGGACATCAGAAGATGATAAAAAGGCAGAGACATGTAGATATAAAGAATTGACATAAAATGTGAATTTCTTAGCTTAGCTGAGGAACCAGTGATACCTGGACAGAAGGTGATGACAGGGCAGGGTTGTCTCTGGATTTGAACGCCGACCCCATTGTGCGTTTCCTGTTCTCCGGGGCAGGCCGCTCCTCCGGCCTTGGGCTCAGGACAGCCACAGCTCCTGTAGCGGGACACCGACTCTGCCCCACAGGTCCTGGAGCACGGAGTCCACTCTGACCAGTCACACCACCCGCCTGACACTGGAAACACACAGAAGGATGCAAAATCTACAGTTAACCCAGACTTTAATTTCCTACACGGATATTATTTTTATCATAAAGTCAGTTCTTATTTTTATTGTGTTCTTGTGTTGGTGAGTTTTACCTTCAGTCAAAGAAAGAAAGCCAGTTCATAAAAAGTCAGTTTTAAGTGTTGTTTAACACATACATATGGAGACTTACAGCTGGTCTTACTCACCTGGACAGGGGTATCTGGTGCAGTTGAGCCTCCCACCTTCACAAGTGCTGAAACGAAGAGGAAACAACAACATAATTAAGCTTCTGTCCCTTCTTTCTGGCTGTTTCCCTGTTAAATATAACTGTGGTGTACATGCATGTGTAGCGTGTGCTCCATTATTCTGACCAGTTGTTACATCCATCCGGGGCTTCGGTGGTCTCGCCTGGTTGCAGCCTGTGTCCGGTGCTGAGGTCCATGCAGGGACAGTCTTCTCTCTCTACACAGGCTGTCCCGTCAGCAGACAGGACCTTCCCCCCTGTACAGTAGCACCCAGGCTCACATTGCCACTCGCAGTGCTGAGGGACAGGAAGAAAATCACCACCAGAATTCTTAATGTCACAGCAGGAGTATTGGGTGGAAACAGGAGATACTCACAGCCAGGTCGTCACAGGAGCGCGGGCAGGACGGACCACAGCTACTGAACGCTGTGCCTGGCACCTGCGAGCATGGCGCCACTGACAACACACACGTAATGACACACTGCATTGGCTGTTTTGTGAACAAAACTCAAACTGCACATGTGGACCATTCTCTGTGAGCATACCTGGACAGTGGTCAGTGTTACATGCTAGGAACGCAGTTCCCAGCCCCTCGCAGTAGTTCCCCTCCCCCTCTGGACTGGGACTGTCACACTCTCTCCTCCGGCTTTGAACCCCCCCGCCGCATGACTTGGTACACTCCGTCCAGTTGCTCCACTGACCCCAGCCCGCATCACCTGGAAAGAGCCAACACATCATGATGAAATAATCCTTCGTAATAAACAGTAAATAAAGATGAGCGTTCCTTTCAACAAGAGCAGGTAAACACACAAATCACCCAGGAAGTGTCAGATATTTAAAGCACCTCGTAACATCAGTCATGTGCTGGGTGTACAGCAGGTATCTGTCCATTTTGCTCCATGCTGTGTGTTTGTTTGTCAATTTGTTTATCGTTATGAATACTACAATAAAAGATCTCCTGAAAAACGACTCAAGCCAGCCAGAACAATTTAAGTTAGCTCACGCTGCTTTCAGATCTTGCGGTCTGACTGCACTAAAAGTTGTCTGAATGCATTCCAGTCCAAATGTGCATACAGGCAACGTGGAAAATGTAATGCCAATACGTTTAAATATGAAATAGAATGTCTGTCAATACAAAACAAACTCACGGTCACATGGAGCGGTGATGCAGACTTGGTCCTCTCTGTGAGGGCCCAGACACGGCAGGCCACTGCCAGAGCGCTGGGGGCTGGAGCAGAACCGGTACCGAGACTGGAGACCCGCTCCACACGACAACGAACACTGACCCCAGGGAGTCCACACTGACCACTGGCCATCAACTGGAGGGAGTGTGTGTGTGTGTGCGTGTGTGTGTGTGTGTGTGTGTGTTTGTATGTGGAGGAACAGAACAAGAAAGATACAATGAGACGAAAGAGAGCAGTAGCATTGTGTTCTTTGTTTCATGTTATTTTGCATCACTACGGCTTCACTTTCAGTCAATTAAGTCTTGCATAAATTAGTTTAGACAGGATTTGCATGAGACATTATTGCCATGCAAACTTTGGTAACTGTAGCGGAAAAATGACCTAGTTAAACAATGATTCCTACCATTGCAGCTGACTTGAGAGCAGTTTACCAGCCTCCCCGCTTCACATGTGCTGAAATATTAACCCACAGAAGAAAAGATGAATCATCGTTTCATCTCTTATTTATGTGTTGATGAATGGAAGCACATGCTGGTGGAGTTACACTCATTATGGCTCATGAAGCAATTCAAAACAAAGTCAGTTTAACTTGCCAGTTGTTGCATTCTGTGGGGACAACATCTCCCGGTTTGTGCTGTTCTCCATCCAAGTCACAGCGACAGTCGGACTCTTGCACACACACACCATCCTGGAGATATGAAGACACCATCAGCAACATGTCCGTGATCACAGTATCACAGTTTAGCCAGCACCACGCCCACCTGTTGGATAGTCCCGTGTGGACACAGGCAGCCCGGCGTGCAGTTCCTGCTGAGGTCCATTGTGAGGTCTGCACACGACACTGCTCCCCTCACACACTGCTTCCACTGCTGGCCTGGAGGACACACCCTGCCGTCTCCTGACAGAGCAACACAGAGCCCGAGCAGAGACTTCTCAGTGTAATCACAAAAGAATCTGTGCATAACATGTGGACAAATTTATATTTGATCGGACATTTATTCAAATGTGGACGCCCGATGTTGTCCAATATAACAACAGCTCCATGATGCACTGGAATAACTGGCTAGCAAGTGCTTGAATCTAAAACAGTTGTCATCAGTCAATCTGGCAATGAATTCAATCTTTAAATACTGGTGTTGACATAAACTATCAGGTCGGTCCTTGACCAAAGAAATTCTTGGTCGGCTAACACGCATACGATTTTGCTGACTAATGGATTAGTTGCTTGTGGTCAACAGTTCTGTGAAACTGAGTTTCTCCACAAAGAATCACACAAAAGCACCACTTTAAATGTGTACCAGAGATGTGTTCAGAAGTTTCTTGGAAATAAGTCATTCAGCGTGAAAACACATCTTAGTGGATGAAGACTTAAATGAAAGACTAGTCGACTAAGAGGGGACAGCCCTACAAATTATGCAGAAATGCTGTGTGCCCTCTTTTTTTCCTTCCTTTTTTAGCATTTTTTACATGCTAAAAAGTACACTTCATATATATATATAACCATGTAATTATGAGCTAGGACGTGAAGGGCTGCCTCTAAGGAAGTCAGGTCACTTAACAGGGAAAAAATTACTTTTTTTGAAGACATTACACAAACCGTCGTTTGAGGACATGTTATATTCACGGAGTAGGATTTAATGTATTAGAATAAACATTCCTATGACAACATTGAACTACAACATCAATGAAGTGGCCATGATTTTCCATAACTCTGTTTGAGCACTTTCAAGACCTTGAATTGTTTTCCTTACTGGCTTCTTATTGCAAAACCATGATTTAGTGCAACAAATATGTGACAGATGTTGTATAATACATTCTGCGGTCTTCTTGAAAAGTACCCACTTATACACTTCTGATATTAAACATGACAATATTGTTGGATGACAGATTAAGTCCTGCTCTACCACAGGGCTGCAGGTTACAGGCGCTGAACTGCTGAGCGGTGCCGTGGATTCGGATGGGTCCACGGGTTCGGCTCCTGTAACCTCCTCCACACGTCACAGAGCACTCCGACCACGCCACCCATGGCTCCCTCACACCTTCAGACACATCACAACTGTATTCATTTCCTTTATCTGGGTTTTGATTTGGAAATTTTTGAATGCACACAGGAGTTAAATAAAACGAGCAACTCGTCTTTGGATTTTGTATATATTAACATTAGCAACCAAGTGCTTCTCCTCACCAACGCAGGGCTCAATGCTGCAGGTGTCGATCCCAAATCGGTCTCCTTTGCAGGGACGACCGCCGAAAGCTGGAGGAGGATTGGTTCCCGAACGATAGCGTCTTCTCACACCAACGTCGCATGTTCGACTGCAAGCGCTCCACTGGGTCCAGCTGCTCCAGCCACAGTCCACTGAAGAACACACACACACACACACACACACATACACACACACAGGACGAAAAGGCGGAGAAAGTCAGAGAGAATGGGAGACAAACGAGGTGAGAAGAAAAAACTTAAAGACAGCAATTCATATAAAATCACTCACCAGCGCAGGGAGCTGCTCCGCACTCCATTTCTCCATTAGTGCAGGTACTGTTTGAGACACACAATGCAAGATCAATTGACAGCCAAAATGATATGTTTGTATGTGTGTATACATAGGTGACATTTTGTCTACTTCACAATAAAAGACATCCTGAACACAGGCCGACAGTACCAGTTATTGCAGGCATCCACAGGCAGGGCTGCACCGGCTGGGTACAGCTCCCCCTGCTGGTAACACGGGCACTGTGCCAGGAGCACGCAGCTGCTGTTGAGCAGGTAGAAGCCCAGGGCGCAGTAGCAGCCGTCATAACAGGCGGTGACACACTGCACCTCTGTGGAGGTCATGTCCAGACACACCCGCGGACACGCGCCGCCTTGAGCCTCGCACTCTGCTGAAGTCATGTGCACCATGCCCTCTGGACACACACCTGTGTGGAGAGGAAATGAGGACTGAATGTCGCACGTGCACACAGGCCTTTATTCAACGAGGTGGATGAAATAACACGAGCAATCAGAAAATAAAAGATAATTCAATAGAAAAGTAAGTCACAAACACAACTCTATTATAGATATACTATTCACACATATTACACCTGAACAGGGGTGGGAGTTGCAGTCTCCTGTCTGTATGTGTGGCCCGGGGCAGCTGCTGCCCCCGTGGGTCGGTGCGGGTGAACTGCAGAATCGCTCTCTCGTTTGGACGCCGGAGTCGCACTCTGATGAACACTGAGACCACGATGACCACGCTGACCAGCCGCCATTCACTGGAAATACACACCTAAAAATCAGCTTTTCAGTCTTTCCTCTAACACGTCGTCTTTGTGGAGAGACCAGAGAAGTTGTGGTTTCTGCGTGTGTGTCTACAGCTGCGATACCTGGACAGTGGACAGTGTTACAAGGCTCCTGCTCCTCGCCGTCTCCATCGCAGGCCGAGTCCGCGTGCGTGTGGTTGAAGGGTGTGAGCGTGTGGTTGCAGCTGCGGAATCGTCGCCTGATTCCAACATCATCTACGTGGTTGAAACACGTCTTACTGCACTCTGACCAGCTGGTCCATCTGCCCCAGACTCCATCAGGCAGCACTGCACAAGAGGACAAAGTCATTCAGTATGCAAGTGACTTACAAGCAGAGATGGGCAAAAATACATCAAAATGTATTTTGATACAAAATACAAAATACCCCCAAATACAAAATCCTGGTGCCAGAAAATGTAACAAAATACATGTATTTTGAATTTAAAATATAGGAAATACTTTTTTCTGGATTTTCTGTTTTCTCACAATTTGGTATAGCAGAGCATTCAGGTTTGGGCTATAATGTACACAAAGCTCTGGTGAACCCCACAAAAAGGAAGAACAGTCACGGAATGTCAGTGTAACTAAGCAAAGCTATTACAAGACAACAACTTGATTGATTATGTATATATATATTTTTATTAATGGGACTTAACAGCCCATAAACTTTGGCGTTGTATCAACAAGAAAATATTCATCACATATGACATACAAGCTCCCAATCTCCCTCTTCCTATACAGATATATACTGTAATACAAAATACAATGTCGGCAATGCCTACCCTGTGAACATTGGTTCTTTAAAGAAAGCTGATCTTATACTCGAGGGACTTAAGTCATCCATGCACAAAGATTTCACAATTAGCATCATTTATGTTACACATTCACTGACTGTAAATGGACAGACATACAGGACTGCATCTGCTGCCACTAAAAACACAGTATCATGGGAAGCACTTATTTGGTCAGATAAATCATGTTCTACTCCAGGAGGAGAAGTTACTCTTTCTTATTAGAGTGCTTGAAGTTCAGTGCTTTGATGAGCATTTCTATGATTCTAGAATTTACTCTTTCTTATTAGAGTGCTTGAAGTTCAGTGCTTTGATGAGCATTTCTATGATTCTAGATTTTTAAATAAAAACAGAGTCTCTGTTGCTATCGGGTGCATGACAACGGACACGCATACGTCAGTAAATGTCATGGAAACGTCAAGAGTGCTTGAAGTTCAGTGCTTTGATGAGCATTTCTATGATTCTAGAATTTACTCTTTCTTATTAGAGTGCTTGAAGTTCAGTGCTTTGATGAGCATTTCTATGATTCTAGATTTTTAAATAAAAACAGAGTCTCTGTTGCTATCGGGTGCATGACAACGGACGCGCATACGTCAGTAAATGTCATGGAAACGTCAACACCACGGCGGTATAGCGAGCGGAGCGGAGCCTTGAGCATTGACTCGACGGCGGAGCGGAGCCTTGACTCGACGGCGGAGCGGAGCCCTGAGCCTTGACGGCGAAGCCTTGTGCCTTGACGCTGGAGCCTTGCCTTCATGGCGTGTAGACGGCGAAGCCAGATCCTTGACGGCGGAGCCTTGAGCCCCGACGCCGGAGCCTTGCCTTCATGGCTCCGCCGAGCCTGTCGCTCGGCGGAGCAGCTCCACCACTCCGACAGGTTCCGCCGAGTCAGGCTCGGCGGAGCGGCACCGCCGATCCGACAGTATCCGCCGAACGTCCGACAGGCTCCGCCGATCCGACAGGTTCCGCCGAGCGTTAGCCTCGGCGGAGCAGCACCGCCGATCCGACAGTCTCCTGAAACTGTCGGCTCGGTGGAGCTTGTCGGCATTGGCGGAGCCTGTCGGCATCGGAGGAGACTGTCGGCATCGGCGGAGTTTGTCGGATTCGGCGGAGTTTGTTGGCATTGGCGGAGGTTGTCTGCTCGGTGCAGCCTGTGCTGGCGGAGCTTGTGGCTCGGCGGAGCTTGGCGGCTTTTCGCGTGCCTGTCGGCCCTAGACGGCGGAGCGGAGCCCGTCGAGTCTGTCTGCACTTGAAGGCGGGCCGAAGCGGGGCAGGGCGGGGCGGAGCGGGACGGGGCGGGGCGGAGCTTGTCGGCAGTTGACGGCAGGAGCGGAGCGGAGCCTGGCAGTTGACGGCGGAGCGGGGCGGAGCGGAGCCTGTCGGCAGTTGACGGCGGAGCGGAGCGGGACGGAGCCTGTCGGCAGTTGACGGCGGAGCGGGGCGGAGCGGAGCCTGTCGGCAGTTGACGGCGGAGCGGGGCGGCGCGGCGCGGAGCGGAGCGGGGCGGAGCCTGTCGGCAGTTGACGGCGGGGCGGAGCGGAGCCGAGCGGAGCCGAGCCTGTCGGCAGTTGACGGCGGAGCGGAGCCTTGACTTGACGGCGAATGGTTTACACATTTGCTGTGCTTAAATTAACACATGAGTGCCTCAGTAAATGTCATGGAAACGACACCACCACGACGCTATAAAAGGTTAGCGGACCTCAGATTGTCACTTTGCATCTGAACTTGGAGACTCGGCGGAGCGGAGCTTGTCGGCTCGGCATTTCACAGCATAATTTACAATAATGTAAACATTTCAACATTAAAATAGATGAGCATACTTTACTATACACGTGTAAACTATTTTAAAACACATGTAAAGTGTAGAATGCTCATCTATAATGCTGAATGTACAATGCTGAATACTTGTTCATTTTCTAACATGTTATGTTGAACTGTATTACATTGTGAATACAATTCCTTTTAACTTTAAGTTGTTATTGTTGGTTTTATTATGGTCCATCCACCTGTATTTTCAGTCATTCTTTTTACATCAGTTAGAATTAGAACAAAGGTTTAAAAATAACTTAATTACAACCTGCTAACATAACTAACTACACTATTACATTTCAGAGCTATTCACATAACTGTTTTAAAACAACCGACTCCAGATTTGATACATTATAAAGGAAAATGTTGTTTACTGGTGGTGTATTGTAAATGTTATTTAATCTTGATCATTTTAAATGAACCAAACTAAATCCTGAAGAAAACACAAACTGACCCCTTCACCCATATATTACATACATATACATACGTACATATACATATACGTACATATACATACGTACATATACTTTATTTATTAGAAGATTATAATAAATTAACATATCTATACATATCCACCCCAATAACAATTGACCAATGTGTTCAGGCTAAAACAATTACAACCCTAAATTAATCTCTGAATATCACTTTAAAATTTTAAAGGTGCACTTGAGAGCAACTCATATTTGTGGGATGATAATTTTCAAACATTTTTAAATATAGGAATCAAACATGCATTATAATATTTCCATGGATTCAGTGATTCAACTCTGATCTGACCTGCAAAGCATATTTTGGATGCTGTAAAATACATGTGATGTGCTTTGTATTCATATTTGCGGTGATGTAAACTAATATCTGGGGAAATGTATATATGGGGAAGAATGTGACCCATACAGGATGTAGTCACATTGTTGTTCACTTATTTATTTCATTTTGACTTGGGAGAGGGTTCTTCGAGATCGCCAAGATCCGTTATCACATCATGATGACTTCCTGTACGAGTGCTATCGATTCTGCCGACACGGAATCATTTATTTACAAGACCTTCTCGAGCCATACATTGAACACCACACCCCGCATATGAAGGCAAATCACTGTCAAAATCCGAGAGTGCGAATGAGATCCATGCGCGCGCGAAAATCAAACAGCCGCGAGCGTATTTTACTTTGACGAGCACTTTTATATCACTCCGCGAGCAAAAGTCCGTCTCGCGCGAGCAAAAGATATCACTCTGACGCAGATGCTAGGTCTGATAGAGGTGGTTTTCAATTCAATTTAATAGCGTTATTAAATACAAAATGTGTTAAAGTCAAGTTGCTCAGATTGGTTTAAATTCACTCCATCATTCTATTACAGACAATGTGTGTTTGATAGTCAAACCTCTTGTGACAAACAGCTCAAAGACACTTTTTGATCTTAATTGATTAAAACATGATGATCATATTTAATCATACTGTTGTGTTTACAGAAGTTAAGAGATATAATATGAGCAACAATTTGGACCCGCTCAAGGATCTGGAGCCGAGATTAGGGACCACTATTTGTATATTAACTGTTTACCCAACTTAAATCACTAACAAGTAATTAGTGGATGAAAAAGTATTCAGATCCTCACTGCAGTAAACGTACTAATAACATACTGATGAAACAATAATCCACTATGATTAAAATACCTGCAATCGAAACCTTAGTCAAGTATGTTATTATCAGCAAAATGTACTTTATGTGCAGAAAGTAAAAGTACCCGTGCAGTAAAATGTACATTATTTGCCCCTGACCTGTAGTGCAATCTGAAAATCTGAAAAGTCAGAGTGATATCCGGTTTATCCAAAGACGAGGTTTGTAACCAATTATATGTAGAGATACAAGGGAGACTGGGTCCGCCCACTTACTGTCAAAAAGAAAAACTACTTGTGAGCGAGCAGGAAAAAGACACATCATATGTTCTACAATAAGAACATTTCATATCATTATGCCTTCAACACAGAAGCAGATCCACTCTGCTCAGTTTCTGGAGATTCTCCACGTGAAGTTGCTTTGCTTAAATAGCTAGCTACTCGACTGATAAGTTAACTTGCTAAACACTGGCTATGCACTAGCCTAGACAGCATGCTAGCGTCATTAGCATATTAGCATCGATCGCTAGCATGTTAGCATCGATCGCTAGCTTGATATTATAACCATCACCATGTATATACAATAGGCTACAATATTTTACTTGACAGACAATCCGTTGAACTTGAAGATCTGAAGACTGAACTCGTGAACTGTTTTTTGATTCGTGGAGAAAGTATTTTGAGTATTTTAAATACAAAATTACTCCACTCTAATGTATTTTGTTACAAATTACGTTAGATTTTTAATCGGCCTTATCAAATACAAATTACAAAATACTCAAAAGTAATTGAAATACGTATTTCAATTACAAGTAATAGAAATACTGCCCATCTCTGCTTACAAGACTAGCATACTGGCCTGAGACTTGCATTTAAGTATTTGAAGAAAGGCTTCACTGTAACTGTTGCTCAGAAAGTAGCTCTTCACACTTAGACTTAGACTACAATATAAAGTCTACCGTTTGTGCTGCTGAAAAAATGAAGAATAACATTCATTTTAGTGCAAATTGCACTTTTTAGTTAGATTATAAATCTAGTGTTACAAATGAAAACTGTTGGTATACCAGGGAGACAGGAGCCGGAGCAGCGGCGGGCCTCCGAGGAGTCTCCTGGACAGGGCTGGATTCTTACGGCTCCAGCCGGGTTCACTGGAGACCTGAGGAGACAGTCAGGACATGAAGTCGCCTGATCCAAATTCAATGGGTAGTGCATGCGGGACCAGTAAAAAGCATCAGTCCATAACAAGTACATTATCACATGAAATGCCGATTAACGTACAGTAACAACAGTAAATGATGCAGCAGTGAAAGAATAGCACACTAAGATTATGCAAACGTATGCAAACTGTACACCTAGTTCAGAGTTTGCAAAAAACAGCAAACAGAGGAAGTGAACATTTATTAAGTACAGAATTATTATTACAATCATATCAACATGCTATATAATCACAGTTCTGTTGTGAAGAGTGGAATTAGGAGTCCGATGCTTCATCTGTTGAATTGAACGGGCTCACCTGTAGCGCTGCTGGAGCCCCAGACCACAGGTCACGTCACACGGTGACCATGACGACCAGGCTGACCAATGACAGGTGGCCACACAAAGGGAGGTGTCACAGGTTACTTGTCCATCTATGCACACGCTGATGGGGCACAAAACGTGCATGAGATTTTTATCATTCACAGTTGCTTTTCTCTTAACAATGAGGCAGCAGTCCAGTGTAATGGGAAAAACTACAAAATATGACTTTCTCAGAGAAAACTGCTTTACGACATGAAAAATAAATTGAACGCAACCAGAGTTATGAGTCTGTTTTTAGAAAGCAAAAATCCTGTTATTTAGCATTTTAGTACAGTGTGAAAACCAGGCTCGCTCTCAAAGTGGAAAATAGAAAAATCAATGCGACTGTGTCTTTCACCATGAGGTACACTGGTCCCTGCTGACCGTCTGTCCTGGCTGCAGTGTTTGACCGTCCCAGAGACAGACGCATTGGCTGCCATTCACACACCGCCCCTCCTGAAGGTACAGACCGTCGGCACAGCGACACCCTGGAGAGGACAGGATGTATGTCTCCATCAGCATTTCAGCCACCAGTGAATGAGCCGCTATCGTTTCAGAGGAAATGTCGGCAACGCTTCAATAGAGGTTTGTGCCTTTGAAAAATGGTTGGCTTTGTAGTCTGAATAATTTAATAGAGAGTAGGAAATTGCCAACCCACTGAATCAAAATCAGAAAACACAACATTCTGTTTAGTCCAACTAGAAACTTCCAGTAAATTATTTAGTGCTTATATTTACTCAATTGAATGTAACTCCAACACAAGAGAGCTGTTGGCTATATATGTTTATCTAAATAACTATGACGATTCACAATGTGTCTTGTATTATGGACAGTGAATGGGCTCAAGCTTTGTCTCACTAGGTAGGAAACCTTTAACATTGTTTGCATGGCACTTCCTACTCAGTTGCAACATATCTAGTGTTTTGAATTTAGCCGTACAAACAGAACAATGACATCGCTCGACGCCCCATCACTTCCTGTGTGTCCTACCCGGTACACATGCTGCAGTGCAGTTGCTGGTCATGCTGAGATGTGAGCAGGTAGGAGGACAGGGCTCTACCCTGCCAGCCTGGCAGTCCGCCTCAGTCACCAGCACCATGCTGTTGACGCAGCCTGAACAACCAATCAGGGAGCAGACGTGTTTAGAATTAGACAAGACTTTAAACACCAACAACAGAATTTATTGTGCGACAGAGTGCGGGCCACCTGTCTGCGTGCCGATGTCTGTGGTGCAGGGCTGGCTGTTGCAGCTCTGGCTCTGCAGGGTCATGCCCTCGCAGTCCCGCCCACCGTTCTTGGGAGGAGGAGCAGAGCAGGTTCTGTTCCTCCGTTTGACACCACCTCCACACTGAGCGTCACACGCCGACCACTCCGTCCACTCTGACCAGCGACCGTCGACTGCAAGAGGAGACGGGAGAGAATGAGATTGAGACAACTATTAAATCAGAGACCGGGCGCTTATGAAAGATGTGTCCTGTTTGACATCAGATTCAGAGAACAGACCTGGACACGCTCGAGGGAAACAGGCTCGACTGTCAAACTGAGCTCTACCACAGGTCCCTCCGGGCAGAGCTTCCCTCAGGATGTCCCTCTGCCGGAACAAGGAGCCCAGACCACAGGACACACTGCACACGCTCCACGCTGTCCACGGGGACATGATGCAGTCCACTAGAGGAGAGGAGAGGAAAACAATTCAGCATTTCCCTGTTTTGTTCTGTCTTATTACCACTTTTGAGGTGGGTTTATACTTTACCACAGTCTCTCTCGTCCGATCCGTCCACACAGTCCCTCTGCAGGTCACATCTCCGGTCCAGGTGAACGCACTCCCCACTGCCACAAGAGAACTGCTTGGGAGAGCAGGGGCTGGGCACATGGGGACCTTGTGAAGTCACCGCTGGTCTGGCTGTGGTGCCTGATAACACATTGGTATACAATAACAGAACTTTGTTCAATTCATTTTATTCCAGGAATTACACATTCCTTTACTTCAAAGTATTTCACATGCGTGTGAAGGCCATCATGAAACTATGTATCTCCAATATCATCAATGTCACTTTTTCTACATTTAAATGTGAGTAAAAGTGAAGTCATTCTATTTCCATTCTAGTCTTCCCCCTGACAGGTTGTCGATGCATACCACAGCCTTCCTCATCTGACCCGTCCAAACAGTCCCGTCTGCCGTCACACACCTGTGCCGACTCAACACAGCCAAAAGAGCGGCACGCAAACTGGCCCTCCACGCAAAGCACTCTGGGTAGGCCGCCATCGTACGGAGTTGTAGCGACCCACAGGGCTGTAAATGAAAATAAAACAGTGGTTACAGTATATGTTTATTTTGTATGAAGTGTTGTAGGAGAAACAGCAAGGCTGTCTCGCCTTTTGTGGTTTGCAACCCAGGTTTTCCAGAATGGAGGGATGTGGTGAGATGCAGCCCAGGTTGACCTGTGGTGACCCCTGGGTAGATGGATGGTTTGAAATGATTAAATGTGACTTGCAAACAGACACACCCAAAAAGGGGGGGGGGGACTTTGGTAAAAAGCCAACAACAATGAGCAGAAATTAGATTTGATCAACAGCACATTTTACCTGTACTTGAGGTTGTCGTCTTCTGGAGTCCAGTTTGACCTGTGACCCCTGGGGTAGCCATGCCAGGAAGGCCACCGTGGGACCTGGTGGTGTGGAGGCCTGGGGCGCCTGGGACATAAATAAAGACACACACGGATCAAAGAAAATGGAACACAGGGAAGATCGGGAAGGAGCTGTGTATATCTTAACTCAATTGCCAAATAAACTGTCAAATGTAAATAGTTTTGAATCACTTATTCATGTAAGGAGACTAAAATTGGTGTTGTAGCAGGACACAAAAGAAGAGAAATAAATATGTATATGACATGAAATATGACATGAAATATGGCTCAGGCCTCACCACAGTTGATCTCGTCAGAGTGGTCCTTGCAGTCCGCTCGACCATCACAAAGCACAGAGACGGGGACGCACTCTCCACTGTGCAGGCACGCAAACAGGCCTGGCTCACAGCGCTGTGCGGTCACTGTCCCACCACCAGAGGGAGACGTGGTCCCGCTGCTGGGGGTCACCAGCTCATCTGGGAGAGCAGGAGGAAAGGTTTCTTCATTAATAACACTATTGTGAAGTCGACTCACTAGTTCTGTGAAGCAAAGATGAGCTAGTACACAAGAGGAAGTAGGTCCTGAGGATTCTGATTTCGTTGTGCAGTCTGTTGAATTCCTCACCTCCTCTGCAGCCGAGGATCTCCACACGCAGGAAGAAGGTGTGTCTGAACTCCACAGAGATGATGCGCAGGTAGCGAGCTCTGACCAGCCGACCGAGCCAGCGGGTCACTGGGGTCCTGCCCGCCATCCGCACCTCAAACACCTTCACCACAACCGACAGGGCAATTCCACATGAGCACATCTAATGTCTAGAATAATGCATCAGATTTGTCTTTTTCTCCCCCATGTATGAACACATTCATATGGGGATCTATGTAAATACAGAAAACATTCAGTGTTAATTAAGATACTAAATGTCCACATTAGTACAAATACCTTAGCTGGGCCTCCAGGGTTCCCGTCCTCAGTATAGTCTGTGAAGAGGCTGCTGTGCAGGGCGAAGGCCAGGCGGTATTTAGTGAGGTAACCCCACATGCGTTCACTGACCTGGGTCACCACCCCTGATACCCATGTGGGCTCCAGGAAGTCCACCTGGAAAAAGGGCTGGGGATCTGCAGGTAAGGGGCTCCATCCAGGCTCCATAACCTGACTGCACAGAGGATGATGTGGTTTGTTTTCTGAATGTTTTATATTTTAGACTTTTAAGTGCATGCAAAAAAAACACGTGGAATGTTCCTGCTAGTGTACACTTCAGGGACGACAACCAATCAAAGGTTAGATCGCTCACACGTTAGGGACGATGTTTAGTCGTCCAGCATCAGCAGGGTTGTTCTCGCGGTGCGAGGACGACGTCAGCTGACCGTATCGAATTCTCCCATCCTCCAGTCCAAGGGGAGAGGAGCAGATGGCTGCAGAATATGATACAAATTTTAACACCGTCCAACAGACAACTGGCAAACTGAACACTTCAAACACAACACATTAAAGCAATAGATCTGCAGGAATATTTGAATATGTTTTAGAAGATATTAACAGAGGCTGCTGCTCTCAAAACATAAAAACTGCATTTAACACTCACCACGATGTCCTGGGCCACCATCCTGTGAAAATAAATGAAGTATATATTGATACGTGCCTATATTAACATCTGAAATCTTTGATTATTCTAATTCTCTCTGCAAGCAGTTCTATTACTAGAGCAAAGAGGGGTGGGAAAAGAGGCCAGCCCTGTCTTCCATCCCTTTCCAAGATAAATTCCACAGACAATAAATGAATAGTGGAAATGTTATCTGTAGAGTATTTACAAAACAATTTTAGAAAATGTATCATCTTGACTTGACTTTAAACAAATAAGGCCATTCACGATGATCACATGATTTTTCAGCATCCATAGTCATCCCTGATAAATGTGTCTGTGTTGTATGATGCTGCAGCGTGTTCTTGTATTTGTATGCATCTATTTTGAATGAATCCAGTTTGACTCATATGCATCATATCTGGTAGAACCTTTGCTAATCCATGGCTCTTTCATTTAAATTACATTAGAAAGAAAAGACGTGTATATAAGGACGCATCGAGACATAAACATCTGTGACACAGTCGTGATGAATTTGGAGTGTTGTCTCACCGTTGATGTCAGTGCAGGATGAGTGACAGCACTCTTGGGTGGAGTCCTGAGAGGAGCAGGGGTGGGTGTGTACGGTCTGTAAATAAGCACACAACAATGAAGAGGAGAAAGTACCGAAAATCCTTCTTGAATACTGTCAACACCAAGGAAGGATGAAAGAGGAACTGGATGAACAGAGATGAGATAAAACAGTAAGGAGCAGAATACAGGAGTGGATTAATAACATGATTTATCAATTATCACAATAACTTCAACGACTATTACCACTGCTACAAATCATAATAATGCCCTCCACCTGTCTGACTGGGTGGTGATGTCATGAGAATGGCAGCCAGTTTCATCCTCTCCTTTTGGACAGTGGGGGATCCCATCACAGCGCAGCCCTGCCTCGATGCAGCCCCCTGGTGGGGGGCAGGAGAACTGACCAGCAGGGCAGCTGAGTGGTATGATGTCTGTAGTGGATGGCTGCGCACCTGCATGAGGGGAATGGAGAGAATTAGTAAAAAGGATTTCTATGCTCAGCTTTGGTGTGTGTGACTTATAAATCCTGTTTAAGGAAACTAAAAAGCACCAGAGGTAACCTGGAGGAGAGGAGAGCATTTTAGAATCACAACACCAGCAGAGTAGCATTGAGCTATCCACTGACCGTCTCCACAGCCCATGATCTCAAGCCGAAGGTAGATGCCATTCTGGAAGTCGTGTGGCAGCAGGCGGACGAACTGAGCCGACACCATCCTGTCCAGTCGGATCTCTGCCACCCCTCGGTCATCATGGTTACCATGAAAAACCTGGAAATAGAACGGCAAAATATGAAAAAAACAATGGCAAGTGGCCTTGGATGTATGGGATGGAGAGTTGCATGGACTCGGGTGTAATGTGTAACCTTGGTTCTGGGCCGGGCGTCCGTAACGAGCTCTTTGTAAGTGAACCACTGTCTGCCATCCTGGCTGAACTGGAGGTAGAAGCTGGACACGAAGGTGCCAAACACACCACCACCCTGGGTTAGCACACCTACAGGAGGGAGAGAAAGCATTTCACTTATTCTACTGCAACACAATATCACATGGGAGTCTGTGTTTAGTGACCCAGCATTTAAATCTGTACTTGTTCTAAGGCACCTGCATGCATGTTTACCAGTGATGTTGTATTGTTTCAGCAGGTCCGTCTGTAGGTATGGGCTTCGTGTGTTGCTGGTGTGGCCCTCAGGGCTCCGGTGCGGTAGGTCCTTATACTCATCGGGTTCTGGACTCCAACCCTGCAGATAAACAGTTTGCAGATTACACGTCACGATCGTGTTGCCGCAGCATGAAAGATTTATTCTTTTTTATATATATTTGTCATGTCATGAAATTGTCAACCATTTTGTTGCTCACTCCAGTTTAAATAACAAACCTTTTCAGGGGAAAACATTCTCATTCAAGCCTTGCTGCGGTGATGTTAATATAATGAATTGACCCACCACTCATCCATTTGATTATTTTTAGTGCTAGTGGGGATTCAGCAACTTGCTAAAGGATGTTTCACCAGGATGAACGGTACAAAGTCAGGCCTTATAGTATAAATCTAGCGTCTTGACCTACCTGGAGGTCTCCATGGGGGTCCCACCAATGCAGGCGACCTGCCTCAGGGGGGTGACCAGTCTGCTGTGACGAGGCACTGAAACTGGAGGCTGGGAGGGTCTGAACACCCAGAGGAGACCAACACTCACCTGACCATAGAAGAGGAGGTGAAATTCTATGAAAATTACAGTGAGTGGAAGTAGATAAACACGAGGAGAACAATGCTTAAAAGATGCTTAAAAGGCTCCAAAGCCCTACCACAGAATCTGCATGACCAACTGATCATCAAAACTACACAAACCTCCAGCAGGAAGGGGATATGTGGGAACCAGAGGTGTAGTGCCCTCTGCTGGCTGGGAGGTCACAGTGATGGGGCTAACTGTCACAAGAATGGTGTCATTTCCTCCTACAGAGGTGTTGTAAAACAGAAAGATTAATGTCAGAGAACATTCACTTTATCAGCGCAATGTGTGCAACAATAAACTGGACCTTATATCTGGAGTGCTGAAATCTTTATATAGATTTAATTTGACTTCTCATCTCATTTACTTCATCTTCAAAAGCTCATTTTGACTCCTACGGTCGTGTTTGATAAAATGCTGGGTCTCTTGTCAACTCCCATTCTCATATTTTGAGATTTCTTTAGCAGGTACAGTAAACAGTCTTTTGAACATGTGAGATATGTCTGTGGTCGGAAGAAGAAGAAAGGAGCAGGGAGTCCCCTCTCTGCCCTGAATTAGGAGAACTTGTGTCCTTTTTTCCTATATGGATAACAAGGAAAATAAAACACTCCCTCCAGTGGGGCACAAATATAGAAACACACAATAGTTCCTATCATCAACGTCATGTCTGACCACTCTGTCAACATTAGTAACCATGAAGTGCAATTAGTTGGTAGGAAAACAATTGCATTCATCATTAAACAGGAAGTGCAGATAGCAGAACAACAGCTCTGATTTTACCTTGACAGTAGCAGCACCTGTCTCCCTCTCCAGGCACCAGACTTTGGCCCTGCACAAACAAACCAACATTCAACATTTGCCTCTGTCATCGGTGTGGTAGAGCTGCTATGGGACACAACTATGTGGAGGAAAAGCAAATGGTGCAGAGGAGGCAGAGCTGTCGATTATGACGGTGAGAGTTTACGCGAGATAAGATAGCAACGCAGATGCATTTCAGCCCACATGCTCAATTAAATGTGCAAATGTTCCACCGTAATGCATCATATTTCCATAAAGCATGGGCACATACTCAAGCAGCAAACACAGTAAGTGCAGATTTTTCAAATGTGTAAATGGTCATGACAAACACACACACACACACACACACAGACACACACAGTTCTACTCGTACCTGAGGACATCCACTGAGAGCGTATGGACAGTAGGGGGAACACTGCACTGTCAGGTTGGGCAGACAGTGACATAACTGGCAGTGGTCTGACCTCCATCGGTCTCCCACAGCATGGGACTGACCCTGGTACTTACACTCATCACACGGGTCCGTCTGACACCTGCACACACACACACACACACACAGACACACACACACACACAGAAACATGGAAAATGCATGCTGGAGTCATGGAATGCATGGTGTTAGTCAATGAGACAAAAACTAAGGGAACCTCACAGTGGTGTAAAACGTAGATGATGGCCAAGGACAGTTTGTCAACTTCAATAGTTTTTGAGGGATCATGACAACATACAGTAAATACTGTCAGTAAGTAAAATGTGTACCAAACCGACAAGATGTCATGTGGAGAGCATGAAGTATTGTGATCTAAACTGCTCGTTTGATTTTGAGAGCTTATGTTCAAGCGCCTTGAGGTGGTAATAGGCAAAAGGTCAAGGGGTTATCAGAAGCTCTGTGGACAACAAATACCCACACCAACCACCAAACCCACATCAAACGTTTGTCTTAATATCTTGTGTACACAGCAAAGCATTTAGGTTAATGTTAGGTGATGGCTCAAGTCCAGAAGGGTAAAGGGGCCAATCTAATTCTTTGGTTAGAATAAATGTGATTCAAATTCGTCGTGATGGTGGCACGAACAAAGAAGTTGGGTGGGGGTCACCAAAACATCAGCAAATGATCCTCTGGGGACCATAAATATCCACAGCATGTTGGAAATTGGGCCATTGCTTTTAAAGAAAACTGAAGTTTTTCAGGAATACTCCTGAAGGGGCCATGAATATCCAAGAGTAGTAGTGTATCATTGTAGTAGAAACAGTAACAGTAGTTCACAGTCCCATGAGGACAGGGCTACGTACCGGCGGGCCTTCCTGTATATTCCTCTGCATGTTCTCCCGTCTCCATGCTTGATGGGGTTGTTTGGGCTCCGGAACGACCACTGGACACTCTGAACACCGCAGGGCCCCAAACACTCTCCCCACTCAGTCCACGACGACCAGCCACAGTGCACTGCGGTAGTACAAAACTGACTGTGTAGGATCGCTCAGACTTTGAGGCGAGAACGATAACCAGCACGTCGACAAGAGTTTACAGCGGATTTAACGAGCCTGTGTGTTTGACGGACTCACCTGAACAGTCCGGGTTAGGTCGGCATCTCTGCGTCCTTCCCCTCTCACAGACACAAATCTCACAGTCCACCTTCATCTGCTGGTCCGGCCAGTAGCGCACGCCTGCCACCTCACACACACACTCCTCTGGTGACACACACTGTTGCGTATGGCTCATCACCAGGCCCTCCGGACACCAGCAACCTGAAGTCAGAGACAAGTTGATTGTGAGGAAAAACAAATACAAATTTGGCAATTTCAAAATGGCAAGAAACACAAATATATTTTAGATTTCCTTCCAGATTCCTGCTGACTGACCTGAGTAGCAGGGAGCCTTTGGATCACAGGTCGTCCCACTGCTGATATGGGCGCAGGACACTGGGCAGGGAGCACAGCTGTGTCTCACCAGCCCAGTGGGACAGCTGGTGTTCACACATCCATCGTCAGGACAAGGCTCTGGGGTGGGACAGGGAAGAAAAAGACAGAAGATATATTTGAATCCTTCTTAGCATTCACATTTTCTTTGCTATTTTGATCAGAGATTTTTGTGCAATGGAACTGGATTTTTTGGATTCATTTTGAAACAACACTATCAACATTTTAAGATTACAACAATGTATATTAAGAGTTCCGTTTAATAATGCTTTCTTTACGCCAATGGACGCCAACGGATTTGATCGAAACAACATTTCCTCTCTTCATTTAGAACTAGTTGTGAACAACAAAACAGTCCTTGTGAAAACAGTCAACAGCGCGCTGCAACCTTTTGTGGATTTTCAGTAAACCAATCTTTTAAAGTGAACACTTTCCTTTACAAGTATTGTACAACAATGAGACATTTCTTGCCATTATGAGCAATGATTTTAAGCCAACATCACCTTCATTATCATTTATTTTCAGTTCAACCTTAGTCTACAAGCAGCTCTTACCGATCTCCATGGGTAGGTTGGATGGTCCAGGGAGCTGGGAACAGTCTCGGCCTCCGTAGTGAGGGGGGATGCAGCCTCTGTGTCTGACCTGCACGCCACCACAACCGCTGGAACAGTTGGACCAGCTCACCCACGGCAGCCACTCACCATCCACTGCAGAGGGGCGGAGAGAGCGTCAAACTTTGAGGACCTTTTATGCTGAAACATGCTTTATTTGTCGTTCATGTCCACCTTCTTACCAGGACAGGTGGTGTTGAAGCACTGCTGCCTCTGGGAGTCCTGTCCCCGACAGTGACGCAGTGGATCTCCTGTAGGACAGGTTCTTTGCCGGCTTGTGGAGCCTGTACCACAAGATGTGCTGCAGGGGCTCCACGGGCCCCAGGAGCTCCAACTTCTACAGCCCTGCTCATCAGTGGGGCCTCCAAGTGGTGCTAGTGGGGAGTCTGGGCAGTCTACCACACCATTACACACCTAAGTAACAGGAATGTAAGTGAGGGGGAAGCACATTTTGGCTACTTTCATGAATATATTATGTGAGGAAATGCCTTATCGTCTTACATGTTCCCAGACATGAATTCCTTAATATTTGATATGATGCATGCTGATGATGGCTAACCAAGGTGACTGTTAATCAAACCGCATCACCACATCATATTCATGTTTTGTTTATTTTTAAAAGGTAATCCTTTTCATGCGAGAGTTTATAAACCTGAAATGTCTATGACACAATCAGAACTAATAAACTTTTTTAACGCAAAGGTCACTTAATGGTAGAATCTGGACGTACTCAGAGCAGATAAGACTCTAGATCAGGACTTGGGGTCACGCTTGACACCTGTTAAGGCTGAGTCGACCATGTTTGATGACCCGATCTTGGTGTTTTGTTTCAGCCACATTCCAGAGGACATAAAGAGCATCCAATTGTAATTAAAAAAACTTAAAGAAGAGTTTATAAAAGTTATGTATAGTTCATTTCCTTTGAGTCTCTGACCCAAGACCCTAATTTGTGCTGTAATGTTGACATTAATGTATCCATTCATTTATTAAGCATATAGGTACACATGTTTATCTACATAGGTCTGTCTGTGTCATGATAGCAATGTCTATGTTGTGTAATTGTTTAATTCTTTAAATCTTTAATTGATCAGGTTTTATTCAGTGATTTAGATCAACTGTTTGGTATCTTTTTACAGCTGAGATAGCACAGATTTCAAATATGGAAGAAATAAAAAGACTATGTCAGCAATTAGTATTAATTGGGTAAAATAAGGATCAAGATAGTTGTTAAGATGGGAGTGGTTTTGCTCTTCCAGCCATAAACAACTTATTTCTAAGCCTTCACGGCATGTGAGGAGATCCTGTCCAAACCCTCAGATTACACAAGGGCAAGTGGAAGATTAGACAACTAAAACTTCCTCTAACGTCATGGTGCAAAAGATAATTCTATCATTTTTCTTTATTAATCAATTACCCACTACCAACTAAATACCTAATGTTTGTCTTTCTGGTAGTGAATATACTCTCAGTCTCAGACGTACCATATTAAAGGGGACACAGGATCCGTCCATACAGGTAAATTCAGGGCAGGTGAGAGTGGTGTTCCTACCGCCAGGGGGTTCTGGTGAGACAGTTTCATCTGGACAGAGCAAAATTCCAAAAGTATTATTAAACATACCAAATATTACAAGATCCATCAACTTTGTGAATAGGGTAGACTGGGATGCACACTTCCGATGACTTTCCTTTTATTTTAACACAACAATGAACATTTTCTCAGGCTTTCTGCGGTCCCTTGCTCCATCTCTTCTATCCTTGCTTCCATTCTCACACCTCCCTTCTTCTTATCTCATGACAACTCACCACACACCAACTCATCGTCGCCCCACGGACAGTCTGGAACACCGTTGCACACTCGCGACATGTTCACACATGTTCCGTTGTTGCATAGGAAGCTGCCTGGGCAAGGCGGTATCCGAGTAGAGCCTATCGCGGACAAGCAGAATTATTGTCAAAGACTGTTTCTGTGGCTTGATGATATCAACTCTGGGGTTTTCTTAACGCTCAAATCCCATAATTATCACATGTTGTGTTTACAGGAACTTACCACAGTTGTCGATACTCTCGTCTGAGGCATCCCTGCACTGTGGGATCCCGTCACAGAGCTGCTGGTAGTCCACACACTGGTCCCCGCTGAGACAGGGCACCTGGCCGGGGCCACAGAGGGCGGTGCACTGCTGCTCATCGCTGCCGTCCATACAGTCTGTTTCCCCATCACAACGCCAGGCCTGAGGCACACACTGCCCACCAGTGGCACAGCTGAACTCATAGGACCTACAAGCTGGAGCAACAGAAACACTGAATACTGGAAAACAACATCCTCCCGTATCTTTAAATTATGACCGTCATTACCTGAAGTGGGCGTAGTCCGGGTGACGGGTGACGGCGTTGTGACAGCAGTGTAGCAGTTGGTTATGTTCTCATCCTCTCCACCTCGACAGTCTGTTGTTCCATCACACAACTTAGTGGTGGCGACACACGTACCGTCACTACAGGCAAACTGGCCAGGAGCGCAGGTCACTGCACACACAAAAAGGATTTGATCACTGATTCAAAGCATGCAGGAGGGCTTTGGGCAAAAATGTATTTAACTTATAGCTGAGACAAATAAACGTTGTATTAGTATTTGTACCTCTATTTGGACAGACAGCTTCGTCTGTTCCAGAGGGGCAGTCTCTGTGTCCGTCACACACTCTGTCTGCAGGGACACACTGGTCCCCAGGGCACTGAAACTCCCCTGGTGCACACACACACCTATAACCAGAAAAAAAACATGAAGATTATGATGGCATTGTGTGGTGCAATCCATCAGTAACTGGACGAGTGCTGCTCAGAAACAAAACAAAAAGAAAGTACAATCTGTATGTTGTGAACAGACGTGGGCTGAAGAGTCATCTTCTTATGTGAAACATTTATTCTGTGGTCTTGGGACTTTTCCTGGTGAAATAAAGCTAAAATAAATGTAAAAAATACTCTTGAGGGTCTGTGATATTGGTGGCATTCAGCTGATTCCTGAGGACACAGTCAAGATGTTTTCTTGAGCAAACAAACTCAGCAGAGCATTTTAATGCCAGTCCATTTAACCACTGACGAACCCAAATACCAAAGAAAACACACCCCCTCTCGTCACTGAGGTCCCCGCAGTCATCATGTCCGTCGCAGCGGTGGAGGTAGAGAATGCAACGTCCTCCAGCACACAGGAATTCCCCCTCATCACACACCACACCGCAGTCTGGACCAACAAAAGCACAGTTCATCACATAGTCACAATCACACTGCACAGAAAAGTAATCGTGCAAGTATGCCGACAAGTGAAAACACAGAAAACAATACACTAAATCGTTGAAAGAACGGTGTGCTTGAAGCTAAAAGAGTACCTTGCATGATGCAGTTTGCAGCATCTGTCTCAATAGAGTTTTCGATAAAGCACCTTTCTTGATAGAGTGATGCTAATGGAGAACTGAGTTTGACAGTTGTAGTTTGTATGCGGTGTATATTGCTGGATAGATTACCTTGCTCGTCAGACCCGTCAGCGAAACCACAGTCCAGCCGTCCGTCACACACACGGCTGGCTGGCAGGCACTTTCCGTTGGCACACTGAAACTCCCCCGGCGGGCACAGGGGCGTGGGGGTGGCAGGGCCACAGAACTCCTCATCCGATTGGTCAGCACAGTCTGGGTGGCCGTCACAACGCAGAGCCGGGTTCAAACATGGTCCACTGCAGGGGGCGGGGTCAATTCACTTTATTCACTACTGTAATTGCTTCCTAGTAGCAAAGACTGTTAGTTCAAACAAAACATCTGGTACACTTTTGAGGTTAACGTGTTGTTGGATGATTAGCATGTCACAATCTGGGGTGAAGCTTGCATGTAATGATTATCTTAAAATAATAGTGTGATAATATGCTAGCAATATGCTATGTCTGGGTGAAACCTTTAAGAACACATCTCCACATTCAGACAACATTATGCTTTAGGGTACATTTCAAACAAACTATCAACAAGCTGCTGCTTTAACATGCTAGCTATACACATGTTAGCACATTTCATTTAGCATTTGAGGTAACATAAACACTGTTTCAACATTTAGCATGTGACTGTAATATTCGAAGCACTTGGTTGCGTGATTTCAATCAGCATTCTTACAGACACACCATAATAGAACAAACTAAAGGTTGGCCTGTTGGTGGCATAAGATCAAACGTTAGTGGCTCGCCATGTCTCTAGGATTCATCCTCTGGAGACCATGACTGTATTTCCATTCCATTTAAAGTGTCCAGATGTTTCAACAATGTTTTAGAGGCTGGCAAACAAACTATGCCATCCTCAGAGCCACTCCTTTATGTGGGTAAAAATGTCTCTGTTCACCGATAAAGGCTTGATCTTAATCCCTTAATTAATAATTAATAATCTTCCTAATCTCCACACATATAAACTGTGTTTTGGATTCACCTTGGCGTGCCGGTACAGTGGAATTGGTCCGGGGCGCAGGTGGAAGGGCAGATCTCATCCGAACCATCGCCACAGTCGTCCTCGTTGTCACACACCCACTGGGAGGGGATGCAGCGCCCCGCAGCACAGGTGTACTCTGATTCCAGACAGGGAGGGGGGGCAGGAGGGCATGCCACCCCCTCACACTGCCACACGCCATCCTCACAGGAACTGGACTCACAAAAGGCAAAGAAAAATCCCTCTAACTTCAATTGTGATTATTATAGGGATAAAAGAGTGGAATATACCTTTGTAAGCATTTAGATGTACTGACCAGTTCTGGCAGTGTTGAGTGATGGTAGTTCCAGGTGGAAACATGGAGCCCTCCCACTCACATGGACACCGAATGGGAACTACACAGCTGTCCCCTGTAGAGCAGAAAACACACTGACAATTCTGCGACTCTTAACGCTTAGCCAAGTTTGTCCTGATGGTGGCACAAGACCAAAGAACATGGGCTCATTCCAATTCAAGTCTGTCTTCTTGGGCCATCATGTTTGGATATTTTACATTTTGTCCTGAGAGTAGGATGGCAGCAAAGTTCATGATGTATCCAAAACAGACAGGGTCCATATACTAGGAAGCATGAAAGTGCTCTGTAAATTCTGAAAGATCAGGCCTGTTGGTGGTACTGGAGAAAATAGAGTCAGAATTCCTCCAATGGTAGCTGAGTGAAAGATCAGCTGGTCACTAAAGCATGACTCTGGAGTCTGTGAATATCCACATCAATCTGATCATCACTTGCTATAGAAAGAGTTATCAAAATAGTATTCCACTATCTATGAGTAACACAAATATGCCCGTAAATACATAAAAATCCAAAGTGCACATCAACCTCGGTGGCTCTGGATTAGTTTGGTTAATCTGCTTTACCGTGTCGGACGGTGCCAGCAGGGCAGAAGCAGCCCTCCACGCAGGAGAGAGCGCCACACTGGGAGTGTGGACTCTGCTGAACACTGGGACACGAGGGAGAGCAAGCTGGACCACAGGGGTCATACACCAGCCCGTTCTCACACTGCATAGCTGCAGGGAAGGAGGAAAACAGAGAGAATAGTAAAGAGACAGGACCAGGTCAGAAAACAAAGGCTACAGTGAGACAGTAGTAAAGGTGCATGTGCAGGAGATTTGACTGTGTGAGCGTGAACTGAGGATTGCGTGTCTTTGACATACGACAGAGCTCTTGGGACCTCCAGCGGATGTAGACTCCTCTGCGGTTACACTCTTCAGCATAGGCAGCAATGGCTGTACAGAGACACTCACAGTCCCCACCTGAGTCACAGCTGAAACACACAAAACAATACAATGAATATGGTATCCTTTCTATTCAAGAGCACTCTGTATAGTTTTTATTTTTACCACAAGTGGCAATGCTTCGGTGCTCCGCTCTGCTACTGTTTGTGTACCAGCACGCTTACGAAGAAGGCGCATGCATGAACTTAATGCACGAGGACAGAGAGATACACATTTCTGCTGATTGAAGGGCAGCAATTCATATTCCCATTGGTGGCAGTTATTGACCAAAAATGGTAACAAGATTCCAAAACAAGAAAAGAAAAAGAGGAATCCCACCTTGAATCCTAACATGTTTCAAAAGGTAAAATGTTTTCTGAGGTAGGGAATATATTCCACATGATTTGTAGGGATTTCAAGAATATAAACAGTTTATTTTGATGAGACAGGCTGGATGTATGTATAGGTTTCGTAATGTAGCCTGGTACACACAAGAGGCTCATGAGATTGCAGCAAAATATTGTCCATCAGCAGACAGTCTTACTTATCATTCATGTGTTTAAACCCATATATGGAAACCCATTTTGGCCATGTCCTGGAAGTTATGAAGAATATCTGTAAAATCAGTGCACAGGCAGCCAAGACATGCTGAGAGAGAAAGCCATTCATTTCCATGCATCCAAGCACCTGAATGCAAAGGTATTGTCCATAGTAGATGATATATTCTAAAAGATCATTTCAAGATGCTCAGTGCTGCCACTCACCCACAAGCATCGAAGACACACCAGTCATAATACTGCTGGAAGGGCACCTCGGGGTGGCACTCAGAGAAGAGCTCCTGAGTCAGGACCGCACACCTTTTCCTTGCCCAGGTCACCCTGTAGGCGTTAATCTGAGCAAGACAAACAGGGAGAAGTTAGCTTTGCGTTTGTGTTAATGTGTGTGTGTGTGTGTGTGTGTGTGTGTGTGTGTGTGTGCATGTGTCTGTATTGAACTCACAGCACAAGGGTCTCGGAGGTCCTGGTCTGCCACGTCGGGGCAGGAGGGGCTGACCTTCCAGGAGTTACCAAACAGCTCGGCAGTCGACTCCACGATGCCCTGCCGCGTAGTGAAGTCGTTCTCTGTGTCCCCGTCAAAGTTACCACACAGGCCTCCGACCCGACCCCGCAGGTGGGCCGCCAGACGCACGTACACGCGCATACCTGGGGGCAACAAGTGGAATGGCAACAGCATTACCACTGGTTTGTTCATTGACCTGCATCTACAGCCACAGACATAGGCAATGCTTGAAGAACTGCTTGCCTCTACAATACATTTCTGCAAAAACAATGGATTAAGTTCAGATTGAAAATGTTAAAATCTATAATTTAAAAAAACGTCTTGTCATTGGGATCAATGAATAAGAAAAAAAATAATATATATATATATATACAGGACTGTCTCAGAAAATTAGAATATTGTGATAAAGTTCTTTATTTTGTGTAATGCAATTAAAAAAACAAAAATGTCATGCATTCTGGATTCATTACAAATCAACTGAAATATTGCAAGCCTTTTATTCTTTTAATATTGCTGATTATGGCTTACAGCTTAAGAAAACTCAAATATCCTATCTCTAAATATTAGAATATCATGAAAAAGTATACTAGTAGGGTATTCAACTAATCACTTGAATCGTCTAATTAACTCGAAACACCTGCAAGGGTTTCCTGAGCCTTGAAAAACACTCAGCTTGGTTCAGTAAACTAAATCACACGTATGGGGATTATCACAATATTCTAATTTTCTGAGACAGTCCTGTATATATCTACAAACAAATATCAAAACTGCCCCTGAGCATGAAAGGGTTGAGTGGGAGATTATTTAAAGAAATACTTCCCCCACAAAATGACTATTTGCATATCAATGACTCAACCCGTGTTACCTTGAATTCTTGAAGTATGCATCAAAGCATCCGTTTACACATTCTCACACAATCCGTGCAGTATAAACCCAAGTATCTTTTATCCAGGCGTATGCTCACTACTTCCCAAACACATGCATCTTTGTTAAAACCTTACTATTTAAAGTACTTTATCATAAAAAGTACTTGCACAGACAAGTGGCGCGCCTGCACAAGCGTGAGACCGTATATCCAGAAGTGTGTAGCGTTAGGCAGTAAGGAAGTAGTAAGCGTACGACCGGATAAAAGATACTTGGGTTATACTGCACGACTCATGAGTTGTGGGAGAGTTTTTAAATGTATGTTTTGATTTAATCTTGCTGTGGTTTAACCCCTCCCCCAATTTACTTTAAATTCATTCAGAATGTTCTCCGCTTTTGGATTCTTAATTCACTGTGGAGGCCAACATTTAACTTTCTTCACACATTCTGGTTACCACGGCGTGAGTGTTTGATGTACGAATAGCATTTTGGGGAAGAAGTGTTCCTTTAAGTGTGCAGAAGTTTGATGTGCGTGAGTCCTACCTCCATCCCACAGCAGAGTGACCCCTAGTCGGGAGGAAAGGGAGACAAACAGGCCGACTCTTTCCAAAGTCAGACCACTGCCACTGTAGGACTTTGGCAGACTAACTGGCATCCCATTTACTGTCACGGCTTTACCTAAAGGAGAGAGACGAGACAAGCTTACCTCAAGCAACCATCGCCTAAAACATAGGCTGTGACGCCTACCCTATCATGAGCCTCTGCTTCCCCTTATGACACCATCCCTCCTACCTCTCAGCAGATGTATGACGGTATTTCCCAGGCTGAGGGTCACCGACTTTGTGCAGGTGACCCCGGTGCTGCCGCATGGCACGTTCTCTGCAATCACACTGAACAAACCGCTGGTCTCCCTCGCCAGCACGTACTGGCAGTCGCCCAGGAAAGAGTAACAGCGGCCGTCGAACGTCACGTAGTGAGGGTCACCTGTCGCCACGCACACACCGGTGCAGGCGGACTGGCTGCAGTGCCAGCGGCGCTCCTTGCACACACTGCAAGAATGAATGATGCATAGTTGAGATGATTTCATGTGAAGAGGATGGGACGCAATGAGACAACTGCATGAGTTACCATGTGTTGCAGTCTTTGGTGATGGTGTCGTTGCTGTAGTAAAGTCGACCGTTATGGTGACAGGGGCACTCCTCTGGCAGAACGCAGCGATCACCCTGAGGTCAACCGCAGAAGACACAACGTACAGTAATATCAGTCAAAATTCATCCGTCTGAGCAGTCATGATATCAGGCGCTTCAATCAGTACTCATTATAGCATTACATGTAAGATTTAATGTCACATGTTATGATTAACAAATCATATTACTGATACTTACAATACCAGTATTTTCTTTTAAACTAGTATGTAAACAATGTTGGGAAGGTTACTTTTGAAATGTAATAGGTTAAAGATTACTAGTTACACTGTTAAAGATGTACTCGGTAATATAACTATTTTACCTACTTCATCAAGTATTGTAACTTATTACATTTAATTACATTTGGATTTATTTTTAGAAAAAAATTTAAACTGGGCAATGAAACTGAAAAGTCGTCAAACAAGGCAGTGTAAACCTCAAAACAGTATTCAACACTGATTACTTTTTTACATTCTTCAATATAACTTGAATTGAAATTATTCTACATTTCAGATTTTCACTGGAAAGAATATAATGGGATACAACCCCCTTTGTAGTCCCCAACATTTTGATTAGTAACTGTAATTCAATTGCATACTTTTTCTTAGCAACTGTAACTTAATACAAATACATTTATTTTACAATTAATTACGTAACTCTGATATATATAACTTGTTACCCTCCAACACCGTATGTAACAGTGAAGGAACAGCCTGTGCATTCAGTAGGAGGAAGGTTCTGTGTCACGTTACGTCTATAGCACATGCTAGCCCAGCTACATCGAAATTGAAAGAAAACAAATATCCAAAATACACCTGCCAGTTATTCCCCCCTATTATTGATATTAGCATGCTAACAGCAATAATTAAGCTATAACAGTGGATGAAATGGTTGTGAAATGTGGAAGTTGTTCCTTGTAAATACAATTAACCGCAGAGAATTAAGCTAGCGGTCACCAACACTCTAGCTAACGTTAGTGTCTAGCGCCTCATCAGCAGCATATTTTACCATTAACCTTTTAACCTCTAAGCCTATTTTCAGGCCTCTGCTCGAAAATGTCATACCCATACTTAAAGGGGCTTATCTCTCTAACTACAAGGTCTATTTGAATAATTTCAATGGAATTATAACACTAACACTTGTGATAGTTTGTTAATATGTTTACATATCAGTGTATATGTTACTGGTAAATGCTGAATGAATATAACACACAGCTCAAATTGAAAATGTTCAGGTTCGCCTGGAAAATAATGCAGCAGTAAGCCTAAAACTCTCCACAATCATAGCACAACATGTCAGCAGTCCTTTTTAAAAAAGAATTGGCTTTGACAAAGTGAAGCAGGCCAAGTTTATAGAGGTTGGAGTACAGAGTTCATGTCAGGTCAAGCCAAAATTCATAATTTTCTGAATTTTGGAACCAGGTTTCCAGCTGTTCTATTCTAATTTTATATACTATATAACTATATATTTCACTTGTTTTATCACTAATAGGGTTAAATCTATCTAATACAGCAGTTTGGCATCATTTTGAACCATTTTTGACCTCTCAGGGGCCTGATTTATGTGTTTTCTGTGATTTTTTCGTCGCTCCCTGTGTGTGTATTGGCAGTTTTCGAAGCCTATGATTGGTTGATTTGCACATGTGATATGTCTTAGAATGCGGAAATGAGTTTAGATTGCAGTGGGCCGGTCAGTCAGGTGATTGACAGACTTTAGCCACTAAAACTGCAACAGACCGAGCGTCGAAATGATTCGCTGAAAAGTAAAAGGAGGACTACCTATGCATAAATGCCTTGATTAACTCTATTTTACTCCCAAAAGAAAGAGAGGGACCGGCGCATATGTAGTGAAAGGATTGAAGCGGATTTACATTTATTTTTCGCCCAGAAAATCAGCTCAATGTACGTTGCGTTTCAAGTTTTTTGCTCTGTGGTTTGGTTGTTCTTGTGTGTGTTCCACGGTGTAACGTTTGAATGGTTTGAAGGAGAGAAATATGGAATCTGATATCTGAAATATGATATCTGCAGATTCAGGGTGGAATTCTCATGCTTGCTAAGCTATCGTTCGGCCATGACGGTCTCTTTTTTTGTGCATTCGGAGTGCGTAGCTCGCTGTAGCTCGCCGAAAAATATGTGGTATTGTGCTAGAACTTGGTAGTTTATATATTACTTGAGTGAGTAAAATTACTTTTTTTGTATTTTTTCTCAGAATCTCGTCGTTAAGTAGGTATATAGCATGTGGGTAAAATTCATTATATTCGTTTCGGAAAAGTGATTTATATGACTCTCGCGACGCCCAACTTAACTTACCCGTCTAACACCAAAACAGCAACTAAGTTAGCTAACTTTGGCTCGGTGGTTAACATAGTGGAGCATTTAGCAGCTAGCATTAAAAAGACAGATATTTTTCCCTCGGGAGTTGTGGAGACCAAAACTGAGTTATAAGGAAAGAAACTATTAAACTGGCTTGAGAAGTTTCTCTGCTGCCCCCGAGTGGTATAAACCTAGGGCAATACCTAGGAGTTTTTTACAAAAGTAATTTAGCTTTAGCTTCACCAAATTGCAAGGGCCAGGTATTGTGCACATACTGGCTCACCAAGGCTTACCAGAACACTGCAATTGAACAGAGCCATTGTTAATTATATGAACAACACCTGTGTTTTGCCTGCTATGACAAGTCAAAATGTCTGCTGTGAAAAGGTCATTTCCCATTTCTAAAACATATTGTTTATTCTATATCCACTCAGAATACCACATTTTGAGTTTTCACCCACTAGTAGCACAGTTCCCTGGGGACAGACGCAGCCCGACAGGGGCTCTCTGCAGCTCGAAGGTGCCACACTGGACCCCTGCTGTTGGCCAGGGGGGTCCAGGCTGGAGCAGGTGAGGAGGCAGGAGCGTGGAGAGTAGACCAGACAGCCCGGACACTGGTTCACCTCCTCACAGCGCTCCTGAGTGCAGTTAAACAGCCCCTGCTCACACACACTGTGGAGGGAGAGGGGAGAGAGAGAGAGAGAGAGAGAGAGAGAGAGAGAGAGAGAGAGAGAGAGAGAGAGAGAGAGAGAGATTAGAATTGACATTGGCTGAAAGGAATTTTATTTTATCCTTAAAATGTCAGGTGGAGGTGAGGGGCTTTAGAAACCGGAGGAGTCGCCCCCTGCTGGACAGTAGAGAAAATGCAAGTTTAAGACACTTCTACATCGGCTTCACTCGGCACAACCGGAGGTTGCTGCCTGTATAAAACACACCAGGTAAGATAGCGTTACATATGTGCGTGGATATAGCTAAGTTAGCTAGCTAGCTAGCAAGCCAAGGTAACAGCTTTGTTGGTGACGTACATTATGCGAGACGAGAGATCACTGAGCGGTTTCACCCAATATAAAGGATACTCTGACAAATCTATGACAAACAGCAATTTTCTTGACTGAAATGATCTTTTAAATAGACAAATCATATGTGTAATTCATGGCACATTTTAAAAGAGATGAAAAAAACATTTGTCGTGCTGTTGACTTCTGTACATCATTTTTACAAAATAAGATCCCATGGGGATGCGTGACTTCACTTCTCTGTTAATGATTTCAAGTCTGTAATTAATAACTATGTTGTGGCAAAAATCAAGTTTGTATTAATTATAAGCAATGAAGACAGAACATAACGTGGAATAGCAGCAGTCAAGAGGTGGCAGGTTGGCCCAGCACGCCCTTCAGCACAATACTGAATCTCTGCAGCCTCAAGACAGCATCATCAGATATCAGGTCAGTGGTCAGCGCAGAGCCGGAGACACATCTTAGCAGTATCAACAGCATGAGAATGAGAAACGCAGCAATGATCAGCAGCATTCTAGCTATTCAGTCACTCAGTCATTAAGACATGACTCTATGACCAATAGAGGAATGATGAATGTGGTTATGTAGTGAAGAGACGTGATGAAATCAACCTATCCTGTATCAGCGAGCAGGAACATAGAGCGATTTCATCAGAGCTCTTGCACCACCAGGGACTCACTGTGGGACAGCGTTGTCTCATACACCGATACGGCAGTCTCAAACACACAGCACGCTCATTGCACAGCAGAGATTTGTTGAAGTGGAAGTTCAGATTAAAGCTACGAAATGTTGACTTTTTTATGCAGATTAATCTGGAAAAACACTGAGATACTAATACTAACAAGCTAATCAAATCCATGTATTGAAGATAACAATTATATAATTTACCTGTGTTGTATTGAAACAACAGCACACAAACAAACTCTGTCACAATAATCCCCTGACCTTCCACATTGTCCTCAAAGAAAAACATAGAAAGATTTGTTAATGCTTAGCAGACTTTATCTCCAATAAAACTGTCTATATTGGGGATTTATTAAGACTTTATTAGCATTTGATCTGAGTAGATCTAGTCACCCCATGGGATCAAAGCTCATTCCAAAGTAGGCTACCAGAACCATACTCATTAAAACTGTGCCAATATTAGATTGTAGCTGCAGCTCCACTGACAATGGAGAAAACATTCTTACACCCTCTGTTTCTTTATCACAACTACCACAAGATCAAAGCAGCACGCCGACAGACATAAAAGAGAAACGTCTGTTTTTATGACGTGCTGTAAATGTGTAATCCATTGGCTCAGTATCGTCTACCATGATGTTTCCTTCTGACAGGTTTATATCTGCTGGTCTTATTAGTTGCAATATTGCATCTGTGCAGTGATATTAGTGTTTAACGTTCTGCCAGTAAGAGTCAAAGGAGGTTCTGTGAAATAAGGTGACAAATTGTGGTTTGGTTATACTTGTTTTTTGAATGTGGCCTTTTATTTTTTGCTTCTACCAAGTCAATCGAATGATATTTTCAGCGAAACCTGATTCAACAATTATTTTAAACGCATTAAGTTTCTGTCAATATGTTTCAAAAAGAGAAAAGACGTTGAGTGTTTTAGCCAGGGAGTACTGTACCTGATTTGAACAAAATGAGTGAAACCCCAGCCACAAGTTGCTCCCTACACTGCACATACCAGGTGTTACAGTTGTTCTGAATCACGGCCCCAGGCCGGTGCGTCTTGTCTCCTTGCACACAGGGGCACATAGTGATGGGCACACACTGGCCCTGGTGGTCCTGCACTAGCCCCGGTGGGCACTGGCAACCCGGAACGCACATCCTGAGACCCGTCCCACCGCCAGCGGCATCGCAGCTCCTTGAGTCGGAACAGGAGCCGCCGCAGGCGCGACCACATTCCTGGTACACCTGACCCCCCGAACACTGGACCGCTGGGGAGACGGGGAGAGATTTCTGAACTACCTTTGGCATTTCTACCAACTCCACATTGTTAACCAGTAATGGATATCCTGAAGGAAACCCTTAAACCGATGGCCTCCCTGCTTACCGCAGAAGGTGCGGTTGCGCCAGTCGACGGCGACGCCCTCCTGAGCGCAGTGTCGGGCGTAGGCAGTGAGGATGTTGCAGTGACAGGCCCTCTGTGGAGTGCAGCCGCAGACCTCCGACAGACAGAGACGGAAAAAGGGCTCCCTCTCCACCACGTCATGACATGCCTGCAAAAATCAGACGGACATAATGCATGTGTGAATAAGACAGAGGGAGATAAACTCACCCCTGAGATAGTAAGAGATTTAACGTGCGAACTACACCTGAAAGACGGGACTGTGTATGATGGAGCACACTGTCTCTGCGTAGTGCCTCCTCTGGGTGTACGTGGTGCAGGGGTCAGGTGGAGCCCCTCTAGGTAGAGCACAGGCCTCTGTCGTGAATTTGCTTGCGAACAACGACACACTGTTCTCCACGTCTCCTTCCGGGGTGGTGAAGTCATCGTGCTGGTTCCAGGTCAGCGTTCCGCAAAGGCCACGCACCTTGAATACAGCATTTAAAAAAAGAAAGATGAACTCAAAAGTGCAAGTTCTGTGGTTAAAACGTGTTCTGGGACTCGAAGGGCAGAAGTGAAACCAAAGGAGGTGCAAAGGAGGTCACCTTATTTGCAAAGCCAGGCTGCAGGGTGATGAGGGCCAAAGGTCCATCTAGGTGCCAGAGCAGCTGGGCTCCAAAAGCCTGGATGAGGAGAAATGAGGAGGAGGCCCTACGCACAACCAGGTCCCCCGTCACCACAGGCAGGGTCTCCCTCAGGCCATTCAGTGTCACTGTACCTGGAGGGAACAACAACGGCAAGCAATCAGAATTCTTCCTAGCCTGTGACTTTAATTTTATTTAATTTAATTGAATTTAATTGAATTTAATTTAAAATGAATTAATAAAAAAATCTGAAAAATTTCAAGCCTGCATGTGTTGAATTTGAAAATACTGACAAGCATAAGTAGTCTGCTTGCAGCTTATAAATAACTCACCGGTGTCTGTGATGGTGACTGTGGTGCGGAGTGCTGTGACTGACATCTCCCTTAGACAACCCAGACCTCCTCCACCTCCACCTCCTCCTCCTCTCGCTGTACACTCCCCGCAGCGCACACTCACCACCAGCTTCCTGTCAACAAAGTCCTAAACGCACACAGAAGATAAGCTTGAAGGAGAAGGAGAATGCGTCTCATAGTGTGTGTAGACGTGTGCGTGGTCGCATGTCATGCACCTCACCTCCACAGCGGTGTAGGAGCAGTCTCCTCCCTGTAGTGAGTACCTCTTTTTGTCAAAGGTGGTCACCTGTAGCGCCCCCATCAGGCTGCACTGGGCTGCACACTTCTCCCCAGTACACTGCCATTGGCCTGCTCTGCACACACTGGGAGGATTATGGGTAAAAACAAAAAGTAAACAGTAGGATGGATAGTCAGAAAGAGAGGAAGAGATATACATATATAATCCGCTAACCAGGTGTTGCATCTCTGCTGTATCCGGTCCCCTGACTGGTAGGTGCGTCTGCGATGGAAACAGGGACAGTCGTCTCTTGTCAGACAGAGCCCCTGGTGGAGGTAGAGGCCCGGCGGACACTCGCAGCCGCCCACACACTCCTCCCTGCACTGGCCCATGGCCGCAGCGGGCCCGGGGGGCTGGGGAGACGTGCAGCTGGGGGGACAGGAGGACAGACAGTCTGAGAACACCTGACCTCTGGGACAGACGCGACCTGGGAGGACAGAGAAAGGGAGGAGCGAAACAGATTTAAACCACCAGTGCTTTTGCATTTTGTCGGTATGTTACGAACTGTTCTATTTCATTACCACACAGGGTGCCCGTCCTCCACACCATGATGACATGTTGCTGAGCACACTCTCGGGCGTAGCTGGCCAGGGTGTCACACACCGCCGAATCCCTGTCCTTGGGCGGCAGGCTACAGTACAGGTAGAGACAGGTGTCCATGTACGCCGCTGGGTCCAACTGAAAGACACAAAGTTATCACATGTGGGTTATTCAACAGTGCAACCTGTGTCAAATAGAAACAAATGAGTCTCCAAAGTCAGAAATGTGCAAATCCTGCACATGGTATACAGTATTGATTATGTAGGCTAACTGAGAGGCACACAATGCATAGGTTTTTTTGTTTGTGTGCAATGATGAACATAAAAGGAACAGATATTAGTGAAACTATTTACACAATACATGAACAGCATATTCAAACATGCATATTATACAGTACCATGTGTTATCATATATACAGTGTACCAATAATGAGTTGCGAGTAAAGCCAGAGAGAGGTAGTCTATAAATAGATTATTAACCAGAATTTGAGTACACCTTAAATTTCAGTTTCAAAGAGAAAGAAGGACTTCTGGGCAATGCTCATGCTAAGCCGATTGTGTAACTGACACTCAGCTGTTGGTGCTTTCCATGTAGTAGTTATAGTCAGATCGTCTTGAAGACGAATGGCGTCAATCTCACCCATTTCCTGGATCTGCTCTAACAACTGACGCCCGGTAAATCATTTGTCTCCAGGAGCGTTTTGATTTACAACTCATCACAGGCTTGGCTTTCTAAAGAAATTAGACTAAAATGAGACTCTTAATAACCATGGGGTGGAAAAACAAAGCGTTCGCATTAACATTGGTCATGCCAGGTGAGTGTGTGTATATAGGTATCAGGTGCCTCTGACCCGGAGGTGGCAGTGCGTGAAGGGGTCTTCCAGCAGTCTGTGACACACTGACTCCGCCTGCCCGCGTACTGCAGGGTCTCCTGAGACGTCACAGCTGTGGCCGAGCTCGGCCGCGTCGCTGCAGCCCTGCAGGGAAGAGGCTCAGTTACAGAGGGTGCTTCTCAAAGTACTAGAAATGTCACAACTCGCACGCGTGTGTAGAGAGCAAAAATATCTCATACTGGTGTCTCATGAAGAAAAATAATAGTATAAAAAGCTATAATTTTGCAAGCAAAAGTGATATACTCATTAAAGCACTCAGTGCAGTACTTCGTTGTGCTGGTCAGGAACTTTCCACGAGTTGCCGAAGCTAGCGGCGTACTGGGACACAGCTCCGCCCATTGTGGTGAAGTCATCTGCGGCAGGACGCAAATAGGTGCGTTAACATTAAAACATAAAGAGTTAGCTCTGTTGAATCAAGATGTGTGTGATGTTTGCATGTGTGTGTGCGGGTGCGTTTGCATCTGTCGCACTTTCCCCACCGTCAGCGTTGTTGTTGTAGACTCCACAGAGCCCCCTGGTGGCCGCCAGGTGCTCAGCGGTCACCGTCAGGTACACGGTGTTGGTCAGGTCGAACTTCACTCTCACTCCCAGGCCGCTCTCCACAAACACAAAGTCCCCCAGCCAATGAACACTCACTCCTGTAGGAGGTCAAATGAATATGCCAGTAAATATTTCTAGTGGAGGTCAATGAAGCCATCACCTGTGTGCGTCCATCCATCTTATTACTTAGTCAACAGATATGAAATGAAAAATGTAGCTAATTATTGCAAATACACAGTGGTGGAAAGTAATTAAGAACATTTACCCAAGTACTGAATTTAGTACAATTTTAAAGTACTTGTACTTTTTATGTTTCTTTAAACTTTTACTCCATTACATCTCAGAGAGCAATGTTGTACTTTTAACTCCACAACATGTATTTGATAAATGAAGTTACTTTACAGCTTTAGAATATTAACACCAAAACATTAATTAACACATGAATGATGATGTATTATTATAGAATAAACTACCCAGCAGTATAAAAAGAAGTTAAAACCTTCAACAGCTGCAACGCAATAACAGATGATCAATAATTACAATCCAATAATATAATATACAAAGTATGATTATGAAATTGTTCATTCTGCATAATGACAATACTTCTTTTGATCTGTTATACTGAGGGCCCAGTAGATGCAACATACAGCCTACCTTCCATTAAGATGTGTTATATAAACAATAGTTTTACAGAAACATTTACATTTAAATATCAATTCATAAAACTAAAAACATTGTTAACATTTATTCTTTTTTGATTTAGGTACACTTGGTTCAGTTGGTTCAGTGCAGGTCTGAATGTGTCATGATGTAACATTAGCATCAGGGGGATTTTATTTTATTTTGACCTTGTCTCATGCGAACAATATCAGACTAGAAAGGCAACACAGAGAGAGCTTTACTAACAGCGGAAATACTTTACCATTTTGGAAGAGTGGTTCTCCATTTGGAACGGGGAGGTTGTTCAGCGTTAAGTTCTTGTGGTGAATTGAAACCAAATCAAGACCCAGCATCATCCTCAAAGCCTGAAAGCAGAGGGCCACAGACGCATTAGAAAACCAGTTAAAAGCAGACATTTCTAACAAACCACAGGCCAGACATGTGTTTCACCCTCACCCAGCCAAGCTCACCAATGTCCCTCCCAGAGCACATCACTGATTATACCGCTTCATTGTATACATTTCCCACCTTGCTGCAGACTCCTCCCCCGTCACAGAGAGTACTGATGTAGACTGCCCAGGTGCCATCACTGGATGAGGCCAGCAGGTAAGTGCAGTCGCCCTGGAAGTGGAAGTGCTTCCTGTCAAAGGTGCGGTAGTGGGCTCCACCCCAAGACATGCAGGTGGCCGAGCTCTGAGGCACCCTGACGCTACCCAGCAGACCACCGCGCACCACGGGGGAGATCTGGGAGTCTGTAGGGGAAAAGTATAGTGTGATGTTTTCCTATGAAATACAAGCAGTGAGCAGCTGCTAGCAATACATTTTTTAAAAAGAGAAATAAGTCAGAAATGAATGCCCCAAAGCATGGTAGGTATAGGTCCAAAATGTGCATGGATGCTCTCTGACCAGGAAGAAGAGTGTAGGAGCAGGACAAGCAGGTCTGGTCGGAGGCGTTCCTCCAGCTCAGCCCCCACAGGCTGCTGCAGCACTGCTCCATGGGCATGAGAGAGGAGTTATGAACTCCAGGGAACTCCACACAACTCCACGTAGAGTAACACTGGCCACGCACGCCCACACCTGGGAGGAAGAGGACAGAGAGAAGAAGTAAACGGAGAGTAAAAAGGGTTAGAAAGAAGGACAATGGTCCTGGTATGGTCCCCGTCTTTAGATATTTGAAATAAATGAGAAATAATGAGAGGTGTGTTTTTATTAATTACAGAGCAGCTGGTGACCAAGTTGAGAATCTTGAAAGAAACCAGTGAAAAATCATCATGAGGCTGTTTTTATTCTAGTTTGGTTCATTTAAAGCAGTGAAGTGTAAACCTGTTTCCGCTCTTCCTCAACTCAACTGACCTGCAGTATACAGTATAACCGGTCCATTTCCACACATTTCCTGCCACGCTGTCGTTGTTACTTCATGCCTGAAACTGGTAACTCTGGGACCTGGACCTGAACCTGGACCTGGACCTGAACCTGGACCTGGACCTGTACCTGGACCTGTACCCAGTGTGCAAAATACCCAGTGGAAATCAGGTCAAGTCACTTCTTGTAGTTGTCGTGCTGGTATCCAAGAAGAGAAGAGACGATGTCCTGCTTTAATCCAGGTTCTCACGAAAAGGCACTGGATCAAGTCTGTCCAAAGGGGGTCCCTTTAGGTCCACAGAGAGACGTGAAGACAGGATCGCTTTGGGCAACCCGCTGAAGCTCTAGCTGGCTGTGTCGTTTAACGTCACGGTGGAAAATTGTCTCTCACTCTCACTATTCATATTTGTGAATAAATGTTTTGCAGTTTGAATAATGAACACTGTTAGTAAGCTTTAAAATACATTTCAGTGACAACTGCAAGTTACTTAGTAAGTTTCAAAAGCTTTCAAAGGTTCAGATTGGTTATTTTCAATGATGTGTAGTGTTGAGGTATCCACCAAGACACACTACTCCCAAAACCTCTCTCTATTCTTCTACTCAAATAATTGATTCACCAATCGATTAATTGACAAAAAAAAAAATGGTAGATCAAACATATACTTGAAATGGTGGTGTTGCTGTGTACTGCAGATGAACTTTGATGTTCTCTAACACGTCTACCTCCTGAGGAGCGAGACGCGAGACCCTGAAGCACAGCAGCAGCATTCTGTGGTTCGAGCGTCTGGCTGACACACAATGGAAACTTCTAGGCATGTTATGGTTTTCACGCCTTACTGAAAAATATGAAACATGATGTTTGTAACCTATAGCCATACAGGAAGCGCTATCTTAAGGTGCAACGGACTTTTTATTCAAACATTTTATCCTCATTTAAGTTTCATTCTCTTTGATGAGTTACGATGTTTTCCTTACATAGAGCTCAGAGTGTTTTGATTTCAGATATTACTACATTCTTTGCATGTAATCTCATATTGTTTAGTGTCAATTTGAAGATGATTAGCTTTAATATGTTTTTCTTTCATTTATCATGATGTGATCATATGTGCTTCTATTGTTGACGGAATGGTAAAGAAAAGTAAAGTCAATTTTGGGCTTTCTTTACTCTGACCTGATGACTGCCTGTGTCAGCATAGGAAAAAGGCTCTAAATGCAGAAACTGCAATAGTAAATGTTGGGGGGGGGGGGCTCCTCTTTAAAAAGAAGCCAGACAGGAACCTTCAAAGAGGCTAGCAAGAAAGTGCTAACCTAATGAACCAGTCTGTCAGATAAGATAAGTCTACGTAAACAGCATTATCCGATGAATTAAGAATGATCTGTTGTCTACCTTCTGGACCAGAAGGTTAAAGAAGCGCCAGAGACAGAGGGATAAAGAGGGAACAAAGGAGCAGGCTTCTTTCAGGCTTTTGAGGTCTTTTTAGGGATTTTGTAATTTTGACAATTAGTCTTTTCCTTTAGATATTTTTCTTGATCCATTTTTGTAAACTTTTATCTTCTTTTTATTGTAAAAATCAAATAAAACTGGATTGTATTTCATACGTTCCAACCAAAGTCCAGTGTGGCTCGTCCCTGAGGGGGCCCTCGTAGTCTCCTGAAGGTAAGAGAGCTCTTCCCCTGGGATAGGTAGATAATAGGACATACATTTGAATGGCATTCCTGCTACGAGCTAAGGTTAAAATGATGTTGTTCGGTATTATGTGATTTACTAACTTGGTTGGCTCAGATTGTGCTTGTTTATTTTGCATGATGGCGCATTGTGATTATAATGCTCAGACATTAGTTGTTGTGGTTTTTAGTAAAGCAATAGGGCTCAGATTGGCATCTAAATCAGGGGTCCTGAAGCTGCTCTTCATTACCGAGCGAGGTTCCCACCCACACGGGGTTCCTCCTCCAGTGGTGGCCCTTTAGAGCGGGTCCATCCTGGGGTACTTCCAGTCCTCTTACACCTGTTGCACACACACACATAAATCCGTTGATATCCGGCTGTTGGGGAGGCTGACTTCTTAGCCTGAAAGAAGTGATACGGCGGTGGCAGTGTTATTAACTTATCCTGGATCTTGCCCCTCTGAGCAGGCTGAGACGGTCGTGCGTGTAGATTTTGGGGTGTGCATTCGTTACCTAGGTCAGAGGTCACCGAACAAGCCGTCTTCCAGTGCCTCACTCACACTGGGAGGGGGCATCGGTTTACGCAGCTAGGCTGCACACCTTTTCAATATATTTCCGACTTATCACCACATTTCTTTACTGTGGTGATCATGATGCACATTGTTTCATTTCACATGTAGGACATGCATAGTGTACATGGAACTGATTTGCCGCTTTCTTGTCCTCACCCTCAGAGCAGCGTGGTCCGCCCCAGCCCTCACAGCATGCCCTCACTGTCTTGTTCACCATCTGGTTCTCCATCTCTGGGGGTCTGGAGATCGACAGACACATCAGGTTGGAAACGTCAATATATACACAATACTGCGTCCCTGTGAGCGAAGGGAGTGCCACCTGTTGTAGCACAAAGAGCTTGACTATGGGCCAGTACCCCATACGTACAACATGTTACCCTTCAAAGCAAAGGGTCTACAAGTTCCTGTTTCTAAGTGGCTCGCTAAAAGTTCAGCGAATATGTACATACATTCAGTAACAAATGTCAACTTTGTAAACCTGTTAACATTTCTATTTAAAGCAAAGTCACAGACATCTCTCCCCCTCTGATACAATAAGCTGTTATTTTAAGGAGTTACGCTCCTTTTTTCAAGTTTGCTTACATGAGTGACTTTGTAACATTACGCAATGTTAGCAGATTATGACCGCAGAAAAAAGGTAGGCCAGTAAAAAATACAAAATATAAAATATACTATTTTCATGAGGAATGGGTGAGTTTTTCTTTTCATGAATGTGAGTGACAAATGTGTGAGTCTCATTTGCGGTGCAGCGAGTCAGTCGGTAAAAGATGTAACGTTAAGCGCTTCCCCAAAAGTCCACAGCAGCTTTACATGGGACTGGCAGCAGACTAGGAACAGAGACGGTAAAGGAGCTGAAAAAACGTTTCAAAAGAAAACGCTCTCTGTTCACCAAACTGACGGAGAAGGCCAACGCTGCAACAGAGGCTTTGTTTAGTGGGCACTCATCCTATGGTGTGGTTGTAATAGAGGCGATGATTGCGGTGGCTGAAACGTTATTGAAGGACCATAAAAGTAAGACAGAAACGATGTCCGTTATTAGCGATGTACCACTTGGTGCTATGAGTAGCTCGAAGCAACTTTCCTTTTGTCAAACGAGCTCTCAATGGAGACCTTTGCTTTAAAGCAAGTTAATTGGATACGGTTGTACTTTCAAAAGTACAACATAAAGAAAACAAGTCACATTAGGCATCGTTTTGAGGAATGTCTCACTTTTATAAAGGCAACAGCTCCTGCACTGGATTCTTTTTTTAACCATGAGGGTGTAACATTGACATATGTTCCTTCTATTCCCCCTCAATCATACGCACCACCACCACCTTACCAACCAACAGGAGTCACTGTTGGAGCGACTCTTTGCAAATCTTTAAAGATTTTTATTTTCATGTGGTCAACACCAGCAATACTGCCACAATGCCTTTGATCTTAAGAAAAAAGCCTTTTAGCTGAGAACACCCTGAGTGATATGCGGTTTACTTTTCAAACACTTAGAGACGAAGACAGCCAGCGGGCTGACAGCCACTCAACTTTTCACTTACTTGTACAAGAAACAGGAGGCCTTCGGACCCTGCCGTTTGTAGTACAGTGCGATGCCGTCGTCGCCCCCGTGCTTGGCGCGCATCCTGTCCACGTCGAGCCTCCAGGCCTGGGCGTTGTACTGATACACCTCAGAGCAGCTCACTTCCAGCTGCAGGCGCGGGGACAGGACTCGCTCCACTCTCTCCTCCGCCGTGTGTTCACACCAGTGTCTGGAGCACGACACACAGATCTTAATGTCCCCTCTAAGTTGGGACTAAAGGTACTGGCATGATGTTTAGTTCAAGATCCTGAAATCTGGGGTCAAGAAGGATTCTGCTCTCTAGTAGCGTAAAGATCCTCATTATAAAAACACAAGACAGCAGCAGACAAAGCTAATATGCAATGTGTTGATTTATGGTTCAATAGTAAATAAATTAGAAACAAAATAAAACATTTGAATCAGTTTATTAAAAAAGGGGCTGTAATTAGGTTCCTTTATCAAAAAACAGATATTGGCATTAGTATTAAGATAACCGTGTTCTTATGTCATGTCATGGCATGCTACATATACGTTCTGCACTGATACACAGTAAGACATTCAAGTGGAAGCTTATACATCCAATTCCTCTTTTCTATAATGTGTTTTTGATAGAATAATACTAATTAAAATCATGTTAGCTCTAAAATATTGTCTCATTTGCTGCAAATGGCTTATTACTCTGCATGCACACCAGTCAATGAAGACTCACTCATCCATTTACTTGAATTCATACAAAAGAGCACTGACCAACGAGCACTATTAGAACCTTGACAACGTTACCTTCAATATCGATTCTGTGAGTTTTGAACTTAAATATCTACTGTAACAAGTATTTCTAATGAAAGTGAGTAGGTCAGAGGGTCAGGGCTCTTTGACAAGCGTTCTTTTAAATATGACTTTACTCATGGTTTCAGTGGTTTACACTGTGATTTGTACAGTATGCACTCAGACAGGTGAATCTTGTTCATAACTTAGTCTCTATACCCTATGACACTGTCTACAAAATCATCTTAATCCAGCTTTGACTGGTCTGAATCATGCTCACCCCATTCCCATCACTGTCTGCAGTCCAAGCAGAGTCAGTAGTAGGGTCCCCATGGTCCTCTGCTGAATGTTTGTGCCTAAAGTTCCTGCAAAAAAAGGTTTGTGTGCAAGTTTTGCTTTTCTATAATCAGACTTTTTAATTAAAAACAAATACAAAACAAATTTAAAACTTAGTAAGCAGCTGAAGAAATTCTTCCTGACATTTAAAGATACAATTCAGATAGACAGGCCGACATCCCAATGAGTGGACATCAACCATCAATGTGAAGATTGAGTTTAATGTGTGTCATTGTGAGGGATCATACCGATCCATCTGAAAATTGAAGACATTTTTACAACCCCCATCGTCCAGCTACAAATAGCAAACGGTGTACTTTACTTACTTTTGAAGAGTTTTTGGGAAATATTTGCCATCAAAAGTTTATACGTCCTTGCTTTCTGTCATTTTTCTGTGCGGTTCTGTCCAACAGTATTTCATACACTCCTCAGTGATAGTTTGCCTTATGGGGGGAGCGGAGCCCCAGATGCAGGCTTTTAAATGTGGGGGGTGACTTGTGGGATGGACAGTGGCATCTGAACCTGCTGCCATTGGTTGTGAGTGGCAAGGTCACAGCTGGGAGGGCAGGCATTGGCCACCCGACCTCTGACGGACACGTCCACTGACCTCGCCCCCGTCGAACATTACAGGCGATGGCGGGGGCCGTGCAGCCTCGGCCACAGAATAAAGAGATATTTGTCAGAGCCTAATCCTGTAAAGAGAGGCGTTTCAGCAAGGATGATGGGGGCATTTATTCAATGAAGCGTGTCAACAGACATGGGGGACTGAAGGCTTTTAGACTCACCAATATCCCAAGTCTGACCTCCTGACCCTGCAGCGGGGAGACTCAAACACAGCTGTCACCACAGTATACCTTAAGCTACTGGTGTCACAAGGGCTGGCTTTAACGGTAAAAGCAAAACAGCGTGTCGTAATTGGCTTCCCGGCAAACTCTTCATCGCAGCCTTGGATACGTTACGTGTCTTGATAGAGATAGCAATGAGCCGTGTCACTTCGCTGGTTCACTGCTTCGTCATCACTCGTGGGAAGAAGGGTGAGAGGCAGCGTAGCCAGATGTTGGATAATTATCCTCTTTGTACCATCATTTTGTTCTCTGTACGTTCATTAATAACCAAAAGGTTCCATACTGTATGATACGTTGACCATTTTGTAAAGCTTACAATTTGTAACTGGTTTTGGTCTGCACTGTCGAATTGTAATTTATGAAACATCAAACATCATAGCCCATGCCAATGATGCTCAGCGTGGGCTATGATGTTTAGAGCGTTATCTATTAAACTATACTTAGCCTTGACTGTTTTTCATAGCACTTTTAAAAACAGAGTTTACAAACTGCTTTGATAGACAAAGCAACAAACGCAAGGCAATAAATCAACAGAAAGCTCAACAGTGAGGCCCAACAAAGCCAGAAAACAAGGAAAGGTAAGATAAAACAGGTACAATAGAAGGAACCATAAAACCAATCAATGCGACAAACTAAGAAATAAAGTAAATAACGTGAATTCATTCAAATAAAATAAAATAATAAAGCAAACAAATAAAGCAGTAAAGTGACGACATCACATGAAAGCCAGTCTGTAAAAATGTGTTTTAAGAAGCGATTTAAAAGAGATCATTGATTCTGAGAGCCTCAGCTCCTCAGGCAGGTCGTCCCAAAGCCGAGGGGTCCTGATGGCAAAAACACGGTCGCCTTTAGTCTTCAGCCAACATTTCTTCTAGTAATAGTGGCTATGACACAAACTGGCAGACTGATGAACTTATGGATACGCACCCAACACATCATCGCTACGTTAGCTTGCTATGTGGGTATAGATTTGTAGGCGTGTCCAAAGGTAATTTATATACACATTTTGTCAAATCACACATTTACGCCCATTGGTTCTAATAATTATGAAATGCAATCATTTGAGCCTTTGGTATGATAGTTTAACATTTCCCATCTGGCAGCACTGAGAGGAGTGTGGATGGAGAAAGAGAGGCAGATTGGAGGAGCAGGTAACTATTACTCATACATTCAGACGACAATAAACAAGATTTAGAGTCTCCAGCTTTGAAAGAGGCACAGTGGTGCTTTGTGTTAATGCTAACATCAGCATTTCAGCTAATTCAGTTTGAGAAATCCAAGTGCAAGCACGGGGCTTTTTGAGTGTGAGGACTGGGTTTTAAGGGGAAGTATTACAAAAATAAATTTTCTGTCTTCCTCTCCTTCTATTTAATGTTATCTTCTGTTTTACTTTGCTTTTTTTAAATCATACTTATACATCTTTTCTTTATCACCTTGTGTTACTTTTCCTCATGGCTTTTATGTCTTGTGTAAAGCACTTTGAATTGCCTCACTGTTAAAAGGTGCTATACAAATAACCCTGGCTGGGCTTATGTTCCTGTTATTTCATCATGTTTACAACCCACTGTTGACCAATCAGCTTCCGTCGCTGCAAAGTAGGTGGTTAAATATAAGCCGTTAAATATAAGCCTTCCGTGAGGAAGTTTTCTTTGATTGCTGAAGCAGGCTTACTGGACTGATCAACGTTGTTTTACAAATTGCTTGAAGCAGGGGGACAAATACAGGTACAGTACGTTGGTGGTCTTTTTCTTTTTTTCCTGATTTAGAAGTGCAAGTGTTTCTCAAGGAAGCATGGGACGACTCTAAAGTTAGTAGATCATGTATCACACCATCTAAATATAAAGCAAGGGATCTAACCCTTTGAAGACTACTTGGACTTGCAAAAAATGACTTGTGAGCATTTCTGGGAGGGATATATTATTTATTAGTTGGAGACCCAGTGTAATCATGCAATATGGTTATAAGTTACAGTTATTATTGCATGCCTAAAAATGTTTTATTTTCCGGTTACCCACAGTAACGATTGTCTTTATCCATTCTTAGGAGTAAAATGCAGTTATTTGCTTTAAAGAAAGCTTTCATTGGGCTTTATTTCCATATTGCATTGTTCTCTGGGAATGTTGGTATTGGCAGTGGTAGAACTAGGCCTCAAAATGCTTTTTATAAAGAAAAGTAAAACTATTAATACCGTGCAGTAAAACTTCTGCATTCAAATGTATACCAAAGTAAAGGAGCGGTACCATCAGCACAATGTACTTAAATATACTTAAATCTGGTTACGGTGGAGCTTTCAATTTGAATGTGATGCAATAATATTTCTCTGTCAGGTAAATGTAGTACTGCAGTGACTACGTTTATATGCAATAAATATTCCGTTTCATGCATTCAGAATAAGGTCTTATTCAGAATATCCAAACGGAATATGATGTTTACATGAGCCATATCAAATATGGAATATTGTCGTATTCGAAATAATAGTGGAATATTAGTGTGCATGTAAACATAGTCAATGTTTTCCTCCTCCGACGACTACTGTATACTAGTTACTAGTATACAGTTCAGTTGCATATTTTAAAGTGCTTTGGGGGCCTTTTGTAAGTTATTTCCGGGTAGAATAAGTTAGAATAGTAACATAAACAATATTTTTTCATATCTAAATATGATTATAAATCTATAGCTGTTTGGGGCCCTTTTAGTTAGGGGCCCCAGGCCCGGGCACTGCACTACAAATACAAAAATGCTTTTTTTATGCATGTTATAAAATCAAATCAGTTCTGCAGAATGTGACAAATTGCATTTAGAACTTGATGGGAATTTCTGAACTGAATGCAGTTTATCTCGTAAGTGTGCAGCACACACTGGAACAGCAGGAAGATAAACAGAGAGCGGAGAGAAGGGCAATGGTCAACATTGTCCTCTCTGCTCTGATTGTCTTACAGCAGAGGCTGATACATACTGTTTGTGTTCCTATGGAGAAGTAGAGGAAAGACTGATATACTAAAAGCAAATAGAGCAAGAATTGTTTATCCAGCTGGGAAGAGAAGAAAGATGGGATCAAGTGTTTCCTTGGAATTCTGCAGGAGAGCGATGACTCTAGCTAGCTTTAAATTCTTTAGGCTGTAAAATAGTTTGGGTAGAAAAGAGACAGAATAAAATGTGACTAATTAGAAGAGAGTTCTTCTTTCTGAAACTACCTAATTCTAAAAGATTGATTACAAAATGTGCCTTTGCAAGGATGAAAAATGATGCATGTCTTCATTCAAAATAACCTTTTAATTAATGCTGGACAATCTTTTCTCATTATATTACAGCCATGAGTCTTCTCTGTCTACTGCTGCTGGTCTGCTTGGCTAGTTGCAGTGGTTCCAGATCGAGAGACTGGGCTCATCATGGTGCCCCCATGTTTGCCGACCTCACAGTACGCGAGATGAAAGCTGTCCGGGCTTACCTGCATGGTATCCCGGAGCTGGAGCTCACTGATGCTCGTAGCAAGACCCTGATGAAGAACAGCATCCTCCTGATGGAACTCCAGCTGCCGAAGAAGCATGTAGCCCTGAGAGTTTTGGACCGGGGACTGTCCAAACCCCCACGTCAAGCCCGTGTGATCATCCAGTTGGGGAACCAGACCAATCCCAACATCACTGAGTACATTGTCAGTCCTCTGCCATCCCCAAACTCCCATGAAGTCAAGACGTTCAAGGGGGGTAGGCCTATCCGCTTTGAGTCAAGGCCTAGTACCATTGCAGAGTATAGCCATTTAAATAACATCCTCGAGAAGATCACAAACAAAGCTCACAAGCTTCTATTTGAGACCACGGGAGGGTTTTCTTTCACTAACTGCTCTGACCGCTGCCTGACATTCTCAGACATAGCCCCCCGTGGACTGGGTCCAGGTGAGAGAAGAAGCTGGATCATGTTGCAGAAGTTTGTGGAGGGTTTTTTCATCCACCCAGTTGGATTTGAGGTACTAATCAACCACCGGGACCTGGATCCAGAAAAGTGGACTGTCGAGAAAGTCTGGTACAACAGCATGTACTTTGACAGTGTTGAGGATCTGGTAGAAAAGTATGAATCAGGAGGTGTGGAGAAGGTCAAACTGCCCGATCATGATGATAATGACCTCTACTCCACTTACATCCCGCGGGGTCAAAGCAGTACACCCACTAATATCCATGGGCCAAAGCTCGTTGAGCCTCAGGGGCATCGCTATCACGTTGACCGCAACTTTGTCGAATATGCTGGATGGTCTTTCGCCTACCGAGTCCGCTCATCAGCTGGGCTTCAAGTCTTTGACCTCCGTTTTAATGGTGAGAGGATTGCCTACGAGATCAGCATCCAAGAAGCTATTGCCTTCTATTCTGGTGATACTCCCGCTGCCATGCAAACAAAGTACATCGACGCTGGCTGGGCAATGGGAAGCTCATCCTTTGAGCTGGCGCCTGGAATCGACTGTCCAGAAATTGCCACCTTTGTGGACCTTTACCACTACTTTGACACGGACAAACCTGTGCACCACAAAAATGGGCTCTGCATTTTTGAGATGACCACTGCTATGCCTTTGAGAAGGCATTTCAACTCCAACTTCAAAGGAGGATACAACTTCTACGGGGGGCTGGAAAACACTGTGCTGGTGCTGCGGACAACCTCGACGGTTTACAACTATGATTACATCTGGGACTTCGTCTTCTACCAGAATGGGGTGATGGAGGTGAAGGTCAGCGCTACCGGATACATCCATGCCACTTTCTTTACACCTAACGGACTTCACTATGGTACCAAGGTGTACAACTATGTGCTGGGAAACCTGCACACACACCTCATCCATTATAAAGTGGACCTGGATATTGCTGGTGAGTATTATGGTACAATTACCTAGTTTTCAACACCTGTTTTAAAGCAGTAATTCTTTATTGATCTGTGGAAATCCCAGCCCAGTATCCTATGAATTGCGGCCATATTGGATGATTCTATGTATATATATGTGTCAGACTTACAAAGGAGACCGGAGTTCATATCCTGCCATGCCCTACAATTAACATTTACTTTTAATATTACCCTTAACAACATTCTCTATCCAATTGTTTTAGTTACCCAACCCTAACACCGTAACCATGATTGATGTGATATAACCACAATCCTTTTCCATATCGTAGTTGCCATGCGCACATATTGTTGAAAGTAAGAACTTTGTAAATGTTGCCACTAATCATACATCATTTTTTGAAACGTAATCTGCCGTTTTGTAGAATCTGCTAATATTGCCGTTGTTGTTGCTCTGTAAATGGATGGATGAACGGGTTACAACTAAGTATACCTCCCACTGTGGTCTTTACTGCCTTTACACCAATACATACATAAACCCTAAAGGCTGTGAAATGAGGTGAAAGAAACTTAGTCTTTTATTGGTGCCAGTCCAGATAAAACAGTTTGCTGGACTTTACCCTGTGATAAAGGAGACAGTCATGGCCTAGCCTGTCAAGCCTGTGTGGCTTTTCAGTGATTGTGCTATCTGTGATCAGGACTGTATGCCATACATAAGTCAGTCACTTCACTTATGAAGGAAGACCTCTGATGCAAAAGCAAATGTGCTGTATAGTCTCTCAACAGACTGCTTATACCATGACATCTAACTTCTCCTGATAAATCTTTGCCTTCACTGTGACTCAGGTCGAGAGAACAGCTTTGAGACGTTGGATCTGAAGTATGTCAACTTCACAAATCCGTGGAGCCCGAAGGATTTCGTCGTCCAGTCCAAACTCCACCGGACAGAGCACAAGACAGAGCGATCTGCCACTTTCTCTTTTGGCAAAAAGTTCCCTCGCTATGTGCACTTTTACAACCCCAATGAGAAAAACAAATGGGGAGACCAGAGGGGATACCGCATTCAGTTTAACTCACATGCCCACAGTGTCCTTCCAAGAGGCTGGAGAGAGGAGAAAGGCATCAGTTGGTCAAGGTAATCAAATATTTCACCTTATGTTGCTAGAAAAAACATACATAAATAAAACATTATGTAGGGTACAATATTATATTTAATGTCCATCATTTTAAACACATTTCTCTCAAGTTCAGTCATATTTGGTATGTTTGACCACATTGGAATCTACAGTAGAATTTAGGTTCTGTGCATTTGAGGATGGTTAGCACATATAGATCTCTTTGTAATGATTGACCCAATGGAGGGGGAGTGGGGATGAAAAGGTCAATCTCTGAATTGGGAGTCTGGTTAGAAATCAGGTCAATGTAGATTTATGGTTTGGGAGTCAACACAGGTTGAGAAAACAGTTTGTTTAAGGCTTTATTGAATATCTTCGTTGAACTTTTGTCACCTAATAATGTTTTGTCACTGTTGGGCTATCGTAAAGCGTTCTTTATGAAGCAAAACTTTGTTTCTTTAAAATGTACAAAAAGAACGTTCTGACGATGTTCTGATGATCCTGAGAACCCAGTGTGAGGTCACTGTGTTAAACAGTAGAATAAGCCGGAAACTGAAAATAATTGACAGACTGGCTAAGGTGTTGTTACTCTGTATGAATGCTTTGTCTGTCAGCTGTCAGCATTATTATATAAAACTGATTGACTGATTGACTGGGGAACTGTCCCTCTGCAGGTATCCTCTGGCTGTGACTCGTCATAAAGATAGTGAAGCCACCAGCAGCAGCATTTTCACCCAGAATGACCCCTGGGAACCAGTCGTGTCTTTTGAGGACTACATCAACAAAGAAGACATAGTCAACCAGGTACAGAAGTGGAGACCGCAATGCACATGAAAGTCAGGACTTTTTGGATTAGATTAAAATCAATATTTTTGTCCTCACAAAAAACAAGAAAAAAACTTTTCTTTTTCAAAAATATTGAACTATACCTTTAAAATAAAAGGTGTTCCACTGAGAAATCCAACACACTCCATTTCAAATTGTTTTAATAACATCATAGAAATCTAAAAAATTTTCCAAACACAATGGAAAGCTGAGTATGATCACCAACTACGGTAACAGTGTTAGTCTGAGGGGTTAGTAACCATTAAACAGTCTCTTTTTTACTGGTACAAGAAGTCACAATTCACTAATGGACAGCGTCCTTTGTGATGTTTCAAACGGACTCTTAGAAATGTGGTTTACATTTCGGGGGTGGGGGTGTTTTTCTGAGAAGTTACATCATTGGTTTAAGTTTACTCGTCCTAAAATAATCCGTTCATTAGTTCCGATCACTCACCATCATGGTGACTCACCATTGCTGACATTTTCTTCTGTTTGCACTTTTAAGTGGATAAAAACCACATGTGTCCTATTCTAAAAAAAAAAAATCTAATGTAATGTTTGCTCTGCTGTGTGCAGGACCTGGTAGCCTGGGTGACGGTGGGCTTCCTGCATGTGCCTCACTCAGAAGACATCCCCAACACGGCAACGCCCGGCAACGCGGTGGGCTTCTTCCTCCGGCCATTCAACTTCTTCGACGAAGACCCTTCGGTGGCATCCAGAAGCACCGTCATTGTCCGGCCGGGACAGGACGGCAAACCCAAGGTCCAGAGATGGACACCTGAGGTCATAGGTCACTGTGTGACAGACAAGCCATTCTTTTACAATGGCACATATGCAGGAGTCTAAAGAAGTTTGTTTTATTTTTTAGCAATCACTTGAAGTATATTCGGTCAGATTTAGTCAATGTGACAACCTTTCTTTTTAAAAGAAAGAAAAATCCATGAAATAGAAAAACATTAAAATAAACAAGAACATTTTATAAAAGGGAAAACTCATGAATAACTCTGTCATAGTCAAAACTAAAATCTTTTTGTTAATGTTAAATTGTTTAGCTGCGAGCGTAATTTGCGTAATGCATTGTACATCATACACATTTCAAGTTAATCTCAATGTTAATGTACCAAACACACAGGGGGGAAGTGGAGGCGGTGTGGGTCACGGGGGGCCTTGAGGGCTGCTCTAATCCCATGTTGGGTCTCCATGGCTGAGGTTTAGCAGCAGCGAGCATCCAGGATGCAGGATGCTCTGTATCCGCCCTGTGGTAAACTGCAGCTCCCTCAGCATGCTCCTCTTGCCCCCACGGTGGGAATGTTTTCCATGGAAAGACAACAGGCCTTGCAGAGCAAACAGCCTGGTTCCGGATCCTTCCCCGCAAACAGTCCAGGATACCACCTGGCTGCCCCGTCGCCCCTGGAAACCTAACTTTAACAACATACAATGTGACACAATGTCCAGAAAAATCAGCACATGATACTGCTTTGTCCCTTATGTACGCATTCTTCACATAGCAATGCCACTTTTTTAATAAGACAAATAAACCTGTTTTCATCATATTGTGTCTTTTTGATTGAAACTTTTCTATAATAAGCAATGATTAATAAACACAGGTCTATTTTAGACCCCCAAACTAAACATAACTGTATAAAGAAAAAGAGGTGGATTTTGCAGTGGCAAAGTCGTTTGGTTTGAAGGGTAAATAATGAGCGTTTTCTTGTAGGGGAAAAGGAATCCAGCCAGTCCAACCACTGTCATCAGCATTTTCACAATCTGAAACAAACCTTTTTATGAATGTGTGCCCATGTTTTACAGAGCGCATGGTAAAAGAGGGATAGCATGGGAGCTATGCACTCATGAGTGAATGGACAGCATTGGTTAAGAGGACAAAAAAACCCAATGTGAATTGGGTAACAAGCATTCCTATAGCTATCCCCATGGCAATGATGGGATTGACGTCACAACAGACAAACTATAGAAAAGCAGTGAAAACACAGTTAATTCATTCTCAACATCTTACGTGTACAAAAACATCCAAATAACTGTGTGACATTTTGTTGCACTCGCTCTGCAGTGCCCTGAAATCATTCCCTTGGTTCCTGTAATCTTTCTGTGAGTTTTTTGGGCCGTCCGAAAGTGATGAAAACTGTCTCGTTGTAAGCAGCCAAAAATGTAAAAATGAATACTGTCATATGCTTTTTACAAGATGGCTCAACATACATAATGTCTTAGTCAGGTTATGATAACACACGTGGGGTCCAGACTCAAAGATAACCAAACACAACCAAAGACAAACATTGTGACAAACAATATGTTCACATTTCTTCAGAGCAAATACTTGTAGTGCAGTCTGTTAGTGGGCCTGAATAAAAAAGTCTGGGAAATGAGATGGTGCTTTGCTGCCACCTAGTGGTTTCTTCAAAAGTGTTTGGTCTGTTCAGAGACTGTAATTGTACAGCGCTAACAGTGACATCCAGTTACAGTCCATCGTTATCGCCTGTGGGGGCCCATAGAGAGAGAGCAGTCTCTAAAATAATGTATTTATAGAAGAGACTAATTGGCTTATTGGAATCTCTGAAACCCTCATTTGAAGAATGGAGTTATGCTATTTACTGTACGTATACCCTTAAAAAGGCAAACCCAGCTCAATCATGTTTTACATATTTTGGTATGGAGTAGTCAGTAGCAATCTATAACAAAACGATATGCCTATTCTACACTAACTATAAAAAAAACTATACATAAAGTACAAAAAACTATAAATAAATAAATAGTTTTCTTTTGTCGTATACAGATATACAATGATGATTGCTGGGTAAAATGTACGCTGATGTTGTCCAATGTCAAGTCTCTATTCGTTCATGTGACGAGATGATACGATGTGCGATTAGGGTCAGAATCTGCCTGACTGAGCCCACCTGCAAGCAGAGGAAAAACAGACGCCTATCAAACCTCAAAGCGGTAGCAAGAAACCCCGGGCCCTTCATAATAGTGTGCACAGGGGCCCCTCGTCACTACCTGGCCCCACTACCTAGAGGGGAAATTTGGTTTATAGAAACACAACAACAAAAAATCACCATCAAGTTGCATCAAGTCACACTATCTGTCAATACTTCACAACCTGCGAAGATCATCACCTGTGAGCATAACAGTCTTCAAAGCATTTTGCTGATGTAGCCTCAGCCCAAATGAAAAGAGACCACAGTAAGTGTGTCTGGATTTAGCCCCTCACACTGGCTTCTGATGTAGCATCCTTCCTTCCTTCCTTCCTTCCTTCCCACCTCCCTTTCTTAGTTTATCTTTCTCCTCTATTTACAGTGGTGTGACTTTGCTCTGATCATCCATCCGCTTCCATCAATAGATGATTAACCCCCCCCCCCCCCCCATTCATTAAAGCCTGTGTGTGAATCCCACAGTGTGACTATATGGAAATATCACATGTGTCTGAATGAGCTGATATTACTACATCCTGTTTGAGATCCTCATCTATGAGTATCATGTGATAATGACTCAGCAATACAGCAGAATAGTTCCAGTGTGGAAAGATGTGACGGTAAACACATTTGTACTTAGGGAGGGTATTGTTGGACCAGATGTCCGGCAGATGAGGCAAGCTCAGGCCTTTATTTTGTGCCTTCCAAATCACACCCTCTTCATTATAATATATATTAAAAAACGTCTCCTACAAAACTTCGAAAATGTTCAAGAAGAGATAGAGTTGATTTTGGGCATCATTCTGACTCTAAATCTAACACTTTTTAGTCTGGCATAGTTCCTGATGATATCATTTAGGTATTTTTTTAGAGCCGCACCAATAAATATGTTCAATATTACTAATGGATCAAAAGATGTTACAGGGGGTCTGTCACAGTGACAACCCACCGTACTCTGCAGTTCCCCTCAGCTCCACAGAGCGTTTATCATAAAGCAACACTATTTGAATTTCCTGCCACAGCAGATACATGCTTTAATAAAGCACCAGCAGCAAACACAGACCGACAAAGGGAGCAAGAAGTTGGTGAAAATAGTAAAGAATTGACTTGGGCTAAAAAGGCAGATATTTTACTTGGGGTTGGTGAAGACCAAAGCGGAGATAGGAGACTGAATATATGAAAGCCCCTATCAGACATCACGTTAAGGTAGTGGTGGGCCGTCAGGGCCTGCAAAGCCTTCTCTGCTGGCCTAAACAGAACCACAAAGTTATAGCTATTTTATTATTTACCTTAAATACACTACATGTATCATAATTTATAAAAATATTTTTCCCATTATCTTATTTTCTCATTGCACAGCTACTGTGCTCCTCAGTTGCTCTGCTTCCAGTGCAGCTTGTTTTAAGTAGAGCTTTTATCCAATCAGATTTCACCTCTGTGTCTCTAGGTAGAAGAGAGGCCCCAGGCCTGCAGACTCACCAGTGCCTCCATGTTCAGTTTAAGTGAATGGGGACGATATTGTTGAGTGTCATAGTCTTAAACCAATCAGATCTTTAGTTTAACATTCTTTGACCGCCAGAGTGGCCTGCAGGCCTACAGCTATGTCAGCAGCAGCGCTGCAGTGAGATTCATTGTGCGCTGTGATTGGTCAGTGGGTGAGCACGTGACTATCGTGAAACGAAACTTAACAGCAGAGGCTGTTTTTTTTTTACCTAGCTTTGTTTTTTAACACTCAATGGCTGAAATTGGAAGAGAAACGGATTTGTGAGTTGGGATTTCTTTGTCAACATAGAAAAGAGGATGTGATCAGCATTTGTTAAATCAACTGGTTCGTTTTTTTACATCTAATAATATCTAAATGGCCCTTGAATGTGTAGCAGAATGCATGTTACTGCTGTTGTTTTTCCGTTAAGCTAGTTAGCCTAGCCTCCCAGAACACTTGCGGAGACTCAGCTGTTTTTGTTCCGGTTCAGAGGTCACAGAGGTCATAGTTACAGCCCAAGAAACGAATAATAACCCTAGCTGTGGCGCTATCATGTGGTTATAAGGTGGTATTTCAGCAGTGAAGGCCCAGGTATAAAATGCACGGCCCGCCACTGCGTTAAGGTAGTTGCAAATGGACATGCTGGTCATATGTCTGAATAAGGTTAAAAAGAGGTCAAATATGTGTATGTCATGTCTGAAGCAAACTCTAAGGGGCAGTAAAGGGACAGTTCACCACAAAATCAAAAATGCATATTTTCGTCTTACCCGTAGTGCTATTTATCAAACGTGGCACAAAAAAAATGGCACTCAAAAAATCTAGTGGTAAGGTTGCAGGTTGCATCCAACTGAACACCTCTCCAGGTCACACGTCCCCTTACCAGCACTCTGAGAAGAGGACCCGCTCTCTTTGTCCATCCAAACGTCTCATTCTAAGCTAACAAAAACACAATCAATTCATCGTTCCAGGCGTTAAATATTACATTCAATTTCAAATGACACATTCCGTTAAGTAATAATCCTTTGTTTGAATAAATGTCCGGTAAAGTCACTATCTATCGTCGAATGAAGAAACACGGCCCACTGATGAAAGTTCCTGCATTTGCAGTGTTATGAGCTGGGAGTCTGAGGCAACATGTCCTGGCCATAAATCACAAGCACGCAGTTTGGATCTCTGGGAAGTGAGATCCAAGAACAAGTAACTCCTCCAGTTACCGCTTATCGACACAGGTGCTGCCGAAAAGAACAAAGCAGAGATCTTTGAGATTGGTACTGTATTTCTCTTCCAAAAATCAAAATCAGATGAATTTGAAAACAGGGATGTGTGCAGATACAAAATTGTATTTTTCAAGTTTTCATTGACCTTCAGTTCTTCCCCTTTCTTCAATTTCGATATGAGTAAAAGATATTCCAGTGTGTTGCAATGACTTGGTTAGTTAGCGTCATAGTGAGGAACGATCACACACACCAAGTGTTTTATATAAATAGCTATGCGTCAAGTTTACATTTACTTACTTAAAACTTTAAAGCCGCAATCAAAATGTTTAAATTAACAATGGGGAAAATGTGAAAGGGATCACTTATAATATACTGTATGTACGCAGCCGATTGCTAGCACATTTGATCAACTCTATAAGCTGAAAATAGGTCGAGGTTGTTTATAACTGAGACATTAAACGTGTGTCTTCACAGGGATGGCTGTGAAAGGATTTTTTTGTTCAAAGAAATATAAAATCATCTACAAAGTTATCTTTTTCCAATATAGAATTGGACGTAGCTACACATTTTCATATTGTATTTGGGAATACATTTTCTTGCATGATATATGAATTGACAGGTTTTATACAGGGAGCGCTGTCCAGGCAATCCCTTCCCTTAACTGTGTCCATTTATCAAGCAGTGAGTGAGATAAACAGAAACATGTCATAACAATAATAATAATAACGCCGTCATCCAGCAAGTATGCGTGCAAGTGCATGTTCCTGTGTGTGTGCATGTGTGTGCGTGTGCATGCATCTGTAGAGGGGGCACACGGCAGTGTGTGTCCCTGTTGGTATGCCAACCATCCCGTTCCTCTTTGTCCACCTCTCAAAATAACCCCCCACCATCCCCGGCAGCAGCTGAGACAAAACCTCAGACAGACGGACGGACTCCATAAAACACAAGGAGACAGGGAGAACAGGGCAAAGAGATGGGAGAGAAATCGGAATCACCTAACACATCCCCATGGACAGGATGTTGGCATGGTCCCATATCAAAAATAAAAAAAGAACAGAACATTTCTCAGGAGGACATGCAAATTATAAAATCATTTCAGTTTAGTCAGATTGTGGTGGTGTCACTGAAATATGTACGCTGAGTGGGAAGTGAATGTGCTGGTGAGTCACCATCTATCATTCCGCACGGCAGTCGTAACACGTATCCGGTCAATCCAGGCTGGTGGCTGGCGTAGAGCGAAAGGGTAGGGGGGGGGGGGGGGCCACAAGGGGGCAAGAGGGCAATGGGAGTTTATAAACGGTTGTTTAAATCCACCTCCGGTTTCCTCTTGCGGTACCTCTCTCTCTTAACCTAGTACGGATTTCGGTGGTCTAAAATTGGAAAGGTTTCCTATTGAGAGACTGATTTGACTGTCCTCTGTGTTACAGTGCCACCAGGTGCAGGCCAGTGGTCCTGGGGCCCTGGGGGCACCAGGAAAATTGTTGCAGCCATGCGCTCTCAGCTACACTTTGTTGTGTTCTGACTTACGATGTCAGAACAATGTGATTGTCTCCTGGCATCCGCTGCTTTGTGAGATGACACACACCCCTCCCTACCATCCAGCAGGTTAAGGCCAATGTGTTTACTTGCATAACCTCATAAGGGCTGATGTGGGGCAATATGATATTTACTATATTTATATTTGTGTCATAAAGTGAAAAGTGAAAGTGAAAGAAAACAGTGGTGAGGAACTGTTATTTTTCAAATACGTTATCAAGTGTTCCTCGTCAATGTAATACTGTTTCACAAAAAAGACTGTAAGTAGATTTGTGATCAAGAAAAAATAAAAGAAGACGGCTCATGTGTGTTCAGGCTGTCATATTACATTTACTCAGAAACATTAAGGGTTAAAGATGGAACAAAATAAACACATGAAATCAGAGGATATTTATTTATTTATTCATCAAATGTTTCATTTCATCATTGAAGCTGTTTTGACAAAAATTAGTAAATAGATCATTTGACAATCTCGTCTCATCTTGTGAGGAAAGAGCATGGAAGACGTTCAAATCAGGGAGTACAAAGTATAAAATAAATACCACACAATTGTACATCATATTTGTAGTCATTGTCATAGTAACATGACCTCACAGTCTCTCACACTCAACCAGGTGACGTCAGTAAGTCCTTGAGGGTTTAGGGTGTAAGGCCTCAGGGAGGACACTGGGATTGGGCCTGCGTGTTGAAGTTACGAGCTTTGTCAGCATTTCAGCTGTTGTGTTGAAACAGCATTGTAACATTACACATTACGTGGCATGGAAACCTAAAATGTTCAATGTTAAATTAGTTCAAGCGGTTCAGCAGACATACATTCGCCAAACCATAAAGTTGTGCTACATTCATGAAGTCATTTCCCTTGTAAAAACAAAAACAAACACTTCGTAAAAGCCATAAAACTCAAACATTGGGGTTAGCAGTTTGCCTATAAGTACCTAGAGACACCTCTAGCTGCATCCTTATTAATGTCTTTATCTGACGATTTCAGAACTAAAATGTGCTGAAGGGAAGAAAAGCATGTGGAGGAGGTTAACTTTGACCAATAAGGAGATTAATTGAGTTCTTCGGAAGAGGTGAGATCGGAACATTGACCAGTCTTTCCACCTTTTGCTGCTGGCAGCATTGAACGCACACGCCAACTTAAGTGTGGCAGATTTTCCCCTTACCCTCTCTGTGAATGGTCCTTTAAGACGTTAATGGAGAAGATTTTGTCATTGACCGGTATTTATGTTGACTTGATCGAGATACTGATTTGATCAGCGCCTGAGCACAGCAACTCAATAGTTACCAGCAATTAGCCAGTGCCCTCTTGCCCAAGCAACGACTTTGTTGTCAAGTGTGACATACCTCTGCGCAGTTGCAACGGAACAGATGAAAACCATGTTAAAAGTTCGGATAGAATTCTACCTGCCTGCTTGCTGGCATCCATTGGGAGGTCGGGATAAATATACAGTAGATAGGGGAGACGTGTCTTCTACATACCTCACTGTAATGAATCTAAATCTAAATTCACTCTCTAATAATTTGATAACTCAACAAAATGTGTACAAGAACACAAAACCCTCTTGTTCCATTTTATCATAACAGACTTTAGACACAATTTTCTCTCTCTTTCTCTGCTCCGTCTTGTTCACCAGGTGGCAAAAACCAGGTGAACTCTCCTTAAAGGAACATTCATGTAAAAGTCACCGATGCCTGAATGACAAAAAGCCATCGCTTTAACAGATGAAGCCAGCAATGTTGTCAATGTCTTTGAAGAGGGCTTCAGAGTCAAGAAACTGTACGGGTGGCGAGTATCACATGACTCTGTTGTGCATTAATTACAAATGGCATCAACAGCAAATTGCTGTCAGAAATGTTTCTGTCCGTCTAGTAGTCTGAGGAGGTATGGACTCACTCACGCTGCAGACGGACTACCTCTGTGAGCGATGCGGCAGCAGTTTCAGCCAACTAAACAGGTATGAGTCCCACCTGCATACCCACGCTGAAGAAACGCCGCGCTGCTGCAACAAATGCAGGAAGCGTTTCAGCAGCCGGAGCTTGTATGGAAAAAGTAGCTGCACTGGACCGCACACATGCGACCAATGTGGGAAGAGTTTCAGCTACTTGAGCCATTTCCCCAGGCACCTGCGCGTCCATACCGGAGAGAAACCGTACCAGTGTAACCAGTGCAAAAAGAGGTTCAGCTTGTTGAGCAGTCGCAAGGACCACCGGCGCGTTCACACCGGAGAGAAACCATACTGGTGTTCTCGATGCAAGAAATGATTCGCTTGGCTGAAATCCTTGAAGGTACACCGTTGCGCTGATGTAAATGATGAGAGCTTGGCTGAGTGTAGGAGGGATTTAGTTTCTTATACCAGCACAGACAATAGTGGCGGAGTCCGCCACTCCCTTGCTGGACTCGGATTGTGTAGGCAATCTACATAAGTGTCGAGGATTGACTGTCCCGCTGCAGAACCCTCCGGACATGCTGCTCATGTTCCTTTTGGAAAAAATCAAGCTGCCAACAAACAAATATATTCAACATGTCCCTTAGAACATCATTCACTAGGGCCTGAAATACAGCTGGAGCGTTAGTGAGACCAAATGGTATAACCCAGTACTCATAGTGGCCACTGGGAGTATTGAAAGCTGTCTTCCACTCGTCCCCTCCTTGATTCTGACAAGGTGATAAGCATTTCTCAGATCGAGCTTAGTGAAGATGGAGGCCCCCTGCAATAGCTCAAAAGCAGAGGAAATGAGTGGGAGGAGGTATCTGTTCTTAACGGCGATGTCGTTGAGGCCACGGTAGTCGATGCAGGGACGTAGTGTCTTGTCCTTCTTACCCACAAAGAAGAAACCAGCTCCTGCTGGGGACGAGGAGGGGCGAATGATACCAGAGTCCAGGGAGTTCTTGATGTACTGGCTCATCGCCTCCCTCTCCGGGGCAGATAGCGAGTAGAGGCGTCCCTTGGGAGGGGAGGTCCCGGCGAGGAGGTCGATGGCGCAGTCGTAGGGACAGTGAGGGGGTATGGAGGTGGCATGGGTCTTTCTCGAACACCTCCCTGAGGTCCAGGTATATGGGGGGAACCCCAGAGAGGTCCGTAGTAGCTGCAAAGGAGCCAGGAGACTTGGAAGGCACATTAGGGGAGGCAGATGTGAGACAAGATGAGGTACTCCACCCCACTATGGACCCCGTAAGCCAGTTAATGGTCGGGTTGTGTTTCTGTAATGAGCGATAATGAGGGATAATCAGGGAAGAATGATGGGTAACTGAGGTGAATCGATGACATGGAAGATAAGATGTTCAAAATGGTTACCTGACATGAGGAGGCCTAGAGGTGGGGTGCGATGAGTCACACGACAGAGCAGGCGGCCGTCTAAGGCGTTGGCAAATAGGGGGACCTCGAGGGGCTCCAACAGTAGCTGGAGTTGCTCTGCCGACCCCTGATCGACGAAGCTCTCATCTGCTGCTGAATCGATAAATACTGCCAGTTCCGGAACTAGGGCGTTGGTCTGGCTGAAGTGGTGGAGAGGACTGCCCCCAGGGCCCGGGAGGTCTCCTCTCGGCCTGGCGTCTCTCCATCCTTCTCCCATGAAGCCGGTTATCAATCTTGACAACCAGAGCTACCAAGGCCTCCAGGTCTGTGGGTAAATCAAGAGGTGCCAATTGATCTTTAATCTCCTCAGAGAGTCCAAACCAGAAGGCGTCTGCCAGAGATGGAAAGTTCCACTGGCTGTCCGCTGCTAGGGTGTGGAAGCGAATGGCATAATCAGCCGCCCGGCTGCTCCCCTGTTGGAGAGAAAAAAGTCCCCGGGCCGCTTCACTACCCGGAACGCCGTGGTCGAACACCCTTCTTAGGGCCCCGGAAAAGTCCAAAACAGAGCCGCAAATGGCAGATCGATTGACCCACTCTGCTATAGCCCATTCTCGTGCCCTCCCTGAGAGGTTGGTAATGATGAACGCCAGCCTGGACCGTTGGGTGGGGTAGGACAAGGGCTGGAGGTCGAAGGTAAGTGAGCAGAGTGACAGAAAAGAGCAACATGTTGCAGCGTCGGCCTTGTACCTCTCAATGTGTGGCACTCGGGGTTCGTGGTGCGAGTGGGGTGCAGTCACCGGAGCCACGGGGACCGGTGGATCTGGCGGTGCTGGATCTGGCGGTGCTGGATCTGGCGGTGCTGGATCTGGCGGTGCTGGCTCCGCCGGCGACTGAGGGTTGAGGCTGGCGAGCACCTGCTGCGTCTGGAGGCTGAGATCCCGCAGCTGGTCCATCATAGCGGCTTGAAACACATTCTTGCGATCGTGAAGCTCCTGGACCCCGCTGTTCAACCCGGAGAGCAACTGTTCGTGGTCATACAGCCTCTTTCCTTGCGACTGGAGAGCGTAACGCACGGAGCTGTCCTCTGCTGAGTCCGTCATGGTCAGATCGTACTGTCAAGGTTCAGGGCTGGGCTAAGACTCATGAGCAGAGACCGACACTGGAGACGAGGTGAAGTTTAGAAATAAGAATTTGTACTGGTCATCAGAAGAGAAATAAACAAAACTTAAAGCGACTCCAAACGGGAGCGAGCAAAAAACAAACAAAAAGGCAAAGGCAAAAATCATTGAATCCACACGAGGGAACAGCACGGGACACACAAGGAGCACAAGGGGACGAACAATGACGATCTGACAACCGGAGCGGGGAAAGCAGGGGAATATATATCGGAGTGGGGTGATGGGAAGATTGGAGGCAGCTGGGTGGACCGGGCAGGTCAGTAGGGGAACACACACACACACACATATATAGACATAGACACAGAGACACGATTAAACTAACGGGATGTTACATTGACAGGGAAATGATTTATGCATGTAATCCAGGGCAACTTTGTCTCAGCAAGTTCCCCAACTCCACTGTGTGGAAAATTACTCGCACTCTGCGCAGCAGGAAATCAGAATGCTGTAGCAGTTATTACAAATGTTAATTTATATTAAAAATGTAATTGAGCTGTATGGATCCATCAGACAAACACCAGACAAACAGATTCTGTTGTATTTCTTAGAAAGCAGCTGCTCAAGGAGTGTGTTCTGTACTGTTGAACCACTCTTAAAATATGTACGTATACTGAAAGTTAAACATAAACATCGCAACATAAATATGGAAAACGCATCAAAAACATCACTAACGTAACTTCAAATTTACTCAACAACACTTTGGGACTGGAGCACCGCTCTCCTCATTGAAAGTCCTGTGTTTGTATGACCCATCCAAACAGACTACGTGGTGTGAACTGACACGCAAAAAGCAAGAGTGGTGTTGTTATTGCATAGTGACTTACAATTTGCAGTGTCCATTTGTTTTTTTAAACATAGTAATAACGCCCACTGGTGTTGGATTTCTACCTATAGTTCAGCACAATAAATCTACTTTTTTTTAACTTTTTCTTCTCTAAATATGACACTTTACAAACAAAGAACAGTTTCATGAGGCTTGCTATGTTCCAACATTAGGATTATGATAGGTTAGATAATAATTTCATGAATCCAATATTATTAAAGCTGTAAAGAAATCTAATTTAAAAAGTCCACATCTATTTCTACCATTTGGTCTGCATCATGACGGAACCGTCATCTTTCATGTTTTAGCTACCCGGCTGTCGCTGACTCACGCAGCTGTGATTCACCTAAACACACTGTACATATGGTTACTGTCACACACACATGCAATGTGACTGTATGACACAAGTCCAGATGTAAATGCACTCATATTCTCTCACACACACACACACACATCTGTCCCTTATGGATGGTGCAGCCTGTGGGATCTCGTTACTAAGGGCGTGCCATCTGCACGCAGACGAAAACAAGTCCCGTTAATATCTCCTACCTCCTCTGTAATCGCTGCCTCTGCGCTTCAACGTGTTTTCTGAACAACCTTTCATCCGCTATCATAGCTGCTTTACACATTCAATAAAATCACATTTAAAAAAATCTATTCATCCTATTGTTCAACCAATGATCATAACATTCCATGTAGGGTTAAAAGGTTTTTATGAACAAAGAAATCAGCTTAGTTTCATTCTTTATGGTTTTGTTTGCCATTTTTGCCTTAGATAGGACAGGTAGACTGGAAATGGGGGGGGGGGGGCAAAGGGCCACAGGTCGGATTCTCCCCCAACTACACTTATTTTTATCCAATTATTCATTTAGTTCAATCAGTGTCTCCCAAACTTTTTTTCTGGGGACCCATATTGAAAAGAAATTCACAGAGGGCCTTATCTATAACTCATGAGAAGAAGTCAACGGACGTTTTTTTCCAACCATTTCCACGTCACCTTATATCATCTTGAACAGGTAAACCAGCCATTTAGAAGATATATTCATTTAATACATTTAAATTTGTTATTGTAAACATGTACTTGGATGACAGAGTAGGGAAACACACACCGGTGTTGGAGAGGTGCTGACCACAGTGAAATCACAAGTGTAAAGGAGTGCAAATAGTCGCACATTCGTAGCCCAAAAAATATTTAACAATTGAAATATATATAAAATATTTATGTTGCATGAGTGTGAGACTATTTTCAGGCTATCTCATTCTTTTCATTTCCTCTCATCGGTTAAACAAACAGAATGTACGCTAGCCTTTCATATTTGATTCAATGTTATAAGTAGACTACAATTATCAGAACAATACATACATTCAGGCTCCCTCATGCTGCATAAAGGTGTACTGCTGCATAAAAGACTCGTGAAGAAATTCTGCACATTCATTTGGAGACCGTGATCAAGTCTTTGGGCATGACATATTTATATGAAGCAGCTAAAAAAACCTGACAGAGCAGAAGGTGACTACTTCAAATGTCTTGAACATGGAAACAGGGAAATCCACACTTTAGTATAAAAATACAATTTTATATGATCACTACTGTTATATTGTCAATTGTTTGTTATCTGTTTAGCTAAAGAATCATCACAGTTTTAGCTGTCGACAAAAACTTTAAAATGTATTATTTAAAATGCTTTTAAATAAACAAAGCTGTTACTGTTTTTGTGTCAATGCATTTGCTGGTTCATCCAGAAGCTTAATGTTAAATAAATGAACAAGCTGTCGAATTTCCTCATCACACAGGATCAATTTAAGCTATTACCTGAAACAAAATCTTAAGTTCATGATACACAAAAAAAGCAAAGAGAGAATGTGTGTCAACATATGTGTTATTTTGTAAATCCTAAATAGGATGAAGCCTTCCCAACACGTGTAGGCGTGGCAGCTGGGGCCTCGGCTCCTCGCAGCGTCTCCACACACTCTTACATCACGGTCCCCTCTGAGATAATGTTCAGACTGGGGAGCCCGGGATGTGCCGCCGGTGACCCGACGCCGTCTGTTGTGACAGGGGGAGCACAATGACACGGCAGACCCATTTCACAATAAGGGCTTCCCTTTCATACAGCGCTGACCCACATACACGGAAGCTCAGGGCACGCATCGCTGGCTCCAGTATTCACCCAAACACAGCTGAAGCAGACCGACGTAAACCCCCGGGAGTGCTGCCGTGGAGAAAACTGTATCGCCCTACCCACTCTGGATTTAGTCTCAGTTCTGATACTGAATTCAAAGAGGGTCTGTGAGCGATGCTTAGAGTAGACTCAGCTTTAAAATGTTTTTACAATTAGAATGGTGTGACTTGCAAAGAGAACATATACAGATAATGATGTGCCAGTTCCATAGGGCTAAATCTGAGTGCAGCACCCTGACAACAACTTCACCTCAGCAGCCAGTTTGTTCAGTTCCCTCCCAGAGGACGGTCTCTATGACAACAGAGACAGATGTGAGGAGACTGTTTGTCGACTGTGGCTCTATACTTCTAATGAGCCAAGACTAATCATGAGAAGTCAATACGAAACCTACTCTTTTCTGTCCCTCCATGGGTCGGGGGAAAGTGAAATTTACAAGAATACTAATAATAATCAAACTTAAGTGATTTTTTAAAATTCTAAATGACAGTATGGATTCAATATTCCGTTTATTTTCATAGCTGATGTAGTCAAGCAAATGTACAAAAGTATTTATTATATTTGGATAAGGAAACAACCAAAAGAAATGCTCTTGTAACAAAGAAATTCACTTTATCAGGCTCCATCAATGCAATAATAATGACCTGTTGATTCAGGATCCTACGGAAGCCCACTTCTGACAAGATGGTCATGATAAGTCAACGTTTTTGTCTTAATGAGTAAAAGTCAAACTTTGACATTGTAAATCAAAAGTCTGATTATTAACTAAATCAAAATGATGAGACATTTTTTGAAAAGGCAAGTCATATATAATCTCCATTGTTACCTTTCCCCTTGACATGTTCCGTTAATATATACGTATATATATATATATATATATTATGAATCAGAAAAGAATAACTACTTTGATCAAGCAATGTCTTTTATTGGTAAATGGACTACTTGTACAGCGCTTCTCTAGTCTTCTGACCACTCACAGCACTTTAACACATGTCATGGTGGAGCCGGGGATCAAACGGCCGATCCTCTGATTAAAGGACGGCCCTGCTCTACCAGTGCTGTAGGAAATCAATTTAGTGTCTAGTGCTTTTCAAAAGCACTAGACACTTCACATGAATGTCAGTTACAACAACCCAACAAATGTGTCACGTTTTTCTTTCTTCTCTTCAGAATTGGATCTCCATCATCTGCTTTACTGAAGGGAATGATGAAGAAGGCTCAGAGATGAAGGCTGACGTCAGTCATCCCTAACAGCTGTGATTGTGCTGTAAAGGCCACATCTGGTCTCACCCAGCTTTAAAGAAAAAGAAAAAATGGTAATCTGCATTTCATTTTGTCCAGACTACAAGTCACCCTGAGGAGCAAAGGATAAGTAAAACAGCATGGACGTGGAGGAGAACAAATGACTCTGTCAGTCAAGTAAACCAAAGGCACAGCCCTCCATTTGTAACGTTTAAAAGTGAACTTTCTCATGTAAAGCACTTTCCCGTGACTCTTTTGTCATTTTTATCAGGTGAAATGAGCTGAAATGAATCGACTGTTACTCAACACAGCCACCCACCCCCACCACCCCTCACCCTCCCAGCCCCTCGGTCATCCAACTGTCCTGCCAGCTGTCTATTTTAGCTGTCCACGTTACACCCTTTAAGCAATTACTGTCTGAGTGGTCTCCTGGAGTTCAACCACAGTAAGTGGCAGAGTATTTGACATGGTTGATGTGCGAGCAGGGGCTAATAATAGACAGGGCAAACACACAGCAATCAGGGGTGGGTTTAGAAACTGTTTCAGTAAAAATGTGTTTCAAGTAAAGCCGTGGTCCTTGGCAATAATAAACTCTACATTATTTGTGGGTTTTTTGTCATTTTACGTCCCTTTGTAGTTGTTTTGTGTCTCTTTGTAGTCATTGTGCATCTTACTGTAGTTTTGCATCTATTTGTGGTCATTATGTGTCTCTTTATAGTTGTTTTGTGTGTTTTGTACTCTTTTTGTTTCTCTTTCATAATGTGTCTTATGCACATTTCGGGTCTCTTTGCAGCTTTTGCGTGTCTTTGTGTCGCTTGGCTGTCATGTTGTGTCGCTTTGTAGTCAGTTTGTTTCTCTTTTAAGTCATTTTGTGTGTTTTTGTAGTTGTTTTGTGTCATGTCTCATTTTGTGTCTTGTTGTGATACTTTTGTGTGTCTTTGCAGTCATTTTGCATCTTATTTTGCATCTCATTATAGTCATTTTATGGCTCTTTGTGATCATTTGAAGTCCCTTTGTTTCCAGGTCTGAGATACCAGGGGGTCTGTGCCACCCCTGGTCACCCTTCTGACAACAATAGGTAGTGTCCCATCTTAGAGATTCATGGGCAATGTCGAGGAAAATGTCATTCAATATTCATTCAGTTTTATGGATTCATCACGCTGACGTGTGAGTTGCATTGGGGTGGGCTGTTTTATTATATCAAAAACAATTGAGTGGTCTGTCTAAAAAGCCAATAGGCTTTGTGCTAAACTATATTTGTATTTACCATGACACCATTGCAAGGAACTGTCTTGTTATGGCGTGTTACAGTTGAAACAACCTGTTGTATTTAACAATGCAGCTGCTTGCGTAATTCACGTGATGGGGGTATGTTTTCAACCCTCCGACTTTATTCATCAGAGGGACGTGTGAATGGATTCCCCTTGAATTTGTCGAACACATTCATTAAATTGGGTTGGTGATCTTGATCTGGGATTTCCAGCACCAGATAATCAAATGTTTTAGTTTTTTTATGAGACCAACAGAGAAAGAAAAGCGTCCAAATTCAAAGCAGATATTATAGATATACACATGCTGTAATTGTGTGTATTGAACATTTGGAGAATGCTTGAAGGAGTGCCCTATGCTTTAAAGTATGTATTTGGGTAACAAGGAGTTCTGAGGCCTGTCACTGTAGACTACAGTATGTGTCAAAACCTGCCTGGAAACATGAGAGGTCATCCTATCCTGAGTTATTGACAAACCATTTATTCTAAGCCGTAACATACCAAAGTTGTTATGGCGAGGTGTTGGCAAATGACTAAACCATTACTGCTTTTAAAATTGGAATTATTTATTAAGTTTCCGTGGCAGGCTGTTGATAGTGGAGGATGTGCAGAGGGAGTGTTAATTAGCCCGTCATTTTGAGACCATTGAAGAAGCTTGTAATGGGTTTAGTGTGACATCAGGGCACCGTCTCACATGCACAATTCGAAAGCCATAATCAAGAATTTATATATTTTATAAATACTTCAGAGTTTGTTTCGAGTTAAGATAAAGTATTTGTACTGGTTTGACATTAATTAAAAATATTTGATGACTGGAAAATATTTTGCTGAAACAGTATAAGGAAGTGAGTTTTTTTAATAATAAAAAATATATATATTTGGAAGGTACCATTAATAAGTTGATGCAAAACTTAGAAATCGCTCATGCCACAGTTTACAATTTGTAAGCACTGTGATTTGCTTGCTGGGTGTGATCGACAGCGCTCCTTGGCCCTCTCAACCAATAAGCGAAGGCCAGGGGCGGGAACTTCTCTACTGTAATTAATCCTCCGATCAGCCCGTGAGCGCGTGTGTTCCGTAGAACGCCGTCCACTCCAGTGTTCGCCCTCACTTAGTGTGAACCGCAGAGGAAGCCGGACGGTGTGTCCTCCCCCCCCCCTCCATTTAAAGTGCGACAAGAGGGGAGTGACATGGGCGAAAGATTTGTGGTGGTCCCGGTTGACAGAGGAGTTGGGAACACCGGCGTGGAGGACCACTCGGACGCGGTCGTCTCTGACCCGGCGCTGGACTCCGTGGTGGAGGAAAAAGATGCGGGAGAGGACTCCGTGTTCGAACCGCAGGAGGACCCCAACGCTGTGGTGCCTATCCTGAAGTACAACAGGGAGCCCAACAAGTACGGTAAGACAGCTGCCGGTCACAAACTCCCGTGTCCCACTTCTTATCTCGTTTATCTACCAGAGGATTAGCTGTCGCGTTTCACTTGTTTGTCCTCCTCTAGTTAGCGCTAAGTACGTGTGCGTCAGTACCCCCAAAAACAAGAGGCGCCCAAAACAGACACACCTAGAGTTCATATGAATCACACAAAAGTTTTTTTTAAAAGTGCCGTAAAATCTTCATGTTAAGTTGTTGTGAAAATGTAAAATGTAAAATATTGGCACATTACAGACAAGGCAGTAGAAGGTTTTGCTAGTTTAAAACGAAATATTTAAATTAACATAAAATGTGTGCCTCACCTTAACGTTAGTTTTCTATTTACTAGCGTTACTAAGTATACACCGGGCAGGAAAGACTTGTTGCTAAAACTAGGTTTTGTCACTTTTTGTTCCCTTTTTTAAATAGTGTAAGTAACACTATTTGACTCTTAAATAATGTAGAACACACAAAAGAAACGTTGGTGTTCAAATAATCATCAAAAGTTGTGCCTGCTCTGTCATACAAAGTGGTACTTTGTATCTTTGTAACTATGGGTTTTTATTTTTTTAGAGAACATTATAACTTTACATATGACATAACATAGTCCACTGTATTCACTTGAAATCCACTGTAGGTTCACTGCTGCAGCAGTATCATAGCTACTAGTGTCTGCAGGCCTAATTCTGAAGCCCTGTTCAACCAGCTGCTCACAAACAAGGTGCTTCTATAGCAACAGGTTGAGGGATGGACGGTTCTGGAATAATTGCCTGGCACACTGGCCGAGCCAGCGTGCTAATTTACAGTAGGCCTACAGTGTGTGTGTGTGTGTGTGTGTGTGTGTGTGTGTGTGTGTGTGTGTGTGTGTGTGTGTGTGTGTGTGTGTGTGTGTGTGTGTGTGTGTGGACAATCTCTTCTTGTGTGTATTGATTGTCAATAGTTAGGGCACCACTGTGCCGAGCTGCAAAGATGGGCCTCTTTTTAAACGTGTGGTTTCCTTTGAATATAGTTTGTTCTGATAAACATGGGTCTCTACTTTCCATTTACATTATATTTCACGCAGACTTTTTCATGCGTCACAGTAAAATGATAAAAAAAAAGGCGACGACGAATCGAAGTTTTGACCAGTAAGGAAAAGAAAAAGAGGAAAAGAATGGATGAAAGATCTCTGGCGATTGCACTGTACTGCTGATGAATCATGGCGAAAGCATGAAGGTGTTGCTGTTGATGTATGTCCAGCAGCAAAATGTCACACTGGGCCCAGGGCCAGTACAAGATGCTGGGGGAGGACAAGTCAGTCCCTGGCCCAAGTACAGCTACTGATGGTGATTTAGAGTCCCGAAATGAGATGAGTACTAATGTGTTATATGTCTTATATGATTAAGTTTCTAAAAAGAAGACGGGTGTGAGCGGGCCTTGGCCTCGCGTGTCTCTCAGCTAGACGGTGACAGAGTATTTTGTGTGTTAGCAGTTATGATAGACACAGTTGATTAAGTTATTCAAGCCTGTGGGGACATTTGTCCTCTTCATTGGACCCAACCTAACCGAACCATAGGAGCGGAAGACGGCAATGTCCTCTACGTTGAACGTCTTTGTGTTTTGGAAGACGGCTGCTATTAAACCATTATTAAATGTTGACGCTTTGTTTAGGGAGCTGTTTGCCCCCGTTGTCGTTATCCTCAGGTCCTTCCTTCACTGCACTCATTGTACTACGATCAATACAGGACTGATGGCAGGCGGACTTGTTTAGCTGTAACCTATTTACTGGTAGCTACTGGATGCGTCTGCTTAATTACATTCCTGGATGATGAATTTGATAACCATGGCAGATAATAAAGAGTAGACAATTTTTAGATAATGGTTGGTCAAGCTTTTTCCTTCACAGCCTCTTAGGCCGGGTTGTATCAACAAGGATTCATTTAAAAACCTGTTTAAATCGTGGTTTAAGCTAAAATCACGTTGCACAGACCTTTTAAAACTATCCGATTCAATTTAAACCCGTCTTTAAACGTCAGTTTCCATTTTTTACTATAAACCTAGATTACATTTAATTCTGTTGCACCAAAACGTTAAACCAGTATTAACTTTAAACTTACACTGCAGGAGGTTTAGCTTCTTTTTCTTTTTTAAGTGGCTGCCTTTTTTAAGATGGATTGAGCAGAATAATGAAGTTCCTTGAAGAAAATGAAGGAACTGTTGCTGCTGATTTCCTCTCAAGATACCAGTTTAGCAAGGAAACAGTTTTAGAGCTGAACAGGAAGATTGGACCAACATGCAGTCTTTTTTTTATCTTACTATGCGGTTGTCTGTTGTTTTATCTTCATATTGCTCCGTTAATTTGGCCAACAAGTAACAGAGCCCTGCTTATTTTTGAATCTGGATTTACTCATTTCAAACCTAGATTTGCTGACCCAGCCTTAGTTTAGTAACACAGAGCACATATCTAAGTACCAACAGGCTGTACGAAAAGATTCTTCCTTCATTTCTTTATTTTTTTACTTTTCTGTGTCAGGACAGAGTTTATTAAGTAGATTGTCTCTAACGAAGCATCTAAAGATGATTGATGGCGGGGATCTAAAGCATACAGAAAGGTTTTCTTCACATTCGTAGGTCACTGATAAGCAGTGCGGTGGAGTGTGTGTGTGACTGGGGGACGGGGGGGGAGTGTTATGCGATCAATAGTAACATATTCGAAAGTCTGGCTGAACAGGAACATTGTGTTACCCTTGCCATTGAGGTTGCTCAACACATGTATAGGAGGAGATTAAGTAACAGACTGTAAAGAGGAAGAAGCGGTTATGAAGATGTGGAAATTGTAGAAAAGAAGATGGTGTTGTCTGAATGTGTTGCTCTTCTGTTAGAGCCTTCCAGGCGATGTGCTTGTTCCTTGTTGTGTGAAGCAGAGGCCAAGCTGTGAGAAGAGGAAATGAATGAATGAGCAAGGCTTGATGTATAAAGTATATTGTACACATTCTAAGAATGTACTGTACGTGTTTGAACTAGAATGCTCTGTAAGCACAGTGTCTTAACAAGAGACGTAATGAATATATATTGAAATCACATGAAGAGCTTTCAGGGTACAACAGATGATGCTCGCCTCAGGTACGTAGGATGACTGAGATTACATTTGGATTTATGAGAGATTAAGCAGGCAGTGAAAGATGAATGAGGTTCGACAGGGATACGGGTCTCCAAAAGGTGGAGGATTTAAACGTTGGCAACACTCGGGGAAGAAACTGTCAATCTATCCCTCTGACAGTCCCAGGCAGCCACCTCCGGGTCTGAACCCTGAAGCCAATGCAGGAGTACCTTAAACCTGCATTCTCTCTACTGACCAGCAGGGGGCGACTCCTCTGGTTGTATAGAAGTCTATGAGAAAATGACTCTACTTCTCTCTTGATTTATTACCTCAGTAAACATTGTAAACATGAGTTTATGGTCTCAATCTCTAGTTTCAATTCTTCTGCAATACAGTATGATGTTCATTTAGTACATTATGGTCCATTTAGATTCAAACAGACCATGAAGCAGGGGATGCTTTAGGGCGGGGCTACTGTGATTGACATGTTGCTACCACGGTGTCCGTTCTGGGAGTTGTCCCTTTCACGGTGTGTTTTCAGTTCATGAAAGTTAATTAGAATGTTTTGAGTCAACAAACTGTCAACAATATGAGTGTCACAGCAAAGGGTCTGAATACTTATGACCATGTGATATTTCAGTTTTTCTTTTTTAATAAATTTGCAAACATTTCTACATTTCTGTTTTTTTCTGTCAAGATGGGGTGCTGAGTGTACATTAATGAGAAATAAAATGAACTTTTTTGATTTTAGCAAATGGCTGCAATGAAACAAAGAGTGAACATTTTAAAGGGGTCTGAATACTTTCCGTGTTATACTACTCTCTGGCTCCAGATGCAACGCAAGAACAGAGAGAGAAGGGCACTATGGCTCAGGTGGAGCCAGAGGTCCCACAGTAAATACAGAAGCATTGTCAGTGGTTTGTGGCGGCTGCAGCATGAGCGGGTTAGGTTTCTGAATGTCCTCACCACGCACACGACGTTGGCACGCGTGTGCGTGCGCCCGCATGTTTAAAAAGGCATGCACCTTGGGCTATCATGTGCTGCCCTCTGCTTTATTTGGAGCAAGCCGGCACACAGACACCAACTGGGCCCCGGCGTCCAGCACCCTCTCTGCTCCTGCAATGTGGGATGTTTGTTCCAGTTGCTCCTTACTTACATGCAACGCTCAGGAGAAAAGGGCGTGTACCTCTCTGGGCAGACAGAAGGGTTTTCACAGAACTTTCCTCCTCTTTTGGGAAATACACGCCGGCACAGTTTAGCCCAATACTGAGAAATGGCCTTTTCATCAACATCAGTGTACTTATTATAATGCAAGTTTAACCTCCCCGATGGGAAGAAACGCAAGAAAGGGAGTCTTTCAGTGTCAATTTCAGCCGCAAATGCACTTTTACTCAATCCTGATCCAAAGGTATGCAGGGACACGTTTATCTTTTCTCACAATTCGTGAGTCACTGCTTTATCTAATCTAGCTGTTGAAAGTTTTTGTTAACTGGCTCCAATCTAAACTGTAAGTCACTTTGTTACTTTAAGCAGATACACATCACATTCAGGTACCACATATCAATTAGAATTTCTAAATTAGTCGAGAATAGTTTTGTATCTGCCTTCTCCTGTCACGACTCTTCAGACACAGTTTTCTGTAGATATTAGTACCTTTAAAACTCTGCTGCTTCCGTTTGCTTTTTTCCTTTTACCAACAGAAGGATAGTTTGACACAATAGCTGCGTTTTATGTTGAAGTAGCACATTAGAAAAGCTGTGATGAAAAGGGAAAATTAGATTAAAGAGTCGATGAGTTGCCAAATAAATTCTGATGTCGCGAACGTTTAACTGGCATGACTGGTCAGCTCTTCCCGCTTTCTGCGTCTTCTCGTGTATATATATATATATATATATATATATATATCGTCTTTGTCTCAAGACAGCGTTAAACATGGCCAATACTAGCCGACATGAAAGAACAATTAATACCTAATTCCTAAAAAAGACTTCTCTCCATTTTCCTCTCATAGTCTTGTTTTGTTTCTGGTTGGCGACCTCTACTTCTTCTAATCTGTTTATTGGCAGATTACAGCCATGCGTAAAGCGTAGCCTATGCTGCTAACTTCTGACCAAACTATGCAACTACAGTAGTTTATTCGCCACCAGTTGGTGGAAATGCACCTAATTTGCATTTCTTATTTGCAACATTTTAAAAGTCTGCTTAAAATTCACGACAATCGGATGGAAGTGCAGCTTAGGTCACAGCTGTCAACAAGTATGCTTTAAGGCGGGCTTACTGTGGCTTACTGCCGCTACCAGAGCCGTATACAGCATCTCTATGTAAATCCTTCGCATTCCAAATATAGTAACTTTGGTTCATTGGTTAAGAAATAAACAACGGCAAAATTGCCGAGCTCGAGGTTTCATAACGACAGTCCACAAACCAATGTGTGACGTCACGATGACTACGTCCACTTCTTATAAACAGTCTATGATTGAGACAAATACACAGATTTGTTAATGAACACTAATGAATCATGAGTCATTTCTCCTCTCTCTTTCTTATTAGCAAAGATCTGTGTACAAAACATTCAGGAAGCACTGACCATCACATTTGCCGGTTAAACGTTGACAGCGGCTGACCATGAATCTTATTCCATGAGTAACTTGATAACAGGCCAAAAGGAAACTTGTCTGTTGTCTGGTTGATGTGCTCTCTGCAGCCCGTACATGTACATGGCCAAAGATCAGCGTTTGTGTAGTTCCAACAAATCCAACAGAGTGATACATCGTCTCTCTGATCGCGTCACATTTCAGTCCCATTCTCCAGTTAAACTTTCACCCCCATCATCTCAATAATCCCAGTTTATTTAATATCTTTGAACCAGAACCAAGTTGCGAATGAAAAATAAGGCGTGTGAAATTCATAAGCTATAGCTGTTGCTCAGATACATATTTAATCAACATTTAGGTAAATATCAGATTTGACGACACCCAGCATTTAAGGACTCAAAAGGAGATCGGGGCCTAAAAGCCTTGATCGGGACATCCCTAAATACTATGAATCAATGCACTGGACTGACTGGGTCAGGAATCAACCTGAAATCCTGTTCTTATCTCTTCTTATGCTCTGTACATACAAGGTATGCCAGTGTTTATTTCAGTCACACAATGCGTGTGGCCACATTGATAACGGGAACAATTTTCCAGCAGCTGGAAGCCGCTGCTATGGACACTGAACAGACGTCGTGGGAAAAGCTACTGAACATGTTTTCCCCCTGGAGGTTCTCTACACTTGCTGTTTGTTGGTAGTCGTGGGGGCTTTCCGGCTCTCGGTCAGCAGCATGTGGACGTCTAAGTAAGGCATTTACAGTGACTCATTTTAGCCTTATTGCCTTTGCTATTGCAATAAATAGTGTTGTAGACAAATTGAAGCCAAATGTTGTTCTGTTATACTGTCTCAACCAGAATCATGCGTTTCTTTTCTGCGTTCGATTCTGATGGTGTTCATATTATTGTGTCCACCCCGGGTTTATGCAGGGGGGGGGGGGGACAGCTATGTACAGTTGGTCGTGGCGTCGGTGGGTGTCAGATGTCAGAAATGTGTAGAGAGACGTGTGTGTGTATCATGTTCTGCCCGTCTGTGAATGAAAAGGATAACCTTCTAGCCCCTCCCCCTGTCACAAACAGCCTAAATAACTGCAGGACAGTGAAAAGCCATGAACTGATACAGTGGAAGCTTCAATCATTTCCAGCATCTTTCCTCACAACACTTTGCCCCCTTCTGTTTCTGCTAAGCTTCCGTGGCTGATATTAAAGTTCAGCTTCTTGGCGTATCGAGAGTATAAGACAAAGCTGAACTGGCTTCATGATAATATGCCTGACTACGTTTTCAAGCTCAGGTAAATGCTCCTGTAAGTGTAACCACAAAAATATGTTGTAAGTAAGTGAAACATCCGGGGGGCCAGATGAGCAAACGATGCAAACACACAAAAAACATTCAAACTCCATTTCCCCACACATGTGCAGTGAGTGTGCACACCTCACGCATGCTTCAGACCAGCTGTCCACACAAATATGAGGCGAGGGATGCAACTTTATAAGTGATAAAAGATAGTTTCTTAGGGTTGTTGGCCAATTTCTATGATTGAGTCATCATTCATTTTAGTCTCCAAATGTGCTGCATCTTTTTATGTTTTTTATTGACATTCGAGGCGCCTTCATTTCCAGGCAACTCTCTTTTATTTGTTATTTTTTTAATCCTCAGTTGCAAAGCACCCTGCTAAGTCCATTTCAATATGGCTGCTATGAATGACTCATCTTCCTGATGTTTGATAATGATGATTGAGAAGTCACCACCGGTGATGGTTTACAGGTAAAGACAGCTGTTCTGGTTCTGGTGGAAGCGCTGGACGCGAAACAGTCGGTGGAGTTGCACGTCTTCTTCGCCCCTCTTTGCATCGACAGCCCTCACTAGTGGTGGAGCAGGCAGAAGTATTGACGTGTAAAAGGGTGATCAGGAGCCATTCCACTTCCCATTGCATTGTATATACTGTGCATTTTTGTTATTTTATCTTCTTATATTTAATATGTCCTACTCTGTTTTTTTAGCCTACATAGTGTGCATTTTTTAATACTTAATATTTTATTTACTCTGTTACTTCGTTTGCAGAAGTATATCCTTGCTGCCGTAACATACAAATTTCCCCCTGGGGATGAATAAAGTATCTATCTATCTATCTATCTATCTATCTATCTATCTATCTATCTATCTATCTATCTATCTATCTATCTATCTATCTATCTATCTATCTATCTATCATCTTTATGGCGAGATCACCACTTTACCTGCTCCCAAAACAATTCATGGAGCCAATACAGTTTCATTCATAATGTAAGCACTAAGCGTCTCATGTATTTGCAAGTAGCTCTAAACCTGAAAGGGAACTGTAGTTTGGAATAAGCCCTGAACCAGCATTCTCCAAAAGAATAGGTCAAAAAAGAAATGTAAAGGAAGACACGCGTTGGCCTTCAAAAGAGAGGAAAGTGTCACCTGAAACTGTTGAGTCAAACACCGTTTCATGGATGACTGGCGGGCAAATGTGCCGTTACCTGAGACGGTCGAGGTGTGGCTGTGTCTGTCCATGTGTGCAGTGAAGTCATTACAGAGTGATATGCAGTGAGGAGAGTTTACCTTCATTATCGTCATCCCAATGGATTTATCGTAGACGTTATGTTGCTCTGCAGACTACAGGTGTCACGATTTAGATTCTAAATCCATCCAAATTAATGTTCAGTTATAGACCTTCAAAGTCAAAAGCAGGATTGGTTTGTTTTCGTGTCCCTCCATGGACCCCGGCCTCTTCATGCACGTCTATAGACAAAAGATAAAGACACAGAGAGGCTTAGACACCACCAACCGTCACCCTAACCCCAATTATAATCGACAGCATGACTTAGGGCCAAAATAATTTGGAGAAAATAATTTATCACGTTATTTTTGACCATTTGCACAAGGAGATTTTTGATAAATAATCATTAATATGGATATAATGACTAAGTGGGTAAAGTCAAATAAAAGAGCAGTCTTGTAAGTTCAGAAATATGCATCAGGATGCTGTAATGCAGCCTTTAAAACCAGCAAAGTCAACACTTATGCCATGTTATGATATAAGGAAATCCAAGACGATATCTGGTCTCATATCATGATATTGATATAATATCGATATATTGCCCAGCCCTAGCATGTCTACATCACTTTGTACAGTAAAGCATGTGGGCGTTAACATGGTGCATTCAGGTGTACCTCGTAAACTCTGAGAAACTCAAGCTGCCGTTGTACGCCCCTGCCATTTAGTGGATCCTTTTGTTGTTGTTAAACAGTTACATGTGACCATACGGCCTTAGTACGCCCCCCCCCCCCCCCCCACAGTTTCCCTTCAACACCTGAGTAAGGTCTCCGTTACCAAGAAGAGTGTTTCAGAAAGGAAACCATTTCACAATCCGACATTAGGAAAATCTGACTAAATAGGACTTGTTTCCACTCAGCTTCACTTGACTCAGTGCTTATAAAAACAACAACAAAAACCCTTTCCATTTGCCAGGTCACACCTAATTATACTGGTTACGGTAAACACTGCTCAGTGTTTTAGATCGGTGCCACTTGGCAGATTTTATCTCAACCTGTTGGTGAAAGTGCGTACAAATCATGGAACAAATGGTCTGTCCATAATTTGTTATGATGGCGGTGTAACTGTTGAATTTCCGGATGTGATCAAACGGGGGCAACAGAGCGTCATTATTAGTCTCTAGCTATCTGCTGCATAATGGTGGGAGCAGTCAGTCAAATATGGGCCGTCCTATTGCCAGTGTGTGAGTTTGTATTCTGTCACGGTAACACATGTAAGGTCCATTCTTCAGGCGGCTCGTGTAAGGACATAATCCGTCACAAACAGAGAAATGTCTCCCGTGAGATGCCGTAGTTGCAGCATTTCTGCTGAATGTATAAGTGACGTCATGTTCTGCTCACACTTGAGAGAAACACAGAGTAGTATATGAAGGGGTTTTCTTTTGCCTACCTTCTGGCCTCTGTCAGTCAAGAATCCTGCAATGCAGTTTTAAGAGCAGGAGGAAGTGATAGAGGGAAGGGAAGGTGTCATGTGACAAAGGCTATGACCCAAATTCACATGACACCATGAAGAGATGATGTTGCAGCTTGTTAGCCACCATGATTTCTTTTTAGCTTTATGCTTTTTTCATTGTGTTTCCCACAGTCTTGCATTCAGTACAGTGATCCTCACAGGAGAGTTGTCTTCCTCATGCCTCCTCCAGAGGGCGCAGTCAGTTACTGATGTCAGTTCAGTGCTGCTTCAAAGCTCTGGAGCAGGGCAGAGGGATGATGTCACAGTGAGGTTTTGTGACTTTGCTGCCTTGCTGCTGTCAGATTGTTCCAGTGGTTTGAACTATTGATTTGTCCTGCAGAACAATGTGCACTTCTGTATAAAGATTCAATCAGTATTTATTTGCAATTTGCAATTAATTGACATTTTATGGGTCATTTTACTCCTGTGTTTACGAAAGCACAGCCATCTTGAACAGCAACAAACCACATTACAGGTTGTTGTTATCTTGTATTGGTTATATTAAAGGACTTGTTAATCAACAACAGGTAACAACAGGTCGAATCCTCTTTTTGTTTACATTTTGGTCATGTGTTGTGCTTTCAGATCACATGAATTGGAATATTGAAATTCCTTTTTCCCCATTTGGGCCCTCAAACATCTCTTCACAGTCTAACCTCTTATAAAGCATCCAAACCGTGACAGAGAAAAGGAGCGGTGGAAAGAAGGAAACAACAGGTGGGATCACCTCCGTTGTGATTGAGGCTACATCCACATTAATACGTTTTCAAACGAAATGATCTCTCCCTGAAAACAAATATCGCGTGACTATTCACGTACACTGGGCATGCGGGTGGGTGCCGATGTAAACAGGAAGTAGTCAGTAGTAGTCTTTAAGAATGAAAGGTCGTGTTTGAGACTTAAGACCTTCTCTTAAATCAAAACATATGCGTTTAGAAATGGAAACGGAGTAGTGTGGACGAAAGAGCTGCATGAGCTCCTTCAGGGCACCCTGCTCTGTGTCCTTGGGATGTGCTGGTGCAGTCTCCTCCCATCCCCCCTCACTAGAATCAATCAATACATCTATTCTGGGATTAGAAATCTGAGCCTTTGGAGAAAAAGTTCAGCTCAGTGGAACGGTTTGTTTTCTGGGCAGATGAATTCCTCACTGTCTGTGGAGCGCGTCCAAACCATCTCCCATGCTTTTCAATGCAGTAGTGATCAGCTGTTTTTTGTTGCTACAGATTACCAGAATAGATTCAAATAAGTTCAAAGCTATGGGTATACATACTCGTACCTTTTTAAATTAGGAGTGAGTCCTTCAGTGACCACTTTCACATTTACGTTAATCGAAATATGCACGGCTGCGTGTAAACGGGAATATTAGCGGTACCCATGTAAACAGTTTAGTGGGAATATTGTCTTTTTTGAAATAAGGGCAAAACAGTAATATTTTGTGCATGAAATGTAATCCGTGAGATATATCCCCAAACAGGAAGCACAGAGAAATCTCAGATATCAACAAGCCTAAGGCCAATAAGGGCCAATGTTTTAGATGTACTGTAAATCTAAACCATTCCTGAACTTATTAAGAACTGTTCTGACTAATCAACACAGTGAAGTCTTCACATTGAAGGCTGTCATGTTTTCAGCTGCTTCACTATTTTCTCTAGTGTTATTTATCCGTTATGTTGTTCTGATTGACTAGATCACAATAGATATGTCTTTGATTGGTATAGACACTGCAGTAGTCTTTTATAATAATATAAGTATTCTCGCACATAAAGGCCTACGACAGTGTACATGTGCAAAACGTCTGCTATACGTTGGAAGCAGGAGGATTCTCGTGTAGTCATATCGTATTGTGTCATTGTTCTCTGAATGAGATTCACATAGGAGTGCCTCTGTAAAGACTTTTCTTCATAGTATTTTATAATTTGATCATTTCCTCCTGCTATGATTATTTTGCAGCAGAATGAAGAATGGGGTTACGTCATGAATACCCTCGTGTTCCTGTGTCTTCACATTGTGCTTTGGCTGTGAGATATTGCATCACATCATGGTGAAAAACCTTTTTTTAGCCTAACTAGTTTCCAGCCTCCTCTATGGATTGTGGAAAACTTCCTCATAAAAGGGACATTGTCCTCCCGCCTGTCCCTGAGAAGCAGTCTGGCTGTCTGGCCACTTAATCAGCAGATGCCAGTTACATCACCGCTCATCCACAGAGCAGGCAGCTGATGAGTGCTCTCTTTGTTACCTTTAGTAGAAGCACAATACTCTGTGAACGTTGAGTTGTCAGATCACGGTATTGAATAATAACTTCCTTTCGCCGTGCACAGAAATCTTCCCCATGATTCTACAAATGTAGCTGTTCAACCAAGCGTGCCTAGCCGATAGTAGAAGGTGGAGTCGTAGACTGTTTATAAGAAGTGGATGTAGTCGTCATGACGTCACCCATTGTTTTGTGGACTGCCGTTTTGAAGCTTCGAGTGCCACGATTTCACCGTTGCCATCTTGGATTACGGCCGTCGCCATGTTGTTGTTTTTTGTGGCCAATGAACGGAAGTTACCATATTTGGACTGTAGAGGAGTGACGTAGAGACGCCGTATACGTATAGTCCCGCCCTAAATCATACTCCACTTTATGGTCTGTTTTGCTCTAAATGGACCATAGTTTACTAAATGAAGTGAGAAGTTGGGACATTTTCTCATAGACGTACCATGCAGCGGAAACACGGCATACATTAGTGTCCAGGCTCATTCACTAAACCTTTGATTTGCCTGTAGCATGGAGCCAGTCTCTCATTTGCAACCACATCCACTTACTGGAGTCATGATGTTTCTCTGAAACCTGACCTTCCATCTCCATAGCAGGAGGTCTGGACTAAGTATTTCTGAAACACCTGGTTGGATGCATGATGCTTTACAGATGGACCTATTACAGTATGTGACAAGAGAAGTGATCTGGTAAATGGATTCCCCCCACCTTTGTCTTATATAATGAAGTACAGATGTCCGATGAGTCCCTGAAAGCCCCCCAAAAATGTTCCCTCTTTGAGTGTAAGGTTTACAGGCGGACAATATTTAGGCTAGTATTTGTATGCAAGTGTTCTGTTGTGGCAGATTAGGGTAAATAAATAGTACATTATAGTTAAGACAGTTATGGGATGGAAAAGGTGATGTCATAGGTTTTTTTACATCACTACCTCAAACAAATCATTATAGTTGGTCCACTCTGGTAAAGCCTCGTTATGGAAAATAAAGCAATCTAACTAAGCCGACCTAAATATTTCAAGATGTTACAAAACAATGAATCTTTACTGTCCACCCATGAACTCTGGCCACTCCTCCTCCTCCCTTTCCCGTTCCCTACAGGCCTCCCACCCTTCACCGTATTGATCTGTGCGTGTTGTCATGTTGGGGGACCGAAGGGGAGAGTGTAACTTGTCCTGGGTGGGCCTCCAGATGTTGAGCAGCCAAACGAGGCTCCAGGGCCGTAGCAGTATGAAAGAGCTGCTGAGCGGCTTTTTTCATCACGCGAGGTTTGCGTTCAGCACTTCCCATCACACAGGGGCGTTGGTCAGCCGGGGTGAGACCTAATACCTTGTTCTCAATTTCAATGCACTCCTGACTTTGAGGAAATGACTCATTGTTTTTGGCATCTGACATTATTATTCACCCTCTCCCCCCCATTACTCTGTTAAAAAGAGAAACTTTCTCAGGGTTTGAATCTGATAACAATGCCATAACTGTCGGGCGAGTGTGTGTGTCTGTGCTGTGCACACTGCACCCTCGCACTGAAGAGATAACAGTGGAAGTTGACACTTGTATTGATTCTCACTCAGTGCCTCCCTCAGTAACATACCGTACATTACACTTATGAGATCTAATGCAGAAGTGCATGCATGTGTGCTAACCCTCCAGAGGGGCGTGTGTTTAGACGGCCAGCGTATGTCTTTAAATCGGCCCTGCCCACTTCTGACTATGCACATTGGGGTCAAATAACACTGCATAGGAAGGGAGGAAGTGTGTGTGTGTGTGTGTGTGTGTGTGTGTATATATATATATATATATATATATATATATATATATATATATATACACACACACACACACAATGTGTGCACAATTATTGCACACGCTCAAACTTTCCTCCACTCTATGAACAAAAGGCTGGCATTGCCGGCCTTTTGTTGCGCTCCAGACGGAGCAACATTCCTGGTTAGAGGATCTGCCCTCGGGAACAGAGAGAGCCATGTGTGTACGCTCTCACACTCATGAGCACAAACGCATGTCATGTTTTTTTGCTAGTGTGTGTATGTGTTTGTGGGTACTGCCCCCATTGGGCGGGGCAGTTGTGCTCTTCCTTATTTGGATTGTGTGTGTGTGTGTGTGTGTGTATGTGTGTGGGGTGGGGGGGGTGGGGGGGGGGGGGTCACATGGTTGTACAGCAGAATCCCAGCGATAGAAAACAAAAACTCAGAAAGACCCGAGAGGGAGAGTAAAGTACACCAGGGCAGCGAGTCTAGATGGAAAAAAAACAACCGACTGGGAAGGAGAAGAGAGGAGTGACAGCTGTTGGACGGAGAGAAGAGGGAGGAGGAGGAGGAGCAGCAGCAGAACAGAGAGCGAGGAGAGAGCAGAAAGAGATAAGAGTGTGGCAAACAGGAGACATTGAGGGGAAGCACGTGTTGTAAAAAATGCCCACCAGCTTCACCGTGGTCCCAGTGAAGGACGGCGCCAGAAAGGCCAAAAAGGGGAGCGAGGAGGGGGAGGATGTGGACGACAACAATGTGCTGAAGGAGGAAGACGAGGAGGCCACAGGTGAGATTAGGATTTTTTTTTAGCTCAGTCAGGTTGTTGATTAACGCAAATGAGATATGGTCCTTAACTCACAGATGTCTATTCTGAAGTGACACTTCACCGGTTTAAGTTGAGAAACACGTCTTCACTTTTCTGTGACAGTAGATAGAGAAGTGGGCACGGAGAGTTCCAGACTTTTGCTTACAGTATCCAGTGCAAGCTGACAATTTGGCTTCAGATCACGGGATGCTGTTTCCTATGTGGGTGGATAATGTGAAGGGAAGAGGGTGGATTTTAGGGAAAGGCTTGCTCATTTTCCAGCAACTGCGTGAGATGAGGGTTTCCCTCACATGCCACTGCCACTCAAGGCAGTTTGGCATGACTGTTTGTTCCATGCCAGAGTTTCCCCTTTTTGGCCCCGTCTCTCCTTCCTGCTTCCCTTTATTTACCACCACCACCACCACCATCAGTCCCCTGTTTTTGCATTCAGTGTATTTAACCTGTTTCTCAACAAACCATTCATCTTTAGCATTTTCTGATCTACTTTCTACTTTTCTTTCTACTTTTCTTTCTTTAATTGTTTTAGTGTGCCGTCAGGTCTCATAGTGTTGTAGTCACAAACACAGGGCCAACAAAGATGCTCATCTCCTGACACCTCTCTGTGTTGATTGCCAGTGACACACAGCCTCCGACATGACTCCCCCCTCTGAAAACCATTCGTTGAACTTTAGTGTGCAACAGGATAACAGAACCGTGCTCGGGCTGGGTGCTTATTCCCAGTTCTGAATGTGAAAACCAGGACCGCACTGTGTGAAGCCCGATATGTAACCTGTATTTATTGACGGTTGGGAACTAATCTGAACACATCTGAATACCTTTTTTTCCTGGAATGGAGTTCACTCTATCTGGACATCAATGTAACATTAGAGATCTGTTTTGGTGTTTCAACCTGTCTGTCTTCTAAATATTCAACACAGAGAGGTCACAGAGTGCTTATTTAACGAACTCCTCTGTAACGCTTCCTTTCCCCCCCCGTCAGACTGTTGTGAGTGAAGCTGCTGCTTTTTACGGCACGCGAATCGGTATTTAATTTATGCTGCGGAGCTGCAATTACGGCTGCACGCCGGGTAGGACTTTACAGACGGTGGGAGAGAGAATGGCACCGGTTTACCTTGCGCATGTTTGTGCACACGCAACCGCCTCAGACAATGGGCGACTACAGAGCAGCAGGTCGGGGAAAGGGCATGCACCGGATCCGAAGCCACAAAATGACGTGCTGCGACTCGGGCCTGTAGAAGCATCAGGACACTCTGTTGTGTTTGCACTGGTGCTGTCTGAAGGAGGACAATTCGGTCGTCCACATAAATCCACAGGTCTATGTTCAACATGCAGAACAGAGGACTCAAACTGTATAATACGTGTACATTTTAGAATCAAATGATACGGACATGCTGGGCGGAGGGGGTGGGCAGGGGTTGAAGGTTTACTGGGGAGGGTCATCGTTCTGTTGGCTCATGGGCGTGCTGTGTAGGGAGCAGTCGCTGTTATTGATTATCCTGCTGGCTCGCTTCCTGTTGGCTGAGTGGGGGGAGGTGAGACCCCACCCCCCCCACGCTGTAATGTAAAGCACTCTAGTTCTTCTCCGTCCCCCTCCAACCTTCCCTTTCTGCTTTCTGGGTTCCGTCTCTGTTCCCATCACTTCTGAAAAGAAAAGCTTGTGTCCTGGTGAAGTGAAGGCATAGAGCAATGAATGACAAACCTCAGTCCCCTTTTTGGCTGTGTTTGTGTCACCGCTTTCTACCTCTATTTCACCCGAGGAAAAGGTTAAAGCTCTGTGTTCTGCATCGGTGAAGCAGGAGCTGTTTTACTCCTCCTCCATCAGCCACACAAATATCACCAGCTCAAGCCTCATGGCCTGAACCGTAGCGGTTTTTATTGGCTTTTCTCTTTCCTTGCTCAATTTACTCACACCAGACTAACCACTAGATGTTTCACAAAGCCGTCAGCTGGTTTGGTGTGGTGAGTCTGTCCCATCTTGTCCTTTTTAGAACAACACAATAAGTTAATACAAAAAGCAAAAGAGGGATTGTATGTGGAGCTGTGGTGTTGAAAGAAAAGTAACAAGTGCTCAAGCCTCAAAGCAAGACTACATGCCGACATGACATCTCGGTCAGTCCAGCGCTATTTGATCCTCTCTTCTGCGTGAATCCACATTCAACTACTTTGAAACACGATAGGAGAGCTTGAGTTTTGCAATGAAACTCATATGAAACTTGGAGAAGTTTCACTTCAGCACACAGCAGCACATAGTTTGACTGTGTGCTGCTGAGTATTGTAACTAATCTATGTTAGTCTGTGGTGATCATTCTTATATTCTAAGAATTCTCTGGTTTAAAAATGAACCATCTCGTTTGTTGTAGACCTCGTTCCTTTCTGTTGGTGATTCCACCGTGACTCAATTTCAGGCTCTGAGGATCACACTGCCCTCTGTTGAAGCTGCTTCCTTTTGCTTTTATAGTCTCTTAATTAAAGGACTGTTTAGCCGTGTGGTTGCAGATTGCAACCAACGGAATACCCCTTCGTTCACTCCTGCCTTTCCAAGACTGTGGTAATGTGAGCCGCTGAGTGCAAAACGACGTTCCAAAGCCGTTCCTCTGCTCAGATGCCATCCATACCATAATAACACTACTTTAGGAGCAGACGGAGGCTGGCAGCACCAGGGCTTCACACTCTGCAGCTCACGTTACTGCAGTTTCACAAGCGTGTCTGTGAACATCGGTGGCTTCAGGTTAACGTTGAAATGTGAATGGCTCTCTAGAGCCAGTGCTTGGTTTGTCCATTCAGGGCTTCTGTAGGAACATGGTGGTGCAACATGGCGGACTCTGTGAAGAGGACCCGCTTCCTATGTCGATATGAAACACTACAATTCTTAGTTTCACGAGATGACACACTACTGAAAACATAGTTATGAATATTCCATTTCTGCTTATAGATCCCTGAAATCCCTCACACTGGCCCTTTTAAGCTATCTGGAGCTGATCCATTCGGCAATTGTATTAGAAATTGTTTAGATTAATAGAATCCATAGGGGAGACCAACTTTCCACAGAGCACAGTGTTACAGATGTTAGGTGATCAGAATCTCCACGGTTGTCGATGGGGTTGGATGATTTTGCGAGAACTTTTGTGGTAGACGGCTGGTGCAGCATGGGAAAAGCAGTCCTGTGCAGACCTCCGGTATCGACTCCTCAAGAGAGAATGTGAGCCCTCACTTTGGCCACGACAGTGCCTCAGTCTGCCTACTCGGTGCTCAAAGCCACGCCTTGTGGATGAATATCAGAGAGTGGGCATGATGTGGAGCGTATGGCTTCTGTAGCAGTAGTGTGTGTATTGGTAGTGGTCGGTTATGACCCAATAAACTAACCCTTGTTTACTAAATGCAAAACTGTCCGTTGGTCCGTTTGCACCGTTTGTGTTTCCTGTTTATTTGCCATGCCAGTCCGCTTCTGTTCAAAGCTGCCGTCTGTGTGTGGCTGTTTTCTGTTCCTCCTGCTCCCCTATTACGTTAATTACCCTCCAGGCTTTTGCATACGGCCAGCAATAACGGCCGTATTTTACAAGCGTCACATGCAATAGCTTTTCAGTAAGCTGCCATGCAATCATGATGGTAGTCTGAGTTTAAACTAGTTTCTTACAATCTATTTCAGTAATACATGTGTGACAACCTAGATTGTATTTTGGGTGATTTATCAGTTTTCAGTCTAAAAGGGAAAGTTTACCCAATAATACTGATTTTACTCATGAGCATGGACACTTTCATCCTCGAACCATTGTATCAAAACTCACAACTTGGATTTTTCACAACTAATACTTTCATCTCCAACCTAATCTTCATGTGTATATAATCATAGTCTTTTTCTGTCAAAATGTACACTTAATCGTGGCACTGCCTTATGTTAGCCTTAAGCTACCATCAGTGTGGTTGAAATAAAGCGACACTGAGCCAGAGGGGAGCTTCTCAAAATCCCCAGTGATTCAGGGAGGGCTCCCTCAGTGTGGGAACTAGTGACCTGTGATCATGCCTCTACATCATTCTGTTTTGGGTTATTAAGATTAAATGTATTATGAGATGTATGTGGAATGGTCTATTAGCTATAATCTACTTGTTTATGTACTAGTCTTCCTGTGTGTCCTTAGCAACATGTCTTTTCTTCTCTGTGAAGACAGACTTCCTAAATTCAGGTCAGGTCTTATAAATTGGTGGTATGGTGGTCAGGTGTTAAAGACTCAGGTACAAACCATCATAGTAAATTAAAACTGATAGTAAAACGAAAATAAGCAGTGAAACATTGTTGTCGTAAACTGAAACTATCTCACAACTAAACGCAAATCCATTTATTTTCTTTATTGTTATTTTTTTTGCTTTATACCTACCAAAAAAATAAGACGAGATGAAATTCCGTCACCTCTCGGGGCGTTGAACCACAGGAGTTGAACAGACTCGACATTCCAGGAGGTTGCTTAACATCGAACACTAAAGCAGCGCGAAGATTAAACCTCCAACATCACTACACCGTTCTCCAACCATGTATTTTAGCATGCAGCCTACATGTACTACATACTGTATATACTACTACATGTTGAATACTTCTGATACATTGTACCTTACATAGACAAACTAAAACTAAACCTTTCTGAAAACTAACTAAAACCAAATTAAAATCCAAAAGTCAAAACCAAAAATAACTTAAAAAACCCATTGAAGATGTAAAACCTGTATAACCCTGGTACAGACCTGGTGTTGGTCGGTGTCATGCCACTTGCAGGCCGCTAGAAGTAGCTTAGAAGCTCTGCTTTAGGTTATTGTTCCTGCAGCATTTGTCCAGCGTGTCCCTGCAATGTTGCTTAACTGTGTGTGTTTGTGTTGGCCATCACTCAGCTTTGTTCCATCTGTAACACAGCAGACCGATCACCAGTTATTCAGTAGTTGGACCATAAACATGGGCCATGGAAACATTATTAAAATGAATCCCCCAAATGTAATATTTGCTATGCCCTTGATTGCCACATGGTTTTTGAATATTGAAAGCGTAAGGCATCACTGCTGACTAGAATAATCTATTGTAAAATCAGCATTAGCATCCATTAAATTCAGCCACACACAGCCGTGTAACCCTATGCAAATAATTCAAATGTATGTCCACTGTATACGTATTGGTCAAGGATGTCCATTGTTTCTGTGGAGTAGTATGCTGATGGGATTGTTTTGTCTGTGAGTGAAGACTGAATGCAGGCAAGAGAGCAGATAGTTCCTTTAGGAATGTAGGGAGTGAGACACGAACTAGGACATGACATCACAGAATATTTGATTTAGCAAGGCCGGCCCTGAATATAAATAAACATCTGTGCGTTACATATTTAAAAAACGAATAACAAACACATCTGTTAAGCGTCAAGCATTTCCTAATCTGAGATTTGGCCAGACATGGGAGGTTCCCAAAGCTACTAAACTAGTACGAACACATGTGACCGTCTTGAGGCTGGCAAAGATAAGGACATAAAAGTGGAAGACTCTTTACTTAGCCTGCACCTAGGAACAACAAATCCTATATAATCACATCTAAAGATCGTCAGAAGAGCTGCCCAGCATATTTCCAGATGTCGACGTTCTAATTCTGTGTCTGCCTTTGAAGAAATCCTTCATAAAGCACGTCTTCTTTCAGAGCATCTCCTGGATACATTCCAGGGTAACGCTAAAAAAAGTATTTAACAATCTGGAGCTGTTCAGCCCGGTGAAACTTTTCATTCCCTTTGATTGGATGTTTTTACTCAGACTGTCCTGCCTTCACTGACCGCCGTGTCCTACTTCCTGCTGAAGGATCTCCTCCCCGCCAGCTCCCTGCTCTCAATGTGGTGTCTCTGATAAGCCCTCAACCAATAAGCACACACATACTTCAGCTCTTTTCTCTCTCTATATTCTGTCACTGCTGGCTGTAGTTTGTGTGAGGCCCTTTAGGGTTCATATGGTTTTCACATAGACTGGACAAACATAGTAAACTCTTCCACTTCCTTATCTTTCGACTCTAGTCGTGCTTTTTGTGATCACATGCAGCCGATGGTTAACTCAGAGATATGTTGTGGTCAAAGCGGATAAACGCATTTCATTTCCTATAAATTCTTCACAATAACAGCCCCCTGTTATTTTTGCTGCTTACTCTTCCACCCTGCAGCATTAGTAGACTTGTTTTTATTGAAGAATAGCCGCAAACAAAGCGCCGTTAATTCAGCAATAAACACATTTTCCTATAAATTCTTCACAATTAACAGCCCCCGTTATTTTCTTATTTAAAAGCGTATATTCTGAAGCATCACAATCAGGAAATACACACTCAGACAGCAGCTCTCAGCTGTGGGCTCCAGCCCCGGATTTCCCTTTGCCCTCCTCGGTCGAGGAACTCCCATGTATATCTTGTCCGGATTGTAACCACATTAGGTCACCTCGGCATGTGGTCTGGCTGACTGGATCCCAGTGCGAGCAAGGTCCGATCTCTGAGCGTTCAGCTAATGGGTCCTGGCATGATCGGATGACAGAAGTCACATTGATAAGACAAGCGTAACCACATCCTTTGTTTACAAGCCTCGCGATTCAGATGTATCAGATGCCAGATTACACATTACACATCACATTTCAGTGGACATGGTGTGACTTTGCTGTTCCAATCATAAGCCTACCAATACACATGATTAATGTGTCTCTCTGGTTAAAGTCTGGTTAGGACCAAGCTTCATTGTAATAGCTGTAAAATGTCCCCAACCTTGGATGTGGTCACCAACAGCTATTAGCAGTCCTACTCTCCACAGCTAAGTGCTGGCTCAATACGATTGATGTCTCTACATTTCCATTTTCAAATGTGAGGAGACTAGCTTTGGCATTACAACACACCCATTTATTCATAGTGGTGGTTTTGGATGTAATCGGCTGTTTAAAGGTCCTCGCTTTTATGCTTTTATGTTCCAATTTCTATCTTAAAAAAGACAGTAAATCTTCAGCAAATTACAAGGAAACTATTTCTTTACTAATGGAGTATAGCCAAGACTTTCTTAATGCGAGAAATAGGGTTGCTATCACTTCAGTCTGATTGATTTCATTTGATTGATTCCATTATTCTTGGGAAAGAAAAAAAGAATAAAACAATTGTCCTACCTTTTTATTCATCAGTTAACTGTCAAATGCAGGTTATGTTGACTCACCAGGATTTGCATCATAGTCAAGAGGACAAAAGACTGTGAACAGTAGTAGCCAGCCTTGTATGCATGTGCAGTGTTTTATTTATAATTATGACATAGTGACAACATCTGGAGAAGGACTGACCTACTCTTCTGTGTACGTGTGCTCGTGTGTGATTTCCGTGGTCCACTCTCTGTCTGAGGTCGTATCAGAATGACGTTGCTTTGGGTGGAGACTGCTAAGTTCGAGGGGGAAAGGATTTGTCTGTCTGTGAGCAGTCAGATGATGTTGTTGTTGTTCTCACATGACCGTGATTCGTTGGCACTTTTGGCCAGAACAATTGGAAAGCACTCTGTGATATAAGCAGAAGCTGTTTCACTGTATTTACTTTAGATGACTTTGCAATTTAAAGTACAGGCGGATGTGAGCTATGTCTACAATTCCAGTTTCCTTGTGTGCCACTGCCAACCAATGTGTTTTCAGATTCTGTGGCATTCATAGTAATTAAAAAGCTTGTGGTGCTCTTGATTTGTATGTTAGATCGTAGCAGAGTACTTTGACTTGTGGAAGATTAATTTCCATCTATCTATCTATCTATCTATCTATCTATCTATCTATCTATCTATCTATCTATCTATCTATCTATCTATCTATCTATCTATCTATATATATCTCTTTGCCCATCTCATGCTCAGTGTGTACACATGGGAATGAGGCTTCAGGCGTAAGAGTAACGTCGATCCCACAAGTCTTGGCTGACCCTCTTTCTCTCTTTTCTTTCTTCTGACATACTCCCACACGGTTTCATCTGCTACCACATATAGTTTCCTCTTCTTACATACAAGTTCAATGAGTTCAATTTAAAGTCGCTCCATGATGAAAGATTGACTTGGACACAGTCCTCACTTAACCCGTGTCAGTCAGATCAATGTCCATGATGTCCCGTGTCACAGCGTGGGTGTTTTATAGTATCCGATAAACCCTCCCACCCTATATAGACACTGTACACACTGTCAGTAACCACCATCTCTCTCCTTTCTCTCCCCTCTATGCTGTGTATTACATAACAGACAGTGTTGTTTACCTGAAGGGTTTAAAGGCTTAGGAAATCATTAAGTGCAACACACACACACACACACACACACACAGCAAAATAACTATGACAGCAGCCATCTGACATCAAACCGATTGGAGCTTGATACTACTAAATCCGTCTTGCTGTGTGATTTGATAGTCCTTTAAGCTCCGCCTTGGACACATCTGTCAATTTAATGACGCAGGCGGCTGATGTTCAGTTCAGTCTTCACACGGGTGAAAGCTGGGTGGACGTCACCATTTTTCAAGTCAAGTAGCCGGCAAGTTTTTGCTTTAGTAAATTATATTAAGAAAGTTATCAAATCCAGGGATGGGTCATGATTTCTTTCAATTTTGGTAAAGTCGTCAAACAGTAAAAAAATCGATTTGTTTATGCAACAGTCGTAGTATATTTGACTGTATATAGCTACCGTCATGTCTTAAAGGAACAGTGTGTAACATTTAAGGGGGGTTATTGGAAGATATTCACTATAATATTCATAACTATGTTTTAATCAGTGTATAATCACCCGAAACTATGAATCGTTATGTCTTCCTTAGATTAGAAAAAAACTCTATCTACGTAGGGAGCAGGTCGTCTTCCAGTATTGATGAGAGTAGCTCCTCATTGTACTAACATCTTAAAGACACCTCTCTCTACCTGAAGGCCAGCGCAGTTCTCTAACCTGCTTGGAAAGGGAGGGGCTGAGCTGAGGGGTATTTAGTTGGTTGCAATCTGCCACAAACCACTAGATGCCACTAAAACCTACACACCGTCCCTTTAATGCAGCGTCTTCCTCCACCCCGGAGCCTCGGCGTGGCTGCTGTGCTTTATAAAAAGTTCAGGATTAGCCTAATCTGGTTACGGGATTAGTGCCCACTTCACATGCTCCGAGATGAACAGATTAATGGGCGGTCCAAGACAGCGTCTTGATCCGCTGTTGTCTAGCTCGCGTGCGGGGCAGCGGCACACTCTAGGCTCCTTATAGTTCACATGAGCTCAAATTAGGATGGTGCTTTTGTCTATTAATTAGTGCTGGGCAACGATTACCATTTTTAATCGCATGATTTTTTTTGCGATTAATCGCATTTTTATGGCAAAGTTCAATAATGAATTCAAAAGTAGTGTATTGTGCACTTTTATTTTGAAAGTACTGTTATATGAACAAAAGGTCAATAACATTTGGTTTGCAAACACTTTAAACAAATCAGGTTCTTTTTAACAGCAGTATTCCCTTTACACACTAGCAGTTATATCTCTTCACTATCACTATAGTGTGTGTCGTCATTTGAAACGTTCCACTGCTGTGCAACATGAACAACATGTTTCAGCACATTTCATCACAATGTGTGTGTTGTGTCTTCATGACAGTCAGAGCATGTGAATGCAGCTCTACTGTTCATCAATATAATGCTGTAACTCAGAGGTGATGATGGTTACCCAGCGATGTCCAGTAGTCTCCAGTGAGAGCAGCAGCTGGTGCTCGTTGTAACGCGTCGCTGTTGTAGTCGGGTCAACATCACCATAAGGTGCCTTTGAGACTTCCCCATTGCCAAAATAAAAAGTTGAGATTCTCCATAGAACTTCATATTCATTGTATTAAGTAGGTGTTATGCTGTTAGAAATGCATGTTGGTCAAGCTCCAACACTTTTTAAAAATGAACTGCAAGCAGATAATGTACATGCAAACAGCTAAATATGTCCACTCTGTCATGGACAAATTCAAAGTAGAGTAAATACATTGTAATTACATAGTGATTATAAAATGTACATTTTCAGAAAGCTATTTAGTCACTTTCTCAACAATATATTTTAGTTAATGGGAAAGTATTTGGATAACAATGAAATTATGGCAAACTATTTGTTTCACTATAAAATCTGTGAGAGTTGCACTTTCTTCTCTAAATAAAATCTAACAACAAAGATATCTGGTCAAACTTTCAAACAATACTATTTGTCCCTCATTTGTTTATAAAGGAATCACACAAAAGGTTTTGCTAACTTGTGAAAATAATTTGTTTATTTTCATAAAAGATGAAAATAACAGGGTGGACAATGACATGACAGGGTGGACACGTTGTGAAATGTCATTGAATGGCCTTATAAATGCAATACATCTAAAGGAAATGAGTTGAGAACCACTGATCTATAGCATGTACTGTTATAAAATGTGTGTAATAGCTGTTGTAATATGTGTAACATTATCAGCATGTGGCATAAACTACGCACATGTCCTTCCTGTCACGAACCATGTCCACCCTGTCACGACAGGCTAATGTTAGCATTTAATGAGAACATGGTGGACCTTCAGTTAGAAACATGATTCAGTTAGCAAGGTGACTGTGTACTGTTTAACAAATATAGTTTGAATTTCTGAAAGGTATTTATATTAATTGATATTTCACTACGACACGGTGGACATGTTAAGCTTGACAACATCCAACTACACACATAATATGATGAAAATTACGAGATATAAGTGTAAATAGTGACTTTGCAACTAGCCACAGTTTCAGCCTCCAATTAAGAAAAACTAAATGGTGGTAGTTATGCCACTGAAAACATCAGAGGGTTTCTTAAATGGATAATTACCCCATAATGACAGGGTGGACAGCAATTTCAGACACACATGCAAAATGTTCAATATGATTATGAAAATAGAATATATATGATTAAAATGACTCGTTTTATCAAATAACTTGTGGACAATAAAAACAAATACATTTTTTTTTAATTTAGTATCATTTAACCACCTATTACACACACTGTAGTTAGCAGAGCAGTGTGTGGGACATGCCAAAATCACGTACATCCAATGAAAAAAAACTATAAAATGAAGGAAACACATTTCAAGAGACTTATCATTGTACTGATATGTGTGTAAATGTTTGGCCATATATAATAAGACCTCAGAGTTTCATTATTCTGCTACATGTTCATGATGACTGAGTGATTCTGATGAGGACACCAAAGGCACTTTATAGTGATATTGACCCAGTCCTCTCCTTTAACACAACTCGTGTGTTCTTCTTCTGACGGTGCGTCTTGAGGCTCATACGAGACGTCATTCGTTGATCCTAAAGGTGCGTTCACACCAAACGAGACGCGAACGCACCTTGAGAACGTTCCTCAGACCGACATCTTCCTCAACACGGACCTGCAGTTTGTCTCCACTTCTCTGTAGCATCTGTTAGCTTGTCTTGCTTTTGTTTCTCTAAACTTCTCACACGCGCTGCATCAACGTAGTCTGAAGACTTCGTCCACCGCTGCCAGTGAGCAATGCACTTTCAAAATAATAATAATAATAATAATGCGTGAACGCGCGATAAAATAATTGTCGGCGTTAATTAATTAATGCGTTATAAAAAAAAAAGTTGAATCAACAGTAACTGTGCAAACTACAGGATTTACCTGAATGCTTTGATGCTTTATTTGTTTCCATGGTAATCACGTCAGACATTCTATTCAAATCTCAAATATTAACACTTATAGTTTGAACATTGTCATTCATTAATTTCATTAAAAATACATTTGTGTTATGCCTGTCTTACATCATGGCCTTATGTCGTGAAATGATGAGTCAATGAATTTGCCAACAAAAGGCAGTTTCATCATCAATTATTATTTTAAGGCATTTATCAAATCAACCAAATCCTAACTGGTTGTTCTTTGAAGACCTTAGCGTCTGGGAAATTGTGATGGGCGTTTTGTTTGTTTTGGACAGATGCCTAAACCAAACTAAATCAGGAATTGATTCATCAGAGAAATAGTCCACAAATGAATCCTCAATTGCAACCCGACCTGTGTGTTTATGGGTTCCCCAGTCTCAGTTAACTATGTTATATTCTATATGACCGGTCTGTTAGCGTTAACAGTGGTTGCCTGTGATTGCATGGCTCCACACCAGTACATCTGGTTATCAGATTATATATTTTACAAGATCCAGGATGTTGTCGCAGCCTCCAGCTGTGTTGTCCTGCGTGCTCTCTGGGCCTATCCTGATCGATTGGCCGTCTCCACCTGGAGGTCAGATGGAAAATGAAACTGCTCACTGAGGCAGCACCTGCAGTTTAAAATAGTAGAGGATTATCGATTCAGAATGATACACTGCGCTGCTGTTTGCTCCGCTTTCTCAGCGATCACAAAAGTTTTCTCTGAAAAAATGAAGCCCATTTTTGCATTGACATCCATCCATCATTCTGTCTCCAGCCGCACAGCCCTAAAGCTGCTTCACTACTGCTTTCGTCGCTTTCTTTGCTCCTCCCTCTTTGTGTGTGTGTGTGTTTGAATGTGTAGCGGGGATCAGAAGCTCAGGGAGGTGTGTGTGTGTGTGCGTGTGTGTGTGTGTGTGTGCGTGCAGGTCGGTGGGAGTGCTAGGGTGCTTTGTGATGCATGGCTGATGTCGCTGACATCGTCGTCACAGGCCACTTTCCACACACACACACACACACACACACACAAACACACGCGCTGTCACAGAAATAGCTGATCCTTCACATTATCCACACAGCACAGGCTGCATTCCTGACTTCTGCACCTTACTAACAGTATCTCTGTACTTTGGACCGCCATTTACTGGAGTTCCCCAGGGACCACTACTAGGACCCCCTTCCCTTCCACACCCCCTTTTTTAGCCCCGCTCCTCAGAATGGAGCCGAGGGGAAGCTCGCGACGGAAGGGTGAGTTTTTAATAACTGAGCCCTTTGCTAGCACCACTTTATGTAACCTATGTTGGGGATATTTGGTTAAGCGCGTTATGTTTTTGTTCTCTCTCTAGCTTTTTTATTTCTTTTTGAAAGGATTGCTTTGTAAGGCTGGTTGTTTTATTGATGATCTGGTATTATGTTTCTCCGTTTCTCGCTTTAAAGGAGGCGTTGTTGTGTTGTGTACTAGATTAAGTGTGAATTGTTTAAGTGAGGAAAAGCATTAACAGCAAATAGCTCTGCTCCGCTTCCGTTGTTGTGGGGCTCAGTAAGTCAAAAGTCACGATGTATGAATGAACTGTAACGGTCACTGGGCAAAGAGTTGAGAAATACACCCTAAACATGTATGAACTTTGCTGTCCAGCAGTTTAACTACATCTGAACTAAAGAGCATGTCAATGAAGTCCATTTGCTTTCATGTTTCTGCGGATTCTCAAACCTCAAAGCTTTCTTTTTGTACGTTAAACTGGAGCTAACGGAACTGACTTTTGAACTCCCACTGCCTCCTAGAGCTAACCCTCTTTTATATTATGAGCCATGGGCTGACTCTGGCAGCGTTAGGCAGCTTACAACGTCATCACAGTGTTGCAGCTTAGTGGTTATAAATAGGATGCGTGGTCATTTATCACCACAGTGACCATGTGAGGCTTGCGCCTTCACCATTTAGCACATCCTCCGTGTACCTGTGCCTTGCAGGTGAATCTGTACCAATCAGTGAGCAGAGGGCTGATGGAGTCCCACTTTAGCCCGAGCTTCTCCTCAGCGAAGGGATGTGAGCGACAGAAGAAGGCGGTTTATCAGCCTTTCAGCAAATGACAGACTGACAGCTGCCCCGATTAATAACTCCTTTCAACTGTGGCACAGGGAATCCCACTCCCTTATGTAACATCGCTGACTGTGATGCTCTTTAATGATCACATGTTGGGGCAGTCTAGCATGCATCAACAGGGAGGAGTTAAAAAAACCATCTGCACTCGTAATAGCTTTATCCTGCAACAATACCGTGACTTTGAGCAAATGTTAAATGACCTATTTGAAGTAAATTTAAAGAATGAATCGGAAACGGTGGCTCACCAGGTCAGAAATCAATCCCAGAATGCTTTGTGAAAGATAGTCGTTATGGGCCCGGCATATGTGACGGAATCAACGCCTCCTACCAACATGCTCCTGGTGACACGACTCTAAATGTTTCAACCATTTTTTCGTCAATGCTCTGAGCACAACGTTGTCTTGGCCAAAAGCTTGAGCCGTCTTTTGGCAGCGAGCTCTTTCATTGATTATAATTTATTAAGTGTGCAATCATTTGAAGGTAGAGGGCTCAAAAATAATACACAGAGATGAGCCTCATGTTCCTCTGCAGGGTTTTTGGTGAACATGCAACATCTGGTACAGTAAAAAGAGGGAATAACCCCTTTTGAAACATCTGTCCTAAATGGATGGTATTTCTAATATATATACCCATCTAACAAAAGTAATTGGATAAATGTCATCTACAAAGGATTTAACTGAGTCGAGCGTACGGTCATTGCCATTAAAATTCTCTCTGCCCTCTAGCAATGTCACATGTTTAAGGGTCGCCTAATGCGCTATAGCGCAGGGACACTGCTGGCCACCTGCAGAAGTGGAACACACCTGCATTCATTCATCAACAATTACACAAGAGGCTTCACCTCCTCCCTCTCTCTTATAGACACACCAGCGGGTTCCTCGGAGTCCGTATCCAGTCTGGCTTTGAACCGCTTAAGTTTTGTATGTTGCTTTTCATTTCTGACAAAGTAGCATGAATCTGTTGTAGAGAAGAACACTGCGGTGAATTAGATTAAACAACACAATCATTGCATTGTTTGTTAGATCGGCTTTACTGTGATGACGAGGGCTGTTTTATGATCGGACACCTCTATGGTTAGGTATATGCAAAACAAAAGAAAAGGGGAAGTGTCGAGAAGAGGGCGCACACACACACACATAAAAGGGGATGCAGTGTAGCCCCCACATGCTCATAAACATCTTTCATACTACCCAGCAGTAAAGAAGGGACTCTGTGTTCCAGTGCAGGCATGTTTTTGGTGACTTTTTTTGGTGAATTATCGGGATAATATCGTCACGTGTGACTTGAAACAGTTGTCTGACTCACTATCATGGTAGAGATGTAAAAAATAGAGCCTGTTTTACAAAAGTACAGGAAATATAAAACATGTCAAATTGTTACTTTAAAAAAAAGGTATTCATTTTTTTTATGCAGGAGAACCTTTATGACGACCTACTTTAGGATCGTTTGATTGTTTGTTTTTCACAAAAAAAGGATATTTACTAAAAAGATAGAAAGAAATTGATTCTAGTATTCTTTTAGTGCCATTTTATGAGTTTTACGCATATATAGATAATTATTGGGATAGTGAAAAGTGAATCACAAGTACTGTGTTTTCCCATGCCAAACACAGACTGTTAACTCAACCTAAATACTGTTTGCTAAAAAGTCTTCAGGGTCGTTTTAGTTTAGAATGTGATTCAATTTACAGTTGTTGTTGTTGTTGTTGTTGTAATATAAATGGACTATTCTCCACAGTGCAGTTCCACTTAGTAGTATGTAAGACTCCACTTGCCTCCATCATAAATAGACTCCACATCAGGATACATGCATTACAGTGCACACATAAGAGAATCACAGGATAAGCCTCGGGCCATTACGGAGGCATTGCTGGGCTTTAGAGATTGGACGTCCTTTGCAGCCATTATCAGCTTCACTTGGAGCTTTCATCTGCATTGGTACTCTCATTCCTTCCTATAGAACAGGTGCACATTTGCTAACATTTGCTCCTCATAAACACGTTTGCACGTGCAGTGCACTCTCAGCATTTCCTGAACTGACATGAGCAGCTGAGGTTCGGGCTTTTTCGCAATGCAGGGTGGGTAATAGTGTGAAAGAGCACATACCTGGTCAGTCATCATAACTGTGCTGATTTTGGCTCAGCGTGATCTGAACCTTTTTCTCCTCCAATTTCCAGCCTACAGGGAGGGACAGCTTAGGTTTTTTTGATAGCCTAAATCATTCAGTTATTATTATTTCCAATAAGGCAAACCCAGGTTGTTCAGTTAAAGGTCAGTCGTCCATCACTTTTTGTGTTGCCACATAAGATGATGCCCACATATGCATCTCATGTAGTAAGAGGACATAAACATGGATTTCCAGGAAGCAGAGTGAATTAGTCCAGGATAAATGGCGACTTGTAATGTGCACAGAGGCTAACATCTGTCACTGCTACTGTACAAGAATCTGGACCATGTCCCCGAGGACTGTTTGACAGCACACACCGACGCACACTCACATGTACACACCAACATTTAGGACGATATGTAGACAGACATGTACATCTTCCATATCGTCCCCCTTATGTTCTTTGTCCCTGTGCTTCTTCTTTTGTGTATAATCTACTACCATTACTGCTGGAACTGCAGTATTTGGTTTCTACTAGGAGGATTTGTGACAGATGGACCTCGGGGATAGTGAAGTGCAACTTGAGTTCACGGGAGGATTTAATAACATGGAGGTGGGACAAAAAACTTTGCCACACATCTGTCTTTTTAGATATTATCTAGCTTAAAGAGGCACGAGATCCATGCTCCCATTGAACTTGAAGGTCTTTGCAAACCATACTTTTTTGAGTCCAATGCCTTTTATTTTTTTATTCCTTGTGAAAATTTGCAATAAAAGACCAAACTGAATGTGGGTGCAGTGGTTAGCGCTAGTTCCCAACGGGGCTAAAGAATCAATTACATTAGCAAGAAGCTATCGTTACCTTGCATTTACGGTGGCTCTGAATGGTCAAACCGCTCTGACAAATGCAGAAAAACACAGAACCTGTACCGAAAAATTCTATGATGGACGAAAGTTTCAGAGATGGTGTGTAAAAGTGATGGACACAACGTGAGGTTGCATTTCTTTTTAAACGACAATTTCAGATGCAAAATACAGCAAAGAGACATTGTTATTCCACATTAGGCAAAAAAACAATTACGACCCAGAGCTCCAGTACAACGAGAGATAATCTATTTAATTGAATTACTGTGTCACTAAATATTTTCTTAACTGTGTTGTCTGACTTATTGCAGGTGTAGTTCAACCATTACAGCTAAAGTGATTCCAATGATTCTGTTCCCTCCCTGGCTGACGTCAGGAAACTCACCAGATCTGGAAACGGTACTGCCGGTTTTAGCCTGCCGCCGGGCCTCAAAGAGGATTTAGCTAGTATCATTTAAGATTACCTGTGGTGTTTAGAGTCCTGCCAAGCTAACCGGTGACTGACGGGTCCATTCACCCTTGGCTGCATCCTCGCTGTACAATGGTCATTATCTTAAATTCATTCCCCTTCATCCCAGCTTATTGAAACATTGTGGCTTCACCTATTATGTTCTGCTATCCCACTCAGACTGCATTTTAAAATGCTACACAGAGCAAGGACATAGTGACTTTCCCTGTGATTACCAGCGAGCTAAGCCACGCTGCAAGCCTCTTATTCCCCCTGCAGCTGGATCAAGCAGTAAAAGTTACCCATAAAATCCCCACTGAGGGTTCAGAGATCAGTTCCTCTGATGAAGAAGAAGACTCGCCAGAGCGCCAGTCTCAATAATGTAACGGGGTGGAAAATGAACGAAAAATGTTGATATATGGTTGTGAGTATTTCTTGTCATATTTTCAGGCACCGCAGTGTTAAATTGTGGGGAACAATTTGCTTCAAATGAAGCTGTTTGACTTTGACTAATGGAGCACTTTAGTCTAAAAATGGCAGCTAACATTATGAAGCAACCAACGACAAATCCATGCCACTTAGCTAAAATAAAGCTAGCTGGCTAACCTTAGGTTACAGATTGCTAATTGACCCCCCTATCCTTGCATCGCTATTGGCTCGTAGAAAACAAACGTTAGTGAGACACCTTTGCTTTGTATTGTCAAATCATTCATTGTTGGCTAAAATCAACTGGCTTGTAGAAATGAATGGAGAGAGACATGACACCCGGGAGTGAGCATAAACGTCACATCCTTTACATAGAAATCTGTGCACAGCTATTAAAGGCAGTTTTCAAGTTACCATTATTTTACGGTTAATACATGTAAATTGCTTCTCTTATTTTCTTTTAAAAGTAAAATTTGAGAATGACAATTAATGAGTCATGTCAATTTTATGCCTCCAGGGGCAAATGATAACTCTATCATAAGATAAGATAATCCTTTATTAGTCCCGCAGTGGGGAAATGTACAGGATCACAGCAGCAAAGTGGACAGTGCACACAAGATACATGGTAAAACAAACAAGAGCAGCAAGTATCATAAATAAGTAATAAACAGTAAAGAATATCAACTAAGTAAAAATCCACAATAACTAAATATAAATACAAATATTATATATACAGACAGACTATTTTTTTATTGCACAGTGTAATTACTGCACCAATTGTTTTGGTGTTGTGTGGTCTACTGGGAGCACAGCTGGTTGTGCAGCCTGACAGCAGCAGGAAGGAAGGACCTGCGGTACCTCTCCTTCACACACCGGGGTGAATTAACTGGTGGCTGAAGGAGCTGCACAGAGCTGCCAGGGCGTCCCGCATGGGGTGGGAGGTGTTGTCCATCAGGGATGATAGCTTAGCCATCATCCTCCTGTCTCCCACCACCTCCACCGTATCAGTGGACGCCGCAGCACACTGCTGCCTTCTTGATAAGTTTATTGAGTCTGAACCTGTCAGCTGTCGAGACGCTACCGCCCCAGCAGACCACTCCATAAAAGATGGCCGATGCCACCACGGAGTCAAAGAAGGTCCTCGGTCTCCTCAGCAGATAGAGTCTGCTCTGACCCTTTTTGTAGAGTGGGTAAGAAGATTAATCTGCAACCATTTTGATAATCAATTACCATTTTGTAGGTATAAAATACCAAACATTTCATACGCTCAAATTAAGGGATTTGCCAGTTGTTATTGTTTTAAATTGATCTTTGGAGTTTAATCTGTTCATCATACAAAACAATTTGAATAAGTCAAAAGGTCAACCAGCTCTGGGAAATTTTGATGGGATTTTGTTTCTGACAATTTATAGAATATCATGTGAATAGATTATTCTTTAAAACACACTAAGCAATAAAAAAACAAATTGTCTGCAGCCTTTGTGCTTAGAGCAACATTTGTGTTAAGAGTAGGAAGAAAGACGTGGACTTAAGTGATTAAAGGAGAAATCAAAGAGCTGGAGGGCTCGCATCCATAAACGCTGGATTCATCCCATTCACTCAGCAGTATTGTGACTGAGAACTACTGCATTGTGCTGCTTGTACTCAGTCAGACTTTGACTAGTTCAAGAAACGGCTGCAGGAATCTCTGAATGGGTTGTGTCTGCAGGATAGCTTCATGTTCTGCCCTGCATCATCCTCGTGGGGGCTCTGGTATGGACTTCAGTTTAAGAGGTCTATAGTCACCTTTACAATCTGTACAACATTTGACATCCTCTGTCCTCTGACTCTCACATCGGAACAGGAAAAACTCCCCAAAAAACCCTTTAACAGGGAGGAAAAAGAAGAAGAGACCTTAGGGAGAGCAACAGAGGAGGGACCCCTCTATCAGGATGGACAGAAGTGCAATAGATGTCATGTGTGCAGAATGAACAACATAACAGAGTTAGAACACATTCAATGCATATGACCGAAATGATTCATATAATGAGAGTAGTGAGGACACTCTTAAGACTCTAGGAACCACAAGTAATCCTGAATTTAGGGAGTTTAGCTCTCTAGTAAGATAGTATTGTACTATAAGCTCCTTAAGGTATGGTGGTTTCAGACCAATTAGGGCTTTATAGGTAAGCAGAAGGATTTTAAATTCTATTCTAGAGTTTACAGGCAGCCAGTGCAGAGAATCTAATAGAGGAGTAATATGATCTCTTTTCTTAGTTTTTGTTCGTACACGAGCTGCAGCATTCTGAATCAGCTGCAGAGATTTAAGAGACTTATTAGAGCAGCCTGGTAATATGGAATTACAGTAATCTAGTCTAGAGGTAACAAATGCATGCATTAAGACATGCTTGAAGTTTAGTGAGCTGGTTGGTTTCATCTGGTTTGATCAATAGATATAATTGAGTTCATCTGCATAACAATGAATGTTTATAGAGTGTTTTCTGATAATATTGCCTAAAGGAAGCATATATAAGGTGAACAAGATTGGTCCAAGCACAGAACCTTGTAGAACTCTGTGACAAACTTCTGTGTTCATGGAGGATTCATCGTTGACATATAAAAACTTCACCGATCTGATGAATAGGAACCTGATTAGTGCGGTTCCTTTAATGTTCTCGTCTCTGCAACAGGACGATCAATGGTGTTGAACGCAGCACTAAGGTCTAACAAGACAAGAACAGAGACGAGTCCTTTGTCTGATGCAATTAGAAGGTCATTAGTTATTTTTACCAGAGCTGTCTCTGTGCTATGATGCTTTCTAGAACCTGACTGAAAATCCTCAAATAAACTATTATTTCGCAGAAAGTCACACAACTGATTCGCGACTGCTTCCTCAAGGATCTCAGAGAGGAAGGGAAGGTTAGAGATCGGTCTATAGTTCTACACCTCTGGGTCAAGAGTGGGCTTCTTAAGAAGAGGTTTAATTACTGGTAAAACTTCTTTAAGCAGCCTAGTCGGAATGGAGTCTTAAAAAACAGGTTTAGACGTAGAAAATGTCGATGGGAGAAAAGAAGGTTCTACCGCTGTTTCTAAGGTTCCTGTGTTTGAGGATGGTTGAGTGCAGGAGATTATTCATTTGATCTCTAATAGTTAGTTAGAACCTTTGTTTTATTGTTTGTCTTATTTGCTCAGGCTGAGTTTTATTATGACCCATGTGTTGGACTGGATCTACTTCAGCTGCTTACACCTTTTCTCTGAGACAGCAGTCTGAAGGTCATACTATTTTGACTTACAGTATGATTGAGGAGAGAACAGGGTAAACGTCATTCTGGGAAATAAGTGAGTGGCTCTTCCTCCTGTTTAATTTGGATATTCTTTTCTTCCCTAAAACAAATCAAAATGTTTTTTTAGTGTATACAAAACTCTGCATCCCAGTTATTTACATGTGTGAATGCATTTATGATGCAGGAAGGGAAGCCGACATGCTCAGTGGGCTATCTTAGCCCCGAGCACCGGCTGTCAGTTCATTCAAAACATTTGCTCAGTGCGTTGCCGCGTCGGTTGCCGGGCCCCGGCAGCAAAGAGACAAACCGGCTCACAGTTTGGTTCTAGAATGTTGTCTCTGACGGCGGCTCGGCTGCTGCGTGTGATGACTGTGTGACTTCTGATGTGGTGGAGAGGAAGCAGAGAAGAGGGTGTGCTTCTCAGAATGACCATCGACCAAAATATAGGTGGTTTGGTTGAAAGAGTAAATACCTGTAGAACTTAAGCTCACGCGGTAGGAGCTCAGAATAAGATCCAATTGTGTTCTAAAGCGTATTATCCATTCTTTTCCAAGCTTAATGAATACTCGAGTGTACATCTACATGGGGGTAAGATGACAATGAGACAGACGCTTACTGTCACATATGATTTTGTTTTAGTTAAAAACATAATTATACTTTCCATGAATATAAATGACATATAATCTTTATCATGAAGTTTTGTCCTTCAAAGGGTAGAAATATGTCTACTATTCACCACAGCAGTGATGCTCATCAGTGTTACTTCTCCTTAAGAGAGTGTGTGGCTGGAAATGCCAGTAAATTGCATAAGTCATGGAAGTTATCTGCAATTTTAGAACAAATTGAAGGACAGACAGACAGATACTTTAGTAGATCCCAAATAGATAATCATTAGACTTGTTGCTAAGTACTCATTCATTTGCCAGACAAGCTCAACTTTAAGTGTGTGTGTGTGTGTATATTAGCTCAGTTACATAGAGTGAGTCCATTTTCCTTTTTAAAGTTAAGGGATGAATTATTAATGCATATTATGAGAAGTCCTCACCGTGATCTGGATTATTAAAACTTAGATGCACATAAGAGCAAAGCAGAGACTCCAAAGTGGTTTTGGGGCATTTAGTCTCCACTGTTTTATGAATGGAAAAATCCTTTCACCTCGATAATGGTTTGGAACTGTTGGCTCGCAAAGTGATTTATTGTTATTAGGTGTTATCATGGCAACATCTGACGTGCTTTCTGTGCAGAAGCTGGTTGGTAGTGTGAAACAAAGAAAGGACCTGAACATGAGACCATGAACAAAAATGGTTGTTCTTTGAGGAAGCTGGTATTTGTAGAATGGTATTTCTTTTCCGTCCTACACCCATATACAGTATGTCAGACTTATACTTCATTTATTGTAAAGTAACAACTGTGCTGTGTTTCCACAGGTGATGGCGTCCCAAAGGAAAACAGTCCCTTCATCAACAACACAGACAACGACAAAGGCAACAACTACGATGGCACCAACATGGCCCTTTTTGAGGTAACCGCCTCATCATCAGCTGGATGTAGCGCTTGATCTCGGGGCAAAGGGCGGGTGCTATGAAACATGACAGCAGCTGTGTTTCCATTCACATATTTTCATTCGCATTTTGAAGTTTCACATCAAGTCTTCTTCAATACAGCATGATGTTCATTAAGTAAATGACGGTGCTTTTTAAAGTCAAATAGACCATAAAGAGGAGTATGATTTAGGGCGGGGCTACCTTGTGATTGACAGGTCTCTGCCAGAGCCGTATACGGCGTTTCTACGTCACTCCTCCGTAGTTCAAATATGGTCACTGGTTGCAAAAAGCCAAGATGGCGACGACCAAAACTCCAAACTCAGGGCTTCAAAACCAATGGGTGACGTCAAGACGACTACGTCCACTTCTTCTACACAGTCTATGCCCATAACGTGTGAATGCTCGTCTTCATCTCTTGACAACATGAAACCCGACCGATAGAAGCTGACATGAAAGAACAATTAAAAGCTGCTCAATTCAAACAAATCACTGAAGACCTCTTTCCATTTCTTTCTGGTCGATGAGTAAAAAATAGCCGACTTATTTCGTTTACTGGCAGATTACAGCCATGCGTAGCCTATAGCGCCAACTTCTGAGCAAACTACGCTGCAGCCGAGTCACTCCAAACCAGCTGATGCAAAGTGCTAAACTTGCATCCCTTTTTTTCTTTTCTTTTTGCGGCGTTTCAAAGAAATTTCTTAAAATTCGCTCGCCAATTAGACAGAAACGCTGCTGATGTGATTGGTTTTGGCAACATGTTATAGACCACGAAGGAGAAACCCCAAACTGTGGGGTAGAAGCTGCAAATACATCAATATCTTTCATTCACCGCCACAACTCCTTCTGCACTTTAATTAGAACCAACTTTTAATGCTAAAGCACCAGGGTCAGCTGCAGTGAACTAAACAAATAAACCAGGAGGTGGATCTTTTCTTAGCTCAACAATGCGTCAATCAAAGACTTTACTTGCCATAAAGGCTGGTGCGCTCTTTCAGGAACTCTCGGCTGAACTCTTTCCAGGTGCTTTGCTCTGCCATTTGGCAGACCTTGCCGGTCAGTGGTCACTGGCCCCTGTAAACAATCAATTAGGCCCCGCGGCTTGAGTTTTCACCACTCAGTCTGCAAGGAGCTGACCCAGCCGGGCTGTGAACAGTTAACTGAATATTGCACTGTTCATTTTGACCCTGGAAGCATATTATATATATGGTGGTGTAAGTTTGTGATCCTCCTCTTGTTCAGCATATTTAAAAATATATTTTCCTTATTGCAGGATGAGATCGAAAGCCGCCCCATGGTGTCGGACCTTCTCAGTAAGCTGGCAAACTACACCAACCTCACCCAGGGGGCCCAGGAGCACGAGGAGGCTGACAATGATGAGGGGCCCAAGAAGAAACAAGTCAAGGTACAGCAGCGAGCCTCGTTCGATACAAGGGTTACATCAGAGCGGTTAACAGTTGCATAATAACACTGAACTATCATTACACAACCCTTGACCCATGAAGCCCCGCGGTTTTCTTTTTTTTATTCAAATCTTTCTGGGGGTACGCAAACTTGATCACTCTATTTCCCACTATAATATATAGTTATCCTGTTACTTTTGAATACAAAAGTATTCAATTTAGCAAGTTAAATATAGTAAGAGAGTAAATACAAATCCAGCCAGTAAGCTTGTTTAGCTTCATTTATTGGTTTTGTGCTTGAAAGTAAAAACTGAATAATTGGACCCTTAAAGTTACTGTGAGGAACTTGTTGCTGGTTATGAAACAGTCTCAGTTTAATACTGAAGCCTTTTTATTACTTTATTAGTAAAGGAGACCATCAGAGAGAAGATGGACTATTTCTACGTAGGTCTTCTTCATGCTTGTCATCTGTGCTCTTGGCTCATATTTTGCGTGAAATCAGACGACATCGTGCAGGTTCACAAGAACCTCCTTCAGCTCAGACTCCAGCGGGGCCTCTGGCTTTGCTGCCGCCTTCAAACTGCTCCTCCAGGAGCAGAGCGTCTCCTCTCTGGGAGCCAACACCAACACCACGCTGCTGGAGACCCAGGTCGTATTGCTGGAGGGGAGGGAGGCACGGGAGAACCACAACCAGGACTGAGTGGGGAAGACTGTCAGACCCTGCTGCAGTAAAATGAGACGTGTTTTAAGGGGACTCTGGGCTCGTAAACACTACCACTTTTGTCCTCAGGGACCGCCGAGATTGACACAAAATGAAAGAATGAAGAATTTTACTCAGCAATAGATACCGTATTACCACAACTGAGGCTACTTTATATGATGCCCAGTATTTAGTTTTACTAAAAAGGACATGATGACCCAGAGATTCAGAGAACAGCGGGTTTCTTAGAAAAGGAAAAGTAGCCCCAGAACTACCATGCAGCACATAGATGCTTGGGTAACCACAGCTTCAGTCCCATGCCAGTTGCTCCATCCTGTCCCCTGCATGGAAAGAGGCCTCGGCACCTCCCATCGGCTCGCAGGATGGGAGTCTTGGTCAAGAATTAAGCTGACACCATCTTCGCCCCTCTTTGTCTGGACCAGAAGGACTACTAGCACTCTACATTTGGAGAGAGCTGGCTAAAAAGGTGGCTGCTTGTCAATAATGAGATGATCGATTGGACATTTTGTGTTTTTCTCCAAAAACAATGTGACATGCTGTTGCGGAACTACAGTTTTCTCGCAAGGAATGCTTTCTTCTGTGGTGGAAGCATTGACGGATTCTCCAAAAGTATTGTCGCTGGTTACTGGATAGTGTTGTGGTTTATGTAACAGTGCCACTGAGATGTCAGTGACACATCGGTTGTTCAGCGAAACGATGAAAGAGATGATTCAAACATGATTTCATTTTTAAACCACAGCTTCTAAATTTAAAGCGTGGGAACATGAATTTGGATCTTCATCATTATGGCAGATAAAAAAAAATACTATTAATTAAACTGTATCGTCATGCTTTGTCCATTTCGTTGCAACTCTGCAAACAGATTTTGGTTTCATTATTTAATTTTTTTGGGGGTGGTTAGCTGATTTCATTAATACCAAGTAAATAAAATGTCTTCCTTTTTAACTTCCCCTTTAGATATGCCTGCTTATTGTTGATAACATTGCTGAAAATCCCCCCTCCCCTCGCCCCCTGCTCTGCACCTCGATCCCTCCACAGAGCCCTCAGATGGGGACCTTCATGGGCGTCTACCTCCCGTGCCTCCAGAACATTCTGGGGGTCATCCTGTTTCTGCGACTCACCTGGATTGTCGGCACTGCCGGCATCTTGGAGTCCCTGGCTATCGTCTGCCTGTGCTGCTCTTGTGTGAGTACTCAACCCTCTCTTTACCCGTATTACACTTTCTAAAAACATCTTAAAAATGGAGAGGAAAGGAAGGTTTTAACATCTGCAGATCCATCGTTGTTCTGTTTGAGGATGGTACAAACTGAAAGGAGCTGGTGTCTTTAAGTGTCATATAATATAACATAATGGGTCATAAATCCTTTATCAAGGATTTAGAGCCATTAGAGCAATGACATGCACGATTATGTAAGAGTGCGCAGCGCTTAATGTACACATCCAGCGCTTTAATGTGTAGAATGAATACATTAGCACACCAGAGTGAATATGTGTCCATGAGTGTTTTTGTGACACGGGAGGGGGCAGATAGGACCTCAACTTTTATTGGCAGATAGGACCAAACATTGGACCGACGGCAGTAATGAGAGACAGGCAGGTTGACTTAGTGGTCACTGATCCCTCCTATATTTAGCCACTGTGACTCTCCTCGCCTCTAATGTGTAATCCCTCCATCTGCAAAGTGTCAGAAACACAGCGACATGCACACCCACACAGTGGCTATATTTGCCAATCCCACGGCAGACAATGGATTACTTCATATTAATCAGGGAAAGTGCCAAGAACAAAAGTAAAACCCTCAGGCACTCTCTGAGTCGAATGCCTTTCGCCTAGTAGTGGAATGCTCTAATAGTATGTCGTGATCAATTTCACTTACTTGGCCAAAAGTGACCACGTTCCAGACCATGCAACGTCAAGAATTTTAAATCCTAAATCTATTTCCTTTGTCTTGTAACTGAAAGAAGCAGTCAAAGCCATGAATTTCAACTATTTCTGTTTTAATTTATTAGAATAATTATGTACTGTGAATGAAAATATTACACTGCGTCTATAGCGCCGTGAACCCGCATCAGGTTGTGTAGCTGTAAAAACAGTTTTCCCTGAAAGAAGTGGACTCCGTTTCCACTGCGGCGCTGCTGTTACATAACAACAGAGCCAAGCTTAGTCAAACAGATTAATGTTCATTTTCTCTGTTTAGGCCGCATCTGACTTTGCACTGGTGGTTCCACATCAGCTACCCGTTTATAGGTCATGTTTTTTGTGCTCTTGACCAACACCAGAAATGTCTAACAATAACTAAAGGGAATTGACTTTAGTGTAGCCCAGTAATGATTTACTGTGAGCACTTTCTTGTTTTCATACTCCCTTATTATTCATAATTCATTAATTCTTCTTTTTGTCGATGTTCACATGAAAGCCAGTGCCGACCGTTTCTATTTTATTGCAACCAAAAGAAGTAGAAATGAGGACAGTGAAGAGGCTCAGAGAGTCAGGATGGCTCTCGTGAGACCAGGTCTCACGCTAACATAAGAGAGTACAGATGCTCCTGTTCATTAGCTCAGTACACATCACGTCATGATTAGCCTGGGCTGTGTGTATCTCAACCACATGTATACAGCAAGTCGGTGACCACTTTCCAGTTCACAATGAAAATAAATCAATTTACAATGGGATCATTTTTTGTTGTTGTAATTTGAATGTAAATAAAGTGCCACAAAAGCATCAAAATAGACTAATAGAGCTTGTTTATTAAAACAAAAAGTGTCAGTGGAGGATCCCTCGGACCACTCTCCAGAGGTCCAGGCTAAGCCCTGAATATCCTCAAATTTTGGAAACGCCCCCATTTACAACTAAAATGCAGTTGCAGCTATGAAATGCAGTGAAATGTCTGATTCATCTGTGATTTAGGCCTAGTGTCGATCCTTGTGCCAGCTTGATTTAGTTAATAGGCCTAAATTGAGTTAACACGTCAATAATAATAAAAAAATAAAGAATTTCAATGAGAGATGAGTTTTGGGTCATGTTCATTCATTTTATCAATAAATATCATTAATATTTATTAACTGGCCTCTGGGCAAAGCACGGTGAGTGTCCCTGCAGCAGTAGCTGTTTTGTGTCTTTAGGTCACAACCTGCTTTTCTATAATGAGAAGATGTTTTTTTATTAAAAAAGTGTTATTTGTCTCAAAGCTGCATCGCTCACATTACAGTTGATTATTTCTAATGATTGCAGTTACCTTACTCGTACTGACTCTTTGTTATTATATCACCATCCTGTAACGTTAATAAGATAGAAGATAAGATACTGTGTTGGAGTTCAGTCAACAGGATCATTGTCTCAATGGCGGCGTTATTTATGAGTGATGCAGCCGTCTGGACACTACATTAGAGTCATTATTAGCTATACGTAGATGTTCACATGTTGAACTGTTTAGTATTTTGAGCTAAATGTCGAGTTTGATTGTGTCAGTTTCGCTCACTTCTTAATGTGGATCATTAAAGAACTGTGAGACACCAGAAGCAAATCCATTTAGTTTAGTTAAGTGATGTATCGGTTAACTTTGAGCTCCATGGATCACAATGATGTTTGGTTAAAGCAGTTGTTGGACCATGTTTGGGTCTGACTGGCCTCTGGCTGAATTTCTTCTAGAAGCCCCTAAATCTCCCAGAATGTGGTAAGAAATGTGTCCACATGGGAATTGCGCGGTCCTTTTTCAACCTGGAGGACATGTCTTTCAGTACTTCTCTTTGCTGTAACTGACTCAACACAAGCTCGTGTCTAGCTGCTTTAGGTTTCAGGTGAAGCGGAAGTTAAACTTGTCAGCTAATTGGCTTTGCTCCAGATCGTCTGACATTTTGAACTGGACGTCCGGCACAAGGTTTATCTCGGTCGTGTCCTTGTCCCTGCTTCCCTCCTCCTCCTCCTCCTCCTCCTCCTCCTCCTCCTCCTCCTCCTCCTCCTCCTCCTCCTCTTTCCTTTGTCTTCTATTCTCTCACCTTCATGCTTTCTCCTCTCCCTCTTTCTTGCGCCCTAAATTTCCTCGTGTCTTTCTCTCTTTTCTCTTCTTTGAGCCTCTTATCTCGTCTCCCTGCCCCCCTCTCTGCTCTGCCCTCTCTCTCATCTGGAAGCGCTGTTAGGTAACAGGCTGATGTAAATATCCTCCGTCGCAAGGGCTTCACTGAAACACTCGTGTCCATTACCAATCTGAGAGATTAGATCAAAAGCCCCTAAGAAGTATTGTAACCGGATTTATGCTAGACTAAGGACTCCGAGTTTCCTCTTTGTTTATGTGATTTATTCAAGAATTATTAGGTGGGCATGAAAAATTGATTATTATTATTTTCATACTTTGTTTTGAATGTGTGATAACAGCATCACAAGCTCCCTTGTTCCAATGCATCATTGGACGTCCTGTGTGTAAGGTCTTTAGATTTGACAGTTTTGTTCTGATGTCGTTGTTCTTCACTGTCCTCTGTCAACAGACCATGCTGACAGCCATATCCATGAGTGCAATCGCTACCAATGGGGTTGTGCCAGGTAAGACGCTTCGTTACTCGGACATACACAAACTTAAGACGTAAGATTTGTCTTAGCAATGTCTTTTTTTTCTGTTTACTTGATTTTCTAATGAGGATAAAGTGGAGCAATAGGAATAGGCTGATGTGCTCAAGGTGCAACTGGAGTGTTTTTGATTGGTTGCTGAATGAACTTATTTATAGGATATTTTATCCCTTCTCCTTCCTCCTTTGGTTTATGGTAACTGATATAATTGTCTGAGAATTTAAGGCACAGAAGTGTTTTAAGTCCCAAAACCGTGACTACAATGTCCCTTGTTTAGTGCATCCGTGGTTGTATTACAACACGTCTTAGTTCCTCAAAAGCGAATCCCTATAAACAAATTCTGCATTCATTGGTATCAGAAGCGTTCTGATTTTTTGTTTGTAGTCTGAGCAATATTGACCAATCACATTGGTGCAGGCCTTGGTTGCATGCAGGTAAACAGCCCGTGTGGAGCGCAAAAGTGGCGGAACGCAATCTGGGAACACATTTAGCTTTTTATTGGTTTGAAATTAGCTTATAGACAACATGAGAAAGAAGCCGGTCGTACACATAGTCCCTCAACTCCAATCTCGCATCTCAAGTTGCTATTCGGACCGTAAACAATGAGCAGCACTGAAAAGGAACTCTTGGCCCAGATATGCACCACAACCCCAGGAATATAGCCCCTTATCCGTCGTCACACCGATAGACGATGGGTTCAGAGATTCCTAAGAGAAGTTTCTTTTCCCTCATAAAACTCACTCCCACTATGCTCCTCTCTTTCTCCCAGCTGGAGGCGCCTACTACATGATTTCCAGATCTCTGGGCCCAGAGTTTGGTGGAGCTGTAGGTCTCTGTTTCTACCTGGGCACGACCTTCGCTGGCTCCATGTACATCCTTGGTACCATAGAGATTCTGCTGGTGAGTGAACACTGCGTCGACTACTTCGACAAAGCGGCCATCCTCTCCAGTATCTCCACCACCTACGTCTTTTTTTCCCCTTCTCCATACAGACCTACATCGTGCCTCAAGCAGCCATCTTCGTGGCAGAGAAGAAGGAGGATGAGGTGAATGCCCTGCTGAATAACATGCGCGTTTACGGCACGTGCTGCCTAGCGCTGATGGGCGTGGTCGTCTTCGTCGGGGTGAAGTATGTCAACAAGCTCGCGCTGGTCTTCCTGGCCTGCGTCATTCTCTCCATCCTGGCCATCTACGCTGGAGTCATCAAGACCATCTTTGAGCCACCGGACTTCCCGTGAGTCCGAACGATAACCTCCGATGTAGCACGGAACCACGTGACGCACAAATAGCATCAGACTAGATCATTTTAATCAGCGTGTGGTTTTAAAATGTCTCGCTCCTCCACGCAGTCTTTGCATGTTGGGGAATCGCACTCTGCAGAACCACAACTTCGACAGCTGTCTCAAGACGGAGGTCATCAACAACTTGACGGTCACTACCAAGCTGTGGAATCTGTTCTGCGACGGGCCCGGGCTCAACGCCACCTGCAACGACTACTTTGTCCTCAACAATGTGACCAAGGTGCAGGGCATCCCCGGACTGACCAGCAAAGTCATTTCAGGTTGGAACACTGTGTTTCCTCTGGAGGTTTTAGTAGAAGTGTGCAAATGTGGTGGAAATTTCCTCTATAGTCCTTTAAACTTCCCCTCATGCACAATTAACTTGTCCAAGTTAATCAGAATTAGTTTTTGTCTCACTCAATCTCATCCTATCATACTGGAGCAGCCACATTTCATGAGAAAGAAGAGTGTAGCGGTTTGGATGATGTTTGTTAAATACTCACATCTTAGCAGAGATCTCCTCCGCTACTGACTGCTATGTTTCATTAAGTACAGTGCAAACTCAGAACATTCTTCAATCTTATGTAACTGTTGACGAGGACAAACTAGTTCTACTCTAAACTCTGCAAAAAAATACATTCCTGAAATATTTCTTGTGAAGCATCTGGGTCAAACGTGTGCAGATATCATGTGATTATTTCACTCTCTCTGCTTTCTCTATTTCCATTTTTTTCTTTTGTTCCTCTCTAGTCTCTCTCAAATAGCTCCTCCTTGACCATATCGCCATCCTCCTTTCTCCAAAATATGTTTCTTCCCCTTCCGATTCAAATCTGTTTTTAATTTTTCTCTATTTAATAGTCTGGACCGCTGCTCTTACTCGAGGAATCATAAGCTGTGAACAGTTTGACTCCCCAGCTCTGACTACAAAGCTTCACTTGGCACCGAGCATTCATGTGTTCTAAACCTACGGACACTGATATCAGATAAATGCTTGATCTGATGTTATCACCAAAAGTCAATGTTTATTAAAGGAAAAGATAGATGCAGTCATTTCAGAAATTCACAGCATGTTTTTATCTCACGAAATATGACGACAGACAAAAAGAGAAGACATTCGGTACAGCCCTGGTGTTAGTGACATGTTTGATTCTGCTCTATTCCTCTGGTTAGGTCAGCCAAAGAGTGGAATAGTTTTAACACACTGTATTAAGGCTATAATGCCACAAGCATGACCATAGTCTGCTTTTTTTTATCTACGACCAGTTGCTTGACCGCGGCCTCTTGTTTCTTGTAGAAAACATGTGGTCAGTGTATGGCCCTCTGGGTAAGTTGGTAGATGACCCGAAGCTGCCGTCAGTGGGGGGAGTTGCCTCTGCCCAGGACAAGTACCTGCCCTATGTCATCAACGATATCACCACCTTCTTCACGCTGATGGTTGGCATCTACTTCCCGTCCGTCACTGGTGAGACTGTGACACACCCACACACTCAGTATAGTCGAAACTGATCAAATTTGTTTATTTTCTAAAGATTTCCTGTCGTGACCCTCCCCTCTCCACCTTCAGGTATCATGGCTGGTTCAAACCGGTCAGGTGACTTGCGGGATGCCCAGAAGTCCATCCCCATCGGGACCATCTTAGCTATCGCCACCACCTCCTTCATCTGTATCCTTTAACCTTTTTGTGAGGATAATATCAGAAAGTCTTGTCACATGGCTACAACTGTAAGTTTAACAATGTTCGTCCAGCTTAATCAGCTGGACCTTAAATTGCTCAGTATGGAGCTTGAGAATCACAACTTGCCAGAAATAGCTGCCAGGTTTCTAGGTTGTTGGCAGGGGAGCCATTGGAACAAGAATCAAAGCCTGCCAAAGGCCTAATACAACAGAGCAGGTACCACCTGTAGGATTATGGGTAGTGTGGATAACTTTAGCTTTAGAGCAACAGGAAAGGGAAAAGACTGCCCACGGGGTGAATATACTCTCCTGAACAGTGCTTTCCAGACGTCACCTGCGTGGTTCTGTTCGGTGCCTGCATTGAGGGAGTTCTGCTTCGAGACAAGTAAGAGAATAAGTATAAAGTGGTACACATTCTATCACTTCGGTTTTGTTCCCCCTCTTCTCTTTTAGTATCTTGAGGGCAGATGGATACGATTAAGTTCCCTCATCATTAGAGGCTCAGATTTTATGTTTTCCTCGCAAATATTTTGTGATCATGTGATGTGAAAGGACCACTGTACCATCGCAAACACATTTTTATCCCGAGTCCTGAGAAGTACTGTTGAACCTTTGAAGTAATTTGACTCTGTTAATAGAGCTCCATTGTTGCATTGGCTGACATCTTCCTTATTTACCATGAACACATACGCTGTGGTTTATTTTGAATTCATTATCGGTGCGGATTACATTGCAACCCGTTTAGCAGCTACCAGTTTCAAAACTAGTTGTCCACATTAGTCACACTGACACTAAAACATGTGAATATAGGCTCCAAGTTGGAAATAAAACCCAAGTCACTCTTTAATCCCTGATTACCTGTCCTGCTGCCAGAGGTCGCACTAAATCTGCGGCTGAAAGTAGTCCCCAACAAATGCACGATTTCCTCTTGTTTGGTTATTGTTTGCTTAGGATAGTAGTTCCAAGGTGTGTCAGGATTTTATTCAGCCTCTTTTAAAAATGAAAGTGGGGTGAACAGGTTTTGTGATGAGAACCTCAGACTGTTGTAAATTGTTTAATTGATGTGATTTACTTTGACTATGATTGTATAAAAACAGGAAGTGCTTTTACTTTGAAGCCAGGAAGTGGAATGATACGTGGCTTCTTGACGCTAATGACGAGAAATGATAGTGTGGGAAAATGAACATGTCGAGTTCTGTTCACCTGAACAGTTGTTATACTGCAGAGAGAAGTAAAGTGTTCCGTTCAAATCCCAGACGTGTCTTAGTCCTCTTTAGAAGCTCCACTTCACTACACAGACTGGCTGGGTACCTTGTAAAGTTTTGACAGATGGACTAACGCATGGTTGCTTTCGGTCTTTTTAAGGGATTTGATGACAATGACAAAAACACCAGCTTTATCCGTTGAAGACAGAAAACATGCAAAACACAAGTTTCATAGTTCTCCACGACACAAAAGGTCTTTTTGTGGCTATTTGAAAATATTATTTATGCAAAGTGTTTTTTGCCTAATTAACTCATCTTGATCAGTCATGAGTGGTACGTTTTTTATTTGTTTACATACAGCATGGTCCACATGTTTTAACACCAAGGCATTCATTGATTTGAAATGTATATTTCATGTGTTGTAAAACATTACATTTTTAGTGATGTGAAACATGCTCTTGTGGATGCACAGATGCACCCATAATACTTGCTACTGAGATTTAAAGATGTAAAGTTATTGAAATGAACTATTTGAAATGCTGGTAACTGTTAGAAAAATTCACGCAAGACCGCTGGAAAATCATTAATCAATTGGCCATTTATTCTTGCAAGAAGGAGACAGAGTTGATTCAAATACAGTATACATGGATCAAGGCTGCTCAGAGGTCTGACTCTGAGCCTCGGATATTTATACCAAGTAAACAATACAGTGTCACAGGCAATACGTCACGAAAGCATAACACACACACAAAATGGCGTCCACGCCATGTAGTCCAAGTAGATGTCTGCAACTTTACCTGAGCATTTGTTCTGGCACAAAGGTCACATTCTCATAGTCAGGAGGCTAAGTTCTCATAACATAGCTCTGTACCCATCTTAACGCTCCCACAGTCCTTATTAGCATTTCAATCCAGGACATGCTGCTGAGTGTTCTTTCGCATAGACTAAACAACTGTGGTGAGGTAGTTCACACAACAAGGACACATAAGGACACCAAGCTTTTTAAAGCACACCTTATAATTAGTCATTTAGATTTTCCCCAACAGTAACATACCTACATGATATATGGCTGAATACAGACATCAATTAGTGTAAATGATTGTTTTTGCATTGCAGATTTGGCGACGCAGTGAAGGGGAACCTCGTGATAGGCACGCTATCATGGCCCTCTCCCTGGGTTATTGTGATTGGCTCGTTCTTTTCCTGCTGCGGGGCAGGGCTGCAAAGTTTGACCGGCGCCCCCCGCCTGCTGCAGGCTATCGCCCGAGACGGCATCGTACCTTTCCTGCAGGTCAGACGCACACAGTCAACACAAATACAGTCCGACCTGTCCTCAGCCTCATGTGCTTTAATGTCATACGTGACTGTGTGTGTTTTTAGGTGTTCGGTCATGGGAAAGCTAACGGAGAACCCACCTGGGCTCTGCTGTTGACTGCTGGGATCTGTGAGATCGGTATCCTCATCGCCTCCCTGGACGCCGTGGCTCCAATCCTCTCCATGTCAGTATCTGTTTGCATAGTCATATTACATCCTCTCTTTCCATTAAACCAGATCAGCAGAGAAAAGTCCATGATCCCTCAAGTATTTGACTTCTTGAAGCCACTTACAGTGGCTCATAAAGTGGAGATTTAGATGATGAGAGAATGTCTTCCTCCCACAGGTTTTTCCTCATGTGCTACTTGTTTGTCAACCTGGCCTGTGCACTTCAGACCCTGCTGCGGACGCCCAACTGGAGACCACGCTTCAAATACTACCACTGGTGGGTGATGAATCACTCAGTCTTGCAGTATATTGGTCACTCTCTACATTGACTCTCTCACAGCGAAAGAGGATATTGTTATGAAATTATTATTCAAACTTTTAATCATTTATTAAGAGTCACTGAGGTTCATCTGAGGCTTATAACACTGCATTTTAACAATCTGTCAGGCTTTTTTAGCATTTTTAACATTATGTCTAAAAACAATGAGACCTATGTCATTTATTTTTATGAATTATGTCCTTTATTATCCCAAATGTTTCCAACAATTTTCAAACCCAGAGAAATCTGTCATTTTAATTAAGGTAACCTTTTGTTTAATTTGGTCGCCAAAGCTTCTTTGCTCATTCGTCAAATCAGGGTTGTCTGCCAGAAGTTATAAATTGAACGTTTTAGATCTTGGACTTTTTAACTGTATATTTCAACCAGATGAAGGATTTGAGTAATCAGATTTCTGGATCTTAAGTTATCAGTGAAACAAGCTAAGCCAACGTTAGCTCCAGCTCTCCTCGCAGGCCCTCCAGGACGTCCTTTGTCTGCCTAACAGCGTTGGAGAACCACCGATTTAAAATGTGAAACTGCTTCATTTTTGTGTTTTTATCAGTTTTAATCTCCGTGTCCCTTTGTTTCTGGTGAGGAGGAGACCTCTGCTGTAAAAACCTCCTTAATGATAAACACTGAAGGAAACCTAACCAGTAGAAAGTGACTACAACCTCGTGGCAGAAAATGGCATAATGTGTGTTTAACCTGTCAACGACCTGCTGCTGAGATGAGTCTTTCCTCATGAAGTTTGTTCAGTGGGGTTTGTGTGATGATGGCCTGAAGGGAGATCAGTTCAGCAATACAGGACAACCCTAGCTGTCCGTTCTGAACTGGTTTCCTTTTTCTGTAAATGTAGTTACTGGAGTTAAAAAGTGTGTGTTTGCTCCTGCAGGGCTCTCTCCTTCCTGGGAATGAGCTTGTGTCTTGCTCTCATGTTCATCTGCTCCTGGTATTATGCTATTGTGGCCATGGCCATCGCTACCATCATCTACAAATACATCGAATACAGAGGGTAAGAATGACTGTGTATGCAATGTTTTTTCATAGTTCTACAGTAAAAAGGAAAATATGACATCAAGATACATGTATGTGATCAGACATCTTGATATTTATTGCTATACCTACACTTTTAACAGGCACGAAATACTGCTTTAAATGCAGGATTTACCTGAGCTACTGTGGAGGGGAAAACACAGATTCCCGCATTTAGGATCATCCACCTCATTACAAAATGAGCCAAGTGTTCTACAGTTGTTCTCAGCTCGTGAGAACAGTGTGATCCTCCAGAATAAGAGAGAAATAAAAAAAGGCCTCTTGGATGACACCAAATGTAGCTACTGAGCTCAACACAAAGGTGCTTGATGTATGTTGAAACAGAAAATGTTCTCACAGAGCCAAAGGAACTCGACTAAATCAGCAAAACACACAAGACACCATTTCAATCAGGAGAGACTTGTTTTATAGTTTAACAATGATTTGCATCAAATATAAAAAGTGCAAAGTCTTTGGCGATTGGACTCCATCCTGAAGTACTATCACCGAGGGTAGGGGTACTGAGGTCCAACAGGCCTAATCCCCCTGGAGTCCAGACACTGGTGGTGGTGGTGGTGAAGAGAGTTGCGGCAATCTGATGATCAGGAGTATCAGGAGATCAGGAGAATCAGGAGCATTACTGTGATGCTGATTGGAGGTGACTGGGGTGGAGGAGGGTCGCGTCTGCTTAACGCTGAAATGACAACTGACAGCAGCAGAGAGAATACTATTTAAAGTTTGACAGCAACGATATGATTGGCTTAAGGAAGCTGTGTGCAGAATCTGGTTGATTACTTAAAAGTGCACGCCCACAATCAGCTGATAGAGTAATTACAAGGAGAAGAGAGACAGAGATTACGAGTGAGTGTCTTCCTGACTGAACTTGCGCTTGAGCTTCATTTAAACCAGCAGGTGTGAAAACAGTGTAATACTGTTGAAATACATCCACTGGCTTTGGTTTTTAACAATCTGTGTGTGTTGTTATTGTGTTGCTTCTTGTGCATGTCAGTAATTCATGGTGAATCATTTGTTGGCTGCAGGGCAGAGAAGGAGTGGGGAGACGGCATCCGTGGCCTGTCGCTCAATGCAGCCCGCTACGCCCTCATCCGCCTCGAGGAGGCTCCACCGCACACTAAGAACTGGAGGTACTGTGTGTGTGTGTGTGTGTGTGTGTGTGTGTGTGTGTGTGTGTGTGTGTGTGTGTGTGTGTGTGTGTGTGTGTGTGTGTGTGTGTGTGTGTGTGTGTGTGTGTGTGTGTGTGTGTGTGTGTGTGTGTGTGTGTGTGTGTGTGTGTGTGTGTCTTTGCTACGTAGTGAGGAGATTTTGCTATCAGAAGCGTTCTGGTTTCCGTTTGCAGCCCCAGGAGACACATTTGGTTTGAGCAGGCGCTGGTTGAATGCAGTTCGTGTGGAGAGCAAACGTGGCGGAACGCATTGGCCGAATTGCAAACTGGGAACTCGCCAGCTAATGTCTGACAATGATTTCGCTTTTCATTGTTTTAAAATGGCTTGTGAACTACCTACCGGTCGTACACGCCATCTCTCAACTCAAACTCCATTATGGCATCTTAAATGCTTAATCAGACTGCAAATAATAACCGGCGCAAAGAGGAAGAAGTCTTGACCTGGGTATCTGCTGGCTACACCGTTACCCCAGAAATATTGTTCGTTATCCCCAGAGGCTATATCATCATTAGATCAATAGCCGATTGGTTCTGAGATTGTTGTTAGGATAAGGGTTGGGAGACATTTAGTTGTGATGGTTAAATTGAGGGCCCTGGGAATGCATTATGTCAACGAGGGTCCTCACAAAGACAGGAGTACAGGGATGTGGGTGTGTGTGTGTGTGTGGTCACAGTAAACACAGTGCCACCTGTCACCGTTGCTGTGGACAAAAGAGAGGCAGGAATAGACACAGAGGGTGAATTTGAGTAATCTCTTGGTCCTAATCTGACAGAGGTTGATGAGTCTTTATACTGTACTGAGGACCACACTGGCTGACCTTGCGGACTGCCTGTCCAAAACACCAAACCAGTTTCATCTACTTTCTTGGCACACTCAGTGTGGATTGATGTGATTTTTCCAATGATACAGTTGGTGCTCATTGAAAATAACAGTTGCCACTCTTGTGAACTGTGACAGATAAATCTGACTTCCCTTCTCTCTCTCTCTCTCTCTCTCTCTCTCTCTCTCTCTCTCTCTCTCTCTCTCTCTCTCTCTCTCTCTCTCTCTCTCTCTCTCTCTCTCTCTCTCACGCTCTCGCTCTCGCTCTCTCTCTCTCTGTGTCTCCAGGCCTCAGTTGCTGGTGCTCCTGAATCTTGACTCGGATCAAGGAGTCAAACACCCCCGCCTGCTGTCCCTCACCACTCAGATGAAGGCAGGGAAAGGCCTCACCATAGTGGGGAACGTTCTAGAGGGGACCTATCTCACCAAAGACACAGAGGCCAGGAAGGCTGAGCAGGTATGTTGGTGATGTGTACACCAGCATGCATAGACATACATGCAAAACACAAATGCAGGCACAAGTATGTTGATATTTAATCTGCACTCTGATAAAACACCAACTGTGTTGAATACTTTTTTTAGTATCTGCTCAGAATTGCTAAGAGTTACAGTCCAAATCAACAAAATGGTATGTTTCCTTTTGGTTTGTGTTTACAATTGTTCCACAGTCCACGAACACATCTGTTGTGTCAGTCAGGATTTTAACAGGAAGCATTTTACACTCTGACTGCAGGTGAACTCTGCCATCTACTGGCCAAACTAAGTAGGTTGTTTGATTAGATTTCGTTTTTCAACCTCATTCGACCATTTCCTCAAAAGCATCAGTAGAATACTTTTCCTGCAAAAACATCTTGTGCAGAAGCTGAAATTCCAAATTACACAGACTGCTGTATTCATGGGCATTGTCACTATGACTAGTCCTGAATGGATACTAACGAGAGTGCTGAATGGTAATCGTCTTTCTCTGTCCAGAACATCAAGTCCGCCATGTCAGAAGAGCGAACAAAGGGTTTCTGCCACGTCGTGGTGTCTTCAAACCTCCGAGACGGCGTCTCCCACCTCATCCAGTCCGCGGGGCTGGGAGGCATGAAGCACAACACGGTCCTCATGGCCTGGCCCGGCACCTGGAGGCAGGCCAACGACCCGCAGTCATGGAAGAATTTCATAGGTACTGAGCGGGAGACTGTTGAAAAATACATTGGAGTACATGTGTAGGTAGAGAAACGCAGTAATCCGATGAGTATTGTGGACAACTACAGAAAATTCCATCCAAGTTAATAAAAAAATGCATGGAAAGTAATTATAATACATCTGATATTGCATATTTGCACAGCCGCTTATGCAGTCCAATAAGTGGTCTGCAGTGTTTTAACTCCACCTTCTAGTATCGGTTACTAGCTCGGGCCCTCGATGGAGGTGATACCAAGATAAGTACCAGGTAGTATCCACAACTTTTGACAAGGGAAACCCAAAAAAGAGTGAGTTAAGCCGATCCGTACCATGCGGTGGAAAAGACACTCTCTCTTTTTCTCTGTCCATCCAGAGACGGTGCGGGAGTCCACAGCCGCTCATCATGCCTTGCTCGTGGCTAAGAATGTGGACAGCTTCCCCACCAACCTGGACCGCTTGGGGGAGGGCACCATCGACGTGTGGTGGGTGGTTCACGATGGAGGCATGCTGATGTTGCTGCCCTTCCTGCTGCGACAGCACAAGGTCGGTGCATATCTCTGAGATACCCTCAATGCCCACAAGTCATTGTTTCATGTGTTTTTCTTCAACACCCTCCTCCCACTCCCCTCAGTGCTGCTTTGTCTCACTAATCCATCCATCTCCCCTCTGACTGACGGTCTCGCTTTTCCCCTTATGCCTCTTTCCATAACAACGATGTCTTTCGGTTATCCAGGTGTGGAGAAAGTGTAAGATGCGCATCTTCACCGTGGCCCAGCTGGACGACAACAGCATCCAGATGAAGAAGGATCTCCAGATGTTCCTCTACCACCTGCGACTTAATGCAGAAGTGGAAGTGGTGGAGATGGTGAGACTTTGCATGATAGAATAGCACACTGCATTGCATCTTGCAAAGGCAATGATGCATCACTACACTGGAACGCAGTGGAACACCGGCGGGTCTGGTTGCAGGTTGTTTGTTTTAACTCAAAGTAGAATGAGGCGATTTCGTGGTGATAATAACTTTCATGACCACGATGATGAGGCCCAGATACTGTGTTAAGGTGCCTGTACCTTCATTTCAGCGGGTTGCTAATGCAGAGGTGTGTATAGATCACAGCTATTATTTTACTCTTGATAAGCTACCTTAGCCAGAGTAGATTATCATTTTCATTTAAATAATTGAACTGGATTGAATGCATATTAATTGTAAATAGAAGATTGGCCACAATCCTATCAGCTGTACAGTAACAGTGGAAGTTAATATGAAGCCAACAGTAACAGGGTTCAATGACAACGAATCACTTTATTTGTACAGGCGATGGTTCTCACTACTCAATCTGTGTTTTAATAGGACTAAAACTTTTGAAAATGAGACCTCGGTGGATTTGTCTAAATAAAGGTTAATAATAATATTGATAAACATTTTTTAAAAAAGCTAACTAGCCAGCTGTTCAACTAGAGCTGAAATACTGATTAATCACTGAATAATTAAAGTAAATATTGTCACTTAATTTTCTTCTGTACACCAGAATGCTACATTTTAAAGCTCATATTTAAAATAAAATGCACAATCGTGCTAGAACCTCATTTGTACTCTTAATGGGGACATTTTGTACTCTGAAAGAGTCAGGAGGTTTCATCCTTGAATGCTTTGTAAAGAAACACATGTTGTCATTTCTTGGTTTGCAAGACATCTATCATTAGAATAAAATCTGGAGGTACTGTAGACAAACCTCTCCCATAATGAATCAGTAAAATTATGTTTATTTCAAAATCTTTAGTCTTAAGTTTGGTTGCCAAGCTGTAGGAAAATATGTTTCTTTATGTTAAGGAAATCACAACATCTTCTGTCAGACACTCTCCCCCCCCACACGTTTTTACTTTAACAAAATGTGTCATGATGAGTCCTCGAGTGCTGTTTGTACACCTCGCGTAGACGGTGAACACGCGCCTCTGTCTGCGCTCAGCGTCTCCTCTCCTCTTGTGTGCGTGTGTGTGCGCGTAGACTTGAAAAGTCCTCTCCAGATCATAATTTATGACTTTGTTTCTGTCCTCTCCTGCGCAGCACGATAACGACATCTCGGCCTTCACCTACGAGAAGACGCTGGTGATGGAGCAGAGGTCTCAGATGCTGAAACAGATGCAACTCTCCAGGACTGAGAGGGAGAGAGAGGTAACGCACGTCTACCGGAACACAAGCCTGCACTCACGGTCACTTCGTCGTTCAACACAAACAAATTAAATTAGATACTCATAACATTAGATCAGGAACATCTTCAAGAAGATGGCCTTCATTGTTACTGAATGTTGTTTACAAGTGAAGTAATCGCATACAGGTCAGACTCTACAGTATGTCATTTCCATAAATAACTACATAGTTGAATCCAAACAGTGTTAGTAAATAGTAGTAAATCTGGCCTACCACTGCGTTACATGACAATTGGCCCCCTCTCCTTGTTCACCTGCCATCACCTCTCCGCGCCGCGCCGCTCAGATTCAGAGTATCACCGACGAGTCGCGTAACTCGATCCGGAGGAAGAACCAGGGCGCCGCCCCGAGCACGAACCGCAGCCGGCCGCCCTCCACAGCGGAGGAAACTCAGGAGGACGAGGTAGCCGATGTTGTCAACCCGCTTGTCCCTCGCTGTTAGACGCACAAACCTCGTCTTCACAAAGCTGGATCTTTGGCTGCAGTCATCGCTTGTCCTTTGACGGCTCTAATTACTTTTATCACCATCATGGTTTTAAAATCTGGACTCAAATTTAACCCCCATACACTCTAGTATGATGAGTATACAATATTATTGGAGGATGGAGGAGTAGTAATACAGCTGTGTGCCATAGGAAATGCATTTGCAGTCTAACTGTGGGTGCAGTTCTTGAATTATATAAAGACTGGCCTTTGAAATCAGAAGTGTAACTCAGAGTAGTGATGCTAATCAGTGAGTTGTGTGGAACTAGAAGTAGAGGAACATGTTTTGCTCTCTGGATAATCCATTGTGCTTTTTCGGCCAACTGTAGTCTTATCCATAGCATCAGCTCAGGGTACTTAGATGATGAGTTACCAGGTTACATCACAGCTTAAGCTGCTCCAGTGCGGCTCCAGTTGGGCCAAAACCAGTTGGTCCGTGTAGAAAGCGACCAGTGTGACGTCCCAGTAGACCCAGGACTACAAATCTGAAAAGTGCCATAAGGTCGCTGACAAAACAAGCTTACGAATAGAGAAAGAGAAGCTGGTTCACGACTACAGATAGCGTCCACCTTGTACGTCTGACAATTAAAGTCCAGACTCTGCCCCGACAGTAGCGCCTCTAACTGTATAGTCACCAAGAGCTGCTTTGTGAACACCAGCCTGTTGCACCTTGAAACTGCCGCCTGACCCCCCCCCCCCCCCCATAATCCCACCTCATCCCCACCTCCTCAACCAGCGTGAGTTGAACGAGTGGACAGTATTGTCTCAGAAACCTCAACATAGTGTTGTATTATTATTGAGCATTACAACCTCACAGGGCTGCTCTCCAGGCTGTAGACCAGCAGTGATTAATACTTATCATTCTGACTTGACAATACTGTGCTCTCTTTTTTTATTTTTTCATTTTAGCTTAATCCCAGTCATCTCCCACCCCTCCGGCCCCCCTCACACCTGTAACACTGACATAGCAGGTTTCCCGAAACTGAAGCCGCATCCTTCCTAAAAAAAAGAATGTGCATGTTGTGTACCACACAGCCTCCCATCTGCATGTCTTTTCAGCAAAATGACGCCTCAAAAACATGTTTTATCAAACATGATATTACATGAACTGGTACCAAGGAGCACAGTGGCCATAATCCATTTCTTTATGATGGCAGATAATAATAACCCCGCCATGTATTGTCATCGGCTGAGGTTATATAACTGCTGACATTAAGAGCAGAACCGATTAGAGTTGTTTTCAAATTCTAATAATAATGTAGTTAATCCCGCTCTGCTGTGCTGTCTTCTCCCTGCACGATAGGCTGTGTTAGGGTTCATACTTTCAGTAATGTGTAATAGTCTTTAGAAGGTCTGTATCTGAATTTAAGGCTCGGATAACGTCGTACTTTACCTTCCTAGTCTGGATGTTTTTCACCACCACTGCTCTGTTCCTGTCAGTCACTCTTGAATGTTGTGTTTCAACCCTTGCCGGGACCTTCAGTCCGTGTCGCCCAGTGTGTATATTATGGTCCATGTGTGTTGTAACAGGTTTGTATTATTATTCCCTCTACAAGATTCGATCAACTTGTTGAAGGAAAGTTGTTGCTTGGTCCCGGTTTGCTTTCTCTCTGGCCAATCTCATCATTTATTTATCTCTATTTTCATCTTCTACTTCCCTCCATCAGTTCCTTTGTCTTTCTCGGATTCTCTTAGGCCTCCTCCCTGTCATCTTCTCGTTTTTTTCTTTAATTCCTCGTGTTTAATCTCGTCCCTCCACTGGAGTATGTCCCGCTTGACGCTCCATTTCCTCATCCTCCCCTCTCCCTCCGCTCCAGGCCCAGCTCATCCACGACAGAAACACGGCGTCTCACGCCGCGCTAAACGACAAGGCCGAGGCCGGGACCGACCGGGTTCACATGACCTGGACCAAGGACAAGCTCTTCATGGAGCGCAACCGCAACCGCGAGTGCAACGCCAACGTGGCCGTGCGCGACCTGTTCAACATGAAACCGTAAGTACACGTTCTGTTTGAACACCAGACGAATGTCTGTGCATTTGTAGCTCGGGAACTAAAAAAGGAGGGAAAGTGGATTTTAAGTAGCTTTAAGGAAGCTTCTGTATATGCTGCTGACAAATACTGTGAAGGTGGAACACGATGTGGTGACATGGGCCATGTGAGAGACATTTGCACCATTTTGAGCAGGATTTGAAACATATGAAGTATTTGAAGGGCCTGAAGAGTAAACCACAACACATAGAGTACTGCCAATAGTTCAGGATGGTGCCAAAGCCTCCTGCAGGAGGACAGCGTGTGTAGATGTTGTAGTAGTGGTAGTACTAGTAGTACTAGTAGTAATGAGCCTGACAGGGTGAAATGGGACGACCTTCTGCATGGCGTGTGTATTCGGGCTGTATTTGGTGTGCGCGTACACTTCCAGCCATTTCGGTCCTCGTGCATGGCCAGACCACGCAGATCACATGCACACCTTGTTGCTGTTTGAACTAACACCCTCTCATCCCATACTGTCCATACCATAGACTGTGTATGGAGATGGACCACATTTCTGCCGCTTCCTCCCACTGCACAAAAAGGAAGCCGTGAATATCCCGGGATTACGGGGCGCAGCCATCTTGCATCGGTGACGTCATTAGGAGCCTCAGTAGCGATCGGGGGGGTGGAGCCACGGTTGCGAGGTCCCGCCCATACACCAATCACCAGGCATGAGCACGCCCGCAGCGAGTTAGCATTAGCCACCTAGCTGCTGTACTTGACTGACATTAGCACCACGGTGGCTCCATAATATCTCTTTGAAAACATTCACGATGAACGTTTTATTTCACAGACGATTGGTGTTTGGGGAAACGTTATCTGTCTGCTGACACTGATATGAACACACGAAGGTCAGACAGCGCTTGCTAACCTTAGTGTCAGTGGAAATGTTGCTGAGTTAGCAAAGTCAGACCAAAGTCTGTATTTTAGGAGCTTTATAAACAGACGTTCCTATAATGATCTTTATGTACAGATGTTAATGTTTCAAACAGACAATCACTGTTGTGGAAAGTTAAAGCTACGTCTCCTCTCAACACTTCTTCTCTACGTATAATTCCTGAGCCTCCGACTGCCCGGCTACTTCACTCAGAGCAGCTTTCAGCCATGACGCCCAACCCCCTTTTTATAGCATCAAATACCTAATTTAAACTAAACATCTCAGAAAAAATGAGTTTATAAGCTATACTGCAGCCAACCACCAGGGTGCGACCGAGATGTTGGGGCTTCACGTTCGGGGGAAGCCGTCATGTCGTCCTTCTTCATACACAGTCTGTGGTCCACACTATCGGTGTGTGGACTTCATCTGGTGTGTCCCGGTCCACTCACATTGGCTTATAAAGTTCTGTCATTCAACTGAGTCACACAGGACATGAAGAAATGGAGGCTACTTTTTCACCAAGCCTCACCACAGGCGTCCCCTTTTGGAGGACACTACGAGCCGTTTGGGACAGTTGGAAGCATGCGCTGTGGTGGAGAGAGCTGATGTAGGAAGCATCTAAGCCTATTTCTGTTGTTCTGTCCCATTTTCCTCCTTCTAGAGAGTGGGAGAGTCTGTAAGTCGCCTTCTTTTTGCTCTAGGCCGTCTGTGTGTGCTGCTGCTGTGGTGACTGTGGCTTTTTGTTCAGTGTTCTCCAGCTCGTGTGTGTGTGTGTGTGTGTGTGTGTGTGTGTGTGTGTGTGTGTGTGTGTGTGTGTGTGTGTGTGTGTGTGTGTGTGTGTGTGTGTGTGTGTGTGTGTGTGTGTGTGTGTCTGCGTCCTTGTTTGTGTGCTCTAATAAGCATGGGCTTCCTGTTCAAACATTGTTGGCAGAAAAGCCTCCATTGATTTAATTTGCATGTTCTATTGAAGGCATTGTTTGTATGCATGAGCAACTTTTTGCTTTCCATTTACTTTTTTCAAAGTGATACAAAATTTTACAAAAATGTACATTTGGTGTTGACATGAAAATGTAAATGTTTTCCTCTTCAGTAGAATGGAAAGCAGAATGTTGTGAGCTTGTCTTGTTAGTGTTGAATGGCTTGAGGCTGTCGACGTCTTGTGCTTTCATTGCTTTTGATCTAACATTGTTGAGGTGAAGATAAAGAGGCAACATTTAAAGAGATGCTGTTTTTGACAGTGTTAACAGGATTATAAACAGGATTCAGTCTGTTTGAAAGACTACAGCATTTACAGTCCAATGCTATACTATGACACACTAAACAATAATACACACCCCTTGGACTTCAGGTGCGATGCTGCATGTCCCTTTTGTCTGAAAATGCTGCCTCTTTATTTGGAATTCAATCTGTTTCAGTCCCTTAACCATGCCTTGATTTTATCATTTGTGTCTGAGTCTAAAATACAGAACGCTTCAATTAAAACGCACCCTGATCAAGTGTTAAAATATATCACATGTATCATTTATTAACATAGATGATAATGTGCTATGCTGATGTTTTCTCTTGAAGTACACAGTGTATTAGTGATGTATAAAAGAAAATACCAGCTTTTTCCAGCTGTGCTGTAAATACAGGTTTTATTCATTTCAAGAGGAAGACATGAGCTTAGCTGACTCAAACCATGAGGAGGATTTACTCAGGAGGGCAGCCATATTGCCGCCATAGGCCTTTCTCACGGAGGACATGTTGACATGTCGCAGTAGGTGTATATAATAAAACGAATCATGGCTGTGTTCCATTTAGCTGCTTCAGTTTCACTTTTCACTTTTCTGGTGTGAACACACAAAAATACTCAAATAGCATTCTGCTTATATGCTCTGAAAAAGGCCTATTGTAGTTTGATGCCAGCATAAAGCTAAAAGTCTAGTTTCACATTTGATGATCATTTAGGGTTTGGTTTTTTCTGTCCTTTCTCACTGTGACCTTCTTGTCAAACCAGGAACCAGTCAAATGTCCGTCGGATGCACACGGCTGTCAAGCTGAACGAGGTGGTGGTCAACAAGTCGCAGGGAGCTCAACTGGTTCTGCTGAACATGCCCGGACCGCCCAGGAACCGAGGAGGAGACGAGAACTGTATCCTTGAAGCAGCTATAACCTGAGCTTTTATAACACAGCTTATACTTGCCCCTCTACAAGTTGTTTTATTTAACAGCGCTTATCAAATGACAACAAAGACCAACGTTAATTGTCATGTTTCGTCTCTATTGACGTAAATTAATCTGGAGTTTAGCCCACATCTTTTAACGCCAGCCGACTAAACTCGCTTTTGCTTCTGCTCATAAACTTTTGTCGTAAACTGCTGCCGTTTTTCCTCGCAAGTTCCCCGACCGGTACTTAGCATTTGTAACTCTCAACAGAGGTGAGAAGGAAGTGAGATGGCTCATTCCTCAGCTACTTCCTACATCAGCTCCGGAGAGAACGAAATGTTTACCAGATGCTCGATCGGGTTAGTGAGTTGCTAGATCTACTAGCCCGACGTGGCATTTGACTTGCCCTGGGGTGGGCAATCCTCACTGTTGAGCCCTGCTTACTGGGTCATTAAGAGTCCGATATTTCCATTAGGAGTTGGTGGAGACCAAAACCAGAGCTAAAAGAGATTGAATACTGGACTTGTATTCATCAGACATAAACACGACTCCAAATGAAGGCTAATGTTGCTCGCTTACTGCTGGACACATGTAGTGAAGCAACAGTTTGCTATATTAAGGTAAAAGATGATGATATATTGTTGTTACTGCCGGTTAAATTACTACCGTGTGTTTTGTTTCTTGACCGCCGTCCTCTCAGACATGGAGTTCCTGGAGGTTCTCCTCGAGGGTCTGAACCGGGTCCTCCTGGTGCGAGGCGGCGGCCGCGAAGTCATCACCATCTACTCTTAAAAAAAACACAAAAACAAACTTTCACGCCCAACCCCGGCCGGGCATTTTCGGGGAGGAAGCCTAATTTTGGTTTTGATGAAGGGTCGGGGAGGGGGGTGTTGTTGGAAGGCGGGACCACTCGTGATTGACAGTTTGTTTGAAGGACCCCAGGACGAAGGACTGGCTGAGGGAGCGAGCCACAGTGTGTGTGTGTCCCCCCCCCCCCCGCATGTGGAAGATAGAGCATAGAGACACTTTAACATTGTTCATTTAACGCTGAAAAAAAAAAACTCGTTATGTTCTGTTACATTTTGGTGTTCTTTCCCTCTTGTGTCGATGTCGTCACGTTCCTGGCGCTCGCTGTATAAAGATAAGCAAGGGAGTGAATGTGTGTGCCGTTACGATGTGAACCTTTTGTGTTGCACTCTGGGAAGGTGCAGCGACGTTTCGCCGGACCGGAGAGAGGCGTGCCCAGGGAGGACAAGTTCTAGAGAGGTTTGTCGACCGGATGTGTTTAATCCTGGATCAGATACATTTTGGTGCCCTGCATGTTCTGCATCATTGTTTGTGCTCCGCGTTCTCATTTAAAATGGCTTCACAGAACAAGGGTCACACCTGTAGTTCAGAGGCCGTCCCTCCAACAGCGTCTGTAGTCGTAGTGTCCCGTGGTCGTTCGCCCCGTCAGTGATTTAGTGAAGGACCAGCCGGGAGGACGTGCACCACATGTTGGATCACCTTCTGCTTCAGATATATGGTACTGAAAACTTGTTCGACATCTCCGACCCTCGAAGAACACTATTGACTCAATAGGGAAAACAGCCATAGTCAATATCTAGGACCTTTTGTCGGCTTTATAGAATGACATATGAAATGCACATGTATACATATTTATGGTGACTGAAGTAGAGCTCAGTTGGGAGATTTTTTTTGAAATCCCAGGGCTGTTTGACAGCGTGCTGTAGCTTAATGAAAAAGCAGATTGGCTCACGTTAAATCTGCCCTCAGACTTTAGCAAAGTGTAAAACGTAAAAAGCACAAACTCTCACCATATCGCCGTAGTAACAGCACTGTTGACTTTGCACTACGCACCCCTCAGCACTTATTTCATTGCGCACTCTCAACCCGGTTCTATGGCCTGCAGTGACACTTCCTACTGGTCAACACCACATTCTTCTGACTTAAGACGAGCGAGGTGCCGATAAATGAGCTCAAGGGATAAGGATGCAGACAGACAGTGATTCCGTACTGTTTAATACTAGTTTCATTGTTTTTATAATAATTTACCAAACCAAACTCTCCAGACTTTGAGTCCCAGACTGAGTAGATTCATTGTAACGAGCATGTGTAGGAGAGAAAGTGCCAAAACGACTGAATAGAAGAAACTGTGGAAGTATCACTGATACACCTGAGAGCATGACTGTACGGCCACAGCTGGTTTTTACATTGACGATGTCGAAAAAAGAAAAGAAATGAAAATCACAATGATGTTGTGTTATGTTAGCTTACTCTTGCTAGAATTCTTTATACAAATGTGCAAATTCATAATCGAGCAAATGCAGCTAGGCGATTTGAAACCCTCTAAACTTGTCTGAACGCTGCAATGTCAGAGGGTTTCTTGTGTGAGGGAAGAAGACCAACACATTCAACCCTTTGTCTCGTGTACTTCCACAGTTTCTCTCTTCAAACTAGCTGTGCAGTATTTTGTGAAGCAGAAAGCGGTGTTCTCCTGCACGTCTTCGCGGAGAAAAAACGAGTTCTGCAACCTCCGTGTTTTTGTTGAGTTTTGTTGAGTTTTTGATGTAACTGTTTAGTTCTCCAGTAGGGTTTGTTACGTTATAATTGATCTTCTGTTACTTTAAGTGTTCATTTTTCTTCTTTTCTGGAAGGAGGCAGAGAGAGGATGACGAGTTTAATGTGTTTTGTTCCGACCAATAAGAGAAGCAGCGTAACATACAGGACTCAGGAAACAGTGCCCCCCCGGTCTGGAAGTATCAGTGAACGCTCTATAAAGAGCTGTCACTTCATGAAGCCGAATATAGTTCGGCTTCCTTTTGCTCAGTTTTACATTTTAGCCGCCAAAGATTTAAACACTTGAAATTGTCTCGTTGTTAAGAAGTTTGAAACATTGGAAATCCTAAAGATAAATTATTAAAAGATGTTTTGTTTTTTTAATCTGGTTACTGAGCTGAGCAGCAGCTGTGAGTAAAGAAAACATGAAGCAGACGAAGCCCTGAACAGACCACGCAAAATACATAAAACCAGTTGTTTCAGATGTGCGTTTCACAGCTCTAATGTTTGATGTGACTGGAGAATGTTATCTACCTCAAGGTGTCACTGAGGCTGAAAAATAAATAATAAAAAACATGTTCAACCACATCTCTTTCATAACTGATGTCATATGTGTATTCATGAAAGAAAGAAAAAGAAGCCTGTGCGATGTGAGAGGATCAGCAGAATAGTGTGCGTGTGTCTTTGTGGGTGTGCGTGTTCACATGCGGCCCCGTTGTTGTCCGTCGTCAGCCAGCAGGCCTCGCGTGCTGGAACAGGAAGTCACTTGTGGGCGCACAGATAGAGGAATGTAGCCCTGTAAATTGTATTTGTGCCTCTGAGTAATTATTAAAAGTGCTGATAATAATAATGCAAAACCTGTCTGAGTCCTTATTCTAGTCACACACACACCACTCACACTGATTTGATATTCATGAAACAATGGTGGCATTCAGGGCTGCTGGCCTTTGTAGCAATGCTGTTTACAACTAAGCGTAGCCTTGGTGCGTACTAACGGGGCTGCTGGCCTTGGTGCGTACTAACAGGACTGCTGGCCTTCGTGCCTACTAACTGGACTGCTGGCCTTGGTGAGTACTAACGGGACTGCTGGCCTTAGGGCATACTAACGGGACTGCTGGCCTTAGTGAGTACTAACGGGACTGCTGGCCTTCGTGCGTACTAACGGGGCTGCTGGCCTTAGTGAGTACTAACGGGACTGCTGGCCTTAGTGAGTACTAACGTGACTGCTGGCCTTCGTGCGTACTAACGGGGCTGCTGGCCTTAGTGAGTACTAACGGGACTGCTGGCCTTAGGGCGTACTAACGGGACTGCTGGCCTTAGTGCGTACTAACGGGACTGCTGGCCTTCGTGCGTACTAACGGGACTGCTGGCCTTAGTGCGTACTAACGGGACTGCTGGCCTTAGTGAGTACTAACGGGACTGCTGGCCTTAGGGCATACTAACGGGACTGCTGGCCTTAGTGAGTACTAACGTAACTGCTGGCCTTCGTGCGTACTAACGGGGCTGCTGGCCTTAGTGAGTACTAACGGGACTGCTGGCCTTAGTGAGTACTAACGTGACTGCTGGCCTTCGTGCGTACTAACGGGGCTGCTGGCCTTAGTGAGTACTAACGGGACTGCTGGCCTTAGGGCATACTAACGGGACTGCTGGCCTTAGTGCGTACTAACGGGACTGCTGGCCTTCGTGCGTACTAACGGGACTGCTGGCCTTAGTGAGTACTAACGGGACTGCTGGCCTTAGTGAGTACTAACGGGACTGCTGGCCTTAGTGCGTACTAACGGGACTGCTGGCCTTAGTGCGTACTAACGTGACTGCTGGCCTTAGGGCATACTAACGGGACTGCTGGCCTTAGTGAGTACTAACGGGACTGCTGGCCTTAGTGAGTACTAACGGGACTGCTGGCCTTAGTGCGTACTAACGGGACTGCTGGCCTTAGTGCGTACTAACGGGGCTGCTGGCCTTAGTGCGTACTAACGGGACTGCTGGCCTTAGTGCGTACTAACGGGACTGCTGGCCTTAGTGAGTACTAACGGGACTGCTGGCCTTAGTGAGTACTAACGGGACTGCTGGCCTTAGTGCGTACTAACGGGACTGCTGGCCTTCGTGCGTACTAACGGGACTGCTGGCCTTAGTGAGTACTAACGGGACTGCTGGCCTTAGTGAGTACTAACGGGACTGCTGGCCTTAGGGCATACTAACGGGACTGCTGGCCTTAGTGCGTACTAACGGGACTGCTGGCCTTCGTGCGTACTAACGGGACTGCTGGCCTTAGTGAGTACTAACGGGACTGCTGGCCTTAGTGCGTACTAACGGGACTGCTGGCCTTAGTGAGTACTAACGGGACTGCTGGTCTTAGTGCGTACTAACGGGACTGCTGGCCTTAGTCAGTACTAACGGGACTGCTGGTCTTAGTGCGTACTAACAGGGTACCATATGAAAGATATGGTAGCCTGAGGGGTAAATATTAATTTGTATGTAGTTAATTCATCATGGATGGAGCACGCAGGTTTTAATCGTTTTCTTAATACTACTAGTACAAAAGGTCAACGATACAACTCTGTCTAAAGTGACATGATAGTGGCACAGTGTAGTAGAAAAGCCTCAAATAAGGGTTCTAAATGACTATATTTATTTTTCGTATTTATTTATCGATAGTTGAGGTGGATTTTTTTGTCCTCCATGTGTCTTAATTGATGAAGCAGAATTTGTCCTTGTCGGCAGGTTTTGACCTACGTGGCCTCTGGTTCTCTAATCCATCACCATCACTATTTGTGCCCGAAAAATGCTTGCGATGGCCGGGAATCGAACCCGGGTCAACTGCTTGGAAGGCAGCTATGCTTACCACTATACCACCATCGCATGAAAAACCATAGAATTCCACTACAAACCTGTCGGTGTAGAGGAGGGGTGGAGCGGAAGAGACGGTACATCAGTAAAAGAGAGGACGAGAGAAGTGTGACTGAACTACAGCAGGATATCTTTACTGTAGGCTTCCCTCATGTGAACGACTTTCAACAGAGCTCGGGTCTTCAGACAGCCTCTCAGCCTCTAGTACAGGGGTGGCCAACCCGCGGCTCGCGAGCCGCATGCGGCTCTTTGCCCGGTTTCATGCGGCTCTTGCGTTCATATCGAAGTTTGTATTTGTGTTTTTTTAATGTTCGTGTTCGCTTCGCTTGAGTTAAATACGGTATTTTCGTCAAACGCGCATGTGCGGCTACAGATTACGTTCCTCGTCGACCCATTTAACGCCGAGACGGACTGTTTGAAAGCCCCGCTTTAAGTAAAAATGTAAAAGTCGGACAATTTACAAATATCCGTTGTATCGCGCAAGGCGGAGCTCCTCCCCGATCCGCACGCGCCGCGCACACCTCCACCAGCGTATGTGACAGCAGCAGCAGCAGCCACCCTCCCCGCCGACGAAGAAGGAGCAGCAGCCCCCCCCCCCCCCCCCCCCCCCCGCCGACAACCGGCCCTTTGGGGGCAACCATGATGCTGATGTGGCCCCAGAGCGACAATGAGTTTGACACCCCTGGTGTACACAATGTTCATTGTTGAAAATGACTGGCCTGTGGTCTTAGGAGTCAATTTCTGTCATTATCATATTGGTGTGTGACATTTACAATAAATCTGGCTGAGCAAAGGTATGTGTGTGTGTGAGGAAGGGATAGGGTGATGTTCATGTGTGCCCATGTGTATGATGTGGCTCTTTGCGGTAACACAGTAAAAAATGTGGCTCTTGGTCTCTGACTGGTTGGCCACCCCTGCTCTAGTACCTCTCTGTCGTGGCGTGGAAACGTTGCAGTGGATGGTGTGTTTCCTACGTCCAGTCTGTTCCACAAGTCTGGTTTTGTTGACGCGGAGGAGTCATCACTGCGTGCTGATGGGCAGAGAGGACGCTGAGCTTTATTAAAGTCACACGCACATAGTTTAGTATGGATTCAATCAGGTTGATTGAGATTGAACATTTTGACTGACTTGCAGAATCGTTAAGATTTGTGAAATCTTTCTGTGACTGCCCGTCCTCAGTCAGATCGGACTGTCCACGCAGCTGTAGACGTACAGAGGGTCCAGACCTGGGGACCAGGACTCCCTGAGAGGATTTATACCTACAGTCTACGACACAAAATGATGTCTATTTACTTTCTTGTGGAACACTTGTTTTACGCTTTTCACAATTCTACAATTCTTCATATGAAAACGATCTAAGAAGAGAAAATAACTTTTAAATTGAATCTGCTCAACAGATGAGTAGTGGTCACGAGGAGATAAGGCTTCATATTAAGGGATCACAAGCAATAAAAGGTAGGAGACTAGAGACTTAAACCTGTTCAGAAACAGTGAGTTGTGTATTCTGGACATGTGTGTGCAGACTGGTGGAGTCACGTTGGTAGGACAGCATCTATCCACCAGAGGGCAGCCTTGCATTCCCTAAAACTGGCTTCCTGCTGCAGAGAGATCGAAGCCACTGATGTAAACATTCATCTCTGAGTCAAATCCAGCATGCTTGTCAACGCACACACACACACACACATCCTGTACCAGTTACATCAGCCGTACTGTTACCATTTCAAAGCAATAGTTCTGTAACTTTAGGAGGAAGTTATGTATAGCTGGTTGCAACAACACTCTGAACCCGCTAATAATCCAGTGTTCACTAAGGCTACTGGTTCCTTTGATTTTAGCAGAGAAAGCCACACATTCTGCCAGAAGACTCGTCTCTGACAGGAACACCCTTGAGCTGTGGCCCTTGGCTGACCTTTGACCTCTTGCAGCCCGCGGTTGCCTTTCGCCACTTTCTCTGCACAATCTGTCAGTCTAAAGTATCGTCCTCTCTCTTCTGTTTGCTCGGTGCATTGTTGACCAGATCGATAGGAGAGGCTGGATGTTGACGGTCGAACCTGCATAGATGTGTGTGTGAGACTGAAAAGACATAAAGACATTTTCTCATTGATCCTCAGCAGCAGCACTACGGACAAAAAACAACAGATAAGTGATGTGTGCACGTCGGTGTCATATAGTTTGCCTGTGCAGGTATTGATTGGAGCTTTCTGACGTTCAGCTTTTTCCATCTATTGAAAGGTTGTTGATTAACATGAGCTGTAGGTCAGCAGGGGTCGTGCTGGTAGAAGGCTCTCTCACATGGATGCTACATGTCAGGGACTGAGCAAGTTTGATTTTAGGCTAGCAGGTTACCTAAAAGGACACAACCTTTGTACGTTTTAAATATAAGGGGTTCATTGTGGTTTCATTATTTGTTATCTTTATGAGTAGAAAGAGGTTGAGGGATTGTCTCCTCGAGGCTCTCGTCATGGTGACGGCTGAGCCGGCGGTTAGCGGCTAACGGTGCTAACAGCGCAAACGGTGCAAACAGTGACAGTGCTGCAGTGTTTTCCCGAGGGGGAACCAGAGGGTTGGTGCTACGGTACCGTAACGACACTGTCGGTCGGGACGGCGTCATCGGCGGTAACTGCTGCACGAGAGCGGGGCAGAGCGACGGCCATTAGCTAGCAAGCGGGAGCGAGCTAACATGTGCTTAAAAAAGCACGCGGCCGGACAAGAAAGCACAGAGAGGCTCTGATAACAACACACACAAAGAGAGAGACTTCATTCTCTGTTCAGGTAGACATTACTCCACTATATCTTTTCATATATGAGTTGTTTGCTGCTACATTAATGTTCAGAATATCGAATTCAGCATCTTTAAAAAATAACTCTACCTATTTAACGTTGCACTCCTTTAACACTGTCACCATCTAACTAACCAGCTGCTTGGTCAGGTTAGTCGAACTCCCCAACATCTGCACACAGACAGACAGCTCACCTTCAACGTGCATTAAAGACACAAAGCAAGTTTTCATCATCTATGTTTACTTCATACAAAACTCAGTGGGATAATCAGACCTCTGCTTATATGCTAATTGTGTTTTCACATCATTTGAATCAAGCAGGAGAAGTGCACGTTCCTTTTAAAATGAACATTTCAACATAAACACAAACAAAATAAATGACAGTCCTTGGCCCAAGGTGTGCCAGTCCCATCCACAGAGCAGCTCTGTAGCTCACTACAAAGAAAATGACAGTTTAGAGATAAGAAAAACAAATAGAGGATAAGTGTTGACAGTACAATAAAAGCTCAATGTTTGCACTCTCCTCGTATGTCAAAAAGGCTAATACGCGTATGCAAATTCAAACTGAGATAGATTGTTTGACTATACAAAGGTTTCCTGTAACTGATCGCAAAGCTTTCCATCTCTTGGTATGGCAGCATCACATCTCGCAGTACACGGTGGCTCCGACAATGGCTGCAATTCAAAACACACACAGTTGGAACACAGAATAAAACAGATCTAGTCAGTTCAGTTGCCAAGTGCGTTTTTCTAGATGACTTATGGAAGAGCAGCACACAGTGGACTCAGCCATGATGAGAATCAAATCCTCTCTTTAATTGAAATGCTTCCGATCCCTGCTGCAGATTACAAAGCAGCTCAACTCTATCATATCTTAAACCTTCAAAGAACCAAAAAAAAACGTCTTTCCTGTTGCCAGTTTCTGTCTAGTTGCATCCTGTCAGGCTGTGTTACAGGAGAGCGGTAAGGGGTGCAGCATAGGGGACGGCTGCATGCAGCACGCTGTAGGGTCCGGCTGCGTGCAGCACGCTGTAGGGTTCTGAATGAGCTGTGTCTGGCAGAAATCTATAGACAGCAATCAATAACCAGGAGAAAAAGAGGACAACATGGCGTCCATTACAGCTACCAGCATGGTGACTGATAACAAACCTTGCTAATTATGAACAGTAAAGTGGTTCCATTCACAAGTATATGCAAACAATCTTGTTTGGAACTTCTGGAACCACTGTTAGTCTGAAAAGAAATATACACAACAATGTGAGAACACATACATGAGGCGATAACAGGTAACATTAAGCACCATCATATCATATACTGTATATACAGTATATTGAAGGGACTCTTATTGTTTCAGTTCCTCTAACCCTCTGGCTGCTGGGAACGAGCGCAGTGAAAGCTGCATCAAGTGACACAAAGACAGACAGCAAAAGACCGGACATGGTCCAAGGTTGTCATTAAAATAAAAATGTAACATATGTAATAGAACCACAACTACTACTATTATTGTCATAATAACAATAATAATAATCATATCAATTCTAATAATAAAGCCAATGCCATTGCTGAATTGTATAGAGGGCGAACAATGTATACAAATATATCTATACTGGAATAATAATGATACTGAGCTTTCCTATGATCCCATCCCACGTTGGTGTATTAACATAATCGTACATATCTCCTCATGGGAATGAGAGGGACCATGCTCACAATAACTATTACAAAAAATAAATAAAAATGCATCGTGGAGGTGGTTGCTCATGCAACTTCAGTTTGCATGTATTTGTGCTTTGAGGTGTGTGTAATAAAAAAAACTGTACTGTATTTTTCAAGTCTTCTTTTTTTCTACTCCATACATAACATAGACTTCAACCGTGGCTAATAGCAAGCGTGCAAGTAATGCTTTTATTTTGACACTTCGATACCAGTAGCGCATCCTGTCACCGTCTCTGACTTGACTGCGCATGTCTCAGCTGCAGCATGAATAGCAGCCTTCACCGTAGTATCGCTGCTGCTGTTGCTGGATCCTCCGGGGGACAGAGAGAGCGACCGCCGCGTTTCTGTCAGCACGCCGTCAGATAAAGCACCTTTCCGGCTCTCATTCATTCCCTCTCGCGTTATCTGGATGGGAGGGTCCTGCTGAAAAAAAAAAGGGACTTACAGACCCAGGGAGGGGGGGTGACATGCCCTTCAGTGCTTGGCGCAGTCAGTGCGCTGATCTCCGTCAGACGCGGACGAGGTAAAGACCGGAATGGTGCGTTTGAATTGTCATTTATAACGCCGAGGCTCGGTTTGTCATCTGTTTTTGGATTATTTTCCGTTGTGGGGGGCTGGAGGATAACGAAATTACATGCCCGATCTGAGAGTCGGAGCGCCGGGTGAAATGCAGCACAGCGGGTGTTTGGCTGCAGGTGGATGGCCAACCTGACGGTCCCTGCCCGCCGCTTGCCTCCCGTTCAGCCGGTCTGGCGTCATCCGGAGCTCTTACGACAAAACTGAAAACAGAAATCGACGAATAAACCCGAGTCATGCTTCCAGGCGTCGGCGTGTTCGGCACCAGCCTGACCGCCAGGGTGATCATCCCGCTGCTGAAGAACGAGGGCTTCGCCGTCAAGGCGCTGTGGGGCCGGACGCAGGAGGAGGCGGAGGAGCTGGCCAAGGAGATGAACGTGCCGTTCTACACCAACCGGATCGACGACGTGCTGCTGCATCAGGACGTGGATCTGGTCTGCATCAACCTGCCGCCGCCTCTGACGCGGCAGATCGCGGTCAAAACGCTGGGTGAGTGCTGCTGCTGCTGGGCGGGCTGGATGCTGCGGCTCCCCGGTGGGGTGATGGTGTTCGGGGTGTGGGGGGTTCATTGTCCTGCAGTGGATCAGACTTAAAGTTCAGTGAGGTAGGAGTTCAGTCAATAGGTGGGGCTGCTGGGGATGAGCGGCATCACGGATATCTTGACATCAGCCCTTATTTACCGATGAAGCTGACCTCTTGGCTGACCTACATGAGGCTGCAGTGCTCTTGAGCAAGGCCCTGCAGGTGCAGCAGTTTGTGCAAGAGCTTTATCATTCCCTCCACGGAGCACAGGCTTTAAGAAATGTGACCTTCACTGACAGGATGTAGTGATAGAGGCCTGATTGTCTTCAGTATCGCTACCAAGGAGACCAATGTTTGTCAGGGGACTCCTTTGGTCAAACTGGACTTAACCCGTGTTTGTGAAACTGACCGACACAGAGGAGGCCTGAATACGGGAAGAAAAGAAAAAGAGAGACACACAAAGAGAGGTTGTTCTAGTTTAAATCTGGAGCAGTGCAGCTTATTTTGGAGCTGCTGTGAAAGAATGGAGGCGAGGACCAGTGAGCTGCACTCCACACAGGCTTTATTTACCCCACCGTTTGGCAGCAGAGCTCAGCTGGCAGCAAAGCTCTAATAGGTCAGGATTGTGACTGGAGAACAAATGGGACCAGAGGTGCTTAGCACGTTTTCAACTGGATTATATCTGGAGACTAAGCTACGAAACAGTTTGCAGTTAGACTGCAAGTAGTGATGATCTCCATTCGTGATTCAGCTCAGAATTTTCACGATTTATCGATTGTATGTTTGTAAAACTTTGGGGGAAAAAAATCAAACACTGTAGATGTGGAGCTTTCGATCAAAACACATGATCATCATCCCTAGACAACGTGACTACTGGGCAAACTCCAGCTCATGTGACACTAAAGAGTAGACCGTGTCTGCCACAGTAGGCTCACCTTTTATCAACTGCAGCTTCCAAGGACAAGATGGAACTTTGAAGGTCAGAAATGGATTTGCAGCCGCAGCATCTGCATGGCTGAAAACTGCGGACTCTAAATATCGGATAAGTAGATATGAGCAGGCATGAACGATCCCGCTACACTGGTACTATTCTTCTGACAAACACCCTGGTGGTATTCTGTCATAAACAGAAGGAGCCTTACTGTACGACAGAGACGATGATCTGAACCAGTGACGGGATGAACGATGGCGTGGCTCTTAAATGTTGTCAGAGCTGTAGTTTCTTCTTGGCATTAAAGCTTTTAGAAATATGAAACATCAGAAGGCTGGTGCCCCAGTTTCCCATCTTATAGGTTTACAGTATTATTTCTGTTTTTGGCTTCAATCAAACTGCTGTGCAAAGGTTCTCTGGTGTCACCGTACAAGCATTAATCCACAGTCTGCAGCTTTATTGCTACAGTAAGTGGACAAGAGTCAATGGACAATATACTGGAGAATAATGTCTCTAGCTTTTTGCAGAGCTTTCAACCACACCGTATGGTCTTCCTCAGCGATAGAGTTTTCCTTGTCTTGTCATAGAATTGTAATTTTCATCATATTGTCACAGCGATAGCTCCATCTGCTGTGGAAGACCGTAATAAGTTGACCTTTTAGACATTTGTTTCCTGTTTTTGGTCAAAATACTGAAGATTAGGGTAGAAAATAAACAGAACGCGTACATTTGAGTAGCCAAAAACTATGTTGGGTACTCTTGCTGGATGTACTGCACAGTACAGTGTTATTATAACGCCTAAAGTATCCTCACTTATGTTTCGGGCTGTAACGAATGATTATTTATCGATTCATCTGAGGATTGTTTTCTCAGTCAGTGTGGTTCTCATCAGCAATGCAGCAGTGACCTTAGAAGTGATGCTCCTCTTGTCAATTACCCTCACGTCAGCCGTCACACTCACTGGGGGGGCAGAGCGACCTGACAGCAACAGCATTAGCACCGTCTGTCAGTGTGTGAGGGACGGAGATGTGTGTGAGCGTGAGCTCCACAGCGACTTGTCTTGTGACAAGCTCCTTCTGACGTTATCTGATTGTCACGGGTCCTCACCAGACTTGTTTGACACGTGATTCATTTTGATTTTTAAGGTGCAAGTTTCCCCTCATGATCATCACGTTGAGTTAGAATTTCAAGGGCCACATGCGTCGGCGGGCGCATGTTTGAATTGGGTGTGTTTTCCCTTTTGGAAACACATTGTTGCGTTTGAAATAAAAGTGTCCTTAAAGTAGCCTGAGACTCCCAGTGAGAGCGTGTAACTTGTGCCGCCCAGCGTGGAGATAAGAGCCTCTGTAGCTCTATTCATTCTCACACTGCTGCTACTGTTTGCTCGTTGGCTTCAGTCAACTCTGTGGAGTGGCAACGTTGAGCCAACAATAGGCCCGGAGTACAGCAGACAGTGTTTGTTCATAGCATGACCACACTAAAGTCAATATATACCGTACGCGCACGCGCGCTGAAGCGTAGGCTACGCTAACACGTGCACGTGCAACCGCACACAGGGAATAAAGTCCAACTGTATGAAAGTTCCACAATCCAGAGTCCCCGATCGCGTCCCGGTGAGCTCGACTCAACCTGCACATCGCTCACGTGTACAGTGACCATTTCTTCCTCTCTCTTTCCTTCCCGCTCGTTTTCCTCACTGTGAGAGAAGCCGCCTCTCCTCCTCACCTGCTGTCACCCAGCCAAGTCTGGGTCCAGTCCTGTTGGAGTCCTGTTGGAGTCCTGTTGGAGGGCAAACATGAAACAGCAAATTCTGGTTGAACCTGGTTTCCATTATCAGTCCAAGTGCACGAGTTCTGAGTTCAGTTTTGGTCCAGCAGTTTATTGGGGCGATTGTGACTGTAACCCTTTTGGACCCTAAGCCTTTTTTAGGCCTTTTCTCGAAAATTGTAACCCATACAAAAGAGACTACAATTCTGTAACTACAAGGTCTATTTTAAAAATGTTGATGCTTGAATAACACTAACACGATTGTGAGATTTGATGAGATGAGTAAATATTGTGTATATGTTACTGGTTAATAGTAGCTGAACACAGCAAACACAGCAAACAGGGAAAATTCCCAAGTTCGCCTGAAGAAAAAGCACTGTAATTTATTAAATGAGGCCCTGGCTAGCCTAAAAACATTCCCAATTCATAGCACAAAGGGTGCAGGTACCTCACAAAAAGATTTGGTGTAAATAAAGTGAAGCAAACCCCAATTATAGGTGTTTATCTAAACAAAAACATGCAAAATTCTCATTTTATATACTTTATAATTATATATTTCACTTTATTTGTCACTCATATTGTACAATCTATCCTAACAGAGCTGTTTGGCATCATTTTGGCATAGATAGATTAAAAATCTCGTAAACCCCAAATGGGGCTCGCTCGGGTCCAGGGGGATAATTATAGTATCTATTGTTGTCAGTATTTGTATATGTTAACATATTATATGTTGCACCAATAAAATCACGTCAGGTTGTAACTAACGATTCATTTCAAGATGGATTATTCTGTTTTTTTTATGGATCAATTCCTTATTGTGTCTTTAAAATGTCCGAAATAAGTGGACAATGCTCATCAGAGATTCATTGAACCCAAGTTAATATCGTAAATAGCTTGTTTTGTTGGACTAACAGCCATAAAAACTCAAAGATATTTAATTTCCGGTGATGTAAAACCAGAGAAAAGCAGCGCATCCTCACGTTGTAGAAGCTGGAAGCGCAGAACGTTTTGCATCGTCGCTCGATAAACGAACTTAATGATTAATCGACTTCTCGTTTCAGCGACGTAAAGATGCGTAAGTTGATGAGAACTGAAGAAAATGGAGAACAGCCAGGGCACATGGAAAGATTGTGAGGTTCTCCAATCTTGTCGCTATACAAAACATGTAGTATATTTGTCATTGTCCAGTGAAAACCTAGTATTTCTTCAGATAAATATACCAGTATAATGTGAAAATATGCATCGTCAGGAGGCTGAAAACAGGGCTGCTTGTCTGAGCTCGTGAATATTTGAACTGTTGGTGTTTTGGAGATCAAAGTTATGTATTTTCTACCTTTTTGAAGTGATACTAACAAAGTAGTCCCAACCCCCTCAGTCACAGTGGAGTGAAACCATTGTACAGAGAGTAGACACGTAGTGGTAATGTTGTGAAATAAGTAAAATTCTGAGTATATGAGCGTCACCTGGAGTAGCAGTTCCAATGATGACGTCAATATATATTGCATCACCATGATGCATGACACGTCCAGGGAAGTGGTACCCAGTCAGAGAGCGGTCAGAGACCAGAGCCGCCGCGCTGGGTGACTTCCTCTTCTGTCAGGGTGTGTGACTGATGCTAATCTGCCCGTGGCCTTCTTGTTGCTAACCTCAAGTTGATAAGTGTGATCAGACTTCTTCCACAGAGGAATGTGAACGTGTATTATTTTCTGTCTTAACTTGTCTCGTAGCCCGTGTTGATTTGAAACCGAAGGGTTCGGCTGAATAAATGGCCTGCGTTGAAGTCGAATGGCAGCAATTCTAACAAAAAAGGTGAAAAGAGGCGTGAACAGAGTAAACGGGTGGGATAGAATAACACACCAACAGGAACCATTTCGGCCGATGAGGAAAGTGGAGAAACCCTGCTACAAGTCAAGAACATGCTCCACATGTTGTTCAGGTTTTACCAGAGCCGGCTCGACCCCCCAGCCCAGCAAACCAGTCGGTCTGGTTGAGCAGCATCTCTGCTTCCACAGGGAGGTCTTTCACCCCCCCCCCCCCCTTCTCTTTCTTACTACTGCGGCATTCCTGAGGCGTCTGATGTCATGTGATGATGTTGGGAAGGAAACCTCACACTGTCTGCTCACACACACACACACACACACACACATCATTCTGCTTTTAAAGACAAACTCGTGAGCCTGATGGATTGAAGTCTGATTTATTTTTTTTAAACCAGAGGAGATTGAAGCTTCTTATTTTTTTTTATCCAGATCCTTTTGAACACATTAGCATTTCCAACATACTGCAGAATTCAGACTGGTTGCTTTATGTGTCACAGCCTAACATAAGGTGCATTTCAGTACGGCACATTGTGAGTTTCTCAGTAGAATCAGTGATTATGTAAGGTAAAGGCAGTGGCTCTTAAATGTTGTCAGAGCTGTAGTTTCTTCTTGGCATTAAAGCTTTTAGAAATATGAAACATCAGAAGGCTGGTGCCCCAGTTCCTCATCTTATAGGTTTACAGTATTATTTCTGCTTTTAGGCTTCAATCAAACTGCTGTGCAAAGGTTCTCTGGTGTCGCCGTACAAGCATTAATCCACAGTCTGCAGCTTTATTGCTACAGTAAGTGGACAAGAGTCAATGGACAATATACTGGAGAATAACAAAAAAATAAAAAATCATAACTCAAGCTCCAAGCTTTTTTGCAGAGCTTTCGACCAGACCTTATGGTCTTCCTCGGCGGACAGAGTTTGCTTTGTCGTCGTAGAATTGTAATTTTCATCACGTATCGGTTTCAGGTGCACCCTCTGTCCCCCTTTGTGCAGTTTTGTTTTGTAGGCGGGGGGAGGAAGTGGTGGGAGAGGAGCCCCTTCGGCTCAGCTCCGTGAGGCCTGGAGAGCTTCACAGAGATGAGCAACAGGCGTGGAAGCGCATCTTTTTATAGCAGTTGACGGCAACTTCATGACTCTTGTGTAAAATCCCCTTCATGGCTCGGTTCCATTAACTTATCAGGTTTGCGAAATGGAACAAAATCTGTCATAACATGAAGTGTAAACGTAACTGAAACCACGAGGGAATTGAAAAAGGTCAGGCAGGACATGACTACTGAAAAGGAAACATAAGTAATATGCAATGAGAGTCCCAACGTCTTATCTAGACCACAAAGAGCCGCTGCAAGGCCTGCTCGAGCCTTTTTAAAGTATAACTAAAGTTAATGTGAGCTCTCTCTCATATCAGTGATAGAAGCTATCAGGTATCAGGTCAGTGTGTGCCGAGCTGCCGACTGGACCAGACCCTGCTCTCCAAGAATAGCATCTAATACTCCCATGATACGTTGAATTAAAGCACATGAGCCGGCTGATTAATTACCCATCCTCCGCTGTGTCATAGATTTTCCACCCGTACCCTTAAAGCTGCACTACCAGATAGTTTGATACGGGTCAAATGACCTCTGGCTGATTCTGTTACTGCGCCTGATGGAGTCTCCCACCTCCTCATACTAGCTCACTGTCTTTAAATTAGCCTGTGACACCCTATATTTTAGCTCCACCCTAATGAGAACCACCTGTGATGTGACCTGTCCATATAAGGTGGGCCATACTTGGCGCTCAAGACCTGCTGAATATATATATAAAACTATAAAGGTGCAATCAGTGGAGCGGTATCAGCTGTGTTTTTTGTCGGTCCGTCAGCTGTTAGCTTATATCCAAGCTAAGTAAGTCGCTTCGGATAAAAGCGTCTGCTAAATGACTGTAATGTAACGTAATGTTATAGACACGCCGTCCAAAACAATAAAAGTGAGCAAACTATATATCTACTATATGTCTGGCCGTAGAGTGACTACAACCCACAATTGACTCACCCCCCCGTCTAGACACCAGTGGCCTGTGAGGCGTCATAAAACACAATTCTTTCATACTCAAAAACAAGCGGCGATGTATGTAGGCAATCAGCTCGAAGTTGTCGTACAAGACATTTCATACAATCTTGCTAAAACCAAAATGAAACTCACAAAAGCTCTCTGCCCTCGTGGCAGCAACTGAGCGGCGGCAACGTACAGCTGTATGCTCGTTGCTCCGTTAGCTGTTAGCTGTTAGCTGTTAGCCAACCACGCCATCCAAATCAATAGTCAGCAGTCAGTCAATAGCAGTATCAAAAAGGCAATGAAAGGTGTTTTAAGAGAGTCACTGCAACTACAAAAGGGTCCTTGAGCATGCAGCCATAAATGAGCACCCAAAATATTATTCAGTTTGGTATCGCAGTATGCAAGATTAGCCGTGGACAGACCGAGATGCACAGCCGACCTCATTATCTCCTGGTGGGTTAAAAAACAAGCAAATTCCATCACAGTTCAGGTCTTTTTGAGGTGAATTCATATTTATCAAGTATTAGTGATTTGCTAATCTGGGTGAGAGTAAAGTGCAGAAGTAATTTTTTTGTATTCACATGGATTGCATGGTAGCGATGGTTCATCCGCACTCTGATGAGCTCTCAGACACCTGCTCTGAAGGGCTAGCCAAAGGCAAAGAGCTATTTATAACCTGACCGCAAAGGTCACGCAGGCGTCATCATAAATACATGTTCCCCACCACTGATGCTCTTATGCAACTGCACTTCCGACCGGTGATGAGCTCTTTGGCAGCCCACTCAACTTCTTTTTTAAAGGGCTCGTAGATCCAAAACTTACAGACGGTGTGATGATAGTCACAGAAAGGTGGTAGAGATGAGACTGTTAGACTGTAGCCAAAGACGTGGGAACAGCGTCTAAGCCTCTCATGGGAGCAGGTTTTCAGCTTTTCTTGCAGCATGCGAGATTCGGAAGGAAACTGCTAGGCTATGCCCTTTTTTAACGTTTGGAAAAGTAATTGTTTTTGTACACTTATCAACCACAGACTATTTTCCAAAATCTCCCCAGGTACATTTACTAACAGCCTTAAAAAACTAACTACGATTAAAGTACAATTCATCCAACATATTGTAACCTGGCTTGAAAAAGACTTTCCAGACCAGACAGAACGGCTGCATTTCCTCCAGTGTGACGTCCCTTGTATTCATCAGTCTGATGGATTTAGGGGTCTCGGGGCTGGAGCTGGGTTTGGAGACAAATCAACAACGGCTCCAGACGGAGTCCGCTGAGAGAATGCCACAGATAGAGGAGTACGCTGCCATTCCCAGGCCTTCTTTCTCGGCGTCGACGCTTCTTGTTTTTTCAGCCCCACCAGTTTCCCACTAAAGGTCACGTTCACGTTCTCCCGGGCGCTCCATTAGTATGCTAATGCCAGTGTGTGAGTGTGTGAGTGTGTGAGTGTGTGAGTGTGTGAGTGTGTGAGTGTGTGTGTGTGTGTGTGTGTGTGAATGAAAGACGAAGGGATGATGAGGAGAAGTGAGGGAGAAAAGCTGAGAGAAAGCCGGTCTTCCTGTGAAATTGCCTTTGTGTGTCGGATGAATGGCTGGATGGGGAGGCTCTGTCAGCCCGCCGCCACGCTGCGCTGGCAAGTGAGCATTCCTGGAGAAAAAACAGGGAAAGTGGAAGAACTCCCCATTCCCCCGCTCCCTGCAGAGAGAGGCTTTTTCTCCCGCATGGACCCATAAGGTTCTGCTAGTGCCCGTGAACTTCGGGGTGCAGGTTTTGGATGACGAACCACATTGTGTTGTTAAATCCAGAGGGGCGAGAGAGAGGGCACGCTTTGATATGGAATCATAAGGATGGGATTGGAGGCAGGCTTTCAGTAATGAATAATTCAGCATTATTAGACTGGAGGCTTAATGAGGATTTTTTTTTTCTCTATTATTAAATCTGAACAGAGGAAAAAGCGGCTTTGTGTTCTTGAGTTAATCTGTAAAATGTGGAGGGATTTTTTCTTTGTCTCCTTTATTTTCATAGTGGACAGTAGAGAAGTGACAGGAAATGAAGGTGAGAGAGAGAGAGAGAGAGAGAGAGAGAGAGAGAGAGAGAGAGAGAGAGAGAGAGAGAGAGAGAGAGAGAGAGAGAGAGAGAGAGAGAGAGAGAGAGAGAGAGAGAGAGAGAGAGAGAGAGAGAGAGAGAGAGAGAGAGAGAGAGAGAGAGAGAGAGGATGAAGTGCAGCAGAGGTCCCCCGCCAGACTTAACCTGCTGACATTTACACCGTTACATGGACGCTGTCTCAAACCTCTGGGCCATCAGGGCGTCCTATTGAAATAATAATGAAACCCTGCCTCTGTGGCATTAACAGGAATATTTTTTTAATATTGATATACAGATCTGACTAAACGGCTTCAGTGCTCCTTGTCGTAGATTGTCCACGTCTAAGGAAGAGCATTCTCACTAAAGGTCTTCCATCATTTGGTGTTGTGTGACGCCGATGTGCTCATTTTATTCCCTGTGTGTCACTGTGAAACAAAACCGACGCAGCAGCTGGGAAATCTCACAACGTCCGGTTTCTTTTTTTTTGTTGCCTTCCCCTTCCTAGTCTGACGTCCACCACGTGTCCCGTGGCATTGACCAATGAGAACAAAGTGCTCTTCTGTGCTCTGGCAGAGCAACGGTAGAATACGCTGTATGAGGATGCAGTATGTTGAACCGTTACCGTCACCCGCAGGTCAGGACCGCTACACTGAGTTATTACACCGCCTTTGATTGGTACATTATGGCATCACATGTATCACATTACAGTAAGCATGGCCCGCTTACTGTACATTATCCCTTACTTAATGACACCTGCTCCTACTCTTTGGGACTGGGAAGGATCAAACACAGAGCTCTGAGTATATGAATGCTTTCCAACTTCCATTTAACTCATAAAACTGTGATTACACACGCAGTTGTTGGCGCTGTCTGGCAGTCCTGGCTCCTCCCCCGGTTACCTGGTCCAGCATCTCTCGGCCTAGTAACAGGGAGGGATTTATGACAATGTGATCGCCTCATCCGACACAGTGACCGTCTCAGAGGACAAAGACATCACGTAGTCCTCTGACGTCCTCTGAAACCTCCCTTAGCTTGGTCCAGATCTGGTGACAGCATGATTCACCTCATTATTACACTTTGGTAATCATTTTCAGTTATCGCTACCAGCTATTATCAACAATTTATCTTTATATGTTATGGATGAAGTATTGCTTATAATAATGCATACTACTTTGTTGTAGCATCAGTGTTGCTATCATATCTTGTTATGACACGCAGCTAAATTAACTTATCCAGCTCTTCCACCTTAAAATACTTCACTGATGAGACTGTGAAAACACACCCAGTGTGTGTGTGTGTGTGTGTGTGTGTGTCAGCTAACCGCGGCATGCCAAAACAAAGATACCTGCGTAATTCGGCGGTGCTGTTGGGAAATCACTTGTGAAATACCTCCGTCTTGCACAAACGCATTGAGCAGCGTGTGTCTACCGATCGGCCCTCCTCTTCAGCACACTCCTGATCATTTTTCCACAAAGTGTTACTGACCGTGTCATCAACTTCATCTGGCCCTTTAATTCCTGTCCTCCGCTCATCCTGTGTATTCCCCAGGTGAAGCCCGTTCCATTATAGGCGCGCTCAGATGTCCTTTATGTGCCAGTGTTCAGGAATAGGCCCGTCTGTGTTTCTTAATTGGCCATCTGGGACAGGAGGACAAGCGGCAGCTGCAGATCTGAGAGCAGGGCGGGCTGACCAGTGGCCTTGTTCCTCTCTGTTACTACAGCGTGTTTAGGGTTTATTCTGTGTGCTATGCCGGGAAACATTTAACATGGCATTCATTGTTTTAAACTGAAGGTATACAGTTGTTGTTTTTTTTACAGCTTTGCAGTCAAACATCTGCAACAGGAAGTGATATTTTGGTATCTTCACCGCGCTGTGTCTCGCTTCCTGTTTTGCGTGCTCTAGGCGGAAGCAGCGTGCTTGTGTGACACTGAGGAGTCTTCTCAATCACTTCCTGCCAACGACACCCAGAAATACAATGCTTCACCGTCACCGCTGTCTTTCTCTCCGAGCTCACGTGGAACACAATCTGCCATCCAGGTCAGAAGTGGAGGGATGGGAAGATGGACTGAGCAGTGAACACCCGTCTCTCCACTGTGTCTCTCCGTGTCTAAAATATCATCCTGGTTTCAGGTTTATGTCCCCGAATGCCTCATTTCCATTCTTCCTATTTGTTATGTTTGTACATACTGTAGCATAAACCGGGAACACCAGCAGGTGCTTCTCCCAGTAGAAGAGAATGATGCTGAAGTCTCAGTACAGAAGGTCCAGATGCATGAAGCGGCCATCTGAATTATAATCTTTAGTGCTTAAAGGAACAGTTCAAAATACTGGGAAATCTGCGCGTTCGCTTTCTTTCCGAGAATGTGATGAGAAGTTCAATATTAGTCTGTGATGCGTTCTGTAGACGACACTAATGAGAGCAGCAGGACTGAAGCAGAGCAGTGAATTGTGAAACAAGAGCAAAACCATGAGCTGAAGGGCGCTATTGCAAGTTAGTTATTTTCTTTAACCTTTTTGACAGAGCCAGACCAGCTGTTTCCCTGCTTCCAGACTGTGTGCTACGCTAGGCTAACTACATCCTGACTCCAGCTCCGTACTGAATTCAGCTGGGGTAAAAACTAATGTTGAACTACTCTGTTAAAGGTGCTTAATAAGCAATTGAGAGCATATCTACTGCCTCAACATGGAGACCGTTAACCTGGGGGGGACAATAACGTTATGAGCTGTACATTACTCTATGTCTTTACATAGCAAATAGTTGTCTTCTGCTTTATTAATGTTCTGAATATCTAACAGAGAACCTTTAATGGAGACAGTAGATCAGTAAGCCTGCATCGCTCTGCCTCCTCTCTTTAGTCTCTATGTAGGAACCTACATTTTGCTGATGTGTTCAGTATAGGTCAGGGGTCGGCAACCAGCGGCTCCGGAGCCGCATGCGGCTCTTTGGCCCGTCTGCTGCGGCTCCCTGAGGCTACATCCACACTAATACGTTTAATACCAGTTTTAACAAACAAAAACTATTTGCGTCCACACGGCGTTTCAGCATTGTTTCCGAGATCCAGACTAAAACGCCTGTAAATGAATATCACGTGACTATTCACGTACACTGGGCATGCAGTGGGTGCCGGTGTTACGTCCTACTGGTTTTCAAACCTACTGGTTTCTCTTCCGTGTGTTTTGTGTTCGTGTAACAGCAGCAGCTGTTTTCTGTCTCTGTTGCCAGATTCGTCAAACATTCACAAACATATTGCTGGAGATCTAAAAGCCACATCTCATATATATTGCGGGGATTACAATTGTATAAGTGAGCACTACATCACAGCTACGTATGAAGAAATACATTGAAGAAAATATATTTATGGAAAGATCGCATCAACCTGGATTCGAACCTGTCGAGCAAAATGGTAATATATTGAAATACGGCCGCGCTACGCGATCCGCTGCTTGTATCTTACATCGTAATGCGCCTTTCCTTCTAGGTGGCTGATCATGATTTGCAGACCTCCACCCTCGGTAAACTATCGATGGATAAATCCTAAAGAAGAAAAGTCACGGAGGAAAATAGAGTTTAATTCTGCGTGGACGTATTAATTTGCTTTCACTGCCAACGATGCTGACTTACCTGAATGCTTGATATGTGGCGAGAAATTTGACATCAAATAGCTTTTGCGGCTCCAGACAAATTTTATTTGGTGGAAAATAGGGCAAAATGTCTCTTTGGATAGTAAAGGTGGCCGACCCCCGGTATAGGTGGAATGAACTAAGAGCATGCAAACATGTACTTCAAGGAAATACAATGTAGAACCCGAGGACAACATAGTGAACATCTGAAGTGACCCCTCAAAGATAAACAGTGCGGAAATTATCATTAGAAGCCCGAATGAGGTCAGTTCCTCTGGCAGGGAGCTGCTGTAGTCCGGTGCAGTGTGATAATGAGCGGTCAGATTACATCAACATGGAGGGATGCAAATAGGGGATTTTGCATAAAGTTGAACTGTACGTACTCAGCTATTCATTCTCAGAATGACAGAATTCACAATGAAGGTCAGACTGCACCTCACAATCTATTTTTTTTTTTGCTGTATGTAGTTGTTTGTTTGCTGCCCAGTCATTGCACAAGCGCTTTAGCATTTTCCCCCTTGTTTATCTCACACCCCAGAAGAGCCGCACATAAACCAATCATTGTATGGGCGCCCTCGTCTGCCGTCTGCCAGCCAAAGTGAGTTAGATCCTGCAGAGCAGCCTGGAGACGGCCTGCCAAATCCAATTGTGGCAGAAACAAACGGCCCAAAAACAAGAAGGCATGAAAGGCAGCGCTTCAACTCGTCCCGCCGTCTGTGCCGGACTGTGTCAATAGTTTACGGAGGTCATCTCGGATGATTCATGTAACATCATCGTTGATCTCGGTCTCGTGTTAGTGATTCAGAGCCTCGGACTGCGGCCCTTCAGACTGTCATGCGTCATGTCTCAGTGCTCACATTGTAATTGGGCGGCGTTCCCGACAAAGTTTGTTTGTAGAGACAGGAAACGCTGCTTCCCCTTTGCTATGATATCAGTGACCCCACAGAAAAACATTCTATGCGATATCGCTGTCACTGTGATGTGTGTGAAACGGCCTTTTTGAAATATGATGAGGAGCCGTCTGCACCAGATCTTTGTAAGTTCAAACCCAATATACACACCACTGTAAACTATTTTTAAAACTACTTTTGATGAACATAAAATAGCTCAAATTACCAAACATTGTGCTAATAACACAAGACTAAATTACAGTTCGATTCATTGGATATTTCCCAATCCCTCTAAACTGCATCAATAAACTAACTGAAAACATATTTCTCCAGGTATAAGGCAGATATAAGTAACACATACTTGTATAAAGGATATCATATATTATAACGTAGAAGAGTTGTTACAACATATTTACTCCTAGACCTTTGCCTAGCAACCGATTAACACATTACTAAAGTTTTAAGACGTTTTTTTTAGGTTTCAAACACTGATATTCATCAGTCTTCTCCTTTCTCTCCGCTCCTCTTCTTCTCTCTTGACCTCGGCGTCAGACAGAGACGCGAGGGTTGTCAGGTGGCGCCATCTCCATGACAACCATCCAGATTCAACCAAGCATCAGTGAGCTCCCTCCTCCTCCTCCTCCTCCTCCTCCTCCTCCTCCTTTCTTCTTAGCGAATTAAAAAGGGAAGTTCATCAGCCACCGTCCCTCTCCAGAGCGGCCCTGACAGTGAGGCCCACAGCTGTTCGGGAGGAGCGTCCTCGCCCCGCGGTGCATGTGATTCAGTGAAGACGTCTATCCGTTAGTTTGCGCCTGAAGTGCGCCTCAGGACATTCATGGCTAAGCGCTCGCTGTCTTCTATAACAATATCAGCTGGTGGTACGAGTGTGTTTTCCTCCCCGGCTCATGTCTGAGGATCATCCCGAAATCAAAAAGGTGGGATTCCTCTGTCAGCACGTAGTATGGAGGTAATAGAGGCAACTGAGCAACGATCACGTGCAGTGAGTCATGTGCTGCTTACAAGAGCAGTGTGTGGATGTGTGTTAGTGCTCACAGCTGTGTGTGTGTGTGGAAGAAAAATGCCTTAAGTGGCCGGTAACTATTAGCTCTCTGCTGCTCATTAGCATTTAGAGCTTCCTCCCACCTCCTTCATTCAGGCCCCTCGTGCAGCCTCGTCTGACACAAAGATGGCCTTCATGGTCCCGACAGAAGCCACCAGAAAAGAGCTCACCTCGTGCTGGTCAAAGCCTGACTTTTCCCATTGAGATCAACTGAAACAGCCCCTTCTTTTCCTTCATTGCTTCTAGATTGAGACCCAGAGAGAATAATGGAGAAGGTGATGGAATGTGTGGGTGCAAGTTTTATCCTGACTCTGTTTTGTCCAAGTTACTGACTAACGTAAATGGATAATACGTGGATAACCAGCTCTGTCTTAAATCATAGTCCATATTTCTAAAAACATCTATTTCTATGATTATCTTACCACACAGAGCCCCTGGAAGAAACATGGAGGGAAAACAAGCACTATGGCAGTCCTAAGACACCTGAGGTTCCCACCTGGCACACCGCTTCTTTAAATACTGTATATTGATACGATATTGATGCTCCTTATCGGTTCAATCATTCATTTTTTAAACCTCCCCTCGCCGCCACTTTTAATACAGCTTACTGTGGTCAAACTCAGTCCCTAGAACATTAGGAGCAGTCACAGCACCGTTTCTATGGCACAAAGAATCACTTACCTGTATATTATTGATGAGCGCTGGCAGTCTCAGTGGGTGTTGTTCACTGCAGCTTTCCTCAGACGTGTGAGCAGTCTCACACACTGCAGGGCTCTATCAATTCACCCCCTCTTCAAAGCCGCTATAATGGTCTGACATTTATTCTGCGGTACTAATTAATGAATTGGGACACGCAGGGGTCATTTTCAACCCACATGTAAACGAGCTGAACTGCTCTTTGAATCGCCTTAATTTGGCAATTACAGGAACAAAAAAGCTGTTTCTGGTCGATCTTCCTGTTTGACCTACAGTATACCTGACAAAGGCTGTTCTAACAGTAACATGCTAACGACACAGGGAGGGCCTGAGATGAGTCTTTGTGTGGAGGCAGACAGCTCTGTCTGTGGCAGCCATGTTTTATTTGTCATAAGAGCTGCGAGGGGAAGCGTGCTGAGAAGGATGGTGTGTGTGTGTGTGTGTGTGTGTGTGTCTGTGAGAGTGTGTGTGTGTGTGTGTGTGTGTCTGTGAGAGTGTGCCGAAGTGATTAGAAAGGAGGGGTAGCAGTTCAGCTCAGCAGTTAATTAGACCCTGGAGGACCACGGGGTCACACGCTGATCAGACACAAACACATTTGCCTTTGCACGAGTGAGTGTTTAAAGAGCGGCAGCAAGTCCGTTTTTTAGAATTAGGTTTTGTTGCTCCGGTATGTATTGGTCTCCATTTTGTACATTAAAGTGCTAGATGCAGCACGTCAAATGCTAATAAATGTTCAACGGTAATGTTTCGGCCTCTATGACGACTGTTCACAGGACACTAAACGACAGAATGTGGTTGGCTGACCACCGTGGTTACAGGAATAATGCTCCATACCGCTAGAAGTCAGAGAGTTCTTTTTGTAATTTGGGTGAACTGTCCCTAAAAAATCGTATTGCTTATTAAAGTCTTATTACCATAACATTAGTTTATAACCCTGCTGCATCTGTTACTAATGTCAGAAGGGTTCGTGGTTGTTTGCAGTGTTACAAACCTTTAAGAAGTTGGTAGTGAGTTATTTCCAAAACTGACATTTTTGCTAAAAAAAAAAGGAAGAAAGTGGATTTGAGAAAAAGGCCACACGAGTGTTTTGACAGCGTCTCCAGCCTCAGGTCAGCTCACTGTTCCTTGCGGCGTGTCTGTGCTGACGTGGTGCACACCCATCATCATCATCAACGTGCTGTAAGTGCACGCATTAGGAACCACGTGGCCGGAAGCCGCTCCCTCGGTGACTATTCATCTCCATTGTAGCCAGCGAGCCGGTCTGGTGAGCGGGGTTAATGGCAGCACTTTAACACATTTAGGAATGCTGAACTCCTTGCAACTCAAGGGCATTAGCTGAAGGGGGAAGCCAGCTGAGTGACACTAATGCTTGTCATCATTCTTAGCTCTGCTGTGCGCTAATGGACCTGAAGCTGCAACGCAGACAATACAGACCCCAAATACAATCTGCAGTAGTTTTTATCATCGGTGTGTGAGGTGTAGTCCATTTGCCTTTTCTGTCAAAGACTTCAGACTGTATTGTGTGATTACTATAAACTGAAGGAAACGCACAATAACACCAAAACCCATCTGTCTCAGAGCTCTCAGAGCTATTTGAGGACAATCACTGTTGTTCTCACAAATATTGTAATTTGAATTGCAGTATTTTCTCTAAATGTCATGATAGGCCTGTTTGTGTTCACAGTCTACATTAGTTTTATCATCACAAACTTCTCACATTCAGAGCTTTTATAATATAGTGACCCGTCGCTAGCTTAGCCACCCAGGTCCTTTAAGGAGAGAAGCACTGTTTCATTTTGAACAGCAAAAAGCTTCTTATTCTTTCAAATATACAAATATATTGTTTGGTGTCTGTTTGTGAACAAAACCATCTTTGGCACAAATAGTACAAGAGCTTAAAACACTATAATGTGTTAGAATCACAACCGTTGAAAATGTCCCTCTTTCAAATTGCAAAGTAGATATAAAAACAATCATCCAACTGTTTGTGTTATTTGACTTTGTTTGACTTAAAGGGCCCCTTCAATGCTTTAATACAGTCTTCTGTCAAAGTGACAACACAATAGTCCAACTGACATTGAATGGTGTTTTCTTTTGTCTGCTTCTGTTCTGAGAAACAATTGTCCTGTGTTCTACCAACTGTCCACCTCATAACTTCATTGAAACACAAATAAACACCGGAGGCCGCGCCCCCTCGCTGCGTTCATCCATCACTGCTATCAAGGTCTCGATATACAAGCTGCTTTCAGACGGGGAACGCACGCCAGTCACACAATGGCGGCAAAACTAGTCAGCAGGAAGCTTGTTTTCTGTGATTTATATCCTGCAATTGAGCTATACGCTGACGACAATGTATAGTTCTCCATGTGTGTCCTTCTGTTCCACCCCCGCCCTCCTCCTCCTCCTCCTCGTAATTGCTTTAAGCTAAATTTAATTTTGTATCGAGTGTGTGTGTGTGTGTGTGTGTGACAAAGCTAATTACTCTCCAGTTCTTCGGTGGTGGAGGATGCTTTGTGATCTTTCAAGCCCACTCGCTTCCCTTTGTCCGATCTCGGCGCTGCCACACGCAGTATTACACACGTGTGTAATCATGCACACATGTCGGTATACACGCTCTCACGTGTACGCTAGAGAGCTGCAGACTGTTTCTTCTAAGCAGACGGGCAAACCGTTGAGCGACCCACCGTAATAGATGAGGCGAAGTTGTTAGTAAACACAAAGAAACACGTCTCGTGTTAACAGATCATTCATTTGGAGTCGTGCTTGTGTCCGCCTGATGATCATTGTCCGGTATTCGCTCTCGTTTGGCTCCTGATGTAAAATGTGTCTCTAAAGCTGCTAAATGATCCGTTCTGTTCACCAGCTAGTTGCTAACGGAGTCTGTCTGCAACATCTTGATCCACTATTGGTATCTAAATATTGATCCGTGCAGTTTTAAAGTACATTTTTTTATTTTTTTTTTAAGGATTTAGAAGGATCTATTGGGAGAAATGGAATATTCATAACTATGTTTTTATTAGTGTATAATCACCTGAAACTAAGAATCGTTATGAGCGCTTTGAATCTAGATATGGAGCAGGTCCTCTCCCGTCAGCCATGTTGCACCGCCATGTTTCTACAGTAGCCCAGAACGGACAAACCAAACACTGGAGAGGGCCTTTTGCGTTTTTTAATGAACCTGAAGGCCACCGTAGCTCCCAAACTCCAAAAGGGTTTCATTTGTAATATGAAACACTAGCAGACATGCAAACATTTACATCTAAGAAGCTGGAAGCAGAAACCGTTTGATAGTGTTTTATACCGAGAAATAACTTAAATGAATAAATCATTGACAAAACTTGATTCATTTTCTGTAGATCAACTATGAATCATAGATATTCAGCTCTTAATTCAACAATAATATGTTCTGATACTTAGGAATTTAAAGTGTGTAGTTATTTATTTTTACAATCAACACTTGAAATGATGAAGACACTTGCAAATGACAAGTTAAATGTAAACCATACTTTGGTGTTTCACTTTAGATTTCATGAAACTATTTTTTTTTCCTTTTTAGAAAAACACAGAGGAATAGAGAGAATAATGAGAATAAATATGAAACTAAATTGTAATCATACCCTCTAAAGTAAAAAGGAAATCTGGTTTGAATTGACTGAGTAGAAACATAAAATGATGTTGAGTAAATCTCAATAACATCCCTGATTGTACTAAACATGATACTATTTAATACTGTTTTAATCATAAATGATGTGTTGCCAGTGTCTCTGAGATTCAAATCATTTTCATCAGCTTGTAGGAATGTAGTAAAGCTCCTCGCTGACTCGTCTCCCTGCAGGAGCACGTGCGCGGCACAGCGCTCCCGACCGGTTCCCCTCGCTTTTCTATTTCTGGCATCTTTAGGCACAGGGCCCATTGTGTCGACTGTCACGACGAAGCATTCGGCATCCTTCTTAATCCACCTGTTATTTTCCTCTGTGGTGATTTCCAGCTGTTGCTACTGTTTAAGATGGACTTCCCTTCATTTTGGCACAGGAAACACATTGTCTCGTGTGCAGCTGTGAACATTTGTGTTTCATATCCCACAGAAAAAAAGAAAGTGAGAGGTGTTTGCTTGTGTTTCACATTTCTTTATTTAAGTATTTTTTTTTTTGGGCCATCAGAAAATGGTCAGAAATACAGTTTCAAGGGTCATGTCAAGTGCACTGTGTCACAGTTGCTGTGGCATGTTTCCATCCTTCTGTGATAGAATGTAACAATAAACAATAAGCAATTACAGGCTAGACGAGTCGGCCCTGCTGTCAAGAACAAATATGTCCGCCTCGCCCTCACTTAAACCCAACCTGACCTTCCTGCACAGCCGCCACTTCCAGCCTTTCCTTCCTCAGCATTACAGGTCAGTTGAGGTTTGAGCGCATAAAAACAAATGTCAGGCAACGCTCTGCCACACACTGTCTTGCTCACTTGTGAGGTCGTGCCCCGTGTGCTGCAGTGAATGTTGGTGCACGCTGGAGCCGTGCAGCGAGGAGCCAGATGATGTGTGTGGCAGCGAGCCGAGAGGAGCGCTGGACTGGACAAAGTCGACCACCACTCGTAATGATGCAGCTGCTCTCTCTCTCTCGCTCTCTCTTGGCCTTTATTTGTCTCTGCGTGTCTCTGGCTCTCCCATGTCTCTCTTCCTTTTATCAGGAACTGTGTGTTTTTTCCCATAAAGAATCGTGACCTGTCCTCCCTGCTTCTGTCTCAACAAGCATGTTAAAAAATAGACCTGCGTGTCTCTTAAAGGATCTTAAGTATTGGGTTCTAGATAGGTCGTTGACCTCGGTTCGCAGTGATTATCAGTAATGATATGCTTTAATTAAAGGCGCTAAGTGTATCTTATTTTAAAGACAGATGTATGTATATGTACTGTGGCAAAAAGTGCGATGAAAAATGTGGATGCACCTAAATGTTGGGCTGGTGCACCTAAATGAAAAGGTTAGGCGTCCCGTCACAAGCCTGCCGTCTCCACGTCCCGCTGTCATCAGTCCTGTAAACCATTCAGCAGATTTCCTGGACAGTCTGACCTAGTTGCATCATAATTACAGGCAGCTAATCGTTAATGTGCAATAGCTGACAATTAATGCCGAAATGCTGCACACGGCACATTTTAATGAAGATCCAGTGAGTCATCTGTTCTCTCCAATTAGTCTCACTTTAGTGAAATTAAGGAATTGATATTTGTTTTTCAGTAGCTGATCATGAGCGGAATATGTGCTGGTAAATTATCCACCCGTAGTCGTGAGAAATGAGGAAAATGAACCCGTCTCCCTGCCCTTGAGTCTGGATTTTTTCGCATCACTATCTGAAAGAACACGGCCTCGCTGTTCATGACAATAGACAGCTATGTTAACCGCTTGCACTTGGATTTGTTTGAGGAGGTCCAGGCCTCCAGTCTTTCAGACGGCAGGATGTGGTTTCAGTCTGTGAGGTTAGCTGATTCTCCCTGACAGGACATCAGTAGCCTGCACATCGAAGGCACCTGAGGGCGAACAGGCAGCCACCGTGCACTGCTGCTGAGCGGGGCAAACGGGGGAACAGCACCACCTGTTCAGCAAACATGTCTGTGATGTTCCTTTATGCTATACATGCCTGCTGTTTTCTTTGCACAATATTCCAGCTTCATTAAGTTATAGTGACCTTTTTTCTGGCTATCACTATCAAACTAGGCTAAATTCTAAGAATCCATTTGACCTTTGTAGCCTATACATTTGCTGTAATACTTGTATAATATCTATAGGATTGCTGTTGTCTCTCTCACTGTCACTCAGTCTTTAAACTCTCTTGGTTAGATATGTCCTGCACATGAATTATTGATGTTGAGAGGCTGAGCTGCTGCGCTGGAGGGTTTTTTTCTGCTCCATTACTGCCCTCACACTGGGCCAAGAGCTTTGCCGGTGGAGTTCCACTTGGCCCCGGTTATCACAGAGTTACAGTAGCCATCTCACTCACCCTGCCCACAAGTGTCTGAGGGGCTGATCGCACGGAGACGCGTCGCTGCAGGCGCGATCGCTTCAGCAGGGTCCACTTGCTCAAAGTCTTTACTAAAGTTCATTTAGTAAATTATGGTCCATTTAGAGTCAAACAGACCATAAAGCAGGGTATGCTTTAGGGCGGGGCTTACTGTGATTGACAGGTCGCTGCAGCTACCAGAGCCGTATATGACGTCTCTACGTCACTACTCCACAGTCCACATATGGTCACTTCTGTTCATTGGTTGCAAAAAAAACCAACATGGCGACGACCGTAATCCAAGATTATTACATAGTCAGTGAAGCTATTTATATATCGTATTTTTTTTGTGACTTCGACACATTTTGCCCGTGTTTTTCATCCTTCAGCTGTAACCCTTTCACGTGTGTATTCACTTCATTAAAGTCAATTGCAACATGTTGGTCACCTTGGTGACCTTGTTCACCTTCTCATGTCACTTCTTCTTGCAAAAAAAAAAAAAAAACAAGATTGCGACGGACAAAAAAACAACAGTGTGACAAATAAAAACCAAGATGGCGACCGCCGAAATGCCAAACTCGAGGCTTCAAAACCGTCGACTTCTTGCGTTTAGTCCAATGTTACGTTCCCAACTGCTGCTTCACTACAGTAGCTGCTGTGATTTGACCTTGTGCTCAGGTGCATCCATAATCTATTGGACACATGCACAGACAAGGCTGAATAGCTCCGATGACTCAACAGGATGACCTTCCAGAGCGCTTTACGTGAGGAGCGGAAGGTCATTGTTGATCTGAAGAGGAGCTGTTTTTATCTCTGTAAAGGTCGCTCTGTACAGTCGTGAGTTGGTCTGATACTATTAAAAGCCTTGAATTGGCTTTAGTGCTCTGCAGCTTTGTGTGCCTGCCTGAAACTTGTATGTGTTTTGGCCAAATCATGAAGAGAATCACTGTGGGAGAGCGAAATCCGCCTTTAGGCATTTCAATAGCTAGCCAAGCTATTGTTCTGTGAAGACGTTAGGCTCAAGCAGTCAAGAGCATTTAGCATTTACCCAGAAGGGCCTTACCCGGGACAATGCATCTTTCCAGTATCTGTGCTGTTTGTGGGGTGGGTTAGGGTTTGTGTGTCTGCAGGGGTTGGGTGGCGGGTGGGGGCTCCCACGGCGCTCCTCAGAACTGGGTCAGAGGGATTAATTTCCTGGCCTGGTCGATTCAAGCTAATGGTAGATTAGCATGGGAAGTTTCACTTCCAACACAGCCCCTCCACCCACTACCCTCAGCCAGGACTGGGAGTGAAGCGGCGTGCTGCTTTTCACACTCATGGGGCTCGAGGAATGTGTGTGTACTGATACTCCTATACTGTGTGTGCGTGTGTGTGTGTGTGTGTGTGTGTGTGTGTATATGCTTTCTGTCTGACTCCCTGCTGACCATGTGTCAATTGGAGGTCATTGTGAGCAGCGGCAGTGGGTACGAGAATAGTTTGATGTAACATTGGTCAAAATAAATCCTGTAGATGTCGCAATAGTCTGACACACACTGAGCGGTTTAGCCAACAGATATTCTTCTGTTCAGTACAAATAACACATTCTTACAAATGAAAAGTGATGCACAGCCTTATTGGTCTGGTATGACCAGTAGCTTGTGGTGGCTAGTGTTTGGTTGTGCGCTGCGTTTTATCCGAGGTGGAGAAGTTAAACGTACATTTGACAAACCAACCCATTAGTCTCCATCCTAGAAACCTTCTATCTCATCAAACCAAAGCAAACACCCACTACGACGACCAGGGTCCTCACCAACCGTAAATGCACGTTTTTCAGTTGTACTCCAGAAAAACATCAATGTGAGGACTAAGATGTTGATTTGGCAAATGCATGTCTGGTTAACTTCCCCTAGTAGCACGTAGCCGCTCTCCTGAGCTTATCAACGGGAAGCATTCAGACTGTCTGGACAGGCTCAAACAGGGCTAGGTAAATGTTAGCTCATGTTACCTTCTTGTTGATAATGCTGTATATTGGCCATTAATATGTCGGATTGCTGACTTCAAGACTCTTCTCTACTTGTGCTACTCCTTCTTACTATTGCATTTTAGCACCTTCCTGTTCCGTAAATGTCACTTGTGACCCTCATAGACTCACAAAATTGTTGTTTGGATGCATTATATGCATTATAGAAAAAACTAAATGTTTCTGTCTGTCTCTCCTCACATTACTGCACCATCCTGTTCTCTCCGTTGTGTTTGGGTGTTGCTGGGACCAGTGGACCTTTCAATGTGCTGGAAGTGATTTTAATTAGGTTTCATACAGCGCCTACAGGCTCTTTATCGCCTCCCTTCTCAATCTCCTATGCACCTGCCGGGCTCGTCTTTTTTTATCAACCTTCCATCAGGCCTCCTGTAATACCAGCGAAGCCTGTCTAAAGCTCTCCAAGCTGTGCAGTCTCACCATACACCACATAGTTATGACTGCAACATCCTCCGTGCCTGCCAACATTAAACCCCTTTCTTTTGGCGTTCAGGGATCCAGATTTTGTCCTCGCAAGATTTAGCTAATTTTAGCAGGGTAGCAGCAACATCAATAACGAGTCTCCCTAACATTTTGCTCATGATAATAATGTTGACTAAATACAGTACATATATGTTGTGTCTTTTTGCAAGTTATCCTCTTTGTCATTAAGTTCCCATGTTTTAATGCCCAAGAGGATATTATGGCTGACTACATTACTTCTCTCTCTCCTCCACTCTTGTCCCCTACCTCCTCATTCATCTCAACATTGACAGAAAAGATGAAAACTGTCGATGAACAATGAAATTCCTCAGCAAAACAGAAAAGCTCACATGGCTCATTCCCTACTGTCTCTCCTCTCTTTGAAAAGGTATCGGAAAGAACGTCATCTGCGACCGGACAGCAACGCCTCTGGATGCCTTCCGAATGATGTCAGCGGCCCAGTACTACCCCAAGTTGCTGAGCATTATGGGAAATGTGTTACGTTTCTTGCCGGCCTTTGTTCGAATGAAGGAGCTGTTGGAGGAGGGCTACATCGGGGAGCTTCTGGTCTGTGAGGCGCAGGTATGTCTAAATCTACTCATGTTTTTTTCAGTTGCCGTTTATAATAATGACAACAGTGTGATTCTCTCTCCTGAGGTCTGTTTGAGTAAGAGCAGCGCCCACAGAACTTGCAAGATATCGGTGTCTTGCTCAAAGTCACTATTGCACTCTGGGTACTTTCTGACACAAGATTTGACCTCAGATACTAAGTGAAAAAATATCTAATATCATTTTAAATCTTTGCCCTCAAGGTCCACAGCGGTAGTCTCCTGGGGAAGAAATACAACTGGAGCTGCGATGACCTGATGGGAGGCGGCGGTCTGCATTCGGTGGGCAGTTACATCATCGACTTGCTTACGTTTCTGACTGGTCAGCGCGCCGCAAAGGTCCATGGCTTCCTCAAGACCTTCGTCAAGCAAACGGATCACATCCGGGGCATTCGTCAGATCACCAGTGACGACTTCTGCACGTTCCAGATGGCTCTGGAGGGGGGCGCCTGCTGCACCGTCACGCTCAACTTCAACATGCCTGGGGAGTTTCGGCAGGAGGTGATCGTTGTGGGGACGGTCGGAAGGTTAACGGTCACGGGGACCGACCTGTACGGACAGAAGATCTGCGAAGGCGGAGAAAGCGGTGGAGGTCCTGAACTCCTGCTCAAAGACACAACGCCTCTTGAGAAGGCCTCGTTACCGGAGAAGGCCTTCAGTGACATTCCGTCCCCGTATCTTATCGGAACGATCCGCATGATCCAGGCTGTGCGGCAGGCCTTTCAGGACCAGGACGACAGGCGGACGTGGGACGGGAGGCCTCTGACCATGGCCGCTACCTTTGAGGATTGTCTTTATGCGCTTTGCGTGGTGGATACCATCAAGAAGTCCAACCAGAGTGGAGAGTGGCAGAACATTGTGGTGATGACAGAGGAACCGGAGATCAGCCCGGCCTATTTGATCAGCGAGGCCATGCGGCGGAGTAGGATGTCACTCTACTGTTAGCATCCGGCTGATGGGCGGACGCCCTGAGCAGTAGAGGAAACGCAATGTGATCAATAATCTAACCTTTATTTATAAGAAAGCCTTTCCCTTTTTTGCTTTTAAAAGAACACTTGAGTCCTTCCGAGGAGATAAACTTGTAATTAAAAGTGATTCATACAACCGAAAGATGCAGTTCTACAGCGGAGGCAGATCAGGGAGTGAGACTAATGCTACTGTGTTCTGCTTGACCATAAGGGTATTGCGCCTCTCATTTCTGCTTCTCTTCTACTATGTCTGGGTCTGGAAGATAACGCCTTCCACTGTGGGTCCAAACGAGGACAGCCAAGGAAGAACTATAGTCCTCTCAGTTGAAACTGTGCCGCCGTATTGTTGCTGTAGTCTGAAGTACTTGCTAGTTTTACCAAGTGAATGTCTTAAAAAGAAAAAAAATCTGCGTGCATCTTCCTGCTCTGTGTGTGTGTGTGTGTGTGTGTGTGTGTGTGTGTGTGTGTGTGTGTGTGTGTGTGTGTGTGTGTGTGTGTGTGTGTGTGTGTGTGTGTGTGTGTGTGTGTGTGTGTGTGTGTGTGTGTGTGTGTGTGTGTGTGTGTGAGAAACAAGAGAGTAAAGAAATCAATAGTTTGGCTGGTGGGTTTTTCAGAGGGGTTTAGCCTCTGTTTCGCGTATGCAATATATCCAGGCTGTAGTCGGCTGCAGAAACACCTTTTGTCTTCCAGCCTGGAGTTAAGGGTTGAAACACACTCTGGTGTGCCTTTATGCAGTAACAGTAGCCTGTGCATCAGTTTGCGAGTCCTGTATGCTTTGGTGTTCTTCTTATTTATTTTGTGCATTTTCTATTGTCATGAAGCATGGCCATGATCCATGACATTCTCTGTGGTGTGTGTGCATATCTGCACTGAGCCTTAAGTGTGGCTCTGATTACAGTCTTGCACTAAGTTGCGAGTAAATGCAGACGAGTGTGAGGGTTTAATCTTGATATTGCAAAGCAATGGGTTCACACTTGCATCAAGCCACCGTGATTTAGCATATAGCATGCTTTTTAGAGCTTCTTTAACATGCACAGTGGAATGCAGGTACGTTAGTATGCTTCACATGCAAGTTCGGTTTGGACCCACACCTACAGTAAGACTGTAAACTTTCTTTAAGTTTCCGTTCTAGGTGTTAAAGGTTAAGGCTGGTGTTATTCTACGTTCCTATGAACATGTTTCCTGCTCTGTCTGTGGAACTGGGCCCCGAGCCCTTTGAGTCATATTGAAGATGTAAACTACACATTTAGTGCTCGAGTGACAAATGATAGAATATCACCTCCCTTATCTTTTAAGACATTTTCATTCAATTATAAAACTATAGAATTAGTAAAGAGAGCCAATGAAGAAGACACTAGCGTCGCAGCTTTTAAATCGCAATTGTGATTCCAATTGAAATGTGTGATTTTTACCATGCATGCAAAAACCCCACCGGACTCTCACAGTGTTTGGATCAGTTTTGCAGTCGCAGAAAATCCAACCACACGTTGTGTTTTACTCCCGGTCACTCACACGAGCGAGCTCGGATCCAGTGTGACTTCAGGGTTAGGATCGCTCTGTGCAGCTGAGAGAGCAGCACCGACCTACAAGCCAAAAGATTGATTTTCTTTTTGAACGCATCTCTGTTCCCCCTGTTTGGTTTCAAACTCTTAAACTGTGCTGAAATACTATCTTGTGTAACGACTACTGAAAATGTACATATGAAAACATGATAAAACAATATGCGTTTGTCTAAAGGAATAAACAAGTACTGTATGTATTTTATTTGTAAAAACCAAGGAACTTATTTATTCTTTGTTCTGCTTTTTTTTTTTGCTGTTGAAATGTAGTTTTTTTGCGGACTGACTGACCTGCAGTGTGTGGAGACCGACAGCAGACTGAGGCCTTGGAGCGTTCATCTTCTCGTCCCTATCTGTGAATTATTGACCAAAAAAAGCTCTTCTTTTAACGCTGTTATGAAAAGCTTCACGTCGTAAACAGCCCTGCTAACTAGTCTGTCCGACAAAGCTCCGAGTCCAACACTGATAAGCTATCACTCTTTAAGATAACTCAAGTTACATGATTGACCCTTGTGTACCGAGCGCCTTATCAGATCTGCATATAGACTCTCTCCCCCCCTGTTTGATAACACTTTAAAAATACTCATGATTCTGGAATTCCCTTTTCTTGTTTAATCGTTTTTTCTCCTTCTGTTCCTTTTTGATACGCGTCAGGATCAAGCTAAATATTTTCGATTGAGGCCTGAATTTATGTTGTGATTTAAACTTGATGGAAGGGCTAAACAACCGCAGTCAAAGGTTACTGAGCCGACACTGGATAGGAAAACAAGAGAGAGAACCAGGATCCGAATCACGCTTCCTACATTTGATCTTCACGAGGTTGTTTTCTTTGCCCACATCAGGCCTGTAAACATGCTTCATGACTGTGTGATTTATGGCTCTGTGCTGGAATAGCCTTTGGCTGTTGAGTCTGACTTGGATGTAAATGATCTCCCACTGGTTGGCCGACAGACCCGTACGGGGAACCTAAGGTGAGCGTCTGACATTAGCCCCCCCGAGCCCTGAGAATGGTTTAGTCCACCGGTCTAATATAATGTCTAATGTCTCCTGCAGAGGAAAAGTCCCACCATTAAGATTTACATGGTCACACACTCCAAAAATAATAATCGTTAATCATTTGTTTCCACTTGCTTCACCACTAAGATCCATTTTCTGCCACGGTTATTAATATTTATTATTGTTTCGGAAAAGGCTTCCTAGAAAGCTCATTTTTGTAGTCCAATCAGCCAGCTGGGTTAAACAAGCAGTTAAACGTTAAGATTAGGGAAATGAACTCTAATTACGTGAAATATCAAATATTTGTGCTAATATCTCTTCCCCTCTATCTCCTAATCCGTCATCTGTTTCTTTGGCCCACTTTGTTTGCAGTGTTTCATTACCCAGGCCATGTCTCTGTGTGTACAATAGACCCAGTGTATCTAAATCAGCATGGGCCTTAAGATTAAATGAACTACATTTGAGTGAGGAGGAGGGGGGGGGGGGGGGGGTGTTTCAGACGCAACAGTGACTCACAACATCAGCTTTGGATTCACTCTGTTTAGCTGGAGGTTTATCCGTATCCACACAGACTCCTCCTCCTCCTCCTCCTCCTCCTCCTCCTCCTCCTCCTCCTCCTCCTCCTCCTCCTCCTCCTCCTCCTCCTCCTCCATGGAGAGGCAGTCATCCTCAGCAGCTTCCCCGGGTGCTGTGGTGAAATGTGTCGGTAGCATCTGCTTCAAGAACCAGAGGGCTTTTTCCTTTCAGCAGCAAACAGCTAAATACTTCCTTTCCCCTTTCTTCGGTGCCCGTTACGATGCTGACAATGATAGCGATGCGATACTCTCACATCACCACCTTAATACTCATAACCGTCTCCTGCTTATTGTTGACTTCTATGCATGGATCGGTCATGAAAGACGGTTCATTTTGGAGGCGAACAAACTCAAAGAGGAGCTTCTTCTGCCCTTGGAGACCGTTACTTAGCAACCGGATGCCACGTTGCAGAAACTAGGTCCTTTATCTCTTTTTTTTCTTCTCTCTCTTTTCTCTCCCCTCACACAGTAACACACTACCCTCACCTCCTCCGTATGTCAGCACACTCCCCCCCCCTCCCCCCTCGGTCTCTGACTGACTGTCAAAGGGTGAACAGTCAGTGGTGGGAAAAGATAACGCTTTGTGATCTGCTGTTCATTGATCTGTCTTCTTCACGGGGTAACCCGCGAGATCAGTTTCTCCTTTTTTCTCTCTCTTACCCCCCCCCCCCTCTCCCTCTTTTATATCTAGGGTGAGTCAGGTTGAAGCCTGGAGGACAAGCTCACCTATGTTCCCTCAGACCTTTCCTGAAAACCTCTTCTCCTCACCTCTCCACTCCCCTCATCACTTTTCCTCTCCACTCCCCTCATCACTTCTCTCCTCCTCTCCCCTCATCACTTCTCCTCTCCTCCTCTCCCCTCATCACTTTTCCTCTCCTCTCCCCTCATCACTTCTCTCCTCCTCTCCCCTCATCACTTCTCCTCTCCTCCTCTCCCCTCATTACTTTTCCTCTCCTCTCCCCTCATCACTTCTCCTCTCCTCTCCTGCTCTCCCCTCATCACTTCTCCTCTCCTCACCTCTCCTCTCCCCTCATCACTTCTCCTCTCCTCACCCTTCCTCTCCCCTCATCACTTCTCTCCTCCTCTCCCCTCATCACTTCTCCTCTCCTCTCCCCTCATCACTTCTCCTCTCCTCTCCTCCTCTTCCCTCATCACTTCTCCTCTCCTCCTCTCCCCTCATCACTTCTCCTCTCCTCTCCTGCTCTCCCCTCATCACTTCTCCTCTCCTCCTCTCCCCTCATCACTTCTCCTCTCCTCTCCTGCTCTCCCCTCATCACTTCTCCTCTCCTCCCCTCCCCTCATCACTTCTCCTCTCCTCCTCTCCCCTCATCACTTCTCCTCTCCTCCTCTCCCCTCATCACTTCTCTCCTCTCCCCTCATCACTTCTCCTCTCCTCTCCTCCTCTCCCCTCATCACTTCTCCTCACCTCCTCTCCCCTTCTCCTCTCCTCTCCTCCTCTCCTCTTTAAGTACTTTAGTAGCCAGGAGAGAAGTAGCCAAGGCCCCTTTAATAGAAGCTAATGAGATCGAGGTAGTGAAAGCTGTCCTCAGCTGGTTTAGGAATGCTGACTGCTGCTGTCTTGATCCCTTAACTTGTTTAAAGAGAAACAAATATCCATCTTGATGCTGTATTGTGACTATATCCAATATTTATTGTCATGTCTGTATATTGTGGACACATGGACCTCTGTACATACTGTACTTTGAACGCGTACTTATGGGTTTTAATCTGGAGAATGTTTACTTCCCGTAGGAGTCGTTTATATTTTCTACCCGTTATGGGCGACATGACATTTTTAGGAGGTCGTCCCGTGTCACAGAAATAGAAGCCCCTCTTTGTGAAGTGTGATGGTGCACTTCCGTTCCGTTAAATGACGCCGTCCCCTCCCTCTTTCTCTCTTTTCATTGACTGTGTGACTCCTGCCTCAGTGTTTTACTGTCTCATCTCCCTGCACCAGGGCTCGCCACTGTGTGTGTGTGTGTGTGTGTGTGTGTGTGTGTGTGTGTGTGTGTGTGTGTGTGTGTGTGTGTGTGTGTGTGTGTGTGTGTGTGTGTGTGTGTGTGTGTGTGTGTGTGTGTGTGCAACATGGTTTACAGCTTCAGCACGTGTCTAATGCTGCAGTTTCTATGGAATAAAAAAATATGTACATCCATAATGACCCTAATTTGATTTTCTTATTGAATATGATTTGGTTGCATGGATGTCACAGCTGAACCCATTTAAGGGGAGACGCTAGAGAATAGGGTGAACATTTGAACTTATGGATATCGCCATGAAACTCCCTCAGTGGATCTGAAAATATATGTTTAGATATGCAAATGAAGCATCATCTTACTTACACACTGAAGCCACGTTCACATTTCTGGGGTTGTATAGTTGATATATTATAGTCAAAGGTTTTGACTGAGGGATGGATATCTCTTCGTATCACTCCATCAATCAAAAAACACTGTCAGCAATCATTTAAAAATATACATAATTTGGACAAGTTTGTGGGAATATAATGTTGTATAAATCAGGATATGAGTTACTCTGTAAAAACCCTCAGAGAGAGGAATGACACGGTAACGTTAGGTGTGTGTAAGAGTTACTGAAGAGGAGATTTCTGGATCAAAAACTCATTTTAAAGATATGTTTTGTAAAATGACATACATTTTAAAGACACTACAGCTGAATAAGGTAAAATAATTTAGTAACTGATGTCACCATGAAGCTTCCCCAGTTAATTACTTACATTAAGACAATTTATTTTTTTTTCATTATAAGTTTTTTGTAATGTTATGTTTAAATATGCTAATGAGGCATTATCTAATGGTAACTGTTGGCAAATTTAGGAGAAATCTACAGACTCAAATAGATAAGGTAGTGAAATAAACCTCTAACTGTGTGTTTTGGATGTTTTCTTTCCACCCTTTTTAAAGAAGATGGGAGTTATGGGAGTAAAATAGCCCAAAATCTCACCAGTGCATGAAAAACATTGGATTGTCTCACTTTTGTCTCTGCATGCATGTGGCTTTGAGATCTAAATGATACAGAAACACCTGCTACTGCTCAGAGAATTGTTTGTTGTTTCATGGAAGGATCAGGAGTCCTTCAGCTTCTCCTTGATGCAGACAACGTATGGAAAGTCTCTGCTGACCCCTGCTGGCTGCTGCAGATGGTGCATATTATAGCCCTCTACCACATATTATAGCCCTCTATTTCATATTATAGCCCTCTACCACATATTATAGCCCTCTACTTCATATTATAGCCCTCTACTACATTATAGCCCTCTACCACATATTATAGCCCTCTACTACATTATTGCCCTCTACCACATATTATAGCCCTCTACTACACATTATAGCCCTCTACTACATATTATAGCCCTCTACTACACATTATAGCCCTCTACTACATATTATAGCCCTCTACCACTTATTATAGCCCTCTACTTCATATTATAGCCCTCTACTACACATTATAGCCCTCTACTACATATTATAGCCCTCTACTACACATTATAGCCCTCTACTACATATTATAGCCCTCTACTACACATTATAGCCCTCTACTACACATTATAGCCCTCTACTGCATATTATAGCCCTCTACTACACATTATAGCCCTCTACTACATATTATAGCCCTCTACCACTTATTATAGCCCTCTACTTCATATTATAGCCCTCTACTACACATTATAGCCCTCTACTACACATTATAGCCCTCTACTACACATTATAGCCCTCTACTGCATATTATAGCCCTCTACTACACATTATAGCCCTCTACTACATATTATAGCCCTCTACCACATATTATAGCCCTCTACTACACATTATAGCCCTCTACTACATATTATAGCCCTCTACCACATATTATAGCCCTCTACTACACATTATAGCCCTCTACTACATATTATAGCCCTCTACCACATATTATAGCCCTCTACTACACATTATAGCCCTCTACTACATATTATAGCCCTCTACTTCATATTATAGCCCTCTACTACACATTATAGCCCTCTACTACACATTATAGCCCTCTACTAATACACAACCCAGGATTGTACAATATTCTATAAAAGCATATAGCTTCTTGTAATATGTCTTGGTAGTATTTCATTTCAAGCCCATATCATACCATTATGGCAAAAATCTATAATTCGGGGTACATTTCAATGATAATTTTTGAAAACTATTTTACAAATTAAGAGAAAGCTTATTATAAAATCAGAAAAACTTGTGCACACTAGTTTCTTTTAGCTTGAAATTGTCATGACGTTCCTAAATTGCCAGTTTTTGCAGTCCCCTTTTTTAATTGAGTGGATCTTGGGCTTAAAAATATTTTAAGAAAAATATATTTATATTTTATGTTAAGCCTTTCAAAGGACATATCTGTCACGACCTGGCTGTGAAGACATGACACCAGGGAGGGAGACGCAGACGGATGGCCCAAAGTAAGCAATTTATTAGATATCATACAACATATCAGCGATCTCGGCACGGTGTTGAAAAGCGAGCACCATGTTGCTGAAGGCGGGGCTTTGCTATGGGAGCGCACCGGGCCCAGCTGCCTCCACTTAAGGCGATCACCACCTCCGGGTCCCTGCTGGCTTAAAGGAACACACACAAACAAGTTACCAAGGTATGAACCGTCTCAATCTGTCTGTGAACCATTGGTTGTTTTATTGAAAAAAACGCATTAAATTTGTACTTTTTTGTTAATGTGAAATGTAACTCTATATAGAATGATATAATATCTTGGTTTAGATGAACAATAGGCCACTATCTTAAACAGTCCGGGGCATTCATCTTTTTTAAGAGTTAAGGTGACAGCTTCCCTTAGTGAATGGTGAAGTCTACCAGATATGAAAGAGGGTTCCATCATCTGCAGGAAAGGGTCTGTGAGGAGGTAATGAAACTCTTCCAAAAATTCACTCAGGCCACATGTTTGCAAACTTTGAAATCCAGAACAAGTAATTGCTGCAGTATTCACTAATGGGAATTCTTCAAATTAAAAATAGGTACACAGTAAACATATTTGTAAAAGATTAGCTCATTGTTTTTTATCATAACATGTTCTTGGTAAATGTTATGAATGAATTTCCTTTACAATGTATACATATACACTACAAATTACAAAAGAATAAGAATATATGAAAAAGATTGAAAATCCTGAGACTTCTGATTTAATCAAATAAGGTTATACAGATTTTGAGATTTTCCAAGTAGTCTAGTTTCAGTTAGTTTCTGTTAGTTATGACATGTATTAAACAGAGTCCAGTAATTTATGAGCAAATGTTAGTAAAATGGATGATTTAATGTTCAATAGACAATATGTTGTTTAAATTAATAGTAAATATTGTTGTTTTTTTGCTGCACACACACAATTAGACCCATGGGTGAGTCTATAGAATCTAAAGATTATTTGCATGATCAATGAATCTGTTGATTATATATATATTATATATATTAGTTTTTAGTTTTTAAATGTCATAAAATAGTGAAAAATACACATGATATCGTCCCACAGCCTAAGATTATGTCTTATAAATAAATTATTATATTATTATTATATTATCAAACGCTAGACTATTCATACTTGAAGATGATTTATTTAATTCTTTTTTTGAGCTTTGGAATTTGCATTCAGAAGATCCAGAGGTTCACAGCAGAAGAAAATATTGTCCATCGAAAAAGTAACTTTTATACCTCAAAATATGTTTTGTTGTTGAAAAGTTCTGCTCAGGTGAGATGATCCTGTTCCTGTTCCGCTGGCAGAAAGATAATGGCCAAATCCCAATGTCCCCCCTAAACCCTCAAACCCTGAACTCTCAAGGACTTACTGACGTCACCTGGTGAGTGGTTGAGTGTGAGAGACTATGAGGGCTTCAAATGGTGTAAATAGGAATGGGACAGCACTTTGCTGCAACATATCACGTTTATCATGAAAACGACAAATAATATGATGTAATTGTGTGTATTTATTTTATACTTTGTACTCCCTGATTTGAACGTCTTCACTCTTTCCTCACAAGATGAGAAATAATTTCATTGAATTATTTATTCGTTTTTGTCTAAACAGCTTCAATGACAAAATCAAATATTTGATGAATAAATCAATAAATATTCTCTGATTTCAAGTATATTTTTTGTTCCATCTTTAACACTTAATGTTTCTGTGTAAATGTAATACTCCAGGCTGAACACACTTGAGCCGTCCTCTTTGTTTACCTTTTTTTTTACGTCTCCATGCGTCCACTGGTTACCCCGTGTTTAACGTCACATTGCAATGATTTGTGGGTAATTCCTTTAGGCTAGGTCAGCATACCATGCTGACTTACGGAAAGGGTTCATAAAGGGCTCAAAATGTCTGCCAGAGAGCCCTCAAACACTCGACGATTTAACAGTGGGACAGCCCTAAACCCCTCACCGTCCGTAAGGGGGGGACATTGGGATTTGGCCAATCTTAAATGTCGTCCCTCAAGCTTGTTTCTGATTGGAGGAATTTAGTGCGTTAAAATTGCCCCCGGTCTCCCCTACTTCATCGGCATATTGCCATGTCGTGGCATTAACTTTAACGCAACATTGATATTTTATTTTCATCGCTGATATGTCTTTTCTCTCATTGTATGTCCCATAATAACACCGCCTGGTTTGAATAAAACAAATGCTATCATCAGGTCTCATGTCTGAATCTCAGTCTTGTTTATTTGAGGACCACAACACAGTTTATCTTAGTCAGCTGGAGTAACAGCTGAGCACCGTCTCTGCTGCTGTGAGGGGCGCGGCCTCCCCCTCTCGGCTCCCTGCTGCCGGTTAGTGTTTGTGTATCCGTCACTGGAGGACGGAGCGCTCCATCCATCCATCCATCCATCCATCCACAGCAGCGAAGGCGGAGATGGCGGACCCCGCAGCGGAGACCACCATCAAAGTGGTGTGCCGTTTCAGGCCGCTAAACAGCTCGGAGGTGGCCCGGGGAGACAAGTACATCCCGAAGTTTCAAGGGGACGACTGTGTGCAGATTGCGGTGAGTGTGCTTCTCTGTTCCCGGCTCTGGCTTCAGAAGATACACTTAACTAAGCACTTCTTCTGCTTTTCATTTAGTAAAAGTCATTCAATTATCATTTAAGTGTGTTAGTTATAATTTGGATGGATGTTGTCCTTAGTTTGGGTTTTAAAAAAGTCTGTTTTGATGTCTCAAATACCAAACGCACCTTTAAAAAATTCAGTTAAAGGAAAATAAAGTGCTTTTAAGCCCAGGGTGTTAACACGGACCAAATGAAATGCAAAATTCTAGCAATTTAATGTGACTGCTAAACATCAATTAACATGTAAATAAATCAGGAGGAATCACTTTAGCTGTGAACAGAGAACATGTTATGCAAACAAACTATTGCTCTCTCGTCTTCTTCTTGCTTGTTACGTTAAGGTAGAGTTTTAACGTTAGTAGTTTTGTGCCTGCGGTGACCTTAAAGTCATTAGTTTCTCCAGAGGGTTGATAAAGCCGGACTACTCCCGAAAGTTGGCAGCAGTGTGGTGTCAATTCAGAAGACATCTCAGTGTCAATTTGTCAAAATGACCTTGACATGTGCCCTGCGATAAACTGGCGACCTGTCCAGGGTGAACCCTGCCTTCGCCCAATGTCAGCTGGGATCGGCTCCAGCGCCCCGCGACCCTTAATAGGATAAGCGGTTTGGATAATGGAATGGACCTTGACATTGTCAAACTAAAAGACAAACTGTCCATTTTCACAAAATGTAATCCGTTTCATTTGTACTCAGCGTCACCTGCAATTCCCCCGCCTCACAAGCTAACGCCATGCTAATTTGAGGCTACCGCTCACCTTGGCATGCTAATGTATTTGCAAGAGTCACAATATACTACTAGCATGCTAACATGTTAGCACAGGTGAAGCCGACAAACACAGCTCGGGCTGGATGTTGAGCCGAGCTTTAAATAGTAAAGCTGTATTTGTGCTGATGAAAGCTGAAGGATCCCAGATGAATCCGACAACATGAGTTTGAAAAGTGGCCACAGGTCAGCCCTGTGACCACAAAGACTGAGTTAATGAATGAATGAGGCCAGACAATTAAAGGCAAAACCTAAATAAATGAGTAGAGAAACGTGATAAACGCAGACTCTTCCATAAGGTGGATGCTTTGATGAATATGAAAAGTAAGTGAATCATATTTCATTGCCTTCATAGTCACCAGATCCCAACACTAGTAAACAACTACAGTGTGGGAGATACTTTGCACTCTTCACCATCACATCAGTTGAATCTCTAGCTTTCATATGGCAGGTGTTACATCAGCCTATTTCTGGTGGTCATTATGGGTGTATTCATATTGCTAATTTTACTTGGAAAAATACAACTCCTGATGTTTATGACTATTGAAAACAGAAATGAATGACCGCTTTGTTCCGTGACATTGACTCCCAGTCATAGGCACCGATAACTGCTTATGTCATGTGGAGAAGTGTTTCTCCGGCCCATTCAGTGCAGATCATATCTCAGACAGGCCTCAGATGTGTGTTGCTTTTAGTTAAGTAACACCACGAAGAAAAGATTCAGAATATCAAACACATTTTTAATAATTCCTCACTGCCTCTGGGTAAACGTGTGTTTGTTGCTAGTTAGACAGCCTTTCGCATTCAAGGTTTTCATTTGAAAAATAAAATAAAAAATGATCTGTGACCCAGACATGACAACATTCACTTTTAAGTATCAGATTCAAAAGCAAGAAGAGCTTTTTAATTTGCTAACAAGCATTTTTGATCCTCATTAGTAGATTTATTATCGTAAATGTATTTTTCTTGATGTGAAACGTTTTTGGATTGCAGTGTTCATAGGGGCTGCAGGTTGGAGCAGGGGCCAGGAGGCTGATTCTGCAGTGCACATACAGTAACTCACATACTGTGAAACAGTAGTACTACAGCTTTAATGCAACTGCTGAGCTGTACTCACAGTCTATGTCTGTGTTTGTCTTCAGTGTCGTTAACCGGCATTGTAATGCAAATATCATTTACAATGAAAGAGTTCTACCTGTGTTTGTGCTGCGTGTAGCAGCCAGTGGGAGTGTGTGCAATGATGTTGCTCTCTAACAATATTTGCCCTATTCAACGTCGGTTGGCTCAGGTCTTATGCTGCCTTCTGGATCACCTTGTGCTGCCAAGCTGCAATACTGCGACATGATCACTATGTCTCTGAAACAGGTTGCAGAGGCATTTAGGTTATTCAAGTATCCAGATTAGATTAGATTTTTTTTCCCTGGCAGTATCAAAGGTCGCTGTATTATTTACATACTCTGTTCCTCATCAAGGAGCTGACTGTATCTGATCAGTTCAGAAGAACGCATTGGTACAGGCTTGATTTGCCTTCGCGTTCTATGTTTTTATTTGTCATACATGGATTGGAAGCACACTGATTTGTGTGAATTTGTCCTGAACAGCTGGCAGGGGTTTGATGTTGGCTTTGAATGAACATTTTTATATGAATTTGAAGCTCTTCTTGGCTCAACTTTTACAAAAAATCATTGCCGTTGAAATCCACTTGCACGGATTGCTGATCATTTTAATTGAACCCTGCATTGTTTGCATTTACGATTTTGAGGGACGACTTAGAGAATCTGATATTCTGAATAAAAGTGGGGGAATCATGATTCTGTAAAAATGTAATATTGTATCTAATGTGCTGCGCTCTACTGGGATGCTAACTTTAGCTGAGTAGCTGCCCCTGTGGCTACTAGTGTCATTTAAGAAATCATTGTAAATGCTTATGTGTTAAAAAACATATAGTAGCACAAGAAAAACCAGTGAGCTGACTCAGTTACAGATACACAATGATATCAGGCCTCAACTATAAGGATTAAAAGAAGTAAAATGCCAGTTCTCACTAGTAAATCTAGCAACCCACTAGCCCAATCGGGCAAGTGGTAAAAACAAATCAAACATATCATTTTTTTACCAGAGCTGATGTAGGAAGGTTTACGAGCATTACAGTTATCCTGCAAACAGGAGTCTGGTTTTGGTGGCGTTAAAGGATTTGGGCAAAACTCCAGATTTATTTAATTAAATACAGATAAAACTTGACAATCAACTTTGGTCTTTGATGTTATTTGATAACCCCTAATAAATAAAACACTTTTTACAGGGGCGAGTAAAATCTAAGTGCAAGTGAAAAAAATAATATTAACCTTCAACTCCGAATAGCTACCTAAAATAAAAAAGCTAATGCTAGCTAATGTTAGCCACCATACATTGCTGGTTATACCAGACCAAGTGAGTCAGCAGTGGCAAGAGCTCCGTGTGTATCACATTGAACAAGGCTATGTTTTATTGCTCATGAATCCACCCCCCCATCTGTAAGAAGAACAATGTGTCATTTATTCCCTCAAAAGTGTCATGGTGGTAAATAAGCAAACCACAGGACGTTAGCCATGTTACACATGTCTTTCATTGATAAAAGCACATGTTATAAGTCAAAGTACATCCCCTGGCAATCAAAAAAGGACTGTCGAGTTGCTAACATACAGTGGAGTTATGTTGAGTTGTGTAGGCCTATTGCTGCTCTGTAGCAATATGAAGAATTCATGTTACTGGTGCTCATCACTGCCTCCTCTGCACAGGGTAAACCGTACCACTTTGACCGCGTGTTCCAGTCCGACACAACCCAGGTGCAATTTTACAACGCCGTGGCTCAGAAGATTGTCAGAGGTAAGATGTACAGTAGTGAGATGCAGATGTAGTCCAAGTGGCTGACACACTAAAAGCCAAAACCTCTTTACTAAATGTCTTTTTTTTCTTTGTCTTGGTGTGTACAGATGTTCTGGGGGGCTACAATGGGACCATATTTGCCTACGGGCAGACGGCCTCTGGTAAAACACACACAATGGAGGTAATATTTGTTTCCACCTTGTCCAAAATGTGTCAGAATGTGGTACAGGAACTACCACAGAGGAGGTTTGGAGTACTTTACCAGCTGTTTTAGGTTCTGCGGATTTTTAAGGCAGATATAACAACGATAGATTGGAGAACGAAAGAACTGATTCATCGGCCGATTGATCGTTTTGGATTCTTTTGGATTGTTTGAGTTTTTATGAAGTGGATGATTTTTCTCTGAAACAATGATCTCCGATGTAGTCTAGTTTGAAAACCCTTTTTCAAAGTCTGTCAGGCGACCCCTCTCCTGGTCTCGAAGTACCCGTCTTTCACAGTTGTTTCGTTTATTATTAGGAGTTAATCACATGCACACAGATATTTTCAGCAAAAGATTCTATCACGACACGATCTCTAGTTACCACTGAACAAAAGATGGAGACTGAAACATACCCCGCTGTCTCGTCTTCATGTACTTGTCTCCTGAAGGGGAAACTCCACGACTCAGATATGATGGGAATCATTCCCAGAATTGTCGATGACATCTTCAACTACATCTACTCCATGGATGAGAACCTGGAGTTTCACATCAAAGTAGGTTAACCTCCCAATGGCTCGGATGCTCCAAAGCATCAGCAAGTCCACATCATAATGATAATGATAACTCTCACTGGATGCTTTTTCTTTGCAGGTTTCATATTTCGAAATCTATTTGGACAAAATCAAGGACTTGTTGGACGGTATGTTTCAAGTCTCTCGTGGTTTAGTATCATCATCACTCAGACCATAACGAACAACACGACTGCTCAGACCTGATGTCTGCTTTCCTTCTCCTCCTCCGCAGTGTCAAAGGTCAACCTCTCCGTGCACGAGGACAAAAACAGGGTGCCCTATGTCAAGGTGGGACACACGTTGAGAAATGTCACTTTGGGTACAACATGAGATCTTGTTTCTCTTTCATGTTCTATTTAAGTAGTTGGACGGATGAAGAGAGAGCGATAAGATGAAGAAAACAAGGAAAATAAGTTTACTCTTCATAACGTTCCCTCTGAAAATATCAGCATGTCCTCGCCTTCTTCAGTTAATAATTGTCTCTCTGTGAAGTCGGCTCGCTGAACACAGCGGCTCCTTGTGATTGCGTGTGTCTTCAGGGGTGTACCGAGCGCTTCGTGAGCTGTCCCGACGAGGTCATGGACGCCATCGACGAAGGCAAAAGCTGCAGACACGTGGCTGTCACAAGTGAGTTCAGGCGCTGAGCGCCCTCGGGGCCTGCTGCCTCTCATGGGTTCAACCTCACCGGGTCTCCTGACTGCAGTGAGACTCCCATCAGCCAAGACACTCTCTCTGTGTGTGCTAAACGCAGAGCAAGACAGTGGTTCATAAAACACACTTAGTGTTGCTAAGCTGAGCTTAATCGTTGTCTTTGATTTCACATCAAATATTTTCTAAAGTTAAAAAAAGAACATATTTATTTCCAAAATAAGGGAGGTTCGTGACTTAACATCTCTATTTTTACAGAGTCACTTTTACAGAGGAAGTTGGACTAAAGGTGGCATTCATCATGTTTACACAGTGGAGAGTTTGCTTATGACCTTTCAATATCCTGTTAAATGTTACTTTTTATTACTTTTTTCAAAATCATTGACTATTCCATTCGGCACTGGTGTTAGTATTACTTCTTATACACTTCATATGTATTACTGTGCTCAATCTCTGGCACAATCATTTATTTCTGGATATATAAAGTTCGTTCTTCTTTTATCTTTTCTCAATCTGAGGTGGCAAGCTCGTACGAGCCCACCGTAGGGACAAGAGTGAGAGAAAGTTAAGATAAGAATACCAAAAATGTCCTTGCAGGTTCAATGTCTTTGCTCTGCTAATCTTCAGTTTACGTCTACATCTTGAGTATTACAGGCCTTTTGTAACATAAATGTGATAAGAGGACACAACATTCTTAAGTAGGCCAATCAACAAAATACTTTAGGTTGGTTGTCTACAGTAGCCTCGAGCCTGCATGTTGCACATGGAGCCAATGTGGTACTCCCTTGATTTTGTATTTCACCTCCATAATGTTACTGTTGTGAGAGACAGATAAAGAAAAATAAAACATGTTCAAAATTGAGGCAGCTGCGGTCCAGATATCCAGATTTTTAATCGACAGTAACAGTCAAGCTCCAAAAACACTGAATCATACATTTCCCATAATGCAACTGGCTAGCATTAGACCTTCCCTCCCTGGCACACTTCCATGTCTTTCAAGGGTCACGCCTCCAGTTTTTGTCTTTTTGTGCTGTAAATTCATAACAACCCTGAAGACATCCCATTGACATGGAGCACCGTGACCAGTGAACTGTTCTTCACACCAGTGCAGACACCAGCGCTGCACATGCTCTGTGACAATAGCTGTCTCTTTTCACACTGCAAAACATCATCATCATCGTCACATGATTTCTCTCTGTGATTCAGTCACTAATGTATGATTTAGTTCAAATAATATTAAAATAATATAGATTTCAACTTGTTTCCCTCGCAAATCAACTTTTCAAATACATTTCTTTAGTCTAAGGGGTCGACCCACCTGACTCTTCTTTCTACACACATTTTTTGAAAATTCCTGAATTCTCTTAAATAGATTAGCTAAATAATTAAAGTGCAAAATCTGATTACATGTTAATGTGGCTTGGGTTGTGTTTAAAAATAAATAAATAGACCAATACATTTGTTAGAGCCATTAACATTCATTAGTAGATGTTTTTATACTATTTATAGTTGATAATAATATTATTGTTTATAGAAACAACAAATAATTAGTATTATTATATGAATTATAGATCATTTGTCATGAATAATACTAAAAAGGTAGGATTAGCACAGTGCTAATTGTATTTGTGTGTGTGTGCTTGTGTGTGTGTGTGCACATCTCTATGTCAGACATGAACGAGCACAGCTCCAGGAGTCACAGCATCTTCCTCATCAACATCAAGCAGGAGAACTCTCAGACCGGACAGAAACTCACCGGCAAGCTGTACCTCGTCGACCTGGCCGGGAGTGAGAAAGTGTGTTTCCATCCTGCACCTCCACCTTCCTCCTGCCTCCCACTTTTTGCAAAGACTTTTTATAAATGTTCTTTTACAAGCATTCTAATTACTTCTTTTTAAAGGTGCAATGTGTAAGATCTGGCTACCTGCTCCAAACAACTAGGGGGCAGCATTTCCCCTCTACTACTGGGCCATCAACATGTACTATCATCACTTATTTAAAAAGAAAAAGCCAACTACTGACTGACAGCAGGGCAAGATCACGCAAAATTCAACTAAACTGCTGAAACTCAAAATAACACTGCTATCTTACTCTTCAGCCAACATTGTGTTCACTGTCACACTCACCGGGGGCTGTAAGGCCAGATCTTACAGGTTGCACCTTTAAACTCAACATTTCAGATGTGGACAGGCCTTTTCCTGCAGTTTGCATTGACTAGATTTATATAATGAAACTTTAATGACACACTGCTGCTGCTTCCTTTCAACAGGGGAGCACTGTAGTAATCGGTCCATCAGTACGTTAATAAGACAAGGATAGCACTGAGCTCCAGTAAATCCATTAACATGCTTTGTCAGCCTTCTTTTATTAATCCGCTTGTTATTCAGTGAACACGGCACCCCCCCCATCATCTTTGAGAACGCTCCTGTGTGTGTGTGTGTGTGTGTGTGTGTGTGTGTGTGTGTGTTTCACAGGTGGGTAAGACGGGAGCAGAGGGGACGGTGCTGGATGAAGCCAAAATGATCAACAAGTCGCTGTCTTCGCTGGGAAATGTCATCTCGGCTCTGGCGGAGGGCTCGGTGAGACAGCCAGCTCTTCCTGAGGGGGGGGGGGGGGGGGGGTACATACTGCAGCGGTTCATCCTCACAAAGTACACACGGTACCATGCAGTATGCCTTCTACTGGGACATTCTAATCCCTTTTAACATTGTACCTTGAACTTTCTTATATTCTATTATATTCTAAGGATTGTGGGCCAATATAACCAGAAAAGCATGCAAGCTTGCATACTGCAAAAATACGAACATCCTGGTATTTTTGGCATTCTGCAATTGACATCGGACCATACTAAATCCTTTTCTGACATACTAAATAGTTTAATTCTACTGATTGATTGTATTTATTTCTCTGCGTGAGGGGAAAAGGTTGAGCACACAGACAAACTGAGAGCCTTGATCGATCACTGTATAAGCGGTTAATGGCGTCAAAACACATCTACAGCTGTCTGCAGATTCACTAAATACGACCAAAATGGACTCAAAGCATAAAAAGTGTCAGTGTGGATTCAAACATTTAATAAAATGGAAGTGCATCTTTTCCGTGAGATGTGCAAGTGATAAACACACTTGTACATAAACACTTCTTCCATAGGGATTGGCCCTAAAAGGGAGAATGTGGTTGAACGTGTACGATTAGGATTCCTAGAAAGGAGAATGATGTAAACGCTGTCTAAAATCATTTCAAAATTGTTCCATTTGGCCACCAGCTGAGGTTGTTGTGTGTATATATTTTTTTTAAATGAGTGATAATGATGAATCTTCTTAAACGTATATCTTTGAAAATGGTGACATTATGCCATACTGTGTTAATAAACGACCCGAGCAGGATTGTAACTTGTGTTCACTGTCAGAGCTACGTGCCGTACAGAGACAGTAAGATGACCAGGATCCTGCAGGACTCCCTGGGAGGGAACTGTCGGACCACCATGGTCATCTGCTGCTCGCCGTCCGCTTTCAATGACGCTGAGACCAGGTCCACGCTGCTGTTTGGACAGAGGTACACAAACACACATCGGAATCTGTGAACCACTCTGCATGGGAATCATTCTCCTGCTTGGTAACATGAGGGCAATCCAGCGTGTCGGATCAGTGCATCGCTCTATTGTATCCAATGGCCCGTTTGAGTTTTTCACAGCCAGTTAAAGGTCATTCCATTGCAGTGGTGACAATTAAAAAAAGAGTTGAGGATATGAGATGAGAATTGTAGCAGTTTCGCGATGTTTCTTGAAGGTCAAATTGAACATTTTCATCACTGAAATTGTTCGACACAAAGACAAAAAAAAAACATACCCAACACTGCATAGGTTTCCACAAATGGCCTGTTTGTGTGGGAAGCCAGTGAGGGATCATGCTCTTATTCTCGCACCAGTGGGCACCAGGGATTGGTCACAGCGTCTTAGCATTGGCTAAGCTAACCACCTGCTGGCTTTAGCTTCGTATTTAGCTTCCTGACATGAGAGTGGTATCGATCTTCTCAATCTAACTCTGGGCAGAAAAGTAAATATTTTCAAAAATGTCTTTTAAATAAGTGACACACATTTGACAGAGCCACATGGGTTGGGTATCTCACCTGTGACATCCCCCCCAGTGATCTGAAGGAGCCTGTTCATGCCTTATCGGCTTGTGCTGCGGTGAAACCAGTGGCTGGTTCTGGTGATAACTACCGTCCTGTCTCACCAGGGCAAAGACCATCAAGAACACTGTGACCCTTAACGTGGAGCTGACCGCGGAGCAGTGGAAGAAGAAGTGGGAGAAAGAGAACGAGAAGAACAAGACGCTGAAAAACACCGTCACCTGGCTGGAGGCCGAGCTCAACCGCTGGAGGAGCGGTGAGGACTACACCGTCCAACAGCGTCTCACATTTCTATCTGCTACATACGCCGCATTATGACATTCAAACAAAAGACACTGGGATGTATTTTAGAAATAATTGAGGATAATTCTTCCTACTTGGTCCTATCATATATTTAAGAACAGTGTAGGAATCTTTCGTTTGCTGTAAACGAAAGATAATCGTGATTTTGTTTTAAAATGGTTTGAATGAGATGGCAAAAAAAGAAGCTAAAAACAAACAGAAGTCAGAGATTTTATCACTCAGTCACGCTCCAAAGAGCTGAATCACACATTGGTCCATTTTGGACTTGAAAAGGACATGCTTTAAGAAAGAATCCTTTGTTTCCCCATCAGCAATGTCTGTTGTAGTTCTCTTTGCATGATCACGCCTGCACTACATAACCCCCCCCCCCCCCCCCCGCGCAGGAGAGAGCGTGCCGGTGGAGGATCAGTTCGACAAAGAGAAGGCCAAAGCAGAGGTCCAGGCCCTGGACAGCACCCTCAACAACGATAAGACGGCGCCCGCGCCGGCCCTCAGCACCCTCCCTGGGGTCAAACTCACCGAGGCAGAGACGCAGAAGTACGGCGCCGAAATGGCCAAGCTCTACAAAGAGTTGGATGACAAGGTGAGGGAGGCGTGGTAGGAAGTGTGGGTGCGGTGTACACACACACACATACACACACCAAGCGTTTTATTCAGGCGTTGAGTTCAGCTTTTCTTAATCGGACAATACATCAATGTCAGGTGCAAGAATGTGTTAAAGCATTAACATAACGGAGCTCTTGGAATATAGATATGTGTGCCGTTAATGAATCAGTCCCAACAATACCACTGAAAACAACATCAAAACTTAACTAATGAACATTATTATGCTGCGCATGACATACAGCCATCCACTGCTTATCCTGGTTTCTCAGGTGATAAATGGTTGGTACCCGTCCATGCAGATGCAAATGTATCAGTAGGGTTCTGTTAATGGTATTAATGTTTCACATGTCACAATACAAAGTCTATTGATTAACTATGTTGGGTGTATTAATAATCTAAATAGTGTCTATCTATTAAGATAAATAGTATGATGTCAGGATGTCATATCATACGTAACATTTCTAATTGGACAATCCTTCCTACATGTAGTGTCTCTAGTGGTCAGCAGATGGCGTGATTGGCTGCTGTTCAGTGTTGCCGGTGTTTCAGGTGGAAATAAACGAGTGATGAGTGCATTATGTTTTTCTTTTCCTCCCTCCTCTCCACCGTCCTCACGCTCCTCCAGGACGACGAGATCAACCAGCAGTCTCAGCTGTTGGAGTCGCTGAAGCAGCAGATGTTGGACCAGGAGGAGGTGAAACAGCTCTCCTTCTTCCCCTCCCTTCCCTTCCTGCGTCTCAGCCCCTCCAGCTGTTCCTGTTAGCACAAACCCAGTCTGACAGCTGATAGCAGACCATTAGTAGCCCTGCAGGAGAGGTCAGAGTGTAACTCACACCGACAACGCAACAGTGGAGCCTTGCAGATTTAACTTTCTTTTTTTTTTTAGCTAGTGCAGAAATGTGTTTTGTAGATCCTGTTGTGAACTTCACTCCCCTTTCAGCTCCTTCCCCTTTCCTCGGCTGAGCATCCCTGTCTTATCTTTGCTCCCTATCCTCACCTGTAGCTCTTGGGCTCCTCCCGCCTCGACCACGACACCCTGCAGACAGAGCTGAACCGGCTGCTGGCGGAGAACGAAGCCTCCAAGGAGGAGGTGAAGGAGGTGCTGCAGGCCCTGGAGGAGCTGGCCGTCAACTACGACCAGAAGAGTCAGGAAGTCGAGGACAAGGCGCAGGAGTTTGAGGCCCTCAGTGAGGAGCTGAACGAGAAATCGGTACTTTTTATATGAATCCTTTGGAAACGATAGCACCGCTTACGCGTGATAACCTGGTAAGGTTTGTATTGGTTCATGTTCTCATCCACCACCAGAGCTCCTTGGCCTCCATTGACTCTGAACTCCAGAAGCTGAAGGAGATGACCAACCACCAGAGGAAGAGGGTGACTGAGATGATGTCATCATTACTCAAAGACCTGGCTGAGATAGGCATCGCCGTGGGGAGCAACGACATAAAGGTTACCAGCCGTGGTGATGACGCACCGTTTCAAATTCAGAAATATACTAGAAAACTAGGAATAATTCATGATCATAGCAGAGGAACTGAAATGACATGATTTCAGTGATATTACTATAGCAATATCACGCCTGACGACGATTTTTGGGGTTCCAGTGTAGCCAGTGTATATCCGGGTCAAGACTTCCTGGTCATTGCCTACAGTCCGATGACCAACCTGAGACGACGTCTAGTAACAGGTTGTTCATTAGTCGTCAGGTTAAACTCTGTTAACCCTCTGAATCAGAAGCAGTTTTCAGCTCCTGTCACAAATTGACTCACTGTGGCCTCGTTTTTCACAGCAATATACAATATATGCACCTCTGAAGAAACATCGCAACCATGGCTAGAACTTAGTATTGTCGGTTTCTTTTGCTGGTTCTGGTTAGTGCAGACAGTTTTTTTTAATGAGACATGTAAAGGGTTTTTGATAAAATATCAACATTTTAAGCTTCGATTTGGTTGCCTTCTCTGACGGATGCGTTCATCACACATGTTGTGTTCAAGGACCTTCGAAATGTATGTAACATAATGTCTATTTTTACAGCTTCTGGCTGTGATAAACAGTGTAATTATTGCGGTTTTAGAAATATATTTTCAAACCTGCAAGCTTTTTTTTGCTGATTAAAAGCTGTCAGACAATAGTTGAGTTCCCACATGGCGTTTTACCGGCCAACTAGTTAGAGTAGGCTAGATTTAAAAAAAAGGAAAAAAGATGCAACCAAAAACACCAGCTCAGTGTCACAAACTCTTTCCCAATAAAAGTAGCTAGCAACGCTAGCTCTAAAAGTCGCTAAATCTAGGGAGAAAGTCAACAACAATGACAACCCGTCCCTTCAGGTCTCCCTCCAAAGTCACTCCCCCAAATTAATCCCAATGAACATTAAACATGGCTATTGTTAGTACTCACCGTTGTTAAGCTATCAGCTTGTGGAACACTCTGGTGATGCGATGCTCAATGAGTGCATGGGCTGAGTGGACACAGGGAGACAGGCAGGGTGGTAGGTGGGGGAGGTAGACTGGACCGGCCACAACCATCGAGATATTTTTGTTTGTCAGAACCATTTGATTTATTTATTGCTGTCAGGATGTACAGAGAAGTTCAACAAAATATAACAAAAAATGAATTTGAAGAAGATTACCAACCCTAGCTTTAATTGAAAAATGGATCTTCAGATGAATCGGTAATGAAAGTGATTATGAGTTGCAGCCCTAGTTGCCACCACTCTGATGTCTTTTCCATTTATTTTCTATAGATGGGGCTTTCTGCATATTTAGCTGTAATGTTAGTTAGTCGGTGGTTTTGGTTAATCATTGATAGAATTATGCAAAAAAAAGACATTCATTTGAAAGAAACAAAGCATCAAGCACATCCTCGAAGGCCTAATTACTGTTTTCTGACCCGACAGCAACAAGAGAGCAGCGGCCTCATTGACGAGGAGTTCACCATGGCCCGTCTCTTCATCAGTAAGATGAAGTCGGAGGTGAAGACGATGGTGAAGCGGAGCAAACAGCTGGAGAGCTCCCGGGCCGAGAGCACCCAGAAGATGGAGGAGACGGAGATGGAGCTGATTGCCTTCCAGCTCCGAGTCTCCCAGGTAACGGCCGCTGCCTCTGCTATCATGGATACTTGTCACCATAGTGACAAATGTGGCGGTTAGTTAAAATGGCAGATCGTGTTGTTGTCAATCAAACAGCAGCTTAGCTAGTTGACGGGGTTCTTTCATGTCTTTGTTCTGGGTTTAAACTCTGTGTGAGTTTTAATCGTATATGACAGTTTCTAGATTTTCATGTCTTTTTCAATTTGCTGTCGTCGTCCAGCATGAAGCCAAAATCAAGTCCCTAACAGACAGCCTTCAGAATGTGGAGCAGAAGAAAAGACAGCTGGAGGAACATGTGGACTCTCTGAATGAGGAAATAGTCAGGATCAAAGCCCAAGGTGAGCATCAGCCACTATGCCGTCTTTAACGCTCTTCTTGGGAGCATTTTAGCTCGTGATGCCATGTTGAAAAATGTGTTGTACTTAAATCAAAGAGATGAGCCCAAAAGAATCCCCAGGGTGCACTGCGGTTTTCAGAACCAGACCAGTTCAGATGCAAGCAAATCACTCTTGGCATGTTTATAGTGCAGTTTTCGTGATTACTATTTTAGCTTTTTTCGTAATATCTCTTTTTAAAAATCTCCGACAATCTTTAAAAAACCCATTATTGGTAAAGATAGTATTTCTGAGTTCTTTTTTTTTTTTTTTACAAAAGCTATTCATTGTTTAACTATAAGTAACTATAATAACTTATAAGGAATGTTATTCCATTTTATATTTGTTGAAATGATTGTTTTAGTCATTGATGAGGTAAATCCAGGCTATTCAACACAGACTCATTAGAACACAATAACACAATGACAATTGTGGACATGCACATCTTCACGCCAACATGTGAGCCTTTATTTCACTTTGTGGAGGTAAATCAAAGCAGATGTGTTCTTTCGCTGTAAACTGACATCTCTATTGTTTGATAGAGACTCAAAATGTAAAAGAAAATGAAAAAAATGTAAAGAAAACTAACTTTTCCACTGCTTTTCCTGGTAATGATAGTGATACCTTATCAGCTTTACTCTTTCCAGAGAAAGTCAACACCATGGAGAAGGAGAACGAGATCCAGTCTGCCCATGAAGTCAAGGTACGGCGTCACTAAAGAGTTGTCCCATACAGGCGCGGTCTCCAGCCTCTGCATTGTGACCACAGCTGTGTGCTGCTTGTGTATCTTCAGGACGCGGTGGAGAAGCAGATCCAGTCTCACAGACAGACCCATCAGAAGCAGATAAGCAGCCTGAGAGACGAGCTGGACAACAAGGAGAAGCTCATGACAGAGCTGCAGGAGTAAGACAACAACACCACCAAAACACTTTCGCTCTGTAAATGTGACGTAGAGCTTGCGTACTGATTCTGTTGCCGACTTGTGTGTGTGTGTGTGTGTGTGTGTGTCTGTAGTCTGAACCAGAAGATCATGCTGGAGCAGGAGAGGCTGAAGGTGGAGCATGAGAAGCTCAAGGCTGCAGACCAGGAGAAGAGCCGCCAGCTGCAAGAGCTCACGTAACACCTCTACGTGTAGTTAATGCCCATTGTTTTACCGTAATACCACATGCAACAGGTTAACACCCGTTTTGCATTGTGCAGGGCGTTGCAGGACAGGCGGGAGCAGGCCAGACAGGACCTGAAGGGACTGGAGGAGACTGTGGTCAGTTATCGGCGCGTCCATTTAAACCTGTGTTCCATTAGAGGGTGACTTCACCTTAATTAGAAAAAAAGCTTTGGTTTTATTTTAAATACAATGAATAGAATTTTTCAATTTTGGAATTGACAAAGTGACAGTTGAAAATATTCAACTGCAACATAGGAATAGAGGATAGAGGATAGAGTGAAAAACTGATTTTGTTCATTGTGCTGTTGAGGTACACTGTTCACCCACAATGCAATGCACAAAGGATAAATTCTAATGAATGCGGATGGTAGTAATACAACTTCAGTGACACCTCTGAGAAAAAACATATATTAGCAAGTTAAAATTCCAAAATGATTGTAAAAGGATTATTACAAACCAATACCTGTGCAACCATCGTGAGTCAATGTAGAATACAAACATCACTTTAGGGAAAAGGCAAATTATCTTCAAATTGTTACAGTAAAGTAGAATTCTTTGTTTACATTAACTGGAGTCATTTCATGTGAAAATCCAAAAAGTATCACTTTGAAGCAGCAGTATCACCTAGATGTGACGTGATATCATGCCGAGGATGGCTATTATGTTCATGGGTGGATTACGAGACGATGGGCTCCTGGGATCAGACATGCAAAAAGCCCCATCACCTCTCCCACATAGGAGCAAGGCATTGCCTGATATTAGACGGGCAGATTCAAAAGTCTGAACCTAGGCAGAGCAAGACACACAGACTTATAGTTATTTTTTGTTGTTGTTTTGTGTCTATTTGATGTTGTTACGCATCTCTCTGTGGTTACGCATGTCTTTGTGATCATTTCTGTGTCTCTTTGTAGTTGCTTTGTGTCTGTTTTTGGTCGTTTTTCCCCTTTTTATAGTCGTTGTAAATCTCTTTGTTGTCTCTTTGTGTCTCTTTGCAGCTGTTTGCATCTCTTTGTCATTGTTTGGATTTTTTCTGGTCATTTTGAGTCTCTTCCTTTTGTTACGTGTCTGTTTGAGTGACATTTTGTAGGTGACGGTCAGGGGGGCCCCTGACTATTTGGGCCCCTAGGCCTGTGCCCTTCCCCACACTTGTGATAGGGGGGAAGCAGAATTAAGGAAAACTCAAAACCTGGACAAAATGTGGGTTTGGGTGAATAAACTCTTTAATGTCTCCGAACAGTTGTTTTTTTTTGTAACTGTGTTGTCTTGCCATCACAAGGCCCGAGAGCTGCAGACGCTCCACAACCTCCGGAGGCTTTTTGTCCAAGACCTGGCCACTCGAGTGAAAAAGGTAAAAGCCCCGACAGTACGTAGATATCCTCCTGTTCTCCTGAAGCTGCTCATCGCTGTGATTGGGTTTCACGAGGTTTGTTTGTGATAGCGTGATATCATATGAGCTCTCGTTGCCTCGACCACGACATTTACCTGGAATGAGATAAACACAGCCATGCACCGGCTGCACTCCCATTTAATTTGCACCGTGATGAAATTTTAATGAATCCAGGGAACACAACAGAAAGCATCTGCAATAAGTAGGCCATCTGATTCTTCAAAGGTAGCAGCTGTAAATTAGGGACCCAGGCTCTCGGCGTGGCGCTCGTCTCCAGCCCTCAGGCTGAGGCTTGATGAGGTACACAAAGGCAAATCAGTCTTTTCTCCGAGGACAGAGGCTAAGCCGTGGTGCTGTACCCCTCTTAAATACCTGCTTATCATCTAATTTAGCCACAAATGGGATGCTTTGGATTCAGAGGTGTTGGTTACAGATTTTGAATATCGCTGGGTTGGGAGATCTGAACAAGTCAGCTGTAGCAGATAAATAAATGCAGACGTAAAACATGGATTGAATAAAGATGTGTGTTGGGCTTCATTAGAATGCTAAGATGAACTCAGACGACGCAGAAAGCAGCGTCGCCCAGAAACAGAAGATCTGCTTCCTGGAGAGCAACCTCGAGCAGCTCACCAAAGCTCACAAGCAGGTAAAGATATGTAGTAACACACGATTACCACAATGCTTCTCACCAGATTTTGTGTCTAAAGGGTACATGCTCTCTGCGTCCTGTCCCTTTCGTGTCCCTCTTTGTGTCATCTGTAGCTGCTACGGGACAACGCCGACCTTCGAGGTGAGCTGCCTAAACTGGAGAAGCGCCTGCGGGCCACCGCTGAGCGGGTCAAAGCCCTGGAGGCGGCACTGAGGGAGGCCAAAGAGAACGCAGCCATCGACCGAAAGCGCTACCAGCAGGAGATGGAGCGCATTAAGGACGCTGCCAAGCCCAAAAACATGGGCAGGAGAGCCTCCATAGGTAGGTGGACACACATACACACTCATATATGGGACATATCTTGCACAGGACTGAAAATCCTGAAAATGTGGTGATATGTACGTCAATATTCTGAAAAACTATACACATAAATTCCGTATATACGTTTTTGCAACGAGTCAAAAGAAATTTTGGGAAATATGCAAATTTTCTTTCCTGCTTAGAGTTGGATGAGACCATCTTAGCCTCTTAGCAGGGGGAAACAGCCTGGCTCTGCCCTTTTTCTTTAAATTCAAACAAAGAAATGAGAACTGTATGTGATGATGAACCTGCTCTCTGTATGTGACCCATATTATCTCTCTGCGTCCGACCCAGCTAAGCCCATCAGACCAGGCCAGTTGCCGGGAGCCTCTCCCATTAACACCAGTGTCAACAGGTCCAACCTCATCCAGAACAACCAGCCCGCCGGCATCAAGGGAGGAGGCAGCAATAGGTGAGAGGAGAATACACCTTCTTCAGAGTCTGTATATTTATTCTTCTGTAATCGTTACCCAGTTAAATTATAATGGACTTTATTTGTCCCCTTGGGGAAATTACATTTTTTCAATCTTCTATTTTTCTTGGTTAACACACACACACACACACACACACAAACAGGAACATGCATCAACGTGACGAGATGTCAGAATGATGGGTTGCCGCAGCCTTTTGGGGTTCTCTGCCTTGCTCGAGGGCATCTCGGCAGTGACCAGGAGGCAAACTGGCACCTCTCCAGACCCCGGTCCGCACTCCGTACCTGGTCCGTGTCGGACTTGAACCCCTACCCTTCGGTTCCCAAGCTACTGCTGTCCAAGACTTCCAAAAAGACAACATGTAAATTGCTTTGCATTCCTTTTCTTTTCTGGTTTCCCTTCAAGCTGCTGAGGACGAAGCACAGTCACCCAAACAACTGGCCAAAGCTCCAGACTCCAAATATTGAACTTTTATCTGGAAACACTGCACCAGTCTTCCAACATCAAAGTGTGTATATACTGTATATAAGTATGTCATGTACTGTGTAGCCTTTCAAGCCTATGGCTCTACAAGAAACCAAACCACATAAGTGCCTTGTAAAATCAACACATAATGTGTGACGTTGCTCTGATGATAGCAACTTACTAAGTTATGAGCCCAAAGTATCAGACCTTAATCTGTCCCTAAACATAAGAAGACACTACTGTCATGGTGTACAGTAAAGGGAGAGTACTGAACCTTATTCTCTATGCTTTGCTTGTAAGGATTCTCCTTTTAGGGGATTCCTTTGGTTGTTTTTTATCCATCCATTTATGCATGCATTTACTATCCACTAATCCGGGGACGGGTCGCGAGGGCAACAGGCTTAGGGGGGAATGCCAGATGTCCCTCGTCCCAGCGACGCTTTCCAGCTCTTCCTGGGGAACCACGAGGCGTTCCCGGGCCAGAAGAGCTATATAATCCCTCCAGCGTGTTCTGGGTCTACCATGGTGCCTCTTACCAGTTGGACGTGCCTTAAAAACCTCCAAAAGGAGGCATCCAGGAGGCACCCTGATCAGATGCATAAACCACCCTTTTGACACTGAGGAGCAGCCCGAGCTCCCTCTGGATGTCTGAGCACCTCACCCTATCTTTAAGGCTGAGCCCAGCCGCCCTACGAAGGAAGCTCATTTGGGACGCTTGTATCCGCAATCACATTCTACCAGTCACTACCCAAAGCTCATGACCATAGGTGAGGGTCAGAACGTACATGAACTGGTAAATCAGGAGCTTTGTTTGCCTTCCTGCTCAGCTCCCTCTTCATCTTACGGGCCAGTACAATGCCTGCATCATGCCACATGCACCGCCTGTCCATCTCACGCTCCATTTTACCAATACTCAGGAACCCTCCCTGAGGTCCCCAAATTGGACACCCCACAGAAATCCTGTCCATGAAAATCCCAAACAGAACAAGGGACAACCCTGGTGGAGGCAAGCACACACTGGAACTGTGTTTGACTTTGTGCCGAGTATACCAACACAGCTGTCACTTTGGTCATACAAGGACCGGAGGGTTTGTAGCAACAACTCCGGGTGCCCCGTATTCTCAAAGTACCCCTCACAGGATTGCCTGCGGGACAAGGTCATAAGCCTTCTTCAAGTCCACAGAACACTTGTTGACTGGATGGGCAAACTGCCATGACACCTCCAACAGCCCTGCAATGGTAAAGAGATGGTCCACTGTTCCATTGGTCCAATGGTCCATTGCTCTTCCTGGATCTGAGCTTTGACAATTGTGATTATTTAAGCACACTCTCCGGGTGAACCACCACTCTAAACTGCCACGCCACAGGTACTGTCCCCGACCGCCAAGCAGCACAGAAGAGGCGTGTCAGCCAAGACAGCCCAACAATGTCCAGAGCCTTCAGCATCTCAGAGCAAATCTCTGTCCTGGCACCGATGATATTCTCACCAAAACCTTCGAGCAGCAGCCTCCACAATGGAGGCTTTGAACATGGCCCACTCAGAATCCATGTCCTCTGCCTCCCTAGGGATCCACAAACATTTCTAAAGATCCTGTGGACAGGAGCCTTTGCCGTTCCCAGTTCACCCTCACTAAAAATGTGGGTTTACTAGGTCTGTCCCAGAGCCTCCCCTGGCATCTGATCCAACTCAGCAACAGCTGGTGACCAGTTCACAGCTCTGTTACTCTCTTCACCTGAGTGTCCAAGACATACGGCCGCAGATCTGATGATTAGACCACAAAGTTGATAATCGATCTTTGGCTGAGGGTGTTCTGATACCAAGTAAACTCATGAACAGCTCTATGCCGAACTGCTGTTTGGTACATAATCACAAACAAGTATCAGCACTTCTAGGTCCCCGCCTTTGCTTGCCGTCCAGCTCACAATGCACTCAACCGCAATGCCGATCCCTGCGAGTGGTGGGTTACCAGAAGATATTTCCCTAAACAACACAGCTCCCAGGGTCACGAACCCCTCCACTACGTTAAGGTAGTGATTCACTGTTTTTTTGACTGTACTTATCATAAACACCAGAAACCCTTCTGCCTATACATCATTGTTATGCGCAGATTACTGTAATAAACTGATTTAGACATTGAAAAGCGTATTCAACCACATATTGGTACATAATGATGCTTCAGTTTAGTCGAGTAAGAACTGAGCGACACAATATTTTATCTGAACAACTCACTTCTGTACACCTGTAAAGCAAGTGATGCGTGCTCTGCCTTATTTTTTGACGAATTGGCTTTCCGTATCTCTAAAAGCCTTTACTTCCACATCTTGTCTCTCGGCTCAGGGCAGGAAGAGCACTGGGAGTGGGTAGATACAAATGTAATTTATGCCTGATAGCTGCAGGCAAGAGTCCACTTATGATCACTTTGTTTGAAAAGCATTAATTATGTTTTGTTTTTAATGTAGCTAATGAATCCAGACTGAATTTCCAGTAGGAAAGTGGATGATTGATACTTACCCTGTAACACTCCTGACAAGTGCAGTGGCATCCTAGTGACATCCTATACAACCCTGTGTTACATAAGGACAGTAAATGACCATTGAGTCCTTGAATCTTATTTTTGCACAGAATGTAAAGTTAAAGCTTTCAAATAAAAAATGACTGAACTGAAAACTTCTGAATTAACCATTTTTCTCCTTGAACTAAAGGCACCATTAAATGTTTTATTGAAATGAACCTGAGGTGTTACTGATGACTTATAGGGAAAATGTATGTGATCTTATGTGGATGTCATATCAGTGTTGGTGGTAAATGTGGTCAATTGAAGTAATAAATTCCTCAGTGCGTGCTATATTGACCCAGAAAGCTGATTTATCTTGCTTGTGGAGCCATGCTGGCAGTGCCTACATGTACCAGGATGCATTGCTTGCAAGCATCTGGTGCCCAGGGCCCTCACCAGGAGTGTTCTGGCTGACTGAAGTCAAGTTCTTTCCCTAGAGATATACATTTAAAGTGGAAACCTCATTGTGGTTAATTTATTTACCTTCATGAGAGGATTTGAAAAGAGTCAGATAACTGTGTTCACATCATTAATATTATGGGTCTTAAGTGTTGTCCAGATAAACACTGCATCCTAAACACGTTTATTAGGATGCTAACTTGTAGAGGTGGGTTAAAGGTTTTGGAAAATAAATAGAACGTCTTAAAACAAATTTGAATGAAAATAAATTAATCACTTTATCAGTCCTTAAATACTGGAAGAGACTGAAATCAACAAAGCTCACGTCTGCCACTTCCGTCCTTACACCAGCAGGGTGTGCTTTTACACAATGCTAATACACAATGAGAAGAGATTAAACGGCACCGCAGACGCTCATACATTATTCTGAAATAATGTAAACCTGGAGTTATATAGCTCGAGGCTAATTCCAGCCTCTCTGTGGTCTGAGACTACAGACTGTATTCCTGGATCATCCGAGCACTAAATCATTCATGACCCTGTTTGGATGGTGAGACTCCCCGCTGTGATTTCCCGATAGAGCTCGGCTGAGGAGAGGAGGGAGCATCTTGACATGTTTATCCTACACATTTGAACAATGTGAAAAGGTTTCAAGATTAGGACATTGAAAACCCCATCAAGTAATGAGAAGCAATGAGGGTAAAGCCATTCTTCTTCTTACAATATATATATTTTTAGGGACGAATTTTTAGAGCGAAGGTGAAATGTAAACTATTCCAACTTCGATGGAGTTTCAGGGGAACCGTCGTCTATCAGCGCTGACAGACGTGTGGGGTGGGAGCGACAGATCAGCGTCTGCTGGGTTAAAGACCACAACTGCGCCAAGCTCGACGGAAACACGGTGACTAGACTCGGATTTTACTGGAATTTGCCTTCAAAATAAAACAAATTTGTCAAAAGAAGGTAACCTGTGCGCGCACGGAAACAATGTCGTATTATAATGACAACATTTGATCACATATGGAGACAATAACTTTAAAATACATTATAGCACCATTTATAGTTCTGGATGACACCAGGCTTTAGGGATGCATTCAACAATCTAGAGTCGACAATGTAGAAAAAAATCAAATCCCTGCACTGTTTAAAATAGGCTATATACTATGACCAACGTTGTTGACGCCTTTTAAATTGCCATTCATGTGTGTTAAGACAACAATTATCGTAGTGAATTTGATCATTTCAGCCATTTTACTTGATTGTTTTTATATATATTTAAAGACACTGTCATGCTTACATTGAATTAAAAATATACATTATCCCTCCACGCACAAAGCTTCCAGTTTCCCCTTAAATATACTTAACTGATGTAGCATATTGGGAACGCTATGACCAAAGTGGCGTCCAAAAAACAACAAAAAAAGAAATACACGTTTTTTGTATTTCATTCATTATTTTCAGCTGCTCTTCTGTAATTCCAAGTACCAAACGGCAAAAACACGCAAACCGGGTGCGTCAATTAAAGCTTTTAGTTTTTTAATCGTGACCGGATATGCGGTGTATTGCCGCAGCGAGCTTGACCGCGTGCAGAGAGGCGGGGGATTGCGAACAGACCGACAGACTAGAGGTCCGCTGCGGAATAAGTCGGAGCAGCCGACGCTGAAAAAGGTGGGGAAAAGTTGCTCCTAACTACCTCTACGGTCGACGCAGACCACGGGAGATACGCGACTGGAGTTTGTTTAAAGGTCAGTATGTTTCATTTTTGTGTAGGGCTTTTTTTAAAAATTGTTCCCCGTCGCCTGGTCAGCGCGAGGCTATTGGCTTCTGTGGGAGTTACTTTGTTGCTATGCACGCTGTTGCAGACTGGAGGGTTCGTGTCCGAGTGAACCTGCAGTGCTTTTTTGTCCAAAGCGCAGAGCCTCTGGGAACTTGTCCCACAAATGTCTCCCGCCGGTAAAACAACCGAAATGAGAACGTTGTGTTTGGCTCGGGGTTTGTTTAGCGGCGGGGTAATTCTGCATTCCACGTGACAGCATCAGTCTCTGTGTGGCACGCACCTACAGATATGGTTGAGCTTATGTTTTCTCGCGGAGTGTTTTGGGCGATATTGGTCCCCCGTTCGGAGGGTCGGCGCCGTCTCCGGGTAAGGAGCGTCCCTGCCCTTCCCTCGCTCCTGGGAATCCTCCGCAGTGTCGACTCGGAGTCCCTTTGTTGTGAATGCGCATGGATTAAACTCCTTTTGTGTTGTATTTCTGCAGTCCGTGGGGCTTGAAGGGACCCTGCCCCCCACCTATGCCCCCCCCCCCCTCCTTTCACCGTCACCCACCATGCTCTCACCGCTCAGCCCCCCCGCCCCCCTCCCACGATTTATAGCCCCAAGCAGCTTGTTGTCATGGCTTTTCCATCGCATAATTACGAAAGAATGGCATTTTTCATGCATCTCACATCCACGCATGCAACAGACAACCCCGCATAGATGGAGAGAACTGCAGCAGCACATGTTGGAGTGGATGCTGCTCGGCCACATCTGTTTTGAATGAAGCACAGGGGACAAAGGCAGTCCGGGTCTCGGGGTGTTCTGCTGCTGGTCTGCAGATGTAGATGCAGACAAAAGCACAGGTCGTGATCTCTGTGTTGACGCATACCACCTTCTTTTTGTTTCTCTTTCTCTGCCAGCTACACATCCTGCTATGTGACAGTGCTTAGCCATGATGCCATTTAAACACAAGCGTGTTATGAAATGAATGACACGTGATTTCATCACGTCGCTGTCATGAGGATCAAGGGGCTCAGACACTGTTTAATTAGCATTTTCTTCACCATTAGGACGTTTCCCAGGGAACCACTTCTGTCATCACATTTCCGGTTACTGGTTAAGGTTTTAAGAATTACACATCTCTCTCCACAGGTAAAATAGAATCACGTCTGCAAACGACACAATCTGCAGAATTTACACAACAATCAATATCATGACAAATCAGGTGCAGTTGTTTTAAAAAGTTGATTTAAAGATTCTGATGAACAAATGAGACAAGAACATACTGTACAGTAAAACCTGATGGTTATCATGAACTGATTGTCATTGTCGCCTTGGGCCCCACTTTGAAAATTACTGATCGATTCCTGAATAGTAAAAAAGAAAAGAAAAAAGGGACAGTGGGGCTTTGTTCCATATAAACAGATGGTCGTCGTTCAGTCTCAGGGCGGTGCTGAGCGCTGCCAACCTTTTCTTTTTTCTTTTTTTTTTCTACACATGATCGTCATCCTTTGAATCTCTGCAGAGCAACAAGTTGGCCCGCACTCTCCCCGGAGACTTCACTTCACCCTGACACCATGCGGCGACAGGCGATTCTATTGCAGCAGAATTTACTCTCCCGTGTCCTCCTGCCAGGACCCCGAGACGCCACAGCAGTTCAGAGCGGGAGAGGGAGAGAGGGGGAGAGTGGGGAGTGTAGTTGTAAATTTCTGCTGTATTGTGCTTGAGGAGACAGTTTCAAATGGTGTTTGTGAAAAGGTGAGTGATGGTGCGCTCGATCTCCAGAGAGACAATCAAAGTTATGTCACAGCTGATTATTTAGTGTCACATGCTTGCTTTGTCTGTCTGGTAATCAGTTCTGTGGCGCTGTGGGGACTGTGGAGTGGCTTGGTCATACACTGGTGTATATTTGGGAGCCTTTATCTTTTTGGATAAGTGTCTCCAACTCCGAATGCTAATGATATGAAGAGGACAGTTGCTGCAGATAGAGTTATCTTTGGACTAACTTAACAGCGTGACGTTCTCACTCTCCGGCACCGTCATGTCACTTACTGCAGGTTTTTATCCTTTATCTTTAGAATGCAGCGCACACAGCTTCAACACACCGGAAACACGGCCTGTATTTACTCTAGCGCGGCAGTCTTCATGCAGCATCGTTGATAGAGGGCCACTATCATGTGCGTGACCGGGAGCTCCGACAGACTACATCTCTGGCACCTCTGGGGATGGTGTGAGCTGTAGATTGTGACCATGTGGCGTTACACAAGGATTTGTGACTCACCACACAAACTAAATCAGACGGTAACGGTTCCTTGAGAGACAGTCATTCACAAAGGCTTGGGCTGGACATGCGTGTGTGTGTGTTGACGTCATGGCTGAAGCTGGTATTGGGGCAGGTTTGGACTGGCCTGCTGTCGGACACGCACGCACGCACGCACGCACGCACGCACACACACACACACACACACACTAAATGCCCTTGCGTGATGCAACACTGTGTGTTTCATGGTGTTGAAACCGATGGAACAGTTTAAGTCCATTATGAAAAAGCAGCCCAGCTCTCATGGGCCCAGACGGCTCTCACCGTCGTAGATCTATTCTGGGTGTGTAGCTGTCAGTCTGAGCTCCAGAGCCTGTGTACATATTCCTCTACATAGGGACGGACCCCTTATAGATTCAGCGGCGTGTTCTAACGCCTCACTAAAAGCACCTGCTTTTACCGCCAGGATGTCAGTCCACGGCAGTGGCGGCGGGGGCGGCAGCTATTTCAGGGAGGAAGAGGGAGAATTTGATATGAGGGGAGCTCGGTAGCAGCTTGTCTGCCATGGGAGCGTCCCGGTATTTATTTAGACTAATCGACGATGGGAGACTCTCTGGAAGACGGATCAATGACGGGCCTCGTTCCGGGATAAACCCTGCAGGAATGGCGAGGGCCACAGCTGTCCCCTGACACGGGATCACTCGAAGCTTTTTACAGGTTTCTAAATTGCATCTGCATTAATGAGTAATGATGCCAAACTGCAGAGCCGAACTCCACAAAAAGACACTCACTCTTATTTTTGGAAGCATTCTCTGAGGGAGTGCAAGCTCCGGGGAGTCATTGTAGTCTGTGGATTGCGTGCAGGATCTTGGGGGTCACGTTGTCATCAGCTTCAGCTCTGCGGAGGGCGATCGGGTTACGGGCTGGATATCCTTAGCAGTGGTGTCGGTTACTAGAGCACTCAGGTTTGACTGTCTGTTTTGGTTTTGGGTGATCACAGGGAGGGTTAGTCATTCGGTGATCTTTATTCGACTCACCAATGTCTGTCTGCTGGGGGAATCGTGTCATAATGAGTGTGTTACAGCAGTAGCACTTTGCGGTTGTGGTAATCAGTTGAGTAATACCTCGGGGTGTGACCCGCTGGTAGGTTTGTAGGATGAAATGTAAGCATGTTGATGCGGTTTTTGCAGGTGAATGGTCATGTGTCGAAGCTTGCTGAAGGTCTTGCACCTTTAAAAAATACAGCTTGTGACATTTAACGGTCTGTCTTGTCTCCCGCAGCCCAGCAGTTCCCACCCCCCCCCCCAGTCAGACATGAGGAGTCCCCCAGGCCTGGGTCGCTGAGCAGCTGAGGTCAGAGTTCAAGTGCGCGTTCCGGCAGCCATGGCCGACAGGGAGGGGCCGCCCATCGCCCCGGGCCAGATCTACATCGAGGTGGAGTACGACTACGAGTACAATGCCAAAGACAAGATGGTGGCCATCCGCCAGGGAGAGTGCTACATGCTGGTGAAGAAGACCAATGAGGACTGGTGGCAGGTGAGGAAGGAGGAGGGCACGAAGGCCTTTTACGTGCCGGCGCAGTACGTCCGGGAGGTGCGCAGGGCGCTCATGCCCCCCCAGAAGCCCACTTTGAGGGCCAAGCCCACCGTTTTGGATATCTGCCGGGCATCCAACGAAAACCTCAACAGACCCCAGCCGGAAATGTCAAGCTTTGGGCGCCCGTCGCCTTCCTCCACCCCGTCGCCATCCTCTGATCGCGTCACGCCGCCGGTCCTGTCCAAGGACGCCAACCATAACGTGGGGAGTCCCCTCCACTGCAAGGTGGTGGCTGAACTGGTGCTTCTTCACAACAACAACAACCATCACCCCGCCAACAATTCCACGTTGCCAAGGACTCGGGCAGACTCGCCTCCGCTCAAAGTGGGGAACAACCACGACAAAAGTCCGGACAGCGGTAAGGCCTCCCCACCAGGCGACCTGTCGGGAGATCGGCTGAACAAGCTCCATAACGACTCGGAGTCTGGGGATGAGCTGAGCAGCAGCTCAACAGAACACATGCAGGTAAGGTGCTACTTAAATCTGTTTAGAAATGGCGTCCTGGTAGAATAGATATCCACACACTTAAATCTATGCAGAGACCACTTTATTTTTAGCTTTCGGTCTAAAGGACCTTCATCAGAGCATACATGGTTCAGCCGAAATGGCAGGTGTAGAAGCAAACAAGTCACATCCTACAAGGATCGGCTTCATCGGTCAATGCATGGCAGCTCCTTGGAGACAGGACATTTGGAGTACAGGCGTTGGTGTTGTCCCTCTTTGTGCATTCCTTTCCTTTCTTCTATTCTCCCTGATTCATTTCCCACCATGTGCTCATCCCCCCCCCCCCTCTTCGGTCGGCTGCAGATAACCGCCGCTGTCCCCATCAGATTCTGTCATATTGGGCGCGCAGAGATTGCACGCTCTTCTCTCTTCGTCTCTTACCGAGCTGCATTCGTTCATCAGCCCCTACAGCGCTCTACCTCCAAACAATTTTGCCTCATTTGCCAGATTTGACGAAAGTGGCAACAGTTGCAGGTCCTTATTAAAATGCTTCTGTTGCCCTTGAAGCGTATTTTGTCTGGCTTGTACAGATGTGCATATTTTTTGGGGGGTGGGCCGTTGCACTTGGGTCATTACAGACTAAACGGTGTGTTCCCAGCTTCACTGTTAAATGGAGGGTTCTGTAATTGTCTTCAGGTACATTTAGTCCAAGGAAATGCCACAAATGCAACTGCTTGGACGTGTAGTTTTGTAGCGCTACAGGAATGCATTCAACGGTATTATCACACCAAAAACGAATGCATTGCGGCAGATAATCTCTGCAAGGGGTCTGGTATCTGTATCAAGTGACTAAGCGCCATGCAGGGATCCGAACTTCCTGTTGCCCCCCCCCCCCCCCCCCCCCCCCCCCCCCCCCGATGAAAACGCCCAATAAATCCTCTCCCTGTCCCTGCAGTCCCCAGGTTGATAACTCGGGCCTCCTCCCACCCTCCGTGATATCTGTCTCATCACTCAGAGCCAGGAGAATGGAGCGGGTGGAGGGCTGCAGCCTCCCTCGTCTGCAGCGGAGGTAGATCAGAGTAGAAAAAAGAGATTTTCCTTCAAGAGCCACCGCTCTTCCCGGGGCCATTTTTGGGGCGCCTGTAGCTAGGCAGGGTCAGCTTGTTTCGAAGGCTGCTTGTGTTCTTTGTTCCACAGGCTGCAGCAGCCTTCCTCCACCACCACCACCACGGAGTGAACAAAGAGAGACGGGCTTGAATGGAAAGTAGGTCATATCTGCTGAGGATCAGTCTGTAGCCCCCGGTCGCCCCGCCGTGGGGACCACTGCGCTTAGTGTGAATGCCATGTGTGATGTGCCACGTGAGGGAAAAGAAAAGTGAGAATGGAAGCACACCAACACAGTTCACAACTTCAGAGCCCCCACATGCGGGACGGCTAAATGGTTTATGGGTCGGAATTGACAGGCCTCCAAAAGCCCCCCCCCCCCCATCAAGGAGAGAAAATAGTTGTTTTCCGTGTTGCCTCTCGCCTCTGCCGACCTTTTTTTGAATTCATTTCACGCTTGTCAAATCACATGGGCCAAAATAAACACACATTTCACTCTCGGCCATTTACATTTGCATGGGCAGCTCTTTGGAGTGTCTTTTTGTGAGGCTGCAGTCGTGCTGGAAGGGCGGATAAGAACAGACGGCAGACAGGATTCAGCCTAAAATTCCCCGTGAAGCTCAGCGCCGTCTGTGGTCGCCGGGGCAGGTGGAACCGACTCCCTCTGTCTTTGCGATGTTGTTTTAGTTTGTCCTGTTTGGCCTGTTGCCAGGCAAGTGTTAAAAAAACATAAATTTCTTTTATCTCCCCTACTTCCACTGGTTCCTGTCATTGCAGGGGTGCAGACAAACTGGGCCTGAGAGAGAAGAGAGAGTAGAGAGAGAGTAGGGCTGGCCAAAATCTTCTGTCCTGATTATAGGTCATTTCATATCTTGATAATGATATATATCCCAATATAGCATGTTTACGGTTAGGTCAATAAATAAATAGTCTATATGAAATAACCACATGACATAAATGTAAAATAAATGTTATAAGTGAAATTACAGAGAAAAGAAATACACAAGCCATACACTGACTGTTTACATGCATGCACACACATACAGAGTAATACCGTTTGATTTAACTGAGTTTAATCATATTTTTGAAGAAAGTTGAGTTGTATTATACAGAGCTTTTCACAGACAAAAAAAGTCACAAAGTGTTCAACAGAGCAGAAATTTAAAAGCATAAAAAACACAATGTGGCCATAGGGCCAATAATTTACATATACACATAGAAGAGCATATTGTATGTGCTTGTATCAATGAATACTAGATTCAAGAGCCAAGGAAATCTGATTCATCGGTTGTCTTTTTAACAAAACTGTATCTACAAAAAGATTAATGAGAATCCCCTAAATTAAAGTATTAGGTAAGTGTGAACAAGTAATTCAGAGTATGACTGAACCTGATGCGTCAAATAGTTCCCTCATAACGACATGAAACAAAGATTCATGTTTCCATCTTCAGCCTCCCCTCCGCAGACGCATTGAGCCGCCGGATGAACGTGCGTATGGCTAGATGGATGGATCTGTGAGGAGGGATTTGTCGCTGACATGCTTCCTCTCGAGTGCCAGCTGGCCCCCCTCTTAATTGATTAGATCTGATCCCGGGGTGTCGATTAACGCCTCTGCGTCCCTCCGTGTGTAATTCGCTTATCTCAGGGGCTCCGGCGGCAGCGAAGCGCGACGGTCCACTCCCCCCGCCTCCCTGGCACTTCGACGGGCTGCTTTGGTTTGTGGTCACACAGCCCCCCCCCTCTAAGAGCACTATGCTCCTTAGGGATTGGCAAAATAAACCTCTTTTCCTCACTTCTCAAGAACCTGTCAGTGGGGTAGAGTGTTTATTTTCTTGATAGAACGTGGCAAACCATATGATTTAGGAGGCTGTGTTTCACCCAGGCACAGTGGCTTTCTCTGCAGCCGTTCGTGTTTTTTAAGACGCTTCCTTGTTGCCTATTTTCAAATTCAACAGCAAAACATGACCACACAGAGCCCCAGTTGCCACATATTTTTAAGTCTTTGGGAATACTCGCGTCTTCTTAAGAGCGGGCAGGGTCGAGACTTGAAACGGACCCCTTTTCTTTCCCAAAGTTTAGTAACTTAATGAGCGGATGAAGGCTGCTCTGTGGGATTGTGTGAGAGGCCAGATTGTTGTTGTCTCTCTCTGAGCTGTGTGTGTCACCGAGGGGGGAAGATGTGGCGAGGGCCCCCGGACGCGTTTGTGTCTGTGGCTTCGTGTCCACGGAGCCAGCGAAGGGCCGCCCTGTGCTCACTCACGCTCTGATTAGAAAGACCTTGAGAGGCCTTCACCGTTTTCACACCATCACACTCCAAACAAGGTATCAGCCACCAAGGAGGACCCACCCCCACCCCCACCCTTTCTTTCACAACTCCAGACACATTTATCTTGTTAAGTAACTCCTCGTAGCACTAACGCGCGGCGCTCCGTGTTAACAATAAAAACCAGTAATTCCCCCGGAGATTACAAGCTGGATCAGTCGCTCCCCCGAAAATAAGCCGCCTTCCATTCCTGTTTCACAGAAAATGTCCTGGAGAGGTCGGCTTTAAGGATGCCCGCAGTCACAATGACATAACCGGCTCGTAAATGCATCCGCACGGATCCTCGAAGGGTTTGGAAAACAAAAGGAAACAGCTGAGTGGAGGCCAGAGTCTGTCTGCCTTCAACCTGCTGTGTGGTCGTCCTGCTAGCTGGCGGGGAGGGGGGGGTGTGGGCGCAGCTAGACAGGGACAAAGTGCCAGGACCCTGAGCCCTGACAGAGCCACAGTAGTCCCCGTGGGACGGAGAGGGGACAGGAGGCCAGACAGATATGTTGTCATTTTTGGGTGACTGTGGAGATTCGTCGTGGCCCAGGACGGCCGCCACGAGCGAGATGAATGACTTGAAAGGGCGACGTTACAAGGCCGCCATGGATCGCTCATCCTTTCTTTCATGCGTGTGCTTTTTGTCTTTTGCTAAGTTGTGTGTTTGCGGACTTGTGCAACAGAGCAAAGGCTGAGAGTGCACAGGGGGGGGAGGGGGGCTCCAGCAGAGCGTTGAAATAGACTGCTGCGTAGGCGTGGCTGGGCCTCCTAAGGGCACTTTGAATATGTATTCACTCCTAGAGAGGTTTGATGGATTGAACTGCTGCTATTTTGGGGCGGTGAATCAGATCTTTATTGTCCAGTGACGCGGGTTTTCTCCCACGTGACGCAGAATGTGTGTATTGTTCATTTGAAGGACAGCGCCGTGGCTGTTGAGGGAGCCTTTGTCACGCACTTGAGCGTCTCGGGAAAGCTCTTAAGTTTACAGGGCAGAAACGACCTCCTGTTCCCGAACATCCCAACGCCGCAATAACCGGCTAATTACATGTCGTGCTAAATGCATTCTTTGCCCGCGGAGGCCAAAATATTTAGCTGCAGAGCAATTTCCAAATAAGCTGAGATCCCTTTGAAGTTAGAAGGTCCGCGCTCCTATTACATAATGGCCCAGTAAATACCACCGAGTGTGAGCAGTGCTGTAAAGTGCAACCGGGTCCCGTGTGCCGTGCCCTGTAATTCTGGAGCTGCACCGAGAGTCTTACTCCCGGACCGGCTGAAGAGGAGGCCCCCGCTTGTTTTCCAGTGCATGCTTGACATTCCTGCCTCAGTGCCTGCACACTCACACACAGTGAGGCAACAGGCGAGTAAGCTCAGTCAATGAGCGTCCGCTTTCCCCTCCAAAGCGAAGCGCCGAACCCTGTCAGTAATTTGATATTAAACTTGAGCAAGTTGTGCATCCATGTGAGAGTCTGCTACCTCTCTTCTCTTTCCTCTGTCTGGGCCTTTTAGTTTCTATTCAACTTTTCCCTGCTCACTCTCGCTCTTGTCTCTCTTTTTCTTTTTTCTTTTTTGCTTCCTCTTCTTTTGACGGCCCCGTATTCACCTCTCCTCTGTCTCTCTGAATCATGTTGTCAGATGTGGTCCAACTAGCTCTTCGTCCAACCTGTGACCACCATTCTTTTTATTCTCGTCTTCTCCACATCCATCCTGATCCTCTGTGACACAACAAGAGGATTAAACCCCCTTCCCTATCCGAGGGGCTGAGCCTTCGAGACAAACCACAAGAGCTGATGTTGACAAATCAGGTTGGGGGGGGGGGCTATGGAGACTCATGTCTGTTGTGTAAGGTGCATGATATTTAACCCTTTAATTCTTCCCATGAAGTGTTGTAGGTGAGCCACGTGAAATGGTTCACGTTAACGTCCAGGATCAAGGCGTAGATTTCTGAGGCGAGTAATTTTGGATTGAAGCAGCCAGCGATGCCAACAAAATCTAATGAAATATTCAGTGTTTACCTCTGAATTCTATTCTTGGCATGTGATTGAAGGTGGACAGTGAAACAAATCATCATATGATACTCCAATACCGATGAAAAGGTCGGAGCAGCAGCTACTTAATGCTGCTTCAGGCAGGTCACAAATCCCCTCCTAGCTGCAATGATTACTCTGGCCTTCTGACATGAAGCTAATATGTAATGACTACCAGATATGTGTGTTGAAGGACTCTGACACACCAGCATTTCTACAGAACATGTACATTACAGACTAAAATCACTTCATCTCAATGGAATCACTGTGATGAGTAGATCAGCTTGTTGAGATTACATCTTTGAGCTGTAACAAATGTGTTGAATGCATTTTCTTCTTCTTAAAACATTTGCTAAGCTGTTTTTTTATTTTTTTATCCAGCATTGTTTATATCCATGTCTTCTTCTTCACTGCCTTTGCTGGTGCATTGCAGCATATCCTTGTGCTGCCACCTGTTGATCAATGGAATAGCGTGAAAGGACTTTATAGCAGGAGAGCTAGTTAGCATTAGCTGTTAGCAGCCGGTGGACAGCACATTGCCGCTTGGCTAAATGACGGAGTTAACGGAGGTTACATTGAGTTGCACTGTGATTTGTTTATGGTCTGTTCAGGAAGAATTAGTATTGGGTGAAGGTAGATGATGACGTTATCATGATGAGTTCAAGTGTAATCTTGTTGAATTTAGTTCTTTGGTGAGTAATCTGAATAAATCCAGTTATTTGAATGAGATGTTTTCACAGCAATATAAAGTAGCGTTTAGAGAGTGCATTATGACCTGTTTAACTTCCTCTAAGCAGCTTATGGTGCATCATCATAATGACTAAGATTTGTCACCCGTTTTTCGCGGAGAGTTACGGGTGTTCCCCGAACTACACAATTGTCTAGAACACAGACATGCATTTAAGGTGGAAAAACCTGTCACATGATTTCTTTGCGAGCCCAAACTGCAGCAGTGTTAATGTAACTGAAGAACACAGTTTGACAGATGAGACTTTCCTCGCCCCCCCCCCCCCCCCCCCCCCCCCCCCCACCTAGTTGGTTGTAGTGCTCCAGTGTCCATAAAGCCGCTCTGCCTGTCAGCCCGTGAAGCAGCATGATGACGAGGGGGGGGGGGGCACATCACCTATTTCATTTGCACACTCCCGCTCCCCCCCCCTCTCCTCACTCCATTGCTCGCGGTGGTTCACTCAGTCCCTGCCCCGTCGTCTACTGTCCCCCTCTCTTTCTCTTTCTCTTGGCCCGCCTCGCCGCTGTAGCTCGGTGCACTGGGACATCATGTACCCAGAGAAGGTAAGAACCTCTAGTCGGACTGTTTATTTCTTTTGACGGCACCAGAGATTTATTTCCCCCTTGCTTCCCTCGCTCTACATCCAGCATCCTCCCTGCATCCTCCCTGCATCCTCCCTGCTTTTGGGACATTTGGGACATTTTCGCTTTCAGTGTTATTCCTCTCTCACCACCCTTTCCCCCATTCCACTTAAAAACATTCAGACCGACAGCACCAACGTGTGTGTGTGTGTGCACGCACTATTGTGGGGGCACACGGTGGCTTTCTTATGTGGGATATATTTAGCAAGTACACAGAGGTCTGTGTTTGCATACAAGAGATGATGCACCGGGCCCTCAGTGCATAGTTACATAACTGATGCTGTGTCTAGAGACTTTTTAAACGGCTGCCTCCGGCTTTGGATGAGCGGACAGGTCAAGTCATGCTTACACCCCAACCCTCCAAGGACAGCGATCACGGTCTGGGGAACTATTTTTCTTTAGCATCTTTTACAAAGCTGTCTCTGTAAGATGCATGTGGCTATTAGCACGATGCCGCTGAAGTCATTTCGATATTGCCTTTCCGGGTATGAAAGCGCCCTGGCTGCATGTTTTCTTTGTGTGTGGTGTACCGCGCTTCCGATTTCTCCTATTACCTCTGAATCCACCGCGGGGATCGGAGTCAGCAGAGCGCAAAAGTGGAGACCCGTCCCTCCTCACTGTGCTGGGCTCTGTGGTTATGTCTCTCTTTTTGTTTTCGCCCACACTGGTGTTCCTCTCGCTAAGGGACTGACATTTAGAAGTTGCAGCAAAACATGCCTTTAAAGATGAAAATCCCTCTGATCTGTGCAGAACTTTTGCATCTTTTCTATCCGAAACACAGAACGCAACTAATATGTTTGAGGTGATCCTGTGCAGCTTGTTCTCTCTTATGGAAGAAATCACTGTGTTCAGCAGGGGGGTTGGGGGGGGTGCGTTCTTCCTAATCGTGTTTTTTGGCTGCTCTTTGACTTGTTACATTCTGACGTTCTGTATTACAGCTTGTGTCTCTCAGGGATTTTAATGTAATAACGCGGCACATCACTGTAGATCAAAAAGACAGTATCTGTGAGTCATCCAGCGCTTCTCTGCTCTCACCGCTGTCCTCAGGAAATGGCCAGCTGCCGGCGCCTTTTTGAGCATCAAGGGGCGCGTATCATCTCCGTCACATGCCCGCTGGTATCCGACAGGGACCAAAGACTAGCTGGGAATCGATCAGCACTGAAATGGTTCCGTTAGCCGCTGTCCTAACAGTGGTCTTTTATTATGAAAGGGAGATTTGGATTGGTCCGTTGCCATGATGTTGCAGCTGTAGCAGTCGCGGGGAAGGTGTAGAGGAGCTACTGAGGTGTGGTGTGTGTGTGTGTTTAAACTCATTCTGTCGATGACCGTGTGCTGCTCAGTTTATTGATCTTCCATCAGTGGAGTTTGCTCTACTGTTTATCAGTTTGGGCTTTTGTAGGTCATTTGTGCACCAGTAGTTGAGGTCTGTGCTGCTCCTACAGTCCTGCTGATTTGACTTTCCAGAAAGTCTGTGTTTTTGTGCTCCGAACCGTCCACCAGCAGCTGTCGCTGAACAGAGACACGACGGTGGGAAACAAAAGGGGGATGCAGAGAGAGTGCACTCCATACCGCTGTGGATCAGTCTGGAGCCTTCTGCCAGCTTTACAGCTCCGTACCCAAACAGTCTTTACAAACAGCAAATCCAATTCTTACACAGTAGCAACACGCGTCCTATAATTGCACTCGGATGGGCTTTAGGCCCGGCGAGGAGTCTGCCAAACCCAAGCGCTGCCTTTTGGGGATACAGTCCATGTCTCTGTGCATTTCCTCAAAGCGGGACAGAAATAGCTCACAGATAAAAACCGAGAGACACTAGCGGGCTGATCAGTGTCCTCTCTGGTACGCAGGGGAGGCGTCCAAGGCCAGCAGGCTTTCAGTGGCCTCGTATTTGATGGCGCGCATTAGTGTAATGGATATGCAAGCGGTAACGGATGTCCCGTCATGCTCCGTCGGCTCCGGAACACCGTCGACTGGTTTGATCGCCTCTTTGTGCGGCTGATTGACAGCTTGTTGATTATTCTGTCAGGGAGGGATTACAGTAAATATATAGAACACCTAGCATCTAATGCAGAGGAGAAAGGAGGAACTCCTAAAACCTTACAGTATTCAAAAAACATGCTGTGAATCAAATAAGGGACCCGTTCTATAGGAGCTCTCTTTGTTTCATATTTGTAACTCAACCATCGCCCTTCAAAGCACGATACCTTGTTTGTCCTCATTCGTGATGGACCTTGGTCGGGTCAGCATTATCTTGCCTGAGTAGAAGCAAAACAAACACACCCCTCTCTGTTGACATAACCCAGTAGTAGAAATTGGACCAAAATGTGTGACGCTCGCGTTTCGACAAGAATTAAATTGTGTCAATATCACAGTTGTATTAATGAGAAAATCCTTGAAATTGTGTCTTTTTTTAAAACTGGCTGGTCTCGGATTAGCACACCTAATACCGGACGTGCCAATTTTTACGTAACCTGCTTACATAAAGACAAACATGCTAATTCAATCTACACGAACAAGTACTAATGAAACACAATCAAAGCATGATTATGATATAATAGGCTAAGCGTGTTTCCCTTCTCCTGTCTCCGCTGGGGACCAGGCAGTGATTGTATACCACGGATGGAGGTTACATACACCAAATCCATTCAGCTAATGTTTCCACAGTGAAGGGGCACCAGATAGATGAGCTCATTTGACCTCTGGCGCCACTAACCATCTGCTCACACAAGCACGCGTTAATGCTTGTTTACATCTTTGTACTACATATAATCTGACCATTCTGACTGGCCTTAAGATTCATTCACTGTGTGACTGTGTATACACAGATGCTGTTTTCTAGATTTCATTTAAAACATCAACTGATGTTGACTGAAAAAAAAAGGTTATTAGCTGCAGCACAAGTCATGGAAGGGTCAGTTGTCTGAGTACAGCAGGTTTACGTCCCTGTTGTACTTTCTGCTGTGTTTGGGTGCTTCAGAGAATAAGCCTGTGCACATATGTATGGTACACTAATGTGTACAGCTGTTTGTTTTCCAGTGAAATGCTAATCGAACAGTGTTTTTGTACGGATTAAACCACAGAGACAGACTAGGCCAAAGCGTCTAAAAAGAGTGTTACTGGGTGAGCTTCACGCACCGGCAACTGTGGGACAGAGCGGCTTACAGGTCAGCCCTATCCCGGACAGACTGCCCCCCCCCCCCCCTACCCACACATACACACACTAGAATGCAATCTTCTTACATATCTGGATTAAGAGGCTGTGTACAGTGCATTCCTGGGTTAAACCCCCTCCGTCCCCCCTCAAACCCCGTGTTCATCCCGCACCAACATGTTCCAGCGTTTTCTCATCTTGTCGAACAATGCGCTCATTTCCTCTGTGGTGCCGGTCCTGACCCCTACAGCAAAACCCCTCCAGTCCAGAAACCAAGTGTGCCACACATTCGATTCCCAAAGATTGTTTTCGAGAGGGTATTCCCTGCTTAGTTGAAGATCTCCGTTGTTCGCCTAATTCTCTAATTCATTCTCCTCACTTGTGTCTCTCGCTCGAAGCCCTCGGTGTCAATTGGAAGGCGAGTAATCTGTCTTTCTGAGAGCTTGGGGTTATGTGGCTGCTCTGTGGCCCGGGGCCAGGACCCCCTCCCGGTGGCCAGTAGAGAGGTTTGTTGTTGATCTGCCAGCCAATCCGCCAGGCTCTTGAGCCCCCAATTGATCTGAAATGAGTGGGCGTTTGCAACCATGGTGACACATTCAAATCGGGCGGCAGCCACTCTAGTGCCCATTGGGTTGCGGTGCGTGACATCAAAGAGAAAACGGCTACCCCACACAAAGATCCTTTAATTAGGAAATAATTAACAGGGAATAAGAGGGGGACCATTGTCATTCATTATCAATGTAATAAAAAGAAGATCTACGTCAGAATAGATCTGCATATGAGCTAAATGTGCACAATATAAGGGTCGCCTGTATCTTGATTAATGAAAAGGTAGGCCTAAATGTAGGTGAAAGCTAGAATTGGCCATTGATTGAGGTTGGCAAAGATGCCCAATCCATCCAAAATTGATCCAGAATCTGAAAACTATCTACTCTGTCCTCTAAAAAGCACATTCAGTATTCCTGTTGATTGTTAGTGCAGCACATAACAGTCCTTTGAGCTCAGGTGTGCCACCTGTCAGTCACCTAACATTGTTTAAAGGAATACTCAATTAATCACCACGGAGTTAACTTTGAATTCTTGAAAAAAACAGAATGGGGAATTCGAAAACGGAATAAATCTGTGATGCATTGAAGCAAATTAGCTCCAGGTTCAAGAGGGGTATTCCTTTTAGGCAGAAAATGAACATGACTTTTACTTTTTAGTTCACTGAATGCCTGAAATATTTCCTCTTTCAGCCATTACCAAGCTTACATTTTACAATCCTGACTTCATAAAGTAGCTGTCCAGTCCAGGAAATGGAAACAGGTCTCATCCCAAATCCTCAAAACCATCTCTGTGCCCATTTGGGCCCTGATCCAGTATCTCTTTGTTACTTTGAAACAAACCCACTCACCCTGTTTGCTCCAACCCAGCAGCACGACTCAGCAGGAGAGGACCGCCTCGTGGCTCAAGGTTACCGAGTCCGGCAGTCCCTGCCCAGCCCGGTGCAAATTCTGTCAATGGACCGTGGACAATTTGGCAAACACAGTTGCCTTTACGTGCCACTGCCGGCTCGACAAAACAATAGCACCATTCTCGCTAATGTGGCAAGACATGCCTGGTGGAAATTGAATTGCTTTCTACAGAGGCAGCCCTGTGACGATCAATTACCCAACCAAGACCCTTTTATGGGTCACCCAGAGGACGAAAGGCAACAAGGCCGTTCGCTTGGATACATTAGAGCCTGGGAAAGTGGAGCTGTATGGGACAGCTGGTTCTGTGATGGTACTTTGGAGCAGCATGATTATTTACCAGGATCTTGTGTGTTTTTCCAGGAAAAAAATAAGCCAACAGTTCTTATTTCTTGATCCAAATTTAGGCACCGGGATTCTGTCAAATCTGAGAGGAAGTGCTCGTTGCAGCAGGTATCGCAGGGCGGGCGTCAGGTCGCCAAGAATATGTTGACGTGTAAATCAAGAGGTAGCAGGCAGTCCAGAGTTCAGGACGTGGGCATGTTTTCAGTGCGACACGCAGAACCAGTGACCAGCTGATGATGCAGTTCATTTCTCTACAGCATGTGACTGAGCAGCACAGATGACAAGGCAGCCCTCTCTCTGACAGGGACGCCACACAACAATGGCTTTACAGTGGCTACTGGAACTTTTCTCTGGATGGATGTAGAGAGCGACGGGGGGGGGGGGGGGGGCACGGAGAGGGGAGCGCTGGCCGGCCTGGCAGTCTCTGGGTAGTGGGCAGAGCGACCCATGACCCATACGAACGGGACACAATGCACCTTTCTGTCACTGTACGTCCACCGCCAACACACACACACTCACACAGAGAGGCTCAAACACCCTGAGTCATGGTGCTATGTGGGCCAATGGGAAGATGGGCTGGATATTTAAATGTGCCCTTTTAATGGCGTGTAGCCCAGTAGCCCACAAGGTCATTAATATTATATTATCATTATTCTACAACGACAAATGCCCGTCACAAGTAACCAGAGCCCAAAGCAATGTCTACTTACGTAAGAAAACAAACATATTGTCACATTGTGAGAACAAAGAACCAATACGTGTTTGGTATTCTTACCTGGTGCATGACCTAAATATTATTAGAAATTCATTTTGCGGCAACCGGCTGACTAACTGTTTCATAACCAGTGAGGTGGTCACAGACTTAAATGTGCAGTGCAGACGCACACAGCCCTGAGTGCTTGGTGGGAACCATGTAACGACAAGAAAAAAGCTTTCATCCCTAATCGATTCAATATGTTTAGGGTTGCAATTTACATAATCAATTCAACTGCAGATTATTTTTAGAGCTGAAACTGTTTGTCAATTAAAGGGCCGTTGCGGGGTATCTATTAGCAGAAGTGGAATATTCGTAACTATGTTTTCATAAGTGTACAATCACCGGAAATTACCAATCGCCGTGTTTCCGTCAGCCTAGAATGAGTCCTTCATATCTACGCAGGCAGCGGGTCCGTTACCTGAAGGCTGCCGTAGTTCTACAACACGCTTGTGAAACTGCGGTAACGTGAGCTGCAGAGTGTGAAAAGTGGGTGCTGTGAGCCGCCGTCGGACTTCCCCTGCTCAAAGTAGTGTTCTTATGGTGAGGCTGAAATAATCAGTCAGATGTTGATCAGAGTCTTGTTATTTCATTATTGCAGACCCTGTACCAACACCAACGGCATGCCACCCACCTAGTTTGTTCTGCTAGGCCTCGTTCAGCAATAATTTGCAAAATGATCCATATGTCTGAGTGTCGTATGAGTGGTGTGATTATCTTTTACTGCCAGAACAGAAATCTGTGCTGCTGTAAATATGCAGTTTTTGTTGTTCCTCGAAGTCTCCTCCTGTGTCTGAGGCAGAGGAGCGGAATGAGTTGTTCGAACCGCTCGCTGTGCTTTTTGGCTCCGTCTCTGCTCAGGTAATTCCATTTCCTCATCTTGGATTGTGGCCCACCCCCACCCCCACCCCCACCCCCACCCCCACCCGGCTGTCATTTATTCTCAGCCCAGATGTGCCGTTGCTGTCAGCCGGTTACGAAAGAAAAAAGCAGCCCCTCCATTACGTCTCTCCCGCCTTTCTACTCTTCACCCTCCTTCCTGAGGGCTTCCTCTTTCCTTACCTCCCTCCTCCTTCAGCGCTGATGCCTCACTACTCTGTGAATGCCACCATTGCTGTGACTCTTGTCGCTCATAATCCTTCACAATTTAAAGAAAAAGACATCTTTTGTTTCTGCTCGTGACATATAGTGATCAGTTAAACCTACAGGTCCTGTGTTGTATTTGAATGGAAAGATGCTGCCCTTAGCAACCACAAAAAACCACATAGCAACTACACATTTTCATTCTATTTGCTGGAATACATTTGAGATTAATTTAGGAACTATTTCCTTTCAACCATACTTCCTACTTGAAACTGCTCACAACAAGGTCTGTGGATCATCTTGAGGAACGAGGTCACGGCTGTTGAGTTTTTATTAGATGTATTGTTTTGGCTCTTTGAGTGTCATTCAACCCAATGTCACTGGAACTCTACGGCCAATATTTCCAAAAGCAGGCATCTCTCACCAAAACTATCCAGGTAAAAGGGGAACAAATGTTTTTATTTTATTTTGGGGTGAACTTTCCCTTTTTATAAAAAAAAAAATACACCTTCCAGCTCACGTTCCAAGAAACATGTCTTTCACCTTTAAACTGAAGCACACCACTTCCTGTGTGTGTGTGTGTGTGTGTGTGTGTGTGTGTGTGTGTGTGTGTGTGTGTGTGTGTGTGTGTGTGTGTGTGTGTGTGTGTGTGTGTGTGTGTGTGTGTGTGTGTGTGTGTGAGAGAGAGAACACACCACAGCATGCTGGTTTGAGGGTTTCGTCTGGGAGGAAGTTTCCATTTCCCTTGTGGGCGGCTATCATCTGTTGAAGTGGTACACGCCGCCCCGAGGCGCTCCGTTCCACCACACGTTCTATCAGCGCCATAGAGAGCACGATACCGACGGGAGGCATGAATATCTCAGCCCGCATGCTAACGTGCATGCCTGCACACACACGCGCTCTTATATCTCTATAACGTGCCATGCATGCTCTACGTTGGGTTAAAGGGTCATGTTGGAGTGTGGCAGCAGAGGAGGAGAGAGATGTGTGGAATTATGCCACTTGAACCTCTGGGGCGGCTGCGTGGCACTTATGTGGGTCACATTCTGGAGAGGACGAGCATTTAATTTGGAGCATTAGAAAATCGGCTACAAGAGAGCAAACACACACTAATGCATATGCATGGTTCGAACACAGCGGGAACTACGCAATCTTTTTCTTTATTTCATCGCCACACCCAAAGCCGAAGCGGAAATTGAGATAAAAGCACTCTCCGCCTCGTGTTTGATTTTCATTTAACCTGGTTCACCGGGGTTAATACCCCCGATGCACCACAACCGAGGCGCTCCCACTCTTCTTCTTACCAGTAATGAGTCATCATCTCTTCGAGCACGTACGGACACACTCGTCTTTGTCTCTGCCATGGGCGTTCGGAGAGGAAATAAAGCAGAAAACTAATGAACACATAATAAAAAACCGCCAGGTTTGGTGATCCGGTGCGTTCCCATGTGGGCGCGGCACGATTTCAACATTAGAAACGATATCTTTGGGGCTTAGAGGTTTACAGGGTGACTCGTCCATAATTGTTGCACTGTGTCACTTAAGCAGCCTTAAGCTATAATTAGAGATGCATTATTGATTTAAAGTCGAGGCAATAACGGTTGCATATTTGGTCCATCGTTATTGTGTTATTGGGAATATGTTACTTGTATCTGGGCAGTGTCTGGGGATCTCAGCATTTGACTGCATGTCCACAAACAAATATTTATGAACATAACAGAATTGGCAGAGCTCATGACGTCTATTGAGTGACAGAAATCTGCCTTTCACTCAGATGATATTTTGCGCCTTGTCTAGAGAAAGCCAGTGATGCCAGAGCATCTTGATTAACTATATGGGAAGTCACCCTGGACTTGTGGTGGGCATTTTCACTTTTACCTGTCATCTGATGTATTAAAGCCAAAAATGAAACATATGATTTATATGGAGAATAATAGTTAATTTCATTAAGCTTATATCATACACACCAAAATAATTGTTTAATATTGTCGTAACACAAACAACAGTCCAAATAAATAGTCATAAAACATGACATGTATGGCAATCAGTGTATCATTTTTAATATACAATTACCATAGAGTCTTTGCAAGAAGTGGTCTTAGTCGAACACTGAATAAGACATTTTTAGGCGACCAAAATGTTACAATTAACTGCCATGAAATAAAAACGCACTGTGAAAGACAAGGCAAGTTTATTTGTACAGCACATTTCAACAACAAGCTAATTCAAAGTGCTTCACATAAGACCATTAAAAGTATCAAAACATAAGGCAAAAGAAAAGGAGATTTAAAAACAATTAAGAATATTCATTGAAACATTAAAAACAGTCATTAAAACACATAAAAGCAGTATAAGAAATAAAATACAGTAGTGAAATGCAGAAATTGATTAATAACCTTGAATCTGGTTCAATTAAAGGCAGCAAACAGAAAAGTCTTCCACGTTGATTTAAAGGAGCTGAGGGTCTCAGCAAACCTGCAGCTTTCTGGGACTTTGTTCCAGATATGTGGAGCATAGAAACTGAACGCTGCTTCTCCTTGTTTAGTTGTGAAAGTAGAACAGTCCCAGACGACCTAAGGGGTCGGGATGGTTCTTAATAAGGTAGCAGCAGATCACAGATGTATTTTGGCCCGAAACCATTCAGTGCTTTATAAACCAACAGCAGCATTTTAAAGTCAATTCTTTCTTGGACAGGAAGCCAGTGTAAAGACCTCAGAACTGGAGTGATGTGATCCACTTTCTTGGTCTTAGTGAGGACCCGAGTTGCAGCTTTCTGATTGACTTTTTACAGAGACCTGTAAACACACCGTTAAAGGGTTAAAGTTGTCAGACTAAACACTAAGACTAAACAAGGTAGCCCCGCCCTAAAGCAGACTCTTTATTTGACTCTACATGGACCATAATTTACTAAATGAACATCATGCTGTATTGAAGAAGACTTGAAACTAGAGATTGAGACCATAAACTCATGTTTACAATGTTTACTGAGGTAATAAATCAAGAGAGAAGTAGTCATTTTCTCATAGACTTCTATACAACCAGAGGAGTCGCCCCCTGCTGGACTTTAGAGAGAATACACGTCAGAAGCACAACAGACAACTCCTCCCACCAATCTGCCGCTCGACTAACGAGACAGATGATGTCTCTAATCCGTCATCCTGCTCATTAGTCAGCATTCTGGCTGACCTTTTTACTGACAGCCTGGGAGGAAGCAGTGAAAGGGGGCCGCTGGGGATCAGCTGCGATCACTTTGTTTTCACACACACAGCTGGTGGCAGATTTACCCACAACTCCAAAATCTAATCTAGATAATCTTTCCTCCGACACTTGACAAAGACTCGGCGGGGTTGTTTTTTGTATTTGGTGATTGCAGCTCGTCGGATGATATTTGCTGTGTAGAAATTGTGTTTGAAACGCTTTTGTTGTAGCTGTGTTTGTGTCGCTCAGACGTCGCTGAGAACGGGTTGTTTTTGGCTTATATCTCAGTTACATCCAGAGCAGCGTCTGTCTGTGTGACTGGAGCGTGTGAACCACACACTTTATGACCCAGGGACCGCGGACTCTGACCTTTTATAGCCCGTCGGGTGAACTTTGAGCATGGCCACCCGTCAAGCAATCCACTCAGTCTCTTTTTCTCTTTGCCCTCCTTCATCTGCTCTCTCTCTCTCTCTCTCTCTTTCTCTCTCTCTCTGTGTCTCTGAGAGGCTCAGGTCACTCAGCTAATGAGTGCTCCTATTTAAGGCGAGCAGAAAGGCCCTAAATAGATCTTAAGATCCTTTAATCGGCCGGCGAGGCCTCTTCTGTTCAGTGTGACGACAATCTGGATCCAGTGAAGCCGTTATAGTAGCTGAGACATTCGTATACCTCAGGCTCGGGACCCCCGCCGGGCCCCTACTGGACTCCCTCTTTTTTTTTTTTTGGACCATGTTTTCATACCTGAGGAGCCCACACTACATCGTGAGTATCCAAAAGCTTAGTGAATGTGTTGGGTGAGTAGCAGCGTCGAGGCTTAGGCTACTTGGCTGAGGGCGAAGTAGAGAAGGTGTTGGTGGTTCTTGGTTCTTGTCTTGGTCTCTGGTACGACCACAGAACTTCACTCAGGAACTGTGTTTGTGATTCAGCCGTGTTCATTGGGTATTGTCAGAGCTGGAAATTGGCGGTGGACATCGTGCCAGCTTATTCAAGGTTATTTACAGTTCTTAGAGATAAAACGGCGTGCTGAAAACAAGTAAAATCACATTTTGAAGGTTAATATATGGCACTCGTTTTTGCATTTTTGCAACTGTTTCGTCATTGTTACCTGAAAGTTGGACTGTCAGGTCAGACACAACAAACCATTTAAAGATGTCACCTTGGACTCTTGAAACATTTAGATTTGTACATTTTCACAACTTCTTTTCTATATTTTGTACTGAGAATGTAATCTGCACATTAATCGAGCCGAAAAGGGAGATTTCCTGATTTGAAGATGTAACTTTTTCCGCCCATTACGTCTGTGATTCATGCGGTTTTGTGTCACAAAAACAACTCCTCGTTAGCTCTCAGTCATCCGGCTGTTTCTCACGACACGTTATTATAATTAGCTCCACGTTGACCAGCTACACCACTGAAATACATCAGTAATTATAATCCAGTAATATGTATCCTAACATAATATCACTCCTATAAGTACTTTTACTTAAGTAAATGATCTCAATACTTATTCTGACTGATGACTTATTCTATGCTGTTTCTTCTTGGTACAAACATTGTAGTAACTGTTGGTGTACTGATGCTAGTTGTATATAGTGTATTTTTAAAGTGGTTGGAGTAGATTGCCCTCAGGAGTCCTGGCCGTCTATTGTGGAGCGTTCTGGTTGCATAAGAGAGGAAGAGGCCTGATGGTTGTTTCCAGTGTCCTCTTTCAGCATCAAAAGGAGTCCATAACTGATTCGCAGAGAGAGCACAAAGAGGGGCCGACCTTCACTTAACTGCAGGGCAAACGCAGTTCAGCGTGAATGGCTGTCTGATGAGGACGGAGTCTGTCAGCGCACGGAGCTGATGCTGCGAGACGTGGCGGCGGCGCCGCGAGGTGGAGCGCGGCGGCGCACACAGGGCGATCGTGACTTCTTCGACATGGAGTGATTTTTATCTCCTCAGCCCTGACACACACACACACACACACACACACACACACACACACCCCTGTCCTGTAAAGGCCGAGAAAAATCTTAAGCTGCGTTTGCTTTACTCTCTCTCCGCCCACCACCACGCTCCATGGCAACCACAGCTGTCAAGTAGACCCCGCTGTGTCTTCATTATTCTCCCCAGGACCTTTCTGTCTCTCTTTCTGTGTCACAGTGTTCGGGGCCGCTCCCTCCCTCCTGGAGAAGCCAACCCCGTGTGACTATCTACACCTCTCTTTACCCCCCCCCCCCCCCCACACTCTCCTCCTTACATTGTCAGCTGCTCAGCTGTAGTGACTGAAGGCTGACTGGCCATTGTCTTCCTCTGTACCAAGAGCCCCTGTGTCCCGCGCTGTCACCGCACTTCATGTGCTACGGCACCAACAGACCTCAGGCTGCTGCAACCAGGCCAAAATACAGCCCAACATGCCCTCTCACCTGGACTGCAACTATCTTTGATGGAATACACCTGCTCGTGGATGATTGAGAGCCATGCAGTGGTGACAACAGGGATGTTGATGTAAAAGCACATGCAAAGGTGCCGTGTGTTTTCCTCTCAGTACGGCGAACATTACACATCATATAGTCGTGATATTTTACACTGGCTATTTTACAATGTCATAAAACAGTGAAGAAGGCCCAGTGTAGTGCTGCGTTCCGAGCGTTCCAGGTGCATGCCGCCAAAAAGAAACACCGTGACAAACTGATGCTTCTTTAGCAAGCGTACACACAACTTTTATGCAGAGAAGATCACTTTCAGCGTTTGTTTACTTTAATGTACATGCAGAGCAGGTTTTACCATGTGATCGTGTGTATTGTTTTGATTGAATACAGGCAAATCTACTTAACGTTGCCTGTTAGTGGAGGATTTTCTGTTTACAATGTGCGCTTCCATTGTTGTGTCACACTACTGCTTCTCAAGGTTGATGGGTTTGCCCCGTATTCCATAGTATTTTTAGAGTTGTCTGTACACATGAAAGTGAAGGGTATACTTATTTCTTTTATTTAGTAGGCAGTATGCAGAACACATTGATTGAGTATGTATTACGGAAAACGTTGGGGTGCAATTTGGAACACATCCCATGTCTATCTGATGTCACAGGAAGACTTATTTTGAAAGGTTTGTCCTGGATTGTTTTTTTGTCGATAATACATAATCACTCTTGTCATTTTTTTCCTTACATTTACGGGTCTGATTGAGCTTTTCACCATGACGTCTCTGTCATAAGCTTTAAGGCCCATGCATGATTATCTATAGGCAGCCTCCAGCAAATCCTTGGTCACAACAGGTGCTTAGGACTTTCCCAGTATAGTGTATTCTTTCCCAGCAGCCACACAACAGACCAATACCCATTCTACCGTACTGTTTAGTATGTCAGAAATAGATTTAGTACATCCCAATACATACGTCCAATGCAATACGCTAAAAATACCAAGATGTTCACCTGCATCCGGTCGCTTTCTGCTGTATGCAGGTCAGCATGCTTTTCTGGCTATTCTGACCCGCGATCTGGAACGCAGCAAACATAGACTTCACCACGTGATGCCTCAAGAGAGTGTGACCCCTGACCTCCCCGCAGAGGGCAGCAAGACGTTTGTCCAGAGTGGATCAATAAGAGTGCATTGATCCTTCAGCCTTCAGTGTCTCCAAACTGATTGACGCGGTCTGTGTTCGATAGAATGAACTGGTTGAATCTGTGTGCTATCAGCAGAAATAGTTCCCAGCACTGAAGAGATGTTCCTGCGTAGCGGGAAGTCTCTGTTATCTCACATTGTTGATATCTCAGCTCTGCTGCAGTCCACTCCTGATATCTTTGGCCTTTGCACGGTGATGACAGTAACTCAATCTGTATTTGTTCATTGAGTTATTAGTCGTTTCAGCCTCACATCTACTCCATTTTTTAAAAACTGATACCAGCCTGAGATGTAACATTAGTTTTAGATCAGCGCGCCATGCAATCACACCGTCAGTGGACATGCATGACACATCCGGTTATTTTCCTCTCCGCTGCTCGGGATTCACAGAAAAGTGATTAATTCAATCTCCAGTAGCGGCAGAGGATAGAGGCACGCGTGCTTCCATCGCTGCATGAGACGTAATGATATCAGCCACATGTTTACGGCAGACATTAATTCATCTGTCCAACACAGAAACTTCACAGCTGCACGTAATCTGCTTCTTCTGAAACCTAATCCGCTAAAACAGGAAGTACTGAGAGCTCTTTGTTTCCCGGCATTAGTGCTGTTTTTCCTTTACATGACGGGGCTTACATGCTTTCAGTGGTCTTATTCCACACGTGGAGGGTGTGAACGCTGCAGCTTTGTTGCACTGCTGAGTAGAAGTAGCCTCCAGGTCAGGATCACTGGATGTGAAAACACACCTCGTGATGAACGTGAACACACACACAGGTAGACATACTCTTATTATTACAATATGGAAAGATGTGGCTGTCGGCAGTAATTGAGGTGTACTTGTTGGACCAATATAGACTTTGGAAGTCTGATATGTGGAATGTAATTCACACGTTTTAATGGTAGTAATTCTCCAATACATACTGAGCATGATAAGGTTGTTGGTTACAGTGTGGCATTAATAATGCATCGCGCTGAAGGATTGCTGCTCTGTTGAGATGCATGCTGTCTCTGTTAAGCTAGCAAGCTTGGTTGTTATAATGTAGTTAGCTGTAAGTGCAGCCCTATTACATCTATGGGCCATATCTGATCGTTTGAGGGCCTCTTGTGCTGAACATATGTGTGATATGATACCAGTTTGGGTTTGGCCCTTTTATTGTTTCAACATAACTTAAAATACCATTTGCATGATCTATTTATCTATTATTTTCTGTCTGTAAAATGGTAACAAATGACCAAAGGTGACGTCTTCAAATGTCTTGTTTTTTCCAACCAACAGTTACAAGATATTCAATTGTAGAAGTGAAAAATAAAATCTATCGCAGAACCTGAGAGTTCTTTTTTTATCTCTTTATTGATTAACCGGCTCTAAACATGACAATGCGTGTACAATTTTACCTCAAAGATGTAACAATCTGTGCTGTATTTAAAGCTGCCATTAACGTTCTGTGAACTCTTTTATGATCATTTCAGATGTTATCGTGTAAAAGGAGATTCTGTGGTGGAGCAGAGGGAAATCTCTCTCTCTCTCTCCTGGCCTCCCCCAGCTCTCAGAAAACCCTCCCGAGTATCTCTATCTGTTTCCACATAGAGCGAGCAGATTAGCAGGAAGATTTAAGGGAATATTAATAAGCTGCTGTAAACCACAGCCGGCCGCCTTCCAGACAGAGAGTGAGAGCTACTGCGGCTTTGTCGAATATGAGCTGCTTCCAAACTATAATGAGCTGTCACAAAGTGATTACACGCTTTCATGATATAGTTTGCGCTGCTCAGTAAGGCATTGCATCCAATGTCAAGTTATGTTTTACTGTAAAAAAAGAAAAAAGAGGGCTGTGGGTTGACCATGTAGGCTTCTGGTAAAGATCCTGTGAAGATCTGTTCTGCATGGTGTCAGAGCTGAATTCTTCTGCTTGTGCCTCTTCATATCAGACCATCATGTTGTTTGTAAAATAGTGAATGAAGGGGAAACCCTTCTGCTTTCAATGGCTCCATCTAAACTAGCTTTGGTGTGATGCTGACCCTGTGGTCGAAGCTGCTCCTTCCTGTATATAGTTCATACCTTTTACATTGGAAATCTTCACGGATCCTAACTTTAGAGTCTGGCTTGGTGCCTTTGTCGTATCTCTTTCTGTTGGTTCCTGTTGTCGCTCTTGTTGCTGGTCTCTTAAAGCCATGAAAGGCCCACAATAATAGATATATAAATATATGTATAAACTATTTTGAAAGAATAAAAACTAGCATGTCATTTATTCATGTAGCCGCGTAGCCTGATTGTGAAATATGTCGGGGTTCTGTTGTTGCTTGAGAAGCTAACGGCTGACGTCACATTCACCTTAAAGCCACAAACCAGAACTGTGTGAAACCAACTGTAATGTAACATGCATGAATTCAGTCAGAACCAGTCCAGAATAGAGCCGAGGATTATAAACCCGATCAAAGATTAGGTCGACCAAAACACCAACACTTTACTGACACTTTGTCTCGACGAAGAAACCAAAGTTATTGTACGACGCCCCAGGTAGTAAAGATCTGATAGTGGGTCCACTATGGCCATATTGACACACAGACCCTGAGCCAGCAGCAATAGAGCAGGACCATATACCCAACCAAACTTCTGAGGACCCAACTCGTGTTCAGGTGTCAGATTGTAGAAAGCGAGTGGACCCATGAAGTAAGGCTGCAACAACACTTATTTTCACTCTTAATTAATTAGGATTCCAATTGTTTCCTTTATTAATTCATTAATCATTCAGTCTAGAGGATGTTCAAAATTCCTATCACAATGTACTAGAACCCCCCCCCCCCCCCCAATACTTACTTTACTACAATGTTTAACAAGGAAAAACAGGAAGTCCTCTCGTTTGAGAAGCTGGAACCATCAAATATTTGGCTTTGTGCCTCAGATTCATTTTTTAAAAGATTGTTGCAAATTGTTTTTCTGATGATCAGTCAATCACATTTCCTGCTGCACCTTGAAGGCCACCACCGTCCACACGGCATTTCCCTCGGCCCGCCCCTCCGACCAGCCATTCAGCAGCCAGGGAAGCGAGCTAGCGTAATTAGCTCGAACCAATCACGCTGGAGGCATGAGGGCCGGATTAGTCATTAACCGGGGGCTTAGCTGTCAGCTGTCAACCATGCAGGAATGCTGCTAAATCTCTCAGTGCTCCCTGCCACCAAGAAACAGAGAGAAATAATAATTCCGGGAGCAAAAATAGTTCTTAAAATACAGTGGCGCTGCCTGCTGTTCTGTTAATAGTCAGAGCCACGGGTGGATGGATCAGACACCAGCTGTAAATGTCTCTGTCGAATGTGCAGCCTGCTGGTTTCATGTCCGGAACATGATATTGATGTGCTTATTGCTGAAAAACTGACCTGAAATCAGTCTGCAGTGGCACTAATCAGGCAAGTTTTCATAGTCCCAAAGTGTGATATTTAGTGGTGTCAGCACTCTGCTTGTTTTGGCCCTGCAGTGGGAGAAAACCCGATGGTTTGAGCACAGAGTCTTTGTCCGGCAAACGCCTCTCGAAGTGAGTAATAAGAGAGATTTGGCAATGCCAGTTCCATTAAAGAAATAGAATTCTTCTGTGTGTCGTCGATATTCTTTTTTCCCCCCCAGACCCTAAACAGAACAAATTGATGCTGTCAGGCCGCTGGCAGGTCGTTTGACTTGTGCAGCCAGGATTCGTTTATCGGGCCCCTTCCCGCTCCGTCTCCTCTCTCTGAGGTGTACGCCAAATCCATCACCTCCCGTTCTTCCCTTTTTTTATGGGACACTTGTACGGGTAACGGATTGTAATGCTGCTCCGTCATCCCGTCCCACGAGTCCCGCGGTCCGTCTCACGCTCTGTGATCGCAGACCGCTGGCTCCCGACTGGGGTGTTTCTGAGTCAAAGGTTTGGCCACGAAATGGAAAGAAAGAGGAAGGGAGTGCAGCGCCCAGACTGGACAGACTGCTGGGGGTCTGGGGTGCGGCTCCTGCTGTGTTGATCTGTGGCCTTTGACCTCCCCTCGAGGACGGAAACGTAGGAGTCTCTGCATAGCATGCACATGTGCACGCGCAGTCTCTTCGTCTCCGTTTCACTCACACACTCCTATTCCCTGTGTTTCTCAGAGGAGAGGCTCACTGGAATTCGCTAACTGACCATTAACAAGCTTGTTAGCTTGGAGAGCTTTTTTATGGAACCAAATGATGGCCATTAGAGAGAATGCAAGTTCGAAGGCACTTCAGAATTGGCTTCACTTTTCAGAACCAGAGGTTGGTGCCTAATTACAAGCTGTGTGTGCCCAGCCTGCACTGATCTGATGATCACACAGACAGAAAAGAGACGCACACCTAAAGACACCGAGACCAAGCATGCCCAGGTGCTGCAGGTGGCGCCGCCTCAAGACACTCGTTGCACAAATCATATCATGCGCGCTGGCGGTGAGCAGCATTATGCAATCACACACACGCTCCCCGGTTCTGTGCATCTTTACACACACACACACACGCACACACAAACGCCAGCAGCTGTATGCTGATATTTGAGATGCACACCCAGACATTTTTTTTAAATACTCCAGGAATATCTCCATACGCTTTAAAGAGAGGAACCGGATTGTGAAGGAGGCGTCTGATTGTGCCTCATCTGTGTTTATTTTAGCTTAGCCCCAAAAATAGAAGCCAAACCCTGCGATCCATCGGGGCGCCTATAAAATAACCATGGACGTGTTGTCCCAGACGTGTTGTCCCAGATATGAGTTGTTTGATTCCCCTCGCTCCAGTTAAGCTCTCTTACTGGCAGCCTCGTACTGCGGCCCAGTACGACAGACTGGTTTCTGGCCGATGCCGGCGTCTCCCCATATGCACACGGGACTGCAGGCTTCCCCCGTCCTCGAAAATCCGCTCTCTCCCTCCTCGCTCATTAACATTTCAACAGGAAAACGGGATTGGAGAGGCACAGTAAAGCCCCTCTGTAACTCACACAGAAGACATGTTATGTAAAACAGATATGTTTCAGACTATGAATCCATTCTGTGCTCTAATCTACCAAAGTGCCCTTTTTCTGCACCCGCGGAGCTCTTTTGTCTGCAGTATCCAAGCAGCAGTGTCTATAAGACCAGTATATCTATAAGTCTATAAGTTTATCACAAGCAGGTATATTTCCACACATACTAACTGACATTTTGGCCGAAGCGCTATCTGCCCGGGACCAAAAAAAGGTTAATTGCTCTCGTCTCGTTACGAGGCTCGCAGAGTCCTCCGGGTCCGTGAAATGAAAGTAGCAGTCGTCATCCCAACGAGAGGAAAGATGCTGACTCACTTTCATCTCAGGGTTTCAATGCATTTTTGTTGTTGTTGTGCTTTTTAAACACGTTCATTGTTTAAACACAACGCCTTTCTGAACTACAGCACATGGCTGGAACGTGTGTGTGTGTGTGTGTGTGTGTGTGTGTGTGTGTGTGTGTGTGTGTGTGTGTGTGTGTGTGTGTGTGTGTGTGTGTGTGTGTGTGTGTGTGTGTGTGTGTGTGTGTGTGTGTGTGTGTGTGTGTGTGTGTGCGCTCTTGTATTTCTGTGTCAGTCTCTGCTTATGTAGAGTGGCGGGGGGGTGTCAGGATGGGTTGGCTTGTTAAATGCCACAAATGTGATGGGGGGTCATATGGACACAACCATCATGATCGGCATCATACCTCCTGGAGTAAGGAGAGGTTTGGTGCATGATTATCAGAAGGTGTGTGTGTGTGTGTGTGTGTGTGTGTGAGAGAGAGAGGGAGGGGGGGGGTCAGAAGTGGGAGATGAAGGAGGTGGGAGGAGGTCAGTGGAGGCGGATGAGAGGACGGAGGACAAAAGAACAGAGGGAGCAGAGTGGATTGATGCTCCAGCTCCCCTCTAACCCCTGCGGCCCGTCTTCAAACACTCCGTGGCGTGACTGTTGCCATGGCTACGGATGCAGCGTCGTCAGTCTCCACGCCACCCCACTGCACCCCCACCCCATCGCACTTCCTTCAACCTGCTTTCATCTCATTCAATTACACAATCGCATTACGTAACATGGTTAAGGGGAAGCGCACACGCCATGCTCCGGGGTGCCACGTCCGTGACGGAGCGGAGTCATTATTTTGGCGTCACTGCTGGGATATCGTCACCATCACACACTCTCTCCAGCGTTGGCTCTGTTTGTGTCTGCGCCCTTCAACATGACATGCAGTCACCTTTTAGATGAGATCTGTGTTTGAATGATGCTTCCACACGTATTTGACAGGCTGTTTATTTATTTACTACGACTCAGGCTGAGGCAAGTGTTGTTCAACCGTTTGAACGACAAACAGAAGAATCAAGACGCATTTAAATCAGAGAGGCTGTCTCATAAGATATTTATTTGAAGGGATATTAAAAAGAAAAGATATGACGCATAGACATACACTGTGACTGCGAGATTATGAAGTACACCTAATAATCTGCCCTCATTGATGTGCTGTAAACGAGGTGGACAAAATGTTCAATATAATGCAAACAACAGTAGCACAGACTGCAGCCTCCACAATGTGCTTCTGTTGAATCAGCACCTCTAAAGCAGTGAGCTTTTTTCTTTTAGCTCGGTCTACCTAATAAACTAAACTTGTTTTTAGCGGCACCGACCTTTAGGCGCCGCAAGCATGCCGGGTCTCCAAGATCTAAACGTAACTGTGTGCTTAAAACATATTCTCAAGCACTATTAACAGTGTCTGAAATGGGTCAGGGATGAGGCATTTTACAATGTCCGTCTAATCGTTCCCACTTAACACAAGTGGAAGTGGCCGGGCTTGAACCTCTCTTTGAATCCCTTATTTTTGTTCAATTCTTCACACAACTATACTTCTTTAGTTGATGTCAACCCAGAGCAACACAGTGACTGTCAGTCCAAACGTGTGCGCTGTTATTGTCACTTCAATTCTCAATTCTCTTCAATCTGGAGGGGAGGAGGCAATCTTTTAATTGTGCCCGTTTTGCTTGAGATGTGGTCAAATGACTCATTAGTGAACCCTTAAGAGGCTTGGCAGTTTCATATTGTACCAGCAGGTCAGTTATATATCTCAAGGCTCGGCCATTTAGTGATTTATATACCGTTAGTTCTAAGATTTGTGTATTCCTTGACAAACTAGAAGCCAGTGTGAGGTCTGGAGAGCTGATGTCATGTGTTCTCCCTGACAGCAGCAGCAGCAGATTCTGAATCAGCTGCAGCAACATGACCGAATGTGTCCAAAGCGCATGAGCTGCTCAGATACTACTGATGTCTCAGAGTGCGGCGCGGCGATGCTGCAGAGCCGGGTGCCATGTGTGCTCCGAGAGAAAGCCCCTCCCCACCCTACTCATGCTACTCCCCTCATGTCCAGATGCATTTGACAGGAAGGCTCCCGCCCACTCCCCGTACCCGACCCGACGGAGACACCTAGGGGACTCAGGGTGCAACTACAGCCCTGCATCCCCACTGCTGCCCTCACCCCGACCTGCACTCCTTTACTCACACACACACACACACACACACACACACACACACACAGAATAATTTATGTCATTTTCCGGTGATTGTACACGCCCAGTGGGACGGGAGGCTGGAGCAGGGGGGGAGACACGGAGTAGTATTCCCAACACGGCTGTAAACACGAGGGCTACAGTAAGCCGTGTTCCACGCAACTGAGTCTAATAACCATTAGCAAGCCAGTTCTCATCAGTTCCACGAGTTGAATCAAATCGCACGTCTCCGTGTTGGGCAACACTCTCTGCAGGCTGCATAATGCATTCAGCCTGTGGTGGTGGTATACTGCGCCGGCCCGTAGTCTGAGGCGCATTCATCACGTCCGTGCAGACAGCCTGCTGCTGCTGAGATGTGTTCTGCATTCAACGACACACCTCTCCCTCTCTCTCTCTCCTGCACTCTCTCACTCCATCCATCCCTCATGCCTCCCCCCATGTCCTTTCTTTTTTTAATTACCCGTCAGAGTCTCGACCCCCCCCCCCCCCCCAGCACTCTGCCACATCTCATTCCCTTCAAACCAGCCAGCAATCTGCCTATGAGGATAAAGCGAGGGTCGATTCACAACGAGGCAGGCGTTGAGAGGACTGCCAGTGCATTGTGGGAAGGATTCACTGACCCCCAGTTGTGAATATCTAAAAGTTGAGTTTTTTCATAGTTGATTGCTGTGAATCCATGAGCTGATAATATCTATTAGCAGCCAGATGTTTAGCTCATAACAGATCAGATATCAGTGTATCTGCTGGTGTTGGTCAACATAACAAACTGCAGAGGACAGTTTTAAATGACCTTATTGTAACTCGTTCTATGACTCGTATGTCTATCATGCATTATAAACATACTTGTGTGTTATAGTCTGTTTATAGCACTGTATAATCATAGATATAAGCACCCAGAAACATTCATAATGCTTTATGATAATAATCATGACACATTATAAAACATTTTAGAATGACTTCTTAGGTCAAGTATCTTAATAAACTGACGCTCTTGTTTTCATAGTGGATAGTGAGTTGAAGGGATTCCAAACAGAAAATGTCGAATGTGTTTATTCAAACCTTATCTAGCCCTCTTAAGGATATATAGCTGTTTATGTTCAAAAATGAGTATACATACAGTATAAGATATATTTATCATATTTTTGAAACCTCAGAAAGTCCGTATCAACAAGGCGCTAATGCAGAAATGCCTCATCTTGCATTTACTGTCGGTATCAGTGTATTAAAAAATAAAAGCCTAAAAATATAGGATAAAAAATAATTTACAAAAATACAAAGAAAGATCCGATATGTCGTTCAAAACGTGTAAGTCAAGCACTGTATTGTTGAAAGATCTGCATTACAAAATGTCTTGCAGAAATGTTGAGGGAAGTGTTGACGCTGATAACAGACACCAGCATACTAATATCTACCTCATCACTTCCTTATCTCACTTTGTTTTCCTACACGCATCCCTTTCTGTCTTCCTTCCTCTTGCCGTCTACTTCCCCAGCTCTGCTCCTCAAACGAGGCAACGACTTTGCCGATACCCTGTTACGCAATCGATCCTCTCCCTCGCGCTCATCTGTTCAGGTGAGAGATGCTCAGTGATCCCTTCGAGGACTGTCTGAACTGCCAGTTTGAAAGCCGGTGCCCCGGTTTGACTCAAACACACGGCAGCATGCTTCTGATAGAGGAAGCTCTGACTTGTTCAACACCGTTTCCTGTTGTGTCAGATGAGTTTGTGCGCTGCGCTCCGTGTTTTGTGAGGCGGACGGATCCGGTTCCCCCTTCTCGCCTCTTGTCACACAGTCTGTCTCCAATTCCCCTCCTACCTTCACAACCGGACCGTTTGCACAGCCAGGAGGACGGTGGGAGAGGAAAGAAGAAGAAAATGGAGCTTGTCTGCCTCGGAGGGAGGCGAAGTGTCTCCTGTCACACTTGATGGTCGCCGCGCATCGCCATGCGTCGTGCGTTCAGTACATTCCGAGGTTACAGGAGAGCCGGGGAGGACGACGACGAGGTGTTTGTGTGCAGCCCCGGACACAAGGTGACAGCCGATAGGGACCCGAAACCAGAGACACAGGGGACATGAAAATATGTGGACTTTGTTTGTCTAAAGAAGGTGATATTTTAATCATGACAGGTGTCTTTGCACCGCGTCCATTCTTAATATAGAACGGAGGGGGGGGGCTGCTTTGCCAACAGATTGGATCTCATGTCCCCTAACAATTCATTTCCATGGTGTCCCTTTTTCCTCAAAGTGTCCATTTCTAGTTTGAGAACTTTCTGCCGTGGCCTGTTCTGTTTAAACTGTTAAATTGAATTCCAGGTAGCATTAATGAGATTGCCTGTCTGAAGAGTAGCACACGCTAACTGACTGCTCTCTGCCAGCAGAACACTTGATGTTGGGTTCAGTTGATCATCTTCTGTAGTAGAGAGCCCTGGCTGTCTCCTGCTGTTCCAGGCCTGTGTTGGAACTCCTCTCTCAGCATATGCTGCACATTGCATGAGCTTCAGTCCAACACAGAACAGGCCATTTCTGAAAAAAAAGAGGGCACCTATTGTGTCTTGACATCACTTCTATTTTAAGATTCAAGGGAGCAGTTAGTCACCTATCTTTATAGAGAGAGCAATAAGATATAGATGGATGTTTTTAAGCTCATTTTCATTTATCTGCATATTTTTCAATAATTAAAGCTGCAGTTTATGACTTATTAATTCACTTTTTGTCATATTTGCTCAAACTGTCACTATATCCTGACAGCAGTACATTAGACAGATAAGCTGTGAAAACCAACAGGGTCCTCTGAAGGAAAACAGCCAATCAGAGCCGAGGACGCAGCTGTCAATCACTGCTCGTCAATTCTGATGAAACTTTGAATCTAGGCTGCGCTGATTTAAATATGAATCATTCAACATTTCTCTCCTCAAAATGTTTTTTCCAAAACATATTTAAGTGTTTAATAGTTTCCTCCGGTCGGTGGGCGGGGCTTGGTTTTGGCTCCACTGTTGTCATCTTGACTGCCGTCACATTTGACAGCTAAGCGGTACGCTTAAATGTTGTTATATGTCTCAACCGTTCACTCCATCACAATTCCTTAAGAACCAAGTTTAAAGGGTCCATTTTAAATGTTGAAACATGACTCGTGTTGTGTGTTTGTATCAGAGGTCTCGCATAAAGACTCATTATTGTGACTCATGGTCACGTTAATCACGGTACATTGTAAATTCATATATTTTTGAATTGCATCGTGGTCGGCACCTCTCCAACACTGGTGTGTGTTCCCTCTCTCTCATCCTTATTTTAGAGGTCTAAACTTGAAACTGAGACCCGACCTTTTCCTTGAGCCTAAGCTGTCTAAATGAAGGGTACCGTGTGATTCAGTGTCTTGTTTGTACCCTTGAGATGTAAACATGTTGAATGCATTTCCCTCCTCTTAAAACATTTTAATTATTTAAAACCTGCATTGTTTACTTGCAAGCAGGTTTTCTTCTTGTCTGTCATTGTTGGTACATTGCAGCCTTTTGTGGGTCTTTACCTCCACCTATGGTAGAATAGTGCGACGCCATTGGCAGGACTGTGTATCGTTATACTTGAGGTCAAAACCTGCACAAAGCGGGGGTCATTTCAGACTGGGTCTGACTGTCCTCCGTCATGTTTGGATCGGGTCTCTGACGTTGCCTTACCTAGAGCCATGCTGCTAGTGTGTGTGTGTGTGTTGCATTATGGGAAATGTTTGATCGAGGGTTTATGGAGATTGAGCCGTAAGAGTCAAGATAACTCTGTGTCTATTATTATTATTATTACTACTCCTACTAACAATATTCCCTGAAAACCCAATTAGAAACCCCGCGTTCAGCCGAACCGCCACCTGTCTGCGGTTTGACTCCACTGCTCGAGCACTCGCCGTGCGTTGAAACTGAGAAGCAGGACGTGGCTGAATCCTTTGCTCCGCTCCGGAATGTGTGCAGGATGTTAAATAATCATTTATGTGAAAAATATTCCTGTTATTCCAAAAAAAAAAAAAAAGAAAACGGCAGGAAGTCCCATCTGTGTCCTGAGAACAGTTCAAATGCTCTGACTGAAGTGCCCCCCTCCCCACATTCCTCACCTGTAACAAACAGAAGGGGGGGTGTGGCGCTGGCACAGCCCCTGATATTAACTCTTTCGTGGTCGGCTCGGCCGTTTATCCGCTCTGTTATCCGCAGAGAGTCCAGTCAGACGTGTTCCGAAATCACCACATCCTGTCAAAATACTGAACCTCCTCTCTGCTCACTGGCTGCAGGTGTCCAGCAACTTGTCACACTTTTCAACCAGAGGGATTTTCTTTAGTTATTGGAGAGGATTGTACGTTATCCACCGTGAAAATGATTTATTTGTGATTCCCAACATAAATGTGAAATCACTGCTTTTCAGTCCCCCTTTATCCAAATTGTGAATTCTTGCTTCAGCCTCAACTGCTGTCGAGCTGCGTTCAGGAACCCCGGGAAAAAGACTCGTCATTCTTTTGTCATCAGGCCAAAAAGTTGAACCCGGCTCAACTTTTGGCGAGACGCTGCTTTGGCCAATCAAATACTGTACATGAACAAGCGCACATTTCTGGTAGATTCCCTCATTCATATTGCAATCGTCATGACAAAAGTAGAAATTGTTGCCACAGCAAAAAACCCTGACTGAGTAGTACAGAGTGTTGTGCAGTGTTTCAGCACCTGATGGGCCTTTACAGGCGGTCACACAGACTTCCTGGATCGTATTTCATTGTTCAAGTTTGAGCTTCTCTCCACGTGTGTTTTGTCGCTTATAGAATTGATTTAGAAGTTGACATAAAAGGCATCCATGGACTATAGTGACCTCTGACCTCTGGAAAGAGACTTATTTCCTCAAAGCAGGGATTTGTGAACCGTTAACCAAAGGTGATCACAAACAGACTCCTGCATGGTCTCCGAGAAGCCAAACGGGCGGCCATCTTTAAAAAGCATCTTGAAATCCATTTGCTTTCCTTGGCTTTTCATAACTTTTTATTTTATTTTATGTTCTACACTTAACTGTGCTTCTTTTCACATATTGCCTTCTCTGTCTCTTCTTTCTCCCTCTTATACTTCTGTTTTCAACTTCTGTTTTGAGAAGTGCTACATACGTTAGCGCCCCCATGCTAATACCAGCAGCCTTTTATGTCCACAGCATTTGTCTCAGAGTAGACCGATAAATGATTATGTTAGTGTGCCCAATCCCTCCGTTCAGAGGACCTGGTCAGAATCTGACCGATGCGTTTAAAAAACGTATCTGCGAGCCACATGTGGCGTGTGATTTGATCAGCAGCTGCATCCTGCCGTGCAGACTGTGAGAGAGACTCATAACTCACTGCTCTAAGAAAGAGAAGTTGGGCTTCTGGAGGGATTTGGGTTGTGGAATTCCTGCAATGTCATTGAATTTGTAGAGGACACTTCTCTGGAGAAGTTAGGGGGAGAACTTAAAGTTCAGATCTTTATTAAAAACCTGAGAAGTTGCATAGAATTGTTGATGATCTGACCTCTCCTTTCCTCCACCAGACAACATCACCAACGGGTCAGGGCCGGTCCGACTCGCCGGTCTACACCAACCTCCAGGAGCTGAAGCTCTCTCAGTCCAGCCTGCCGCCCGTACCCTCCAGCTCCCCTCTCCACATCCTGGGCGACTGGGAGACCCACAAAGACCTGAGCGGCAGGCATTTCTACTACAACCGAGCCACCGGGGAGCGGACCTGGAAGCCGCCGCGCACCAGGGACGCCAGCGGCAGCACCAGCAGCATCCGAGGAGACAGCCAGGGCACGGCGGAGAGCGAGGTGAGGGGACGCTTGGATCAATTTGATCCATTGAATCAATAAAGTAGTTCAGAGTCATTTAATTGTGAGACTATTCGACTTCTGTTTAAAAGCTTCCAATTGGGCAGCATATGGAAGCCCTGAGAGGCAGCTGAGATCTATTTATCTGGTGATCCATTTTTTACAAATCGGGTATTTTGCCAGGATAATCCTTCAGAGTTACTTTGTTTTGGCAGGTAACTAAAAAATAATTAGAATTACTATGATATTAAAAACATCCAGGGAAAAGGCTTCTTTCACCCGGTTATTAGTCCTAAACCCTGGAGAGAAAACAACTTTTTGCCTCTCAGGGCTTCCGTAGCAGCATGGACAAAGCGTACACAACACTGCCTCAAAATCACTCCTGTTTAGACCCTCAGGAAACGCAACATGTGTGTGTGGTCACATGAAACCAAGGGCTGAGCTCTTACATTTGTATGTGAGGAAAAGTCAAAGCTGAGGACAAACAGTCTGTGAATGGACTGTATGGCAGTCGGGGTTAAACAAACAGGTGGTGGTGATGGTGGTGATGGTGGTGATGGTGTTGTGGACCTCAATTCACTTTAAAAATGGTGTTGTGGAAACGAGTGCCTTTGATATGAGGAAGTCATGGTTTCCTGTCAGGTTAGAGTTTTCTTCTTAACTAGCCAACACTGCCCCCATGTGGTGGTTTGCTTTATGGTCTTATGTTAGGGAGACAAAGGTGGTAATAATATATACTCTGTATGTAGTATTGTTGGAGTATAATCAGTGGTGAATTGATCAGTTAATCAACGTAAATTAATCAACATAAATCTTGATGTTTACTAATGAGGATTTCATTTGTTCCTGTTTATATCATTGTAAACTGAATATTTTTGCATTTTAAAACAAATTGTAACAGGCATTTATTTTAGCTTTTTTTGCATTTCATTGACCAACAAATTCATCAATTTATCACATACTCATGTTAATCAGTAATAAATGTTAATAATCATTCGTAGCAACTTAATTATTACAGATCTGGTTTTGAAAGCAACATTTCATTGTTGCTTTCAAAGACGCAACATTGAGTCATTTAACTATTTTTAAGAATGTTTGGATGTTTTGGGAAATGTTCATGGTGAGAGTTTACAGCAGCACGTTAGCTTAGCTTAGCTTAGCAAGACTGTAAAAAGGAAGAAACCGATTTAAATAATGTGGCTACCAGCAAATCTAAAGCTCCCATACTAACACATTACACTGTATGTTAGCCAGGCTAACTGTTTCCTGTCCTTGTTACCGCTAAACTAACCGGCTGCTAAAAACCCCCATACTCAAGTTTTTTAAATGTTTTTAATGTCTTCATGGGTGTATTTGTTGTCTACTAATGAACCACATAAAAAACTTGTATCATCCGTGTCTTGTCTTCCGTCCTCCACAGCCGCTGTCCTCGGAGGACAACTGTCACAGCACCCACTCGAGTCTGTCTGACAGCCAGTACGGGTCGCCCCCTAGAGGCTGGTCTGAGGAGCTGGATGAACACGGACACACGCTCTACGTCTCCGAATACACGCAGGAGAAGGTGCGGTTAATTGATTAAACACTTGTCCAGGGACGAGTGTGTTTGATGGTGTCATTTCAACTCCTGCATGTGATTTGATATCCACTCCTGCACATTCCATCTGCATCAAATATGCAGATATTTTCCCCTTTTTCTTGGATGCTGATTGGTGTTTGTGTTGGCAGTGGATAAAACATGTGGATGAACAAGGCCGGCCCTACTACTACAGCGCTGACGGATCCAGGTCCGAATGGGAACTGCCCAAGGTAAGACTATCCTCTGAACATTAGCTGTCCTTTTGTCTCCCTATTACATCCATCACACCCCATTTTAAAGCGACTGGACAATTCTCTCATATTACATCACCCAGTGACACACTTTTGTGTGACTCCTCCCACTGTGTGTGCTTAAGACTGGTCCTGTTAAAGTAAGTGGATGACCGTCTGACAGGCTCCAGGTTTAAGTTGAACCCCGGGTGACGGGACTATTACTGGCCCGTTAGCTGCTAATCTGAATAGAGCGGTCCATGAGTGGACAGTAGCGCGGACATGGGTGCCTTCAGCGGACGGTCGAAGACGATGCCTGGGCTGTAAGGAGAAGTCCCTTTGTCCAATGGTGCTGTGGACAGTGAGAGGAGAGGTAGGGCAGAGGACAGATACCGAAGGGGTGCGCTATAGGAGCTCTGTGACGTCTTAAAGCTCTCCTCTCTGTCTCCACAGTACAACATCTCCCCTCAGTCCGGCGAGGTTCCCAAGAGTCGCAGTCTGGAGAGGAAGCAGCAGGACCCCATCGTGCTCACCAAGTGGAGACACAGCACCTACGTGTTGGACCTCAATGACAAGGTAAGACGCTGCGAAGACGACGGGATTGTAAATGTGAGAGCTGATGAGGTAGCGCAGACCGTTGGGTCTGGTCGGCGTGGAAGCGGACGCTCTTGTTGTTGGCGTTTTTTCTGGCAGGCTGTGCGTCTGCTCTTTCCATTACTTGTCTTATTGGCAGTCAGTGTAATCCCCTAGTGCTAATGACGCGTTCAGGAACAGGCTCACACCGGATTTCTCGCTTTTATTTTTGGAATATTGAGAAAGGATGGTGTACTAACCAGGTTTATGTTAGTGCCTGTGTTGTACGCTAACATGTTGTTTTAAATGTTGACTTTAAGTTTTCTGTTTAGCATTGATTCCAGCTAGTTTCTGTGTAGAGAAGGTTAAAGATAAGCTCCACAGAACAAGGTAATCCATTCCAGCAGACATGGTGTATTAGAAGAGTGCTATAGTGAGTTAGTATTGTACTCCTGTAGAGCTGTGGCCCTTAAGAGAGGCAAATCATGGAAGAATGCCACTTCTAGTCCCTGGTAAAAATAGTTGACATTTTCACACGTCTAATGTATATAAAAAATAACGCGACATGTAATCAGGCTAAATGCGCATTCACTCATCTCTGCACGCAATCCAACTATTAATCTAAGCATTTTATTTTGACTATATTGGCCTACCACCTGGCTTTGTGTCTCTAACTGAGCAGCATGAGCCACTTGGATGGATACCTGCCAGACTTTGCCTCTGAAACAACAGTGTGTTACCTTTGCCTGCCCTTGCAGTGATAGTTTGGATGTTTGGAGGTGGGGTTGTATGAGGTCCTTCTCCAGCAACGACGCAAAGCAATGTACTGCTATCTTCGGGGACAGCAACAATAATACGATTATTTAAGAAAAGTTTAAGTGTACGCTGAATATAGAATATTTCCAATTGGGAACTTTGCTCACTTCAAAGCCACAAGACTCCTTTGAGAGAAGCTAAAACACAGGAGTTGTTTTAGAGGGTTAGTTGAGATTCACCAAAGTCTCACAACGACACAAACATGCTAACCGATCGAGGCAGCGGTAGAGCAGCAACTCCTGTGTTCTTTGAGGTAAATTTACCGTTTATGTCAAAGGAGTCTTGTGGTTGTGAAGAGAGCTTAGAAAACGACTTCAGGTCCTCACGAAATGACCGTCCGATCAAAGTACAGCGGTGAAAATATTCTAAATACATAGTTCACTTAAACCAGTATCAATTATTGTCTAAAGTACGTCCACAGAAGTAAATTGTGCCCCATACAACCACACTACAAAACACCTGGACTATCCCTTAAAACACTGACAGAAATGTCAGCAGTGTGTTCTGTGTACCCACAGATTATTCTGTTTTCTAATTGTTCATACTGCCTCGTAAATGTCCACATCTGTGAAACACCATGCCCTCAGTTTGTACAGCAGTTCACATTTTAGTCACAAAGACCCAACTGTTATCACACGCTTGCCTTGTAAGATTAGTGGAGTCAGATTTATCTTTTGATATCCAATTATTCCCACATTTACCGTTTTATTAACAACGTGCACCGTACGCCATGCACTGTCAATGACCTGACACCCCCATGAAGAATTCATCTTTAAAGCCTCACTTTCATATTTTATTTAGAAAAGGTTAATAAACTCTGTGGCATACCTTTCAAGTTTATTGGGGACCTTTAAACTAGAAGATTAAAGAGCGCAGTAAAAAGAGAGGCTAACTGTGGCGGTTTCCTTGCAGTTCTCGCTCAAACTCTGGCGGTTTCCTGAGAGGAGACTCCGTCTCTCTCTTTGCCGTGATAAAGTTGGTACCACACAGAGCCTCTCCTCTAATCAACAGACAATCCGTGCTGATTCCCCGCCAGCGTGTCCCGTAGAACGCTTTGTTAAATAGCTGTGCTAATTGTTGACAATCACAGCCGTGTGTTGACTCAATCATCTGGGAATCGTGGAAAAACAGGAAGGAAAGCAGCTTCTTGATATGAATCTCTAACTCTGAATTCACTTCCATCCAAAATCTCAAATCGCATGCTGTAGTGCAAACCTAAATCCTAACTTTCCTTCCCTTCATCCTTCCCTTTTTGACCGCCCTCGCTACCTTAGTCCAACACCATCTTGTGATTTCCTCTCCAGGCTCCTGATCCGTCCTCTCCTCCTCACTAACCTCAGACTTTGTGTCCATGTGTCTCATAGTCCGCCCGGTAGTTCTTAGCCACTCATCATGTTGTGCCTCTTGTTGGTAGGAGTGTGCTCCGGCGCCCAAGCAGAGTTCTCCAGACTCTGACTCCTGCCCCTCATCTCCTAAGCACCCCTCGACCGTTAGTATCCCAGCTTGCACTGCAACGCATCGCACTCACCACCACCATCTTCATAATCCAACTTTTCACCTGTATATAAATGAAAACACACCTTTCTCTCCATTGCATATGCTTCCTCTCATCTGCCGCATGCCACATCTAACTCCCATCACAACGCCTTGCACCGCCTCGTGCAGAAATTAATTTTGTGGTGGTGTTAGGTCGCCCTCTGCTGGTGACATTTGGACACAACATCAAGTCCCATTTGCTTCTCAAGCTTCTGTGTGTGTGTGTGTGTGTGTGTGTGTGTGTGTGTGTGTGTGTGTGTGTGTGTGTGTGTGTGTGTGTGTGTGTGTGTGTGTGTGTGTGTGTGTGTGTGTGTGTGTGTGTGTGTGTGTGTGTGTGTGTTGTGTTGTGTTCCGGCGGAGTCTTACCTGCATCTGTTTCTCCTCAGCCCTCAGAGAAGTGCGGCGTCCTCAATGTCACCAAAATCACAGAGAATGGCAAGAAAGTCAGGTGGGAAGCGTACTTTTTCCAAAATCCAGAGACTCGTCTGAAACCCGACACGCTTCAATGCAATGTGTTTTTATTGTGACACACAGGAAGAACTGGACGTCCTCGTGGACGGTGCTGCAGGGTTCCTCCCTGCTCTTCGCAAAGGGCCAAGGAGGCAGCACCAGCTGGGTACGTATCCCATCAGCCCCGGGACGCTCATGTTCCTGTGACGTTTCTGAGCTTTATTTTCTTTTTAGCATTTCCGTTCATCTCTGTGTTAGTTCTCTCTCTTCCTCATTTGCCACCTGCGCTGTGAAATGTGTCCACCTCTGTTCATGGCTTCTCCTCCTCTCCTCTTCTCCTGAAGTCTTACTACCGCAGCGGCTCCATCCCCGAGCTGCTCCTCACTCTCCTTAGCAACTGGAAGCGCTCGGTCAAGCCCCGTCCTGCTGTGTCCTATGTGAACTGTAGGCCTCTGCAGGCTGCCGCTGTATGTCCCCTCTCTGCATGTGTGTGCCGCTCCTCCTGCCTGTCTTTCATGTCTTTCATTCACTCCTGGTGTGTGTGTGTGTGTGTGTGTGTGTGTGTGTGTGTGTGTGTGTGTGTGTGTGTGTGTGTGTGTTGTTTTAGCTGATCATAATGTAAAAAAAGCTGCACTAATCTATATATTTTTTTAATAACAAGTGGATCAAATGATGATGTATAATGTGAAGCAGACTTCGCGGTTCCAAACCCGCTCAGCAGCAGTCAGATAAAGGCGTCATGACTGTAATGTTTTGTTACGAGCGGGTACAGTGAGGCTAAGCTAAGGAGGCCTCAGTAGCTGGGAGAGACCAGATCAGAGCTTTAAGGAGAGTGAATACTGGACTAACTTTAACGAGGTGGAAACAAACGCTGGCTCTGTGTCTGCTGTGTGTGTAAATAGGCAACAGATAGCTAACGTGTTCGCCACAACAACTTTATAACGTAATGATGTATGTGAGTGTTTACAGCTTGTTTCAGCTCCTCAACAACAGAAATCACTTAATGCAGGTTTAAGTTGGGCTATGAAATCCTTTGAAAGGTTGTGAAGTAGAATTCCATTTTGACTTGATTTAGTCAAATATCACTGTTATAGGCTGTTTGTGTTGGAGAGATGCCAGGAGAGACAGATGGGTAAAGACACTACCAGCGTCCTGCTAAACATGTCGTTAACCTGAAAGAGTAGCAGCTCACTGGTCTGAGGTCAGGCTTACCAACAGCAATCGTAGTGTCACTTTTGATGACATGAGACAATAATTATGAGGCTAAAATAATTCTCGTATATAGGTGGTTTTTATTTTCACAATCCCTCAGAAAGTTTTGGTTATAATGTTTAAATTACTACAACAACGACATCACAAGACCGTGAAAGTCATAGAAGCATTTTGTGTATTATTAAGAGTCTAACCTAAAGTTGATTAATATGCACAATGTATAAATAACAACACTAACAGTGTTTTTGCTTTTTGTGTAACTCGATACTAAAGATGTGCGTTTAAGCGTGACGCCTGCTTTTACAAACACAGGTCGGGTGGATATTCACATCACAAATAGTTTCTTGCTTTTAACACAAAACTCCCCCTAAACAACACCGTGTCTGTGTCAAACTCTCACACTGTTTCGTTGATTCCAGAAGTTCGGGGGCAACCAGTCGAAGCCCGAGTTCACCGTGGATCTGCGAGGGGGGTCGGTGGATTGGGCCTCCAAGGACAAGTCGAGCAAGAAACACGTCATCGAGGTACTGAACGACGGTCGATCAACCGGCGCTCTGTGTTGTTGTTTTTTAATGGTGTCAAAAAAGTAACGCTGACTTTTCGTCCCGCAGCTGAAGACGCGTCAGGGGACGGAGCTGCTGATCCAGTCAGAGATCGACAGCGTCATCAACGACTGGTACCGGGCCCTCACGGAGACCATCAACACGCATGTGAGGGGCCGTCTTTCATTAGCGGGATCTAGACAGAAGTGTTTATCTGCTCTCCTTCAGTTTCACCTCTTCATTGCTGCTGCAAGCTTGGTGTTAGCTAATGGGCCTTAGAGTGATAGTTCAGATGTTTTGAAGTGTGGTTGTATGAGGTACTTCTGCATACTCAGTGTATTACTACCAACCAAGTACCAACACGGGAGCAAAGCAATGTACTGCTGTGGACATATCTTAGACTCCTCTCAGTTGAAGTGAACACTATATTTAGAACGTGTCCACTGCTTCACCTTGCTGTCAGACAGACCTTTCTGAGGGAACTGAAGCCGTTATCTGAGCTCTCTACAAAGCCACTAGACTCCTTTGGACAAAAACAGGAATTGTACCTCCCAGAACACGGGAGTTGTTGGTTTATCGCTGCCTCTACCTGTTAGTGTTATTGTGTGACTTTGGTGAATCCCAACTAACCCTTTTAAACAGCAAAGTCACACAACAACACAGACAAGCTAACCCATAGAGGCAGCAGTAGACCAGCTACTCCTGTGTTCTACGAGGTCAAATTACTTTTTGGCAAAGGAGTTCAGTGGCTTTGAAGAGAGCCTGGATGGATATAGCGGCTTCAGTTCCCGTCAGAAAGGGCTTCCTGACGGGAAGATAAAGCGGTGAAAACATTCTAAATAGAGCAAACACTTAAACTGATATTGATTCTTTTACTGTGAGTGTCTAAAATACGTCCACAGCAGTACATTGCTTTGCTCCAGTGCTGATACTCCTGTTTCTCCAAATTCCATCTACTGCAGGAAATACACAGACTATGGAGAAGTACCTAATATAACCCCACTTCACAAAATCCAAAGTATCCCTTTTAAAAGCAAATTGAGTGTATCTAACAGTACATATGTGTCTCCTCCTATCCAGGCCTGGGAGTCAGATGAGGCCATCGAGGAGGACATGCCCGAGTCTCCGGGAGCTGAGAAACAGGACAAGGAGAAAGACCACCGGGACTCCAAGAAGAGCAGGGGTGAGGCCGAAGGAGAGAACATACTGTCACTGTGTTTATTGTTAGTGTCTTTAAGAAATACACTCACGTCCTGCTCGTCTTCCTCAGTGATGAAGACCTCTGTGAGTATGGACTCATCGGACCAGAAGAAAACCCGGCTGAAGCTCAAGAAGTTCCTGACGCGTCGGCCCACCTACCAGGCCGTCCGGGACAAGGGGTACATCAAAGGTATTCAGACAGAATGCGTGGGCCGCTGTATCCCTCGTGTGGATACGTGTCGCTGTTTGAATTGGTAGCAGCAGACACATGAAGAGCTAGAAATGACCGTGTGTTTGGTGGTTCACAGATCAGGTGTTCGGCTGCAGTCTGACCAGTCTGTGCCAGCGGGAGACCACGTCAGTACCAAACTTTGTCACAACGTGTATCGACCATGTGGAGAACACAGGTATGAGCAGCACCCAGGACACACATGTGTTGAAGTTATTATTTGTTTACTAAACACTGTTTGATGCATCCCCTTTTAAACACACATCATCATTCATAAGGCTCTGTGACATCGTGCTCTTTCTGTTGGCTTTGAGCCAGTTAGTGTCATGCTGAGGCACAGACAGACAGACAGACAGACAGACAGACAGACAGACAGACAGACAGACAGACAGACAGACAGACAGACAGACAGACAGACAGACAGTTCATATTTTGTGTTGTGAAACCTCCTGATAATCCTCTTGTAACTCAACGTCCTAGCTTTGTAAAACAAAATGTTTCAAGTAAATAAATCTACTGATGGTTATTCATTATTAAAATATGAAATCGTGCACCAGCAACTTGGTAAAACAACCTTGAAAATGAACTAGGAACTACAATTCAAATGTAGAGATTGTTATTGGAGCAAATAACTTGTCAAAACTTAAACAGGAATCAAAATTCCAGTATATAATGTATTTAGTATAGGAATTCAGAATGGAATTCAATAGATTCAATAGATCACTGTTGTGTGTAATATGTTTTTAGTATGTTTTTCATAATTTGAACACGTTAGGTGACTTTGAGGACTCTGGAAAGCGTTCTTTAAATAAGATGTATCATTGTTACCTCCTCTCATCCTTCCCCTGCAGGTCTCAGTGTCGACGGCTTATACAGAGTGAGCGGGAACCTGGCGGTGATCCAGAAGCTCCGCTTTGCTGTGAATCACGGTAGGACTCCTGTGCTGCCTTCTGACCACAAACATGCCTAAAAAGACAACGTTCACATTGGTGGGTCACATGCTGACCTCTCACACACTTTGTAACATTCCTCTTTTCTCCGGCACCCTGTCTTTGTTTGGCCTCCGTCAGATGAGAAGGTGGATCTGAATGACAGCAAGTGGGAGGACATCCACGTCACCACCGGAGCTCTCAAGATGTTCTTCAGGGAGCTCACCGAGCCGCTCTTCACGTACGGGTCCTTCGAGGACTTCGTAGAGGCCATCAGTGAGTGACTTGACTCGTTGAGTCACGGGACCATCATGAAGATACACATGTCCCTAATTTGGCCACAAGATGGTGCTCTGCACATGTGAATTCACCGACTGTCTGTTTCTCTGCTGCAGAATGCTCCGACTACAAGCAGCGAGTGAACTCAATCAAAGACTTAATAAAGAAGTTGCCAAAACCCAACCACGACACAATGCAGGGCCTCTTCGAACACCTGCGGAGGTAAGAGAGTGCAGAACACAGCTCATCTCTTTAACTAGCACAACGAGTAAGAACTGCTTACCAACGATATAATTACTTCTTACATTGTAAATAATAAAAGCACGAGACCGGATTGAACTTTACAAACTGTGATCACACCTTGTGATTCCACTGAGGGCTGTGTATTGAACTTCTATGTTTCTTGAGTACAAACTCAAATGTGTATTTATCAATTCATCTTTAAAGTGAATTCTTAGGCTTTTGTTATGTACAGATCTTTTTAAATCTTTTTTTTTTTTTTTTTACAAAATGTTATGCAGGCGGATTTTTTACATTTATATTGATGTATTTTGGCGTATCTCGTTGAATTAAAAAAAAAGGGTTAAAATGATGGAACATTTTAAAATACCCTGAATAGGCACCAGATCTAATTTCCTCACTCGAGTTACCAGGAAGCTATATTCTCACACACACGTGTGTGTAAAGTCTACACGCTGTGCAAAGGCCTTCACATCATGAAATATTAGATCGATCACTAAATACGAAAGCGTAACCAAACAACCACTGTTAAAATAACATTAATACCAAAGAAAATACTTGCTGGTGAAACTTGTGCTTGTTTTACATCCACGAGCATTGTTGAGTGTTCAGAACCTGAAGGAGACTGTTGCACAACACCAAGGAAGTTACTCTGAAGAAAGGACTGGACGCAGTCAGAAAGTTCTCATTGGACACCTCCATGCATGTAGTAATCTCCTGATGTGTGACTGCTCTATGTGACTGCTGGGATTAACCCTTGAACCCTACAGTCCCATGCACTCGGAGCACCAACGGCTCCCAGCTGACTCTGTGTTTACCTTTCCTCAGCTTGTATGGCAAACACAAAGCTACAGTTCACCGTGTATTCTCAGCCCTCTGCAGCCAGCGGCAATATCATACGTTCACAATGACATTTGCCTCGGTTTCCCATTTGCATTTATATGGCGCTGTGTTTGCTGTAATTCAGTACCTATGAAGTGCTGTTTCTCCAGGAAATTTATAGCGTGACATTCAGTGTATGGAGTTCTACGTGGATTTAATCTCCTTTTTTTATTTCCTCCCTTCCATGAATATGTTATTGTTTTGTGCATCTGCATGCAAGGATGTAGATTCTATTTAAAAAGGCTATTATGCTCTAGCCTGAAGCGTTCGGAGGTGTTAGAGGGTGTGTGTGTGTGTGTGTGTGTGTGTGTGTGTGTGTGTGTGTGTGTGTGTGTGTGTGTGTGTGTGTGTGTGTGTGTGTGCTCGCCTCGGCGCTCCATCTCAGGCCCTAAAGATGTGTGCGAGATGAAAACCCGAGTTGTCAAACATCACCTAAAGGCATTTATGACACATTCCATCTTTAAATCTCTCCATGCTCTCCCCCCCCCCCCCCCCCCCCCACAGGGTGATTGACCACGGGGAGGCCAACCGCATGACCACCCAGAGCGTGGCCATCGTGTTCGGACCCACGCTGCTGCGGCCCGAGACCGAGACAGGCAACATCGCGGTCCACATGGTCTACCAGAACCAGATAGTGGAGCTCATACTGCTGGAGTACGAGAACATCTTCGGCAGGTAGAGGCGCCGGCTCACGACGGGACGCCGGGCTTCTCCCCCCCCCCCCCCCCCCCCCCTCTTCCTTTTCTTTGACTGAACTGAACATTGCTGTGGACCAAGCATATGGAAGAAAAAAAAATCGAATTTACCTTCATTGACAGTTTACAAAAAAGTGTTGCACTTACAGAGGAGGAGAATAATAAAAAATAAAGGTTATAAAAAGGTGTACAGATTTCACCCCGCTTCTCCAGGTGCCATCCCCTGCTGCGAGTAGCGGGGCCGGACACACATGGACAGTGTTTCAGAGTGATGCCGTGGTGACGCGTGTACGTCCGTGTGATGTGCTGGATTCCAGTATTCAGGTGTTTGTCTTTTTCCCACATACACTGGATCCCTGTGGCCAGTAATTGGAATGGTGGCAACCTGTGTGTGGGGGGGGGGGTGGTGTGTGTGTGTGACATTAATAGCCAAACCGGCGACCTAATCACCTCGCTGAAGGAGTGTGCAGAATCTGAACTGGATCGGGTTTCTCTGTGTTGTGGAGCTTCTTTGTCCGTGATGTGGTTTCAGATCAGGTGGAACAAAAGCAAAAATAAACAGTGTTACGTTAACAGACTCTCATCTTGGCACTTGGATGAACTGGAGTTACAGACCGTGTCCCCCAAACTTACCTTAGCGACACCATCACACACCCCTTCCTCCTTTCAACCAGTGTTAACCATTAACCCTGTGACCTGAGGACTTGAACGACGGAGGACCAACCCTCTGTCTGTCTGTCTCTTTGTTTGTGTGTGTGTGTGTGTGTGTGTGTGTGTGTGTGTGTGTGTGTGTGTGTGTGTGTGTGTGTGTGTGTGTGTGTGTGTGTGTGTGTGTGTGTGTGTGTGTGTGTGTGTGTGTGTGTGTGTGTGTGTGTGTGTGTGTGTGTGAGTGAGAGTGAATTAACATAAGTGGAACAAACCTGAGCAGAAGCGTCCTTGCCTGGCCACTTTGTACAAACTGCGTGTCGTGTAGTCGTACGTGCTGTGGTGAAGTTTCTGTTAAAGCTGCCTGGGGGGGTCATCGTCCCTGCTCCTTCATCACAGAGCTCCTGGTGTTACTGGAAAACAGAAACGTGGATTTCTTGGGACTGCAGCGCTACCACTTTCTACATGAATTTGTCTCTGACCGTCGGCTTGACGCCCCTTCTCTTAAGCTAATAAAGTATTCAGAGAGGAGGAACGGTACGGAGGACGTGTGTTAGAATGCAAAGGAGAGCCTTTAAGAAAACCTTTCAGAAGCTTATGTACAGTGACAGAAACTAGTTGTGGAAATGTGTTCTAGTGACTGAGGTATGTATGCATTGATGGTGAACTAGTGAAAGATGATTTGTAAATTTGAAGTCCGACATGTCAACACACAGGTGAAAAAAAACACAAAAAACAAACACGTGATCGACTGTTACTTTTCTTTGAAGGTGTATCTGGAGTGTTTGCGCATGGTCAGCTGCACATTCTGAATGTAATTTTCAGGCTAACTGCTGTTTGTGAAACTGCTATGTCTAATAAAAGAGACAAACTAAATGTTTCGGACCCCTGAAGTGTGAATTCTCTGCCAGAACGGGGAGCTAAACGGTCACACGCGAGCAGAGGCAATAAAGAGAGAGAGAGACACAGAGAGAGAGACAGAGACACAGAGAGAGAGACAGACAGAGGGAGAGGTGAGTCTGCTGTTTAACCTTCAATCAACTAAAGCTTCACCCTTCCCTCGGATTTAATTGCTGAATTGAATTAATCTACTCAATGCCGATATCCTGGTTATTGAATTGAGTGATTAAGCTTTCACGTCTCAATCAATTATATTCCTACCTGTTAATTATGAAATGAGCCGCAGTATATTGCTGGAGATTTCTCAAATGCAGCACAGCCTCTGCTCCGCTCGGCTTCCATTAATCTGATTCCTCCGTTCTTTGAAGGCATTTTTTGTCATTACTCCGCAGGTCAGACCTGGCTGCAGACCTGAAGGGTGTGGATTAATTGATGTCTAATTAGGTAATTGCCACGGTGCCAGTTTTGATTAAGAAGAGCGAGTGCTGAGCAAAGCTGCTCGCTGGCAGGCTGCACTTAGAGAAAGCCTCCATTTGGTTTTCCCTTTGTGTTTTTATGCTGCAGCTTGTGTTTGTGTGTTGAGATATCTGCTTTAGCATCAGTAGCATCTGGAGGATGACGGTCTCGTATGGAAGCCCTTTTCTGCCAAACAGAAAAGTGAAAAAAAAAGATTTGAAGTCAGGAATGATGGAAAGAAAGGCTCACATTAGGACAATGTTAGACATTTTGAACGGATTTAGTCAAATGTATGGGACACAAATTCAGTATTATAAGATAGTGGGTCAAAATGTTCCTTAAGTCAATATGAGGATAGTCAACATTTTCAGTCCTAAGCCGAAATTGTTATAGGTGGAAAGTTCTTCACCAAAACCCCCAAAAGACCTGGAAGTGTACTACGTCAAACCTTCTCATTACAAAGCTGGGACCTGAACCCACGCAGAACTAAGACATGTTAGACCCAAACCCGGCCAGGAGACACAGACACTATCAGCACCAATTTCACAGCTGATTGCTATTAGCAAATGAACAAAAACAAAACTTTGTCTTTGCTGATGTAATGTAGGCGGCCTTCTCCCCTGTGCCTGGCCGTGACGCAGATAATCCATCCTCTTTGCCAAGAAAGTTGGTAAAATACATCCAGCTTTTCTGTCGGAGCTCTCCTGCTGATTGGAACCGCATGGTTAATCCTCATGTTATTTCAGCTCAAATGTTAAACTTGCTGTTTCGGTGACAGAAACGTTTAGAATCAGCTTTGCAGTTTTTAATAGAACGGCACCCTAATTAACCATATGAACTGTGGATCTGAACCCGTGAACACCTCTACCCTCCAAGTCAAACCAATAACATCAATAGAGATTATTGATGAACTGAGGGAAGCTTCCATCTCATCATTTAATCATTTGTCATTTTGATTTAACATCATTGTTTTGACTTAGTTTTTCTGAATTTTGACTTTTTATGTCATGGATTATAAAGTTCTATCGGTTGGTTAGTTCCGAGTTGTTGCTCCTTCAAACAAACCAAGAAGACCAAACTAATAAAAATGTCACATGTTGGACTTGGTATCATCATTTTCATTTACCAGAAGTATATAACCTTTTTATCGCTAACTTCATATTGGTCATGGTTTGACTTGTTATCTCATAGTCCAAGATACATTTTACCTGATGAATGTCTACGGGTGGGGTAGGGAGCAAGTTCCTTTGGTTTCTCAACAATGACGGGTTTTTGATTGAACACACACAAGATTTTTGACATTTAGTCATCATAATGTTGACTAAGTATCTCACGATAGTTCCCTCTCATGAGTGTTTTGCTTTCGTCATACCTAACTTTTCTTTCCCTTTTCTTGGTATTAGTAGGCTTCCATAGGTTCTCTGAGATCCAGGAAGTCTTCATCCAATCCCCAGGTTTGATTCATGTGTGTTTACCCCCACATGTGTCCTCCACCCTCCTCTGATCGCAACCATTACTCTTTGAAGTCACACTGAACCCCCTCCATTCTCTTGCCTATATGTGTTGATTTACAGCAACAGGTTTGACTATCAGGCTGAACCTCAGCCCTCGCTCTGTTTTGACAGGACGGACCACCTTGGTTGGATTCAACAAACTTGTCGGAGGTAGGCAGCACTGAATCATGTGCCCCGTTGGAAACCACAGGCCGTTAAAATTGAGACGCAGAGAGGAGGGCCCCTAGTATTTCCAAATGAGAAAACAATTAGATCATTTCTATAATTCATGGGAGCGACCACAGCTCGGGCCCGGGGAGGCTCTGAGTGTTTGAAGTGCTCCATATGCTCACCGTGGTTTCCAGGCCTGATCTGCTCAGTGCTGGCCCGGCCTGCTCCGTGGAGGCTGAGGTGTGGGCAGGTAATGTGAACAAGCCATTATGGAGCATAAAAGATGTATGGGTCTTCAGTGCTTCCCCCCCCCCCCCCCCCCTCCCTGCTTTATTTGCAGGTGGGCTGTCTGCAAAGTGGCTGGAAGGGGAACAAAATGGTTGGAGGTTTTTGCCACTCCGGTAAAGACCCCATACTTTACCCACTGCTTTTTACTCCCAGCTCAGTGAGCAAATGGCTGCTCATCCAAGAGGTGGTGGTAATAGTCTGTGATTATGAAACCGTTATAGTGCAGAGCCGGTGTTTTGGAAGACTTGGAACGATCTTGTTAGTAGTTACAGAGCAACAGTAGCCGTCATTTGGAGTCGTGCTCGTACCCATCTGATGAGTACAAATCCAATATGAACTTTCCTTTTAGCTCTGTTTTTGGTTTCTACCAGCTCCTGTGAAAAGGATCTGGCTCTCTAGCTGCTAAATGCTCCACTGTGTTCACCAGCTAGTATCTCACTTGTTAAGTTATCGCTGCTGTTTCATGCTGAGCAGATAGGACACAGTCAGTTTATCAGAGCTTTTTTTTTTTTTGGGGCTGCGGCTGCAAACAAGGTTTATCAGAGTGGTGAGACTGAACCAAAAGGTTGTAACACCCAAAACAGTTAGCCAAAAGATTAAACATAGTCTTGATCTAAGATTAAAACATAGATCAAGTTTCACTGTTTACATTTTCACAAAGCGACCGTACAACCTGACGATGCCAAATGATCTAGCATTTGTCTGAGATGCTAATAAAGCATTTGTGTTGTGGGAGAGGCTACATGTGATATTTCACTTGACACATTAACAGCACAACATGCAGTTTTTAACACCCAGAGCATCTGTGGATACCCCCACCCAACCTCCAATCCAAACAAAGCTCCCTATTGTAAGTCCTTTTGTTACACCGCTGCTACCTTCTGGTCTTGGTCTCCGATGGCGACCAGGCCCCACCGTGAACCCCATTAGCTTAGCAGGCTGATGTGCCATCAACCTGTAGGCAATGGATGCAGAGAGGGCCTCAGCTGATTCCCTACGAGTCGGTGTGTGTGTGTGAGAGTCGACTGGTTGCGATCCATGCACGCTGTTCTGTGCAGCAAGAGCGTTTCAGCAGCCTTGGAAGGGCCTTTCACCAAAATACAATCAAGTCATTTTTATTCAGCCATGGAGGGTACTTTTGGTTTCCCCTATGAACAAAGCTGATGTATTACTCCACGCCCCGAGCTCATATCACAGGCTGTCTGTCAAAAAGTCAAGCTCTCAAACCTGATCTGAGATAACCATGTTGACATCATCAGAGGTATTTCCTCGCACATTAAAAAAGCTCCTCCGCTGCTTGGGAAGGCATACGACTATGACATGTAAACTGCTCTCCATGAGTAAAATTGGTGGAGTCGCCCTTTACGTGCTTCAAAAACAATGGAGGTGAATGGAATTCCAGTTGCGATTTCATACACGTCTATTTTTGAGGTTAAAGTAGAAATCTCAGTCACGCATCTCAGAACTTTGGACACATAAAACCAAAACTATCTCATGGCTGCACAGCATTCGAGGTATATGCTCTTTTTTCCTTTGTGTGAACTGCTCCGTTCAGGCTAACGATTGAGTGCTAGTGTGCTACTCGTGCTAATATGATGGTAAGATTCAGGGTAATGAAGCTGTTTCTGCAAACACACGTTCCTACACTCCCCTCTCCGCATGATCAAAGATGGCGTGAGCACTTACAAGCCTAACGTCATGTGCGAGAAGAAGAACCGGCTCCAGTTGCAAAAAATAACTCACTCGCCTGGCGCGCTTTAATTCACCGCCATCCTCTTTTCTTTTTTTTTTTCCAAATGTGCCGTCATAGCTGTGGCGCATGGCAGACTGGGCTCTCGAAGGCACGGCAATGCTAAGTAAGCGTGTAAGTATTCCAAATGTCAGCCCGGCTCATCGTTGTTATTAATGAGCTTCAGGCGGCAGGAGTGGATCATTTTCCATGGAAATTCAATGCATTTTAAATAGCAGTGGATCAACATTCCAGGCCAGGATTTACATAAGGTAATTGCAGGATGCTGAAAGTACCTTGTTTCTAGCAATGGATTTTTTTTCTTTCCCTCCTTACCTTCAGTAATACAATCAAGTCCATTAAGTAGGCAATAAATACAAGGCAAGGCTGTATGAGCGCCCCATGACAGATAATGGCCCCTCTCCAGAATATCTATTTACCCTTGGACAGCTACAGCTGCTGTTGTAGCAGCTCTATAGACTGAGTAGGTATCCTTTTCTTCTTCACCCGCTAAAGAAGATGTGACAACAGTCCTGTGTGGTTTTGTTTCCCGCCATGATTGAGTATTGGAACGGGCTGGCGCGTTAGCAAAGGAGGGACGTGTAGGAGAACTGAGAGACGGCCCCGTGTTACACCTCTCCGAGGTCTACCTGCGGCAGCTGCTATGGGGGTCTGGGGAAATTAACTGTAGGCAGAGAGTGAGGGCACAAAGACAACAGTACCATGCTGTATGTATGCAGAGGTGGAAGAGGGGGGGGGGACTTCAATCACCTGAACACGTTTTCTTCTTTGGCTTTGTTCAACTGGTGGTTATGACATCTTTCCCCTCCAGGCTAGAATATTAACATCAAATACACTCTGTGCCTTTTTCCCCCCATGAAGTGGAGTGCTAGGGCCTTGGGTGGTAGTTAGCCTCTGTCGGTCTTTGACACGGCCTGCTCAGCAGCTCATTAGAGAAATGGGCTGAGCTGGCTGACTGCAGCAAACACACTCTCTCCCCCAGAGGACCCTGAGATTATGTGTTGGTGGCTTATATTTTTTTTGGGGGGGGGGCATTAAGTGATGATTACACCCAGAAAGCGCTCTGTTTATTTCTGTTGATTAAGACCGATGGAGGTACGAGGTGCAGCCGGCAGTAGTTTGGAAATAAGAGCGGCAGTGAAGTGATCCTCCAACCTGGATGGAGATGTGAGGTTGAGGTTGGCCATGATAACAACTGACAGTGAGACAGGAAGAACTAGGTGCTCTGATTAATGTGAAAGGAGGGGGGGGGCTTACCTCTCGGTCTCATTAACACGGTTGGCTCCAGAATCTGTTAGCTAACAGCGCATGTATTCCCCTGGTGGAGCCTTTCTCCACCGAGGCTGTAATTAGGACATTTCTTGCACAGCCTTTTCAACACAGCTGTCTGATTGGAGGAAAGGCCCATGCGTAATTACAGAGGCCCCGGGCCCCCGACGCTGCCAGAGGGGAGGGGGGCGGGGACCCTAAACAAATCACAAACAAGAATTTAATTAAAAGGATCAACAGCCCCACACGTGGACGTCTACATCCGCTCAGACGTTTCTCGATGGCGAGCATTTCTGAAGTCAAGAAGAAGTTTTTCTCTCCCTCACTGCAGGTAGACCTTTTCCGAGGGAGGGCCGGACTACTTTGCCAGCTCTCTCATAAGCTCATTGGATTTGCTCCTGTGCCAACGTCTTACTTAATTAGCCTGCACATTTTACGGGCATAAATCGCTTTTACATCACTGCCAACGGAGCGCACCGCAAAGTGGGTCGATCATATATTATGTTGATCCTCCTTGGCGCGGTTGGAGCCATACATTACATTTGAATTTGTCGAGAGCTGAGAGCCCCTGGCATAATTCTTCTTTGTTGTGCTGTCAGCGCTAATCTCTCCCGAGGGGTCTCGGCATCAGCTCTCTCTTTCTCTCCCGACGCTGCCCCCAGATCGGATGAGTAAAGGGACGCAGGGATTGAGGCGAGCCAGGAGGGCACCCACACATCTCTCCGTCACCCCACCGCCCCTCCCGTCGCGTAAGCCTGCCTCCCACCTCCCTCTCACTCCCTCGCCAGCGAGCTCGGGGGCCTCAACTTGTGATTCTGCACTCACAGACTGAAGATTTCACAAACTTCGAAGCTGCACTAATCTTCACATGACACTATTTTTCTATAAACAATGGGTTAACTGACTGTCTTTCAGCTCATTGTTTTGGCTTTACCTGCAACTTTAATATTTTAGTTGACTCTTACAGCTCTCATCAACCCTGTTTCTAGCAGTATCTGTTTTTACAAAAAACAAAACCAAAACATTGTACACTACATGCTCAGCACCAAACAGCGGAGGTTGATGGTAACAAAGGACCTTACTTTGCTGTACTTAAAGGGCCAGTGTGTAAGATTCAGTGGCATCTAGTGCTGAGGTTGCAGATTGCAACCCACTGATCACCTCTCCGCTCACACCTCCATTTCCAAGCGTGTAGAGAACTACGGTGGCCTTCAGGTAACGTAAAAACCGGGCGGCAACCGGTTCTGTCGAGTGAAGCCAATGTGGAAGTGTCTTAAAACTTGCATTCTCTCTTCTGACCAGCAGGGGGCGACTCCTCCAGTTGCAAAAAAAAGTCTGATTGTATAGAAGTCTATGGGAAAATGACTCTACTTCTCTCTTGATTTATTACCTCAGTAAACATTGTAAACATGAGTTTATGGTCTCAATCTCTAGTTTCAAGTCTTCTTCAATACAGCATGATGTTCATTTAGTAAATTATGGTCCATTTAGAGTCAAACAGACCATAAAGTGGAGTATGCTTTAGGGCGGGCTTACTGTGATTGACAGGTCGCTGCCGCTACCAGAGTCCTATACGACTCACTACTCAGAATTTCAAATATGGTAATTTCTGTTTATTGGTTGCGAATAAAAGCAACATGGCGCTGGCCGTAATCCAAGATGGTAATGAAAAGCTCGCCGAACTCAAGGCTTTAAAACAGCAGTCCACAAACCAGCAGAGGATGTCACGATGACTACGTCCATGCAATATTCCACTGAGACTGGATGCAGTTGATCGAAGTAGTAATAAACTGGCTGATCTGTTGGGATTTGTGTCAGAGTGGGAGTTGGACCGATGATAAAAAGCACAGACATTCCACGACTGTTTATTTGAGGAAGGTAAGTTTTGTTCGTCAGCTCACAGTGAAGGAGGGATGTATTGTTTATTTAAACGTGAACTATGGTTCTCCGAAGAGGAGTCGGGAGTGCTAGCAACAGACATGGCCGCTGTAACCGGATGTCGGGGGCTGTGGCTCCGGGTAAACGGTGTGTGGCTGCGTTGATGACACGGATGTCCTGTCTTTTTGGATAGCGGTATAGAGCGGCGAGCTCTGGTGCGAGAGGAGGGCTTAGGAGGAGATGGTCGCTGCGGAGATTAGGCTTCAGTTGGACTATTGTATTATTATCAGCAGTCCCTGTAGCATTAGTTAGCTCCCAAAGGTAAAAGCTAGCCGGCTTACGTAATGGTTTACATCAGAACGTTAATCCTAAAACACATGCATTAAAACAACCAGGATTTAAAGGTGTAGCGTAAGATGTGGCTTAAAACAGGTCAGAAAAAACTAATTATGACACTATTAGGTTTAGTTTGGTTATAGAATATGATGCATTGTTATAGATTAAACTACCCAACAGTTTATTTAACGCATCAATAACAAATGACACTAAAAGGGCCCATTGTACTTTTACTTTTGATACTTAAAGCACATGATAATAATGTATTTTTGCTTCAGTAAGAGTTTAATAAAGGACTTTTACTCGTAGTGGAGTATTTTTACATGCTGGTATCAGTATTTCTACTCGTAGTGAATCCGCAGCAGACACAATGATGAGCTGGCTGGTGAACATAGTGGAGCATTTAGCAGTTCAAAAGTCCGATACTTCCCCAGTATCGGTTTCACACTCATCAGGTGGACACGAACACAACTAATGAATGAGCGTGACTGCTGACGCTAACACGTTTACCACATCAACTTTATAAAGTGTTTATATATCAAAGTTGTGTTTACAACTTGTGCTTCTCCTGCGTAGTCTAAAATAAATGCAGTATTGTAAAAAAAGCTTCTGCTGATTTACAATTTTAAATGACAATTTAGGCAGTAAACAAAGAGAGCTGCATTTAATACGTCATCATAATAATCTTGGAGCCATGTCAACGTTTTAATTTTTCTTCCAGCTGTGAGTACTGCCTTTATTTCCTTTGTGCACTAATGTGGAACAATGCAGTCCCATCAACAGCACATTAAAATACCAGGAACGTTTAGTATGCCTGCTTTTAGTCTGCCTGAGGTCTGCCTTGAGCTTTTTTAACATATTGTCTTTTTAATCTGAATTGAATTCTTGGTATTTATCCTTTCATTGTAAATGTTTTTCATTATTTCCAATGCAGTAAAGCATGATTGTGATATTGAAATTAAGTGTACTTTATTATTACTTAACACACTTTGCTAGTGTGCAAAACCCTGTGAGGATTTGAGACAATAACAGCATCTCGGAGTCTGGCTGTTCCAGGTACACCGGGTTGGTCTGCCTCTGTTCATGGATGGTCTTTGACTCCTTCATCCGCACTACTCTTTACATGATCTGGGACTTTTGCTTCGGTCTGCCTTTTTATATACATTTTTTACATTTAAATGTATTTTTGTCCAGGATTACGCATCCGTAACCCCAATCAAACCAGGAGTTTCCTTCACAAGAAGAGCCTTCTGATGCACCGTGAGAGTCTCCTCGTCCAGCAGTTCTAACTCTGTCCACCTTCCTCCCTGCTGTGTCCCTCCTCTCCCACTAGGGTGTAGTGAAGAACACGGATTCACCCTCCTCTCCGCGACCCAGATGCATACCTGCTCCAGGCTGCGCTGTTTATTCTCCTTGGATTAACATCCCCAAACGTCCACCCTCCTCCTCCTCATCTTCCTCCTCCTCCTCCTCCTCTTCCTCTCCCACCTCCACACAGTGAAGGGAAAACAACTGGAGACACTTGGCTCTTCAGCACATGTTAAATCTGCTCTGACTGAGCTTGTACACACACACACACACACACACACACACACACACACAAAGTCAAGCTTTTGCCACTGTTCCTCTCCCGTCCCCTCTGCATTAGCATGGAAGTCATCCATATTGATGAAGGTGATTCATGTGCTGCCAGCCTCTTTTGTTGTTTTAGTTTGTTTTTTTCTTGCCTCCTCGCCCTCTTTACCCGGGCAAAGCTTTCTGGGGATCAGGGGGGTGATTAAGGCGAGGAGAGATGGAGGAGTGGCCGACCGAGCACCCCGGGGTGGTGGGGGCGGAGGCGGGCAGGTTTGTAGCCCCGGTCCCTCCCGGTGATGAGGTGGAGTCTAATTGATTTGTCAATGTGGAGCCATCTGGCACAGAAAAGATGGGGCTCCAACCTGTTCTCCTTCCTGGGGGGGGGGGGGGGGCATCAGGAGAGACGGGTTGGATTACACACATGACACACACACACACACACACACACACACACACACACACACACACACACACACACACACACACACACACACACACACACACACACACACACACACACACACACACACACACACACACTCCTTGGGATTTTATGATATCTCCTTTCTCTTATATTTTTTTACCACTCACCTTGGTTGAGGACAAAGTGTGTCTTCCTCTGTGTCGTCTTCTTCTAGATCATTTACACCCATCCGGTGCACTGGTTTCCGTACATCCCCCCGGCCCACAATGCCCCTCACACCCAGTGACTGATGATGGGGACAGACGGCATGGCAGAGCCTCCAGCCAGCCCAAAGAGGAAACACACACACACACACACACACACACACACACGTGTCTTCTCCCTCTCACGGGGCCCAGGCGGGGATCAAAAGGTCAGTGGTGCTGATGGACGCCGGAGCAGAAACGAAGCCTCCGGCGTCTTAATGAAAAGAGCTGGAGGAAATGGGGACAGACAGAGACAGAAGGAGAGAATGGATGCTGCCCGCACTGATTAGTATCCCTCCTCATCATCGTGCTTAATCCCCCCCCCCCCTTCCTCTGACTGGAAGCCTCATTTCTGGGGTCATTTTAAAGGTTATGATATGAAAAACAAATGAAATGTGTCAGTTTGATCAATACCTTGAGTGACTTTAGTGTATTTTGAACACAAACATCCTGTCTGAAGGTGCTCTCTTTGATACAGAGATACCTTCTGATGTGTGGAAGCCTCATAATTCATCATTTGTTTTTTTCTTCTCCATTTTAAGGAAGACGTGGTGAGATGAGCCACCTTGGCATCCCCGGGGCGAAGTGATGACGACTCCAAGTGAGATTTTACATCAAATATACACTTTCAAACACACGAGGTGAGGGGGAAGTGAAGCAGAGGCAGAAATGGCTTTGGAAACAGAACCGGCACAGGAATGTTGGTGAAACCTTAGATGTACATTCGGAAATAGGCAGTTTGAGTTTTGGATTCTTTTAAATGCGTCCTCACACACCGCTCTGCTGAATGATCGAGTTCTCTTCTCTGACGCTGGTGCTTCTTTAAAGCTGCACTGATCAATACGGGTTAAATCACTGTGTTTAATGTGACAGACGTGGGTCGTGATGATGAACAGTGTAAGTACATTTACTCAAGTACTGTACTATTTGAGCTACTTTCCATGCCACTGTCTACTTCTACTCCGTTTCGGAGGGAATCCTTGTACTACAGTTGTTTTACAGCTTCAGTTAATAGTTGTTTTTTAATAACAATGATTAGTAGGGATGGGTATGGTTCGGGTTTTATCAATACTAGTACTATTATCGGTTATTTTTGATTATGTGAGAAAAATTCATTAACAAAAGAATCTTCACTGCTTAATTATTCTTGTATGTAAACAAATAACATCAATAAAAGAAGTTCCAAAATCTTTAAAATACTTTTGCAGCTAAACAATAAGCTAAGTGATTCATTTATTAGCCCATTCTTAGTGAACGCTTTATCGCTAACGTTAGCTGCAGCGGTCGAGGACGGACGTCTGCTCGAACATCGATGTTCTGCTTGTTCGACTACCTCTTTACTTGAGGGTGGAGTTCTCAGCATCTGCTGGAGTAAAATGTAGCCACACTTTGGATCTTCTTCTTCTCTCTGCAGTGATGTGTGTGTGTGTGTGTGTGTGTGTGTGTGTGTGTGTGTGTGTGTGTGTGTGTGTGTGTGTCAGAGTAAAGCAGGACTCAGCCCCTCGTGTAAAGACAGAGATCGAGACAGTAATGTTTGTAACGAGCTATTTTTCGTGGAGCTCTAACTCCGTAACTTCTGAAGTACCGATAGCAGAACCGTTCACTCTGGACCTTAACGACACTCTGAGATTTGACTCATTTAGAACGGAGTTTTGGGAGCATCCCTAATGATTAGTTCATGAAATGAGAAGTCGACTGAAATAGAAAACTAATATTTAGTCATTTCTTTCTGTAAAAACATTTCATGGTTCCAGCTTCATAGATGTGAGGATTTGCTTCCCGTTTTAATTATTTTAATCATTTTGTTTCATCTTTAATATTTTATTTACAATTGGTTGGACAAAACAAGCAGCCGAAGGTGTCACTTTAGGTAAGAACAGTAAAACCCAGATTTGACATGAATGCGTGAGTAACGATATAATGTATGCCTCACTAAGTACTTTTACTTTTAATACCGTAAGCACATTTTCCTGATTTATGATTCTACTTCAGTAACATTCTGAATGCAGGACTTTTACTTGTGAGTATTTTTACACTGCAGTATTAGTACTTTTACTCTTTCAAGGATCAGAATACTTCCTCCACCACTGGTGATGAACCCAGTGTGTTGATTTTAGCGGCCCCTGTGGATGAAAGTGGTAGTGTTTCCGTGCACCAGAGTACCTTTTAGATAGCAGCAGTGACTGTCTGACCCGCTCAGTCCTGGTTCTGGGTCTCCTGTGCCTCCCTTCCCTCCAGCAGCGTGGTGTCGTCGTTGGCTCCCGGCGGAGCAGCGAGGTGAAGCTCTGCTCCCGGGAGCTCTCTACCTCCCGCTGCAGGTCGAAGGCTGCAGCGAGGCTGGATCTGGGTCTGTCCACGGTGGGCCGGTCGCTGGAGCTGAAGCAGTTTCTGGTGAACCTGCAGGATTTCATCTTACTTTGTGCGAAATCCGACCCGGTGACACCGATGACATTAAGAAGAAACTACATAGAAAATAGTCAATCTTCTCTCCGAGGGTCGCGTTTACTAATGTAGGTCATAAAGAGGCTTCAGTATTAATTTGAGATGTTTCATAACCAGTTAAATATTCTCACAGTAACTTTGAAGTAAATATTGGATGTCTGGACACAGAGCAGCATTTTGGCTTCATAAGCCTACACGGGCAAAAAAATAATTCCATCTGTTTATCTGTTGTGTCTCACAACACAGCATCAGACAATCTGATTGATGATCGTTAAGAACTAGTGCACATCATTAATCACGCTGATTCATAATGTTCTTTTCTTTCTAAGTTACGACTAGAACCTGAGAATGTTTTGCCCGCAGAGCAGTCTTAATGCGATCGAGCGAGTCAGCATCCGTCTTTGATCTGCTGCACAATAAAATTCAAAATGTGGATTAAGAAAAGCAAAATCGTCAATTCAACCAACAGTAATGATCACGACTACAATAAACCTCAGTCGTAAAAACAATCATCACCATCACAGGAGTGATTTGCTCCAGGCCATACACCATCTTACACAGCCTGGCAGTGCGGTGCAGATTTCATGCAAACCGCTCTGATTCTGTCTGTTCTTGCTCAAACACGCTGAACCGCCCGCACACTGTGCGGATAAAGTGCAGGACGCACAACCAACTGGCTCAAATCGCCACTTGTTTTCCCAGGTGGTGTGTGAGAAAATTCTCCCACGATTTACCAAGACCGAGAAAAGACTTCCAAAAACCACTTAAAAATGCATTATCACCAAACAAACACCCCTCTGTGGCTCTTCCATTCTGACATTTATTTGTGTTGAAAGGTACTCACCCTGAAGTGATGATATGAAATGATCACAAACTCTCTTAGTTTCTGTCTCTAATTAGTAAAACGGGGCTCCTTTTCATTACCGGATTTGCACTTTTTTACACTGTTATGTAAAAATCTCTGGAGCCTCTGTCCTAGACACAACAGCCGGCGCTGTGAGGCCCTGCTGTTAGCAGAGGGGGGGGGGGGGGCCAAAACTGTTGATAATCGCTGGATTCGAAACAACAGGTGCTGTCCAAGCCTCTCGGCCCGATTAACTGGAGGAGAAGCAGGACAACCACAAATACAGTATGTGTGTGAGGAGGAGGAGGAGGAGGAGGAGGAGGAGTGAATGGATAAAGACTGAGGGAGGGAGCTGGCTGTGTAAGTACAGAGAGGCAAATGGAGGATAGAAGCTCCGGTATTGGTGGGGGGGGGGGGGGGGGGGCGGTGGTGTGGCATGGAACATCCCCTCTTTTAACCTCTGCTCACATGAAACGTGCGCATGCACACACATCACCATCTCCCAGCGGAGTCAGACAAAGGCCAAGGTTAAAGGTCATCTCCACCGAGGCGTGTACACCTACGGAGGAACCAAAGGTTGAGCACAGCGGGATGGACGCGGCGGACACATTACTAATGGGAGCGATGGATGACGGAGAGACGGGCAGGAAGAGAACCCTCTCTGAGGCGAGGGCCCGAACTTCTCCCCTCAGAGGCTCGGCTGCTACAACGATTTTAGAAACGCTGAGGTCATAAGAGCAAGCAGCCAGCTCGCTGGTTCATTCCACAAACTGCTTTGTTTTCCTTGAATGATGGTCAAGCTTTGGCAAATGCAGCCTGGCCTGCCTCCAATCTCTACCAGAGTAACACGAATCTAGAGCCATGCTAGCGTGCTGTGGGTCTGTACTCCAGCTGCCTGTAGGCTTCTTCAGAAGTGCTTGTGAGATGGTGGAATAGCTCTGTGAGCTGTGCACGCTCAAACCTTTGGTCAAGTCTTGATGGGAGAGTTTTAAACACTTCTTTTGGTGACTTCCTGGAGGCTGGACCGTTGTTGCTGTGGTGTTTTCTTAGTCTGTTCCTGTTACTCAGTTCTTCTCTTCCGTACAAACTGCTGCTGGAGGAAACATCAGAGAAATCCTTTGTCCTAAGAGAGACTTCATTGGTAATAATATGGAAGTTGAATTGAGAACCGTCTATGAAGGTGTGTGGAGGTGTGGGGCACTGGTGGGTGGAGATATGTGTATGTGTGTGTGTTGATGTGAAATGTGAGTGATGCTGATAGATGGAAGGACTGATGAATCTGTTCCTTTTCATACTAATAAGTTGTAGTTATTTTATCAAATGTGCGATCACAATTCGTGTGGAGCTGTTCTAACACAAGACAAGCCGTAACACAATTTATTTTAAATCTTTTTAACATATCTCACATTATGACTTCACTTTTTATCTTGTACTTCCAATTCAACTGCTGTAACTGCGATGTTTACACGTCAACATATGATATTAACAACAATTTGTTGTATTTCACGTTGTCATACAGACAGACAGGAGTTTGTTTGTGCGTGTCTCAATCATATGTACAATAAATGTCACTCCGTTGGTGTTGTGAGTCCCATTCTATGTAGTTCATATTGTGTGAGGTGAACTCTGTGTGGAGTATTGTGTTGACTAAATTGCAGTTTGTTGTTATGGGTAATTGAGTTATTGCAGATGTGCATCCTGGAGTTGCTATTGTTGGTGAAAGCGGTCTTTTCCCAAATTCAGAATATTTTTGTTGTTGTGCGTTTTAATAATGATTAATAATTCAGAAGGAATAGCTCTGGCAGCTATGTGGAAATATTGATGTTTGAGAATGTAGGCACGACATTAAGGACTTCTGGAAGTGCTGTTGAGGGATTGGTTCGGTATAGCAGGATGTCATCTGCATATAATCACATTTTATTGTGAAAGTCTTCTATTACTGCGATACGAGTGTCCTGTTGAACGGCGTGGTGAGAGTGGGCGTCCTGGGCTTCTGCCCTGCTGCACTGAAGTGTTGGGAGGTGTGATCGTCTGCTTTAAAAAGAAGCTACAGATGGTGAGTTAGAAAGTGTTTCAATCCTCTGAATGTCATGTCAATAAAAGTCCAGTTGACTTTACCAAAGGCCTTTTCTGCTTCCAGTGATGTGCTCATATTTCAGATGGTTACTCTGGGACTAATGGCTGCATAGACAGCGCATGCTGGTTGATGATCCCCGTTTGGTCTGGATGGATTCATGAAGAAACGACTGATTGTGATCTGTTGGCTGGTGCCGGTCACAGTTAATCAGGCTTATAGTTCTATAGCTGGAGGTGTGTGTGTGGGGGGGGGGGGGGGGCTGTGTTCATGTGTGTATGGATAGCATCTGATTATTTCATTTCATTAAAAATATTAAATAATGTTTATGTTTTTCCAAAAGCGTTTATAATTCTACTGGGCAGCCTTCAGAATCAGGTGATCTGAACTATAGAGTCTCTGATAGTGATCATAAAAGTCCCGTTGATTATTTATTACATTACCGGTATGTTTTGAATTGCTGCACTGAGGGACTTCTCTTCATTCCTTATCAACTGATTAGCAAGAAATGGACCCAGTAGTTAAATCTCAGTCTTTGCGTGAGGAATCGGATCGTTGATGGGGGATACTTTCTAGCTATGTCTTCATTTCCTGTATTTCACTTGATATGTGCTCATTGGGAGAGTTGGAATATGAAATGATATGTTTCCTAAGAACTGCTTGAGCTGCCTCCCAAACGACAATAGTCAGCTGGATCTGGGCCATTTGAATGCATTATCATGAGTGTCAGTATATCGATGCACTACAACTGATTTCACCACGGAGATGCAAGCGACAGCTGGCATTGTCCTGATGTCTGATTAACATGAGTACGAAGAGGAAAGACCTTTTTTCTCTCGAGTACAAGTTACATGTCTTTGTTGCCATACACTACTATGACTTTTTTTAAAATACTATACTTTGGCAGTTTTAATGACTTTTTTATGACTGTTTTATACATACCATAGTGGGACTTTTTTCAACATAATATGACTTTTTCTATACATACTAAACGTTTTGATATGTTTTTTAGATTTTATTTTGGTGCTCGGATTGTTTTTGGAGGAATGCTCTTCTTCTCAGTCGGAAAGAGGAGGAGGAGGAAGATGTGTGACGACCGACACGGTGACACTGTAAAGAAGTAGTGCCGCTGTTTTGGCCGGATTTTCATCAGAAACTCGTGTTGAATTCCTCGCTGAGGACTCGACTTCTGTCTTAGAGAACCAGAAGGAGCCAGCATCCCCTCTGAAGAAACCCTTCAGTGGGAATCTTTAGTTTGCTCGCAGCAGAGAGGACATTTGCCTCATTTGCCGCCACAGAGCTCACTAAGTGAATGATTCAAAGGCGGTGCGATGTAGTCCTTGTAGCACGCGGGCCCTGTAAGGACAAAAAGGTGAACATTTAAGGGGGTGTAAGGAGATGTCACGCCTTTTTTTATGGGTTTATCCGCTGACCTCCAGCAGCCAATCAGGTGGCAGGTTTGAAGACGACATTGGAAGGTCCGGGCTTCTCTAAGGACGGGACAATGGATTACACAGCGCACACACACACACACACACACACACACACACACACACACACACACACACACACACACACACACACACACACACACACACAAACACACAAACAGCGGAGACACAGGGGAGAGGAGAAATTGATATTTGCGTGAGTGTGTGTGTTCATGCATGCTTTCCTGTATGTGTGGGAGGACCAAAGCATACAAGAGTGGGTAGTTGGTTGGAGGTGTGTTACTTTCAACATAGTGCAGTGTGTGTGTGTGTGTGTGTGTGTGTGCAGGCAGGCAGGTGGGTGGTAGCTTTTCAAAGAGCAGACCATTTAATTGAATTCTGTGCAGCTCCTTGTTATTCTAGTCATGACTGAGAGCCCGCTCTGTGTTGTCCCAGCAGTGTGGGAGGGCCGGCCGTACCTGCAAACACTGGCGGGTTTTGCACTCTGTGTGTGTGTGTGTGTGTGTGTGTGTGTGTGTGTGTGTGTGTGTGTGTGTGTGTGTGTGTGTGTGTGGAGACAGGGGTTGTGAGGTGATTGTGGTAGCGCTGGGGTTTTTCTAGCGCAACTCGAGTCCCGATGTGGTAACAAGGAGGGGAAGTGGTGAAAGTCAGCCCTGAACCTCACCCTGAAAATAAAGCATGAAACTGCCTGAACTTTAATACTGTGTGTGTGTGTGTGTGTGTGTGTGTGTGTGTGTGTGTGTGCGTGTGCTTGTGCCTGTGCTTGTGTGGAGTGAAAAGAGAGAGAGTGTGATTTGAGAATGAGTTCATGTGAAGCTATCGACTCATTGTCCTTATTACAAAGCGACCCAAAGTGCACAGAAACGGGACAAAACAACACAGCCACCAACACACGCTCGCTCCTGCTAATGAAATGAATTGAGTCTCCGAGCAATTACAAGCTTAAACGATGATGCATAAATTTCATTTATAGATAGATTTCACCAGGGCTTATCTCTGAGAAACACTGTAATAGGATTCAGCTGGAAGGCAAGAGAAGAAAGGTGTGTGTGTGTGTGTGTGTGTGTGTGTGTGTGTGTGTGTGTGTGTGTGTGTGTGTGTGTCAGCGTGCTTGGGAGAAGTGAAGCTTTATTTGTGATTGAGGTGATTGGTAAAAAGGTGACCAGGATTCCGGATAATGAATCCCCGCGAACAACAAGGACACCTAAAACCTTAGTGGATCTCAACATGAGTTAACGATTGGCTTCATATTACTGTAGCTGAAGGGTAATTCTCCAGGGAGATGTTTATGGTACGAGCTAAATACAGCACAATGACAATCCAATCAACCCTTTGGTGCACACACACGCACACACACACACACACAAGAGGATGTTCTCACTGACCTCGATTGTTGACCCTGCAGTCCTTTGACCGCTGCAATTGGACACACTTGTGTTTTGAGTGTCGGCTCTTTAAAGTCAAAGGAACCAGATGACAAGTGGCAGAAGCTTCAAGATCTGTAAAGGTATTATTTGGTGGAATTCTAATGTGATGTCTGAAAGCAAGCCAGACGGGTAGCATATACATCGCTTCATGCTTTTCATAATGAGCAATCTGATTTCCATATTGGCTTAACCAACTACTTCTTGCCCCTCGACGTCTCCTGTCATGTACTTATGTTAAGCATAATGTTTAGTTACGCTTCAAAACGTCACATTACGCAATACGCCATGAAACAAGACACAACACACATTATGTTGTGCTTTGGTGCATAATATGGTTCATTATGTTTCATGTGATTTTTTTTTATCCCAGCTCTGTGTTAAGCTGTTATATTATGGTATGCTTAATGTGATGGCACACGTACTGTACACTGACCAATCTGTGGGCTCCTCAATCATTCATTCATGTGAAACTGAAATCAATAAGAAGTCCACTGATTGTTGAAATTCATTACATTTTAAATGACACATTTTTTACTTTATTCTAATTTATATTTCTTTCTCCAAATACCACAAAATGTTGTATAATCTCTGATGTATGAGGGGAACTCGTGTTTCCATTGTGACTCGAGTGCGTAATTGTTCGTTTGACATGTCCCCCCCCCCCCCCCCCCCCCCTCTCTTTCACAGGTTACATGAGTAAATACATAGATTTTCAGATGAGCATGAGCTTATGCTGACCAGCGGGTTAAAATGGAGCTCTGAAACAGCAATTTGTCACATGAAGTGACATATTAACCCTCCCATTTACACATACACACACACACATACACACACACACACACAATGTCTCTGTGTACGTTCTGCTATTTAGTGGTTGAGTAAATGAACATGATATTTAAGTGACTGCTATTTCCTGAGAGCAGGCTTTTCTTTCCTCCTCCTCCTCCTCCTCCTCCTCCTCCTCCTCCCGGCTTTTCTCTAAATTTCCCCGGGGAGCTTCGGCCCCCCTGGGTTTGGCTCGGTGTCAGAGCCCCGGCAGCCATGATACTTCATCAGGCTTTTGCACCATTATTGGCAAGAGCACTCCATATCCTCTTAGCAGTTATAGCTTTTCAATTTTCCTTTGAAATGCTGAGCCCAGCAGAACATGTGGCAATATCTTGGCTTTTAAGTCGAGGCTTGGACTGAAGGCCTGTAAAACGGCCCCCGCGTCCCGAAACACGCCGCCACGGGCTACACACTCTTTGACCTTTTTCGGAGTCTCAGAGCGGCGCCTCCGCGGCCACCGTTGGGGACGTTCCTAATAGGCACAATTACGCGAGGCCGTCGGAACAGTTTGACACAGCAGTGTTATGGCGTGAGCTGTCCTATAAAGCATTATTCCACCGGCAAAACCCCGGTCCAAGTGTCTCCGGGGACCCATTCTACATGATGGCGGTCAAACCTCCTCTGTCACACAGTCTCCTGTGAGCTCAGGTAGTTAGGCCGACACGCTGCTCCCACTCCATCCACTCTGAATCCTGTTCCCCTCACACCTGCTTTTCCTTTTAAAGACTTTAGTACTTTCCTGAACCCCCCCAATAAAATACCAATAACCCTTCTTTGGAGAAAACAGAAGAGAGAGAGAGAGAGAAATATCAAATATGTCTACCAGCTATTGTATCATTGTCAGCTCCTCAACAGACTATGGATTTTTAGTCCACTCCATTACTAATTAATGCTGGTGGAGTGGGTTGGGGGGGGAAACCTAATCCTGATCAATAGGGTTGACCTTGGGCTGGGCTGAGAGGAGTGTTGTGACTGATCTGTCGCTGAGGCTTATGCGCAGGTCCTCGATTAGTAACGTAGTTCAAAAGAGTAGCTTGATATTTGTTGGGACGTACGATTATCTGCTTTCTTTAGATTTAGATGAGGGCCGATACCACTCGTACGATGTTTGTATGCTAAAGAAGAAGCTAGAGGAAAAGTGCTAAAGGAAGTAAGAAAAGGTTAGCTTAACCGCTAGCTGCTGGAAACAGCCTGTAGCTAGCTCTGTCCAAAAAAAGTATAAATACCTTTAAAAGCTGACGTTATTTTTTTATTTCTTGGTCGGATGCGGTCACTTCCTGGAGTCTCAGTAACCAATAATTAGTGAGCTTTAGAGGTGCTGGTGGGCGGGTTTGGTAACCTTCAGACAGAGCCCAGCTTGCTGGTTTCCCTGTTTCCAGTCTTTATGCTAAGCTAACCTTCATGTTTAGCACAATAGTGTGAAAGTATTTCTTTAACCCTTTTGCTCTAATGACATTGGCTTTACTTTGTCATTGGAAATTTGGAGACAATTAAGCATAAATAAGCATAAAGCATTATCACACCATATTAGGAAGTATCTCATGTGGTATATATATGTTGTGTGTTTGAACAAATATAAAGAACAAAAATAATATATTCACACTATATTATTATTATCAATAACTATTATCTTGACAATAACCATATTATAGTAATATGTCATTAATAATTAAAATATAAATATTTGTTGCTAAATGTTCCTTTAGTTCTTCAAAAAGTCTTTGAAGCAAAATAGAACAAAAACAAAGTTAAGTAGAGTCTCCAGGACCCTAAACATTTTAAATTATTATAATTCTAAATAATGTTCTGAATCTATTTCCCCCTCTTTATTTTATACAATGTTTTTCAATGTGGTCCTTTAATCCTAACTTGATTATTGCAGTATAAGTAACAATTTAATATTGTGTGATTTTAAAAACTCTCAACAATATCATCACAAACCCAGCAGCTTGTAATTGATGTATTTTATTGTGAGATGGGGAGTCATAAAAAAATGAACAAAAAAAAAGGAAAAAGAAAAAAAGAAAAATCACTATAAAAAAGATGAGGGTGTTAAAAGGGGGAGGGGTATATAAAAGGGGGCGTGGTCTTGACATTGACATAGTAACAAATTGGCACAAATAATAACATAAGAACAAATGTCAATATTATTTTGGCTTGGTAAAAAGGACAGTTTGTGTGGTTACGGGTAATCCTTCAATAAAACAGCACACACTCATGCTATTAGACATACGATTAGTTTTCAAAAGTTCAGTAGCTTCATATTAGAGAGGGGAAAGAAAACTAACATGAGAATGGATGCACAGAGGTCATAGGTTCCAATTTTCAGGCTTTCAGGGTGCGAGTTGTTTTCTCGCAAAACATAATTTTATTTGATCGAAAAACATACTTCAGTATGCTGGAGTCTCATATTTCCAGGCTCGTAGTTATTTGCCTTTGTTTTCCATACTAAAATATATTATCGTATTAATACAAACTACAGTCTTGTACACTACATCGTGTAATAAATAACCATAAAGAAATATAAAAAATAAGACACATAAATATAAAAGTTCTCTATGACTAAACAGACATACCCATCTCCTTGGGGGTGGGGATAATACTGCCATAGTGGAAAACATACAGTACACACAAGGAACCAGAACATAAAACAACGTAAGAGACAAAAAAATAATACTGACAGGTAAAAACATCGTTGAATGACACTCCTGGGATTCATATTTGCCTACATTTTGTTACCTGAAGAGACATCTGAGCGTTTCATGGTGTGTTAAACAAGTGCACTGAATGCTGAATGAGCTTTGAAAAGGCAGGACACAGTTAGCAATTAGAACTCATACTTCATCATCCATTTGAACGCATGTGCATCGTAACTCTTTTAGCTGCTCAGATTAGAACTAAAAAGCAGCTTCTCTAAAATCTAGGGTACATGAATACGCGGTAGAACTAACTCTACTCTCTCAGGTGTGGTGGCGAGCCAAAGTCAACAGTATCCCGGCTTATTGGTCGATCTGGGACCCGGCAATACCCGATCATAGCTGCTAAGATTCAATAGCAATATTCAATGGCACTTTTGATATGCATGTTTCTCTTGTTTAGTTTGATTCTGTTTGTTTTTTTGCATATGGCTCGAAGTAGGGGGTAGGCATGGGGAGGGTCAGACAGTTCTCTTGATCACCTTTCTGCTCGCTGTGAACACTTAAAGCAGTAGTTCCACATTTTAAGAAAATACTCTTATTTGCTTTCTGGATGAGAATTAGATGAGAATAATACAACACACTTATCTGTCTGTGAATATGCAGCTGAAGCCAGGACATGATTAGCCTCGTTTAGCATAACTACTACTCACCGGAGGGGAAAAGTCAGAAATAGTCCAGCATGCATTACCGCCACCTACTGGACTGGAGTGTGGAACAGTAGCTGGGCAGGAAACAACTGCTAGCTTTAGCAGTGTTAGCTTTAGCTTTATGTAGCTTTTTTTCCCTCTGTTCTGGTCCTCATACAAAGCTAAACTTAGCTAAGCCAGGACAAACTAAGTTCAGTTAAGCTAAGCTAAGTTTAGCAGCTGCTGGCTGTAGCTGTATAATTATCGGACAGATATGCGGGTTCTTTTCATCTAACTCTCACAAAGAAAAGAACCAAGTTTATTTCCCAAAATGTCAAACTGTTAACTTTAAAACACTGATCTGTAAAAGAAACTTTGACAACAATGAGTCTAAAAGGAAGTAAATGACTGAATAGACCCATCCGCTCTCCCTTGTTATTCTTCTTAAGGCTCACAATCCAATCAAAAGAATATCAAAAAAGAAATGTACTGCTAACATCTGCTAGCGTGATGGTATATCTAGTGCGGTAATACTGAAGGGTGGACAACACAACTCAACTGCTCGATCCATAGGTAAACCAAGCCACTTGTAGTGCACAGGATTTGTCTTATTTTCCTTCCAACTTAATAAAATACTGACTTTTTTTTTTTGTTCATTGGCAATAAAAAGGTATAGAAATATCTCCCAACTGTACAGCTTTTAAAGGTTAAAATATGAGTGATAAAATTAGTAACACTGATAAAAAGAAATGACCCAAGGTGTTTTAGTAATAAAACATTATCTAAAACGTGTCGGCTCTAGCTTCCAAAGTCTGTATAATGCATTTCCTTCGTTTGTTAAAATTTGTGTTCGTCTTCATCTTTTTCTTTACAAATTGATTTTTTTCGGACAGCAACAAGCCGCTCTCCTGCGGAAAGTCACTAGTATTTTTTTTCAGGCACACCTGGGTTTCTACACAGTAGTGAACTGAAACGGACTGTCAGAGTGACCGGACATCATCTCCTGCGTTCTTCCTCCGCACGGGGGGAGGAGGAATCTGATTGTGTCTCGTGGAGGAGTCGGATTCCTCTTTCAGTCAGTATCTCCTTTCTCCTGCAGCGTCTGGTTCTGCTCTCCAGAAACCGTGTCTGTTTCGCCTCCACTCCCCTCTGTGACCTCCACCTCTGCTTTCCCCTCTTCCGTCACCCCTTCCTCTGCATCCATCGCCTCCTCTTCCTCCTCCTTGGCATCCTCCTCTTCCTGAATGCTCTCGAGCACCTCCTCCCGCCTTGAGTCAGCCTCCTCGTCTTGTTCTTTAGCCTCCATCGCTGTCTTCTCCTCCTCTTCTCCGTCCTCCACCAATCCTCTCTCCATCTCCTCCTCATTCTTCTCTTCCTCTCCTCCTCCTTCCACCAATTCGCTCTCCGTCTCCTCCTCATCCCTCTCTTCCCCTCCTCCTCCCTCTACCAATCCTCTCTCCTCCTCATTCCTCTCCTCCCCTCCTCCTCCCTCCTCCAATACTATTTCCGTCTCCTCCTCCTCCTCCTCATCCCCTCCTTCGTCCCCTATCTGCACCACCTGGATGTCATCCATGTCCACCGCTCCCTCCTCCTCGCTCTCCTCGTCCTCCCTTGCGCTGCTCCCTCGCTCGTCCAGGTCCAGCTGGGAGGGCGCCAGGAGCCGCTCCAGCCGGCTCAGTGCCTCCATCTCGGCCTGGGCCTCGCCGTCCTCCTCGGGGCTCTCCCGGCCTCCGCCTTGGCCCTGCGTCTCCTTCTTGCAGTAGGAGTAGCGGTGGTTCATATGCTGGGAGTAGGAGCCCGAGTGTGAGAAGCGCTTGCCGCACTTGTCACACTGGTACGGCTTCTCCCCCGAGTGGAGACGCATGTGTTCGATCAAGTGGTGCTTGTGTTTGAAGGCCTTGCTGCAGATGCCGCACTCGTGAGGTCGCTTCCCTGCAGAGGACAGAGACAATAAAATGTGCGTCAACATTTAGGAGTGAAAACACTGTTGAGTTAAAAAGGCACAGACATGGGAGGAATAAACACTCCAGTGCATTATTGCTCCCCCCCACACCCCCCCGCATTGTTGCATGGAAGGCTGAAACAGTATCTATCATCAGTGTATCCAAGGAGGACATTTCACAACAATACAACAAAATCACAACAATTGTGCTCGCAAACCTTCAAGGAAACTTTATCCAGGCAGGGATCTGCTTTTCACCTCGGGATGAGGTCATTTGGAGCTGAAAACTACGGTTGCAAGCCAGGTATCAGAGTAAGAAAAAAAAGATATAAACGCCTCTGAGAGCGTTGACCTGCACTTGGCCACGGAATCATCATCGTAGAGCAATGCAAATCACTACCAGAGCTCGCCTCTTGCAACACTCGGGGCTTCACATGAGAAGCTGGCAGTGCAGAGGTGGGGAGTTGGCGGAAAGAAATTCCCAGACCTCTTCTGCGCGTGTTGAGTAATACCTGCTGGAATGAAGGTGTCCACCCTTCTTTACGCTGCAGCTCAAAATCCCCCTTTCACTCGCACTCTGACTCATCTCTCCCCAGAACAGCGAGTGCTGGTGAGACAAGTTCCGGTTCGGATGTTTCTGTGATTTGTTTGGCTTGTGTTTTGAGTGTGGGCCTGGGAAACACATGAGAGGTCGTATTTACCCGTGTGTTCGTATTTGTGTCTCAGCAGCGAGCTGCTCTTCTGGAAGATCTTGTCGCACAGGTCGCAGCCGTACATGCCGCCGTCAGTCTTCTTCATCTTCTTCCGCGCGGGGCCCGAGTCGGAGTCGTTCTGCTCCTCCACGGTGGACACGCCCTCTGAGCCCGTGTCCTGCTTCTCCTCCTGGGGAATGTGAAGAAATCACAGATGTATTAAAAATGTTTGGACGATGAATGACTCATAAATGTACCAATACTAATGAACAACTTGTGTTATGGGTGGGCCATCTTTTCCGATACATCCTGTTCCCTTACGAGCACACCTCCAGTTTTCTGCTGTCCCCGGGCTGGTGAAACTCATCTACTGATGCAGCGGAAGAGGATGTGGGGCAATATTAAGGAGATGATATATACACAGAGCTCTTTCGTTTTACAAGGCAGGTCTATGCCAATCCACTTAACACGAAAGTATAATACAACAACAATAAATCAATGAGGCAGGCGGAGGTGTGCCGTTTAAACAGATTCCAGCAGATCAATAGGGGCTCTGCAGTAAAGTGCAGCCTCATGTCCTCTGGGTGACAGCCCGGGAAGATCACTCACACACCCGGAGAGATCTACATCCATCATTAGGCGTCTGCACAATGAAGAACTATTAAGGCCTATCATTTTTTAACAAAGGGCTGAATTCTGACGTTTCTATATATGACTTATTGATTACATTTTGGATGGTTTCACGCTATCTATCATGTCCTGGTGGATTTTGAACAATGAGAAGTAATGATCTGGACTGAGGGGTTTGACTGATCGCTCCTAGAGAGAGAAAAGACAACTTGATTCCAAACCACTTGCTTCTCAAAATGGCTACCGGATTAGTCACTGAGTTCTTTCAAACACTATCTGCTATCAACCGGTTTCCTGAGTCAAACCTGTTTGCTGTGGGTGACCAAACTCCAGCAGCATCGTAGTGTAAAGAGCAACTGTACAGTCAGACCTGTGCCAATGAAACTAGGGTAACAAGACCTCTGAAATGCTGACGAGGCAAATAAAGCTGTGAGCATTTAGAAATCACATCCTCCCTTGTACACAGTAACTGAAGAGTACAGACAAGTAATTCAAGTAATATTTTAGTTCGCTTGTTAAGCTTTCTTGGCAAGAGTCAGATGAGAAGATTGATACCACTCTCCTGTCTTTACAGTAAATATAAAGCTACAGCCAGCCACTTAGCTTAGCACAAGACAGCCAGCCTGGCTTTGTCCAAAGGTAATACAATCTGCCTACTTGCACCTCTAAATCTCACTAATTAAAGAGCTATACTTTATTTAGAGTATCCACTGATTGCCAAGTAATCTCAAATGAATCCATTAGGCATCTATCCATAAAACTATAATGAAACGTTTTCTTTTCTACTGCTCTTTTTCTATGGATCGAGCAAACACGTTAATTATGACATTTGTGAGCTTCAGAGGTGCTGGTTGGTTGAACTTTGGCCAAAGCCCGGCTTGCTGCTTCCCCCTGTTTTCGGTCTTTATGCTAAGCTACATGTAAGCTGACTGGCTGCTGGCTGTATCTTGATGTTTAGCATACAAATATGAGAGTAGTATCTTCTCATATAACTCACAGCAAGGAAGCGAATTAACATATTTTCCAAAATATCAAACTATGCATTTAACAAAGACAGGGACGCTCAACTGTTGCTAATTTGGGGGAAGAAATGATTGCACACCTTCACTCCGTTGAGGTGGATGGTTTCCTGCGTCTCGGTCCCAGCAGGGCTGCTTGCTGTAGTGGTATAGGTGTAAGCCAGCTGGGGGATCAGGATAGTATGTTTGCTGTTAGTGGCGAGTGCCCGTAGGCATTGCATTGTGGTCACAATGTCGAGGGGTTTGGCACCTAGCTGGCTGGCGTACAGTGCGATGGGGCTGACGCCCATGGCTGAGAGTGGCGATGCCTCTTTCTTTGTGCAAGTTAAGTTTAGGGGTTCATCCACATTGGTAGAGCCGGAGGAAGGGGAGGGGTAAACGCGGGCTATAGCCACCACTCTCTCCGCTTCCTCTCTGGCGGGCTTTGGCAGCGACAGGTCTAGGGGTCCCTCAGTGCTCTGGGGAGGCGGGGCTGGGACGGGACCGCCAGCTGTCAGGTTTAGTGGTGAGAGAGAGGCCGGCGTGCTGTGAGTGCCGTTGACCTCCGCTGGGGTGGCTTCTGTCGGGCTGCCCTGGGTCCCGGAAGGGCTCATATTGGCCGTGTCCTTCCCTGGGACCAGAGACACCACACTGCTAGCTTCACAGGTGTCCTCCTCCTCCGAGGGAGGTGTTGGGGCACCCAGTGATATCTGACCCTCCTGCATTTTGTCAAACCACTTCTTAACCACATGGGTTGGCAGGCTGACTGAGTCAGAGATCTTCGCCAGCTCGTCCTTAGTGGGCTCTGCATTTAAAGCAAAGTAGGCCTTGAGCAGGGACAAGAGGTTCTTGGGCTGGTTACAGAGTCCTCCCTCTGACAGCAAGGCAGCGACACCAGACTCAGATTTATCCAGGCCCGCTCCGTTCAGCCTGAGGCCGTCCTTCTTGCAGTGCTTGAGGGCATGGAGTGCTTCCAGCCCACCGGGACAGTTATCACACAGGAGACAAGTTTTAGTGGTCTTTTCCTCTTTTTCTTTAGTTTCATTGGGCCTGGCTCCCCTGATGGTTAGATCCTCGGGGAGCTTCTGGGACTTAAAGGTGTCAGTGGTGGTCTGGCCTGGTGAGGTGGGCTCAGGCTCTTTCTTCAGGTTATGAGCAATGAGCTGGCCCTGGCTGGGGTCCAAACTGTAGTTTATAATGATTTTTGCATTTCCATCCTGGCCCACAATGGGCAGACTGATGGCTGAGATGAGTTGCTGCTGTGCGGGATGGAGCATTCCAGTGGTTAACCCCGAGTTCATCTGCCCCTGGCCTTTGGCATTGCTTTCCAGCACCTGACGAATGACGTTACCGTCCACGGCCACTTTGAGAGCATTCTGCAGGTCTGCCAGGTTGATGCTGATGGGAGACACCAGCCCCACAGTGGGCAGGACCACGGCCTGCACTGTGCCCTGCAGAGAAGCTGCAGCACCTCCATTGAAAAGCCCACCGTTCATGGCGGCCATGGCTGAGGATGTTAACAACGTCGGCTTGTACTCGTAGTCCACTGGCTCGGTCTTGATCTGATTGAGTGGCAGCTGCTCCTGCAGGGGCTTGCTGTGCTCCAGCTTCTCCCTGATCTGGGTGCGGAGGGCCGAGGGTGACGTGGGCAGCGCCGGCGACGTACCCTGGGTCTGGGTTTTGGCGTTCCCCGAGCGCGGTCTGCCGTTGACTGAGATGACGCTGATGCACTTCTTACTGCTGATGTGGGAGCTGTATGAGCCTGAGTGGGAGAAGCGCTTCTTGCAGTTGGAGCACTCGTAGGGTTTCTCTCCTGAATAAAACCATGATGTGTACAACAGAGAGAAAGGAAGGGAGGGGGGGAGGAAACAGATTTCCATTAGTGAATGAAGCTAAATGAGCGAGCTAGGCTATGAGCAGTGCGGTAGGAAAAAGCTCTAATGCATTTCAATGATGCTTAAACGCTGATGTAATGGCACCGTTGGGAAATGCCCCTTTCTAATTGCTGTCCCATAATGCCAAAAGAAACACAATTATGGCACATTAAGGAAGAGCACACGAGGACTGAAACACAATGAAGGACATCTAAATACAGGGAATTGGCAAAAACATAAATATTGGTATATCGGAAACATCTGTGGCCAACAGAGATTAATGGCAAAGACGTGTACAGTATCACGTGCACGCACACACCCATACCCACACACATACACACACACACACACACACACGGGCGGAATGCTGCCATGGTGACAGGGGTTGTCCACTCACCGCTGTGGATGCGTAGGTGCTCCTTCAGATGGTGCTTGTATTTAAATGCTTTGCCACATTCAGTGCACTTGAATTTACGATTGCCTCCCGACTGTGTGATGTGTCTCTGTCAGACCAGGGGAGAGAGGGGGACGTTCAGCGAGATGCACCATGAAAACACAACCTTTGAACTGCTGCTAATTCACGTCGCGGTGTCATTAATCAATCGAGGGGCAAAAGTTCATGTTTGTTTGTCGTGTCTGGAAGCGAGCTGCTGGAGACAACGCTTCCATGTAGGTTTGCATAATTTAGGATCAATTTGTCGGTGCGTAATCGCTACCGCACGCCACTGAAACCTTCCAGCGAACCAATCCAGCCTCACTGACTATTTGTGTAACGTGATGCATATAAATATCTGAATATCAAACTGAAGCACAGAATATATGTCATACAAAGTATACAAATATAGGTAAGTATATATCTAAGTATTTGACTACTTTCTCACTACCTGCAAAAAGTATCTAGTTTGAAAAAAAAAATGCAATTCCACTTTTAACTTACAACACTAAGAGAAGAAAAACTAAATCACAATCACAAGACCATTCAAATATACCAGAAAGGGAGATTTGTAACCAGTGAGGGGTTTTATCAGTATCCAGCCCTGACCAGTTTGTCAATCAGTTGATTTTTTTACCTGATCCCGTCCGCCCTTGTGGACCGTCATGTGCCGTTCCAGTTGAGCGCGGTACGCGAAGCTGTAGCTGCACTCGGGGCAGTTGAAGCTCTCCTCCGTCTTCTCGTGGCGGTACTTGATGTGCTCCTTCAGGGAGCTGTAACGCTTGTAGCCTCGTGCGCAGTACGGGCAGGTGAGCAGCTGAGAGAACGAATCGGGAGTTCCTGGGTGGAAAAAAAACCCCACACGAGAGGAGAGTGTTAGGACATATGTGAGAGTGAAGGGGAGGGGAGGGAAGAGGGGGGTTAAAACACACTCAATCAATAAGGAGGGCTCTTTGATGTTACACAAGGCCTGCCACAGTAACACTCCTCTGCTAGTTCTCCAATCACTGAGAGATCCTCCCCCACAGGTAAACAGCACCCAGGTAACCAAATGGATAAACGCTGATTAGTGATCCATAGTAACCGCCTTCCTGTCCTTGTGGAAATTGCGTGCTCGGCTGCCGATGCAGGACCGGAATATTTTTTTTTTTTTGCTTTTCTGCTTCTTGCCCAGCAATTACAGCTTTCGCACGCCTGAAATTCCGTCATTTGATTGCCCATTGTGCGCTCTGAGCCTTTCAGAAAACACCCACGCATGTAAGGAAAAGTGGGCTGGGTAAACAGCAGCCGCCTGCAGAGATCCGAGCCGGGCTGACAGAGGGTCTCGGTTGCCTGGCTCCCACACAGGTGAAGCATTAATTCGTTAACAGGTGATGTATTGGTGAGGGCCTCGGGACGGGAATGCACACACATTATCGCCCAGGTAGCTGTGAGCCAAGAGCTCGAGCGGACGTGACAAATTTGCTCAGGTGTTGCAGTTTCTCTCCCCCCCCCATCCCTCCTCGGTGGCAGCAGGTAAAAGGCAAAAAAGCCCGGGAGCAATAAAGGGCCCCAGTGTGCCGCACTTAACAAATAACGCTGTGTTGTAATGATGTCGGAGAGTGGCGTTAATGGGGGGGAGTTAACACCTAAAGGTGAGACGGGGGAGATGGTAGAGCCGGGGGGGGAGTAATTACTGGGTAGGTGCAGTAATAGTGTGAGAGCTCGGTGACTGTGAGCTCTCAGGTGGATACAGTGGTGTGTGTTTCAGCGTGTGTGATTTAAGGACAATACACCTGGCTTGTGTGCACTACTAACAGGGATATGAATGACATTTAAAGTAATCAAAGGAAATGGATGTGTACACAAAAATGATCTTGCTCAGAGTGTTATTATAGTTCTTTTCTTTTTCTTTTGTTTACATGAATGCTGTGCGGCGATGTCCCGTACCGTTCTCGTCGTGGACGCCGGCGTCGGGGGTGCCCTGGCGCTGAGGCTCGTCCTCCGGGGCCTCTGGGTAGATGACGGCCGTGTCCCCTTGCTGCAGCATCTCCTCCACCAGGGCGTCCGTGCTACCGTCATCCTCGCCATCCGACACGCAATCCTCCTTCACTGCGGAGGGGACAAACACGCGCATCGATTAGAGTCTCGCCTGCGAAAAAAAAGGTATCATCGATCACCCTGTCATTTCCAGACGTACATGTTTTTCTATCGATGCGGGCAGCGCGTATGAAACCCTAACCCCTGTAATGTGATAATCCAATAATGTCCCTGTCATTATAGCTGAAATGGATCTTACAGTCCGGGCCCTTGACCATGACATGTTCGCCAGCCTGGAATGAGGCATGCGGCGCCGAATGCTGTTGTTCACAATAGGATGAGAAAACTAATTAGCATCAAAGGCCACAGGCTACTGTATGAGCATCACGCTCTTTGTAAGAACTGAATGGCAAGCCCCTTTTCATAATGTTAGGTAAGGTACTTGTTGAGACTGTGACTGATAATTAGGTGATGAATCTTGTCCTGATGTATTGCGGCGGATAGATATCACGCAGCAAGGGACGCGTGCACACATGTTACTACACACACACACACAGCACGCTCTGCTCTCTGGAGAGGCTTGGCCTTCAGACTGTGCTTAATATCCCAGCAAATGAGAGTCTGCACGTGGGAGCCGAGTATGTTTTCTTTCCTCCACATCACACGGGCCTGGCTAGCTAGCCTAACGAGCACTAATTAGCAAGCTGCGGCTTATAGGAAGTGTAACCCGAGGACGGAGTTTAGGATGCGCGGGAAGCTTCCTTTCCCCGTTTCCGTCTCTGCTCTCCCAGAGCTTCCTGAAGTGGATACCGGAACCGAGTGCGGTGTGTCGGCGATTAAAATCGAGCATTATTCCTCTGCGGATATGTTAGCGCGCCTGTGTGTATCATTACAGAGGATAATAACGAGGGTGAGCCATCAGCTAAAAGCAAAGTTAGTCCGCTGCGGATGCCTTTGTGGTGTTTACCGGGCAGATGTTTTTACAGATTTAAGCACTCCTCCAGCGTAGAGGGGATTTGAGAATTGTGTTCTGTGAACTGCGGTGTGTGTCGAAAGACAGGGGTTGGGGGGGCAGCTGTGTTCTCCTCTGAGACGGGAACAGGTGTAGCGCTTCCTGACTCAACGGCGCACAGTGAATACCAGTGCTCTTACATACAGCCCTGCTCCGGCTTCCTCTGGTGCACCTTAACAAAGCAGCGAAACAATATCACTCGTTTGTTGCTAGGGTTATTGAAGACCATTCGAAGAAACCTCCCGCCCTGTAAGAAAACAAGGAAAAACAGAAAGTGGCTGTGTGCTGGTGAACATGTGTGCAAAGCAAGAGCCAACAGCAGGTGCTGAGAATGTCCAATTGTGGAATCCTCCTCATAAAGTTGAGCGACAGCAACACGTTGGGGGCTGCTAACCCCCTACACATGTTTGCTACATATTTCATTTAAAAGATATTGTTGGACATTTTGGAAAATATGATTGCCATTCTTTCTGAAAGGGCTTCTACATTATATTCAGAGCATTGAGGTAGCAGCAAACACCTATTACCTATGTAAAGATACAGTGGAGTGAAGTGAAGTCACGCTCTCTCTCTGTGTGTGTTGTAATACGAGCTTCTCTGTGCTTTGTTGTTGTTGACATAGCCGGGCAGGCCGCGCATGCTTTTAGTGCACGTTAGTGCTGTGAGCGTGCACATGGCCGAATGGCGCTCTAACGGTTACAGCTGATAACGGTTACAGCTGATAACGGTAACAGCTGATAACGCCGTCTCGTGGAAGCGTAGCGCCCTCCGGTTCCCTCTTCAGGTAAAAACTGTTAGCTTTGTCAGCACCGGTGGCGCTGTTAGCTTCTAGCCGCGGCAGTAAAAAATGCTCTCAATTTCAAATGTAGCCCCTTTAATGAATTGCCTTCATATTTTTCACACTTCTAGTTGACTAGACATTGTCAAACACTGTTGCATGTGGGAAAGTGCTGATCTGACTGTGTTTAGCTTCCCTCCACTGCTCAAAGGCAGCATCCAAACACACCTCTAGGCTACTAAACGTTGAGCATGCGTGTGAAGTAGAGTCCCGGTTGGGGGTATGCGGTGCAAAGGTATGATAAGCTGTTGTTTTCCCTTCTTGTGTGTGTGTGTGTGTGTGTGTGTGTGTGTGTGTGTGTGTGTGTGTGTGTGTGTGTGTGTGTGTGTGTGTGTCTGCGTGAGTGTGTCTCTCGGCTCTTTGTTGAGTACAGAGTGAGGCCAGAGAGGTTTGCAGCCTCGCTGAGGCGGCTACGTGTTATCAGGCTGCTCCCCTGACATGAAACATCACACAGGCCATTTATGTGCTGACGCGGGGATGTGCACGCACCACTGCACAAGTGGAAAATCGTTTTTAAAAAAAAAAACCCGGAACGAAAGCCCTGTGAAGCAGCGGCAGGACACTCTGTTGCAGCTCCGATGTAATAAAAACAACTAAAAAAGTCTTTCTTTATTTTACAGAGCAACCTAACTATAGTACCACTTCGAACAAAATCACCAGACCACCCACTCTCTCCTTTCTCATCACTCTCAGCCCACATCTCTGCAACGTGATACAACGGCATCCCATGTTGCATTTCCTGCCCCGGCTGACCTTTGCCCCCCCACCGCTTCCTGTGGTTGTGCATCCCCTGTTTGTGGGTTCTATCTCGGATGGGAGAGACGCACCAGCGATAAGGCTTCGCGCAAACAGCTCAGAATACGCCACAGTCGTTAGTGGAGATGTTGCCCTTTATCTCCCATCAACAGGAGGGAAGTCAGAGAATACATGTGAGGTTTTTACAAAATCTACAAGGACTTGCTTATCCTTGGCTTTGTGCAATCAAGTATTTGTGCTTCGTGTCTCCGCTGGACAATCTCCCCCAGCTCTCTGGATGATTCTTCCTTTCTTGTCCAGAAGGGTGGCTCAGTTTTAACATCACACGGTGACATAAGGCACGCAGGAATGTAGGTGTTCCCGTGTGTCCAGAGAGGGCCCCGAGGAAACAAGTGATCCAAAAAGGATTTGATTCTAAGGGACATCATATATCATCACCGCATGTCAGGAGTGAAACGGTGAGGAAAAAGCAAGTGTCATTGTGCGTGAGAGCCTTGCAACTTCGCATGGCTTTCACAGAAGAGAATAATTCAGCAGAGCAATGCCCGCCAAACACGCTCAACTAAGAAGCAGCTGTAATCATGCTCTCCAGCTTGTCAGGTATAAAGGGGAAGCCCTCCCAGGTCAACGCTCTCTCTACCTTTTCAATCCCCCCGGAGTTACTCGGCCTGTTCTTAAGAGGAAAACAGGCTGCAGTTTACTGCACCAACACTTGGCTGCTCCAGCACTACATTATCATTTCGGAGTGAATGAGTAATGACAGCGAGCAGGGCGCCTATGATACCATGTAATCAAGAGGAATGATTCAGACCAAGAGGAAACCAGTGAGAGAGAACGGAGCAGGGAGGGGAGGGGGAGATGGCAAAAAGCACTGAAAAACCACCGTTTTGGTTTTGGAGAGCGGCAGTCTCAGGAGAAGGGGTGTCAAGGTTTTTCTTTAATTTGAAGCGAGCTGGGCTATGCCGAGGAGAAGATTAGCGGGTGGCGGCCACTATTCAAGGCCGGGGCCGGGGACTTCTCCGTTCTCAGGAGTGATCCCAACAGAGGGAGGGATGACGGGAGGAGAGATGTGCGGGTTTGTTCCCCGTGTCTCGTCAGTCCGATTCAGAGTGACAAGAAAGATGCTGCTAGATGTATGATATGAGGGCTACAGACAGTGAGAACGAGAGGTGTGTGTGTGTGTGTGTGTGTGTGCGTGCGTGCGTGCGTGCGCTCATGAGTGAAGGCCAAAAGAAAAATATGCCTGATCAGGCATAAGTGTGGAGCGCAGCCAGCTCACTGAGCTGTTTCAGTGTAACTCATGCTTTTGAAGTGTTTAATGTTCGCGAGCCCCGGCCAAAACCAATGACATTATTCTTCCTCCAACTTTCCCTTTAGGTACGGCTGGAGAGCGGTGATGAATACGACGGGGAATGGGTGGCTACAATGGGTGGCTGGACATTTTCGCTAACTCGACCTCTTGCTAAATCAAACCCCTCCCCCTCCATCTCACACATCGCTCACCCGTGAACAATCCAGCCAAAACCTGCAAAAGAGAGCAACACCCTAAAATAAATATCCATGTGGCTGAATATCTAATTACATTTCATACGGAGCTGTCACAAGTATTGCACATACTGTACTTGGCGTGGGCCCTGAACTAACAGCGTCTCACACACACACACACACACACACAGATGTGCAGTATGAGGTCAGGAGAGCAGTGCGGAGGCCTTGGGCCCAGGTTGGAGCACCGACATCCTTCAGCACCTGCAATTGTTGTTTTGGAGGGGGGGGCATGTGACGTCAGCCCTTCCTGTGGCTCTGATGTCACTTCCACGCGGTTCGAGGTAAAAAGAAGTTCACGGCGGCCCCCTCCAATGCCCACCAGTGCCGTAAAGCTCTCCGCCCGCTCTCCTGCTCGCGGGGCTATTTTCTGTGCTTGAAGGTCTCTCCCTGTGTTGGCATTGTCTCTGTTTGATATCGTGCTTCCTGCCTTAGTTGGGAACCCACCGCGTGTAGTACCTGTTTCCTCGCACTCTGCGTTTTCACAATGAGACAAAAGCCTGGCACTTCACTGTGCGCCGACGTCAGCGGGGCACTTCTTATCTTAGCCTGGCTCGCGTCAGCCGAGGTCAAAACGAGGCAGCGGCGCTCAAACAATCAATGTCGTAACAGTAAATAAAGAGGCTGCGTGACACAGTTCATTTGACACTGATGCTCTTATCCTCTTTCAGAGACACTGTGCCAGCCAAACGGTGGCAGCACAGACAGCGAGAGGAGACACCGGGAATGTATGCATCTTAAAAAGTTATTTCTCTTTATACAGAAACAAACAGTGAATCAAGCACTGTTCTCCCCCACTGGCGTGGTTTTAAATAAGATTTTAAAACCTGAAAATAAGAGCTAGATTTTTGCTGCATGTGTGTGAGAGAGTGTGATAATAACAATGCGTCCCGCAAGTAGGTGCGTCTGGTCTCACCTCCGTCCCAGCAGCGCTCCCTGGGGTGCTTGTCGTCCGGCGGGGTGCTGTCGCAGTCGGCCCCGTCCGCCAGGCTTCCTTCCTCCTCCGCGATGTGCAGCTTGTCCTCGTCATCCGAGTCCGAGCCAGCCTCCACCGCATTGCTGTAGCTAGTCACTGCACGGGGAGACATGGGGGACAGAGGTTAGGATGACGGGTCTATCTTTCTTTTTTTAATTAGTCTTGAAAGGCGAGCATTTAGTGTTTTCATCCTTGATAAAGATAACGGGAGGCGTGTCGTATGGGCTTCTTGATTGTAAGCACTGAATGTGAAAGGCCACGAGTCGGAGAGGTTAAATATATGTACCGTCATTTAAATGTCAGAACTATCAAAGGGTATGGTTGAAGGGGGAGGGGGGGGGGTAAAGGGCTGGAAACACCAATTAAACAGACCACGGCCTAACTGCAATAAATGAGATGAAACTTTAAAGGATCCCCATGGGGGGGGGGGGGGAAAGTGGGTTGTTAAAGCAGGAGAGAATAAAACAGCTTGGGCACTAACAACAGAGTGGAGGGAGGGCCGTTAAAAAACACCGCAGCTTGATGATTCGGTTGCCTCAATGAAGTAGAAGTACGGAACATTCGAGAAAGATGTGAATCCAGAGTGACTGACGCCAAAGCTCCGGGAACAACAGTCTGTGTCGCACAAAAAAACAGAACATTGGCACTTGCAGACAACACATGCAGCACCAGCGTGTGAGATCATCATTAGATTTCAGGCTGAAGTGGTGTGTGTGTGTGTGTGTGTGTGTGTGTGTGTGTGTGTGAGTGAGAGAGCCTGTGTGTGGGAGTCGGTGTGACCTGGTCGGGTTGTGTTATGGGCTGAAGGAGCCAGGAGACAACAGAGACAGCCGGCCCCGCAGAGAGGGTTATTACGGGGAGTAAATCTCCCTGACCGACTGTCTGCCTCAGATGTGCGAGTGTGTGTGTTCCCGTGTCTTCTTTTCATTTTCCACCCGGTTCCTTCCACCTCTCAATTCCACCTGTGTTACTTCCGCCCACTCTCCTTCCATTTCAAACCCCCCCCCCCCCCCCTTCCTCCTCCGCCATCCCTCTGTTCCACTGAGGGAGCTACAGATCCTCTCGGAGGCCAAATCAATTCTCCAGTGAGAGCAGCCCAGTCAGCAGAGGGCCCGGGCTGCGGCACTGAAACTACCTCTCCAGCTACTTTATCTCACATCATACACAATGCGCGCACACACACACACACCTGCACTCACTCGCTGAATACGCACTGGCAGTACAAAGAGGAATCTTTTTCTTCACTCACCCCAACCCCACCCGCCCACTTCTTTCTGAAGTGGTTTTTTTCTTCTTCTTCTTGTTGACGGGAGGAGGCGTATCTGGGAGAATCATGAGCCTCAGTTTCAATCAATGACGATTGTTTCAGTGAGGTCTCTCCCTTTCTCTCCGCACCCCTACAGGTCACTACAACCGGTCGGCGCTCACGCAAGCTCGGTAGACGTGCAGGGATCGGGGAAGGAGGTGTGGGGGTGGAGGGATGAAAGGTGGCGGAGGAGGAGGAGGCGGAGGTCTGTTATTTGGTGAGTCGTTCGCAGGGTCAACACCGCTGTGCCGCAGCTGCGAAATCCTATCAGGGCTCATCAGGAGAGCTATTTCATTCTCAACCTCTTTCCTCGTCCCTCACTCCGCAATATCATCTTTTTTCCCCCCCTTTAATATGATGGGACCGCCACCACATTGTGGTATTTCAAAAGAAATGTTCAGGGGTGACGCACATCCTTTGTAGCTGGATTGCTGTCCAGGCTAGCCAATAGAACAATTGAAGACCTGGGAGCACTCCCATTCAAATACACTGATAATTAATTGGATTCATATAGTATTGTGAGACTGTATAAACTAGTCTCCCCCCCTCTCCCTTGTCTGCCTCACACCACCTCTCTCTCTCCCCACACCACCTACCTCTCTCTTCTCCGCCAGAGAGACTCTGCCAGGTGATGTATTGTCCATTCAGCAGCCCGAACAGGGTGCAGCACTTCTGAAAGAGAAAGGCGCTTCAGGACGAGTCTGAGAGGCTGTTTAGGGCAAGAGCCACTCAGGTGTGGAGCTGAGGTCAGCGATTGCAACGGCGACACTCTCCGCCCGCGGTGTGTCGAGAGAAAAATGATCAACTATAAAGCTGGAGAGAGAGAGAATCAATGTGCTGGTGTGTGCAGAAGGGGAGGCGGCCACGGCCAAGATGGACAATAAAAGCAGGGAGCTGCAAAGTACAGAAAGAGTGAAGGATGGGCGAGCGGTCCAGGTGGGGGAGGTGGACGGAGAGCGGTCTTCCTGTGCCAAATGGTTGGCGGTGTTGCAACAAGAATGTGTGCTCCGACAGGAGATGTAACACCTAGCACCAACAAAGGCTGCGGTCCCTTCTGGCTGACCGGCTGAGCGTTTGGACAGCTGGCCTCGTTAGCGCTAACATGCTAGCGCACAACAGGAGGACGACTCCTACGCGGCTGAGAGAGAGCGCTGGTCCGTGGAGGAGGTGAAGAGCTCACTCCTAAAAGTTTGCTCTCTTCCTGAGGCTGCAGTGTGCTGAACACCTGGGAAAATAAAAGCCTGGCTTGTTAAGTTCTTGCCACAGATCACACCTTTGCAGTGCCCTCCCATTCACAAACACTGGATGGATCTGGGTAGTAGGGCAAAATCAATGCGAGGCAAACAAGCTTCAACGCTTGATTACAGGCCTTTACCTCGGAAGACCCAAAGCATCCGACTTATACGAGCTGTTGTGAAATGAAAGTACCTTATTTGCCCTTTCGTAGCCTGCTACAGTAGTGCCCAAGTGACTGCTCAGTTAATGACTGAAGCGGCTTGAATCTTTCCACCCTGACCGTCACTCGTCACCCCTTTGCAGAGTTCCCAGAGTCCATTGGGAGACACGGCCAGACAGCCCGTCTCAGCCACACTTCAATGTGCTGGCCCGGAGGAAAAGGGGCTGTGTTGTTATGACACCTGCCAGGCTGTATCAATTACTGGCAAAGGAATGGGTGACTGGGCTGGGTTACGCCCAAAACGTTACCCCATCTGAGGGGATCACCTTGGCGGACATATCGTCGTTGATCGTTATGACCGTTGCCATATGTCCCCTTGACGCGGGTTCATTTTGTAGATTTGTAATTAAGTAAACTCGCTGGCACTGATTTCAGGCCCGTACTCTTTTGATCCCGGCCTGATTGATGAATAAGGAGACATTGGGAACTCACAAATCACTGCAGAGTCATGTTTGTACAACAGCAGATGGCTTGGTTTGTGCTTTCATACACTGGGGCGCGCCAGATAGGAATGGCAGTATCTCAACCTCTGTGGGAGTGAGCTATCTCGGAGGCCCTCGAGGTGTGAGTGACTGGCTTTGGACGAGGACACAGAGCAACACGTACAGCCTGTGAACAAACACATTACCATCCAGAGTGAGCTTTATCTTGATCTATCATCTGTAAGGACATCTGTAAACCTATACGTCTTACGCGCGGGCCGACCAGAATGTGTGGGAGGTATGTCTGGAATGCTCAACCAAAACACTTTCCCCCGTCTTAAAGAGACAGATCAAAGGGTGTGCGCTCTCCCTGCTGCTAATTTCAGCCAACCGACTGACATATATCCTGAGGTCTGCTGTAGTCCTGGTTGTGATTAGACACATTGACTCATCTTAAGCGGCAGCCACGGTTTCTGCCCCTTGTACCTCTCTTCTGTCTCTATATTTAGCCTTGGCTTTCACAGTCTTCCCTTTTCTTTGAGGTACGCCACTTATCTCATTCAGAGCTCAAACAACCGCAGACATCCTCGAGGTCTACAGAACCCTGTCGTCACAGAGTCTGCCATTGCGGCTCTGCAATGCCATTCGTTTTTGTTCTCAGGGAAGCCAACCACTACAAAAAAAGAAAAAGAAAAAAACAGCTCAAACCAAAGTAAAACAAAGCCGTGCCATTCAAAACCTCAAGTATGCCGTCTCAAGGTGAGGTGCCTCATTCAGCGCTGAGGTAAACGCTGCCGGTTTTATTAAAACAACAGCCTTCCTCCCACAGGAGTCAGGAAGGTCAGCTCGAGTGCCTATAACAAAACAAAAGAATCTGGGATTTTTGTTTGGTTGGCTTGTTCGCAGGCCGCCTCGAAACCGGCAAGCTAGGCCGTTTGGGTCAGGCAAAGACTAGCTGGCTCCAGGAGTTAAGAGAGATAACTGGGCTGTCAGTTAGCCGAAGAGGGCACTAGGGGTCCCAAGAGACTGTTTCCTGAGAGTCTACCAACCACAGTCACACCTAGGACTAGTCATATCCTGGACAGCTTCTCCATGGATACACAGCACAACATTCAGCTCCAAAAACTCCCCAAATGACATCCAATGACTCTTAGTCATCGTTCTAAGTTAGGCTGGGAGAAGCAAAAAGCAGAAGCACGAGTTTAGTAAGTGAAAAAAATAGTACCAAGGAATCCTGACAATTAGTCACTTTTGATGCAGTTCTGGATTTGTGTGCGACCACAAAACTTCTAAATGTTCCATTGATAGATCCAGGCAGCAAATAACAACACAGGCGAGCGGTTGAGATTATTTCCGAAGCACTTCAACAACCTGTGGAGCGGAGCTCTCCATGTGAATCATTTCAGAGGTGAGCTGGAGACAATGGGCTCTTGTCTTCCTAATGACGCTGATCAAGGTTTTAGCATGTGAGCTAATGGGCCTCCGCCGGTCACTCATCTCCCATCTGATGAGCACTTTCCATGATAACACTAATGCTAATGGCGGCTATTGTTCTCTTAATCCGTGTGATGACACTTCCATGTGTAAAGGAAGTCGGCGGTTGGTAATGAGCGTTAGGAAAAGCAAAAAAAAGGACTTAACTGCACCTCAGAGATTGTAGAATGCATCTCAAAAGAGAAATAGACTAAGACGCGTCTATTATGAGCTTTGCTTCGTAGGCCACATGGTTTTATTGCTCAGGTTAGTCCTGATGGTGCTGCTGTGCCTCAATGATACCTGGATAATAAGCTGCGTTTGCTACCGAGGGGAGGTCAAAAGGCTGTTCTGGGTAGGAATCACAGTGGCAGGTGATGGTATTTCTCTACGGGGCTAATGTGCGCGGTGATGAGCCACACACACACACACACACACACACACACACACATTCTGTTGCACCGGGCGTCCTCGGAGAGTTGCTGCATCTGGCTCCTCTCGGCTCTTCTAAATAAGGCCCTTGGGCTGGTAGTGTACAGGAGGGTGGGATCATACACACACACACACAATCCTCAGCAATGCCCCCGCCACCAAGTTTACACTTGTCTCCCCAAGCCATGTTTATGTTGGAGGTGAGACATCCCCATCAACGGCAATAACAGCGGTACACCTAAGTGAGAGCGTGTGTGTTTGAGCCGTTAAAAGGCATGTAGAGGGCCTTTTGTTCACTATGGGTCCATCCATCCATCAAATCTATCACAGGAGGCCATGATGCACTGTTAAGACAATTCACCTGATGCAAAAAAAACCTCCTGAAAGACTACAAAACTCTAACAAACACATGCACCTAAACTCTCTGCTACCCACTTACAGTATCTCTGCACCAGCCCTCCCTCCCTCCCTCCCTCCCTCCCTCCTTTCATCCACCAGTGAAGAGGCCTGCTCCACTTCTCCAACACTCAGCAGTTCTGTGGTGAGAGAATGCCCACCCATTGAACCAGTCCAGCTATGCACAGTGCAGGCAGGTGACTGAGAAAGCAGTGATGTAGTAGGTGGGTGAGCAGGGGGAGACAAAAAAAAAGAAGAAAAGAAAAGAGAGGAAACACCTGCTGTAGATTCTGGTAAAAGCCAGAAAACCTGCAGTCGTGCTTCCTCCTGCTCTCTCTGTTAGCTCTGTTTTCATGCTTTTGTTTTTACGGTTCATCTGTCACTGTTTTCTCCCCTTTGTCTCCCTCAATGCTATGAGTTATCAGACCTATACACGATTAATAACAAACTATGTCACCTGAGCGCTGGGCTTGATATTCACACACATGGCTGCACTGGAAATCAGCCCAAACACTGAAACAAAACGGCAGCAGAAACATTCGGCCTGCACAGGAAAGCATCGGCACACGACGGGTTGTTTCCCTTCAGTTAGCGGCAAAACCCTCTCTGATACCAGAACGGGCGACCGAACACAAGCCGGGCTAATGTTACATTAGTACATTAGTAATGTTGCATCCTTCAAAACTCTGCTTCGGGAGTGTCACAAGCCAAATGAAATGTCCCCGTCAGACTCCATCCAGGCTGCAGACTGATAATAATGCTTTTCTTCCGCTTTGATTTTGCCGGTTTGTGTCTTGTGTTTGTGACATTCTGAGCAGAGGCTCTGTGAGGATATTATTAGAGCAACTGCCAAAAGGTATTCAGCCACGTTTAAATGTAGTCCGTTACATCAGTAGCATCAAACTTCATCACGTAGCTCGCGTCCTTTCTCTCCAAACCACGTCTGCAACTAATGTCAGCAATATGGCCGCCCGGGCCGGCCGGTGCTGTTTGAGCCCACATGTGTTGGAATCATCCACTGGCGCGTTACGGCGCTGGACAATAGGCAGATGTACTCAGGGGTGTGTGATAATCATTTATCAAGCGGCGGGCCAAACTGTTCAAGCCTGCTCTATGTGTTGTCAGACGACAGAATCCGATTTCACAGCCTGATCCAACTCTGTCATAGATACAGTGAGACGGCTCAGCGCCGCTTAGAGCCACGGCTAACACGCTACAAATGCTACCAGTCTTTCTTTAAGCCTGTTCTGCTCACTCCACCGCATGCTTTCATTTAAAATGTCATAAACACTACTCATTGGTACACTGATTTCAGATTTGAGCTTTCCTCGCTGTAGCATTGTGGCCCAACAGCTGAGCCGGGCCCCGTTGAGGTGTGTGTTTAAATATACGCAATGAGCAACAACGGTGTTATCCAACCTGCTTGTGTGTGGCCCAGGTCTATATTAGGTTAGTGTAGCACAGGGCTGTTGCATTTTAGGAGCAGGTGACTGGACATTCCTGCCTGTATTAGGCTTGACAGTTTACTGTGGGGGAGTACAGAGCAGGGGGGGTTACACTGGGCTCGTGAGGAGGGAGGGAGGGAGGGAGGGAGGGAGGCGCACAGGCAAACAATTCTCCAACTGGAAAATCTCATTAAATCCCGCTTACCTGTTAAGTATACCTTACTGCACAGATTGATCACCGTCATCTGTACATTCAGCCCAACGCATCAGTTCATTAAAGGAAGGCTGAACATCGCCGTCGCCGGCGCCAGTCACGTGTTTATTTTTTTTGCACTCGTCAATTCCTCACTCGAGTGGAGGCCGTGTTTGCTATGCAGATTAATACAAAGTCAGCAGCAAGAGACGTGCGCATGCAAACACACAGAAGAGGGCAGAAAAGGTAAATGGAGGGGTTGGGGGTGGGGGGGGGGGGGGTGTCTGGAAGGTGGGAGGAGAGGAGCTGCTAATGGCTTAAAAAGACAAAGCTGGCCTGTCACACGCGATGCTCGTCTGAACTGATGGCGGCCCCAGGGAGGGAGTGTCACAAACTGTCAGAGAGACTGAGGGAAAGGAGGGAACGCAGGGGGGGGGACATGAACGGTTTGAAACGAGGGCGAAAGAGGAAAACCAAAGTGAACGGTAAAATGAAGGTATGAGACGAGGAGGAGGAAACAAGAGGTAGAAACAAAAAGAGCGAGGGACAACAGTTGCGCTGGCGTAAAGGTCAGTCGTTGATGCTGCGGCTCTGCCTGACAGATGTCTCAGTGAGGGGACAGGCCGTAGGGCAACAGGCAGTACACACACACACACACACACACACCCTCTCTCTTGTACGCACATTCACGGACTGGTGGAAGTGCAGAAATAACCCAGAAGTGCCTTTTTGTTTTATTGGTCACGTCTAATTTTAAAACCATTGCAAGTTCCCCATTTATAGCAATCAGCGGGTCAGCACAGCTCGGTGAAGCCCCGGCTGAAGATCCAGGTCGACAGCCTACTGTGGCTTCAATAATTCTGACACTAACGCGCAAAAGTGCAGCGAGGGCTCCTTCCTTTTTTTGTTTTGCTCGAAAAATCCTCCTTTTTGGCATTTTGACAACAGCTGACCACTCTCTCTCATTTCTCCAGAATGTCAGCTCTGTCACAAGACAGCCGAGGGCCCAAACGTCCCGGACAACCCCTGACACACAACGCGTAATCAAACGCACGGCCCCGGGGCGATTGCTCAGTTGTCACAGTGGTTTCTTGTTAGTCATGTGAAGCAGGGAGAGAAAGGGGTTAACGCCGTTAAACCTACATCCACAAAAGCTCTTTTGTCACCTCAGTCCTCCATTGACAACCCCCCCCCCCCCCCTGCCTCCTTATGTCCTTTTCTTTCTCCCCAGGCAAAGTGGCTTTCCCCCCCGTGTGATCAGGAAGGGTTAGCCCCTTCTCCCCACAACACCAGCCTCCAGGGCCACTACGGCCGAAGAGCAGTCAACCGGTACCGATCACACCATTACCCTGCTGTTAAACGACCTCGGGGGCGGACTACGGGCGGTCCCGTCGGATGGACGCCTCCGAAAATCCGTCTCACCAAACCAGGCGAGACAGAAAGGGTACATGTGTGTGTACATGGTGCAAAACCTCACCTAGAGTGTGTACAAGGGGGTTAAACTAATCTACTGTGCCCCTCTCCCAGCGCGTCGCCTCCTCCTTTTACCACGACTGCAATGACTAACGCGCAAACTATGATTTGCAGAAACATGGGGCGGACAGATAAAGAATCACAGGACGAGCGAGCGGCGCCGTCGTTAGTGCTGAGGCAGCAGGTAAGCGCGGGCCGTCACGTGTTGACGTATTGACGGGGGCCCTCGTTTGTCCATTACGCCCAGAGGTGCTGGGAATGGCGTGTGGGCGTGTGCCTGGTTGCCACTGGCCCCCGGGAGACCATTAGTCCGGCGTGTCAGATTCCGAATGGGGAGTATCGACGGTCCAGCTGGGGCAATCGATGGGCGCAGATCTCTCACTCCCCTCTGCCATCTATGGTAATGGGCCTACAGTGAGTCAAACACAGCTGCTGTGGGACACTCTGTTATATCACCTCGCTTAGTGTATCGCAGCACTGTAAACAGGGGAAAAATGAACTGTTGCTTTTGAGAGTGAGTCAGCCAGACTCCAACGCTGACCTGATTGATTGTGCGAGAATGGTTTGGGACGAACACAACTACCAGCTGAATACAGATGTGACTTTCTCGTTCCCTCACTCTGCTCGGTCTTGTTCTTCCCTGTTCTGCTCTGATGCCTGGTCTCTGCTCCTCGGGGCTGAGAGACGGAGGCCCGATCAGGGTTTGTCGAACGGGCCAACAGGGTGGGACGTCGATTACCCAAGCACACTGCAAACTGTTGGACTGGACTCTCGGGACTATCCCATGTGATGTCATTCAGCAGGGAACGGCCAGATGTTCTCTGGGATAGAGCCGCCCCACTTTTTCATGTCAAGTATCCCCAAGCAGAAACACCTAAAACACGTATCTGAAAAGAGATGTGTCCCAGGGGCAAAACCTATGGCTACAACAATCATGGCTGTCTATTTTCTGATCAACAAGTGACCTCTGCCTGTGATCCCAGTTTTTCTTAATGTATAGAATGAAATAACACTACTCCATGTGGGAACATATCCCTATTGGTTGTCAGCTTCCAGGAAGGACAGACTAAAACAGAGATGCACCAATCAATCGGCTGCCGGTCAATACTGATCGGTTTTCAGCTGATCTACTGTGGCCGGGTCACATTTACACACACACACACACGCGATAGTTTTACATCAGAACACAGCCGCACAGACAGCATGGAGAAACAACTAACTTAATCAGATACTCGTATTCATATTTTAATTCATTCATGCCGCTCAGAGAAATCAGAGTGACCGGCATGGAGTCTCTCTTTAGCGCAGTCTGCCTTATAACAGAGCTAACCGCTAACAGCTAACGTTAACTGAGTTTGACTTAACTTGCGTTATGGTCATTCAAGCTCTAGTCAGTAAGAATTTGTATTGGGCGAAGGTAAATTATAGAGTTGTCCTGATGCGTTCAGACGTAATCATTTGAAGATGTTTTCACAGCAATATGAAATAGATCTAGAACTTCTTTACACTAGCTCTAAGCAGCTCATAACACATTATTAAAACTTCTAATGACAAGTCAACCGTGTGTTTTTATGCAAATAACCACTAAAGATGACTTTGGGACGGTGGTGAAAAAAGCAAGTCTGTCAATTTAAGTTCTCAGAGAGAAAATCGGAATCTGCAGGTCAGAAAACTGCAAATGTAATTGACGGGGAAGCAGCGATTCACTCAAGGAAAACCAGCGGGGACAGAAGAGGAGCCTGCTCTTTGTCTCCCTGACACTACGGTGGCTGAACTGGGTCAAACCGGAGCTGTGTTCTCGGCCCGTGTGCGCCCTGTGGTGCAGGCGGGGGAATTCCACTGGGCGGTGCGTGACCCTGAACACTGGCCTTCCTGTTCGACCGCGGTGATGCGCTCCGTAGCCGAGAGGAAGAGGAAAAGAAAGACAGATCTGTCCGAGGACTGGCTCTTCTCGTCACGCCGCCAACATGAGTGTGACTTGTGTTGATGGTTGTGTTAGAGCCGACTGTATATATAAATAATATATATGTATATATATGTATGTGTGTGTGTGTGTGTGTGTGCGCAGCTGTTGTCAGACAGATCAGAGATAACACTCTGGCTTTTAATAAACTCAGCGGGAGTGTGTATGTGTCAGTGTCTTGGCGTGTGCGTGTAGCTTGCTGAAAGGTCCTGGGCGTGTGATTGATGGGAGCTTTAGCACAGCAAACACATGCACACACACACGCACGCACGCACACACACACACTGGAGGTGGGTGGAGAGAGAAGGGATGGTCATATGCAGCAATGCTCGGCTAACATTATTCATCCCGTGCTCATCTGTGAGCCCACCGCTCCCCATATTGATGAGCCAGGCAGTGTGTATTAGTCACTTTATTTACATGGCTACACGCACGCACGCACGCACGCACACACACACACACACACAGGACCGCACACTAAAGAGCAGAGAATGGAGGCCATTTTCTTTTGTCTTTCTTCTTCTTTCTTTTTATTTATCGTGGACGTCTTATGTTTGTTATCTGGATGATGGAGTGACTAAGAGAGAAAGAGGGCGGCTGAGAAGGAGAGAACGGAGGGAGAGAGCAGGCAAGGGAGGAGGAGAGGTTATTTTGGAGTCTCTGAACTGTAATCACCACCTACAGCTGCTTCCTCCCAGGTGCTCCAACTGGACATCAACACAGAGAGAGAGAGAGCGATGAAAAACTCATGCACTAGTGGTGTTCGTCTGTAGTTCATAATTAGCCTGAACGTCCATGTGTCACTGCACAACTGTAACCGCATTCTGCTCCCTGCGTTTTCCATTGCAGTGTGTTCCCACAGAATCTTCTCCTGCTGATGAGTTTAATCTTAGGAGCAGCAGGAAGTTGAAGGGGCTATCACAGAGCTGACGCGGCACTTCCAGCGGCTGCCAGAGGAGACAGGATGGTGACTACTCACTGGAAGTTAGGCCAGACAGAATGTGACTCGCACACACACACAGCCAGTGAGCTACAGGTGAGACTAAGTGTGACCCGGTCCGCACATTTATTCTCACGGCTTTTATTTTGCCGTGTGCTTTACCATCAGCTGATCACATGCAGTGTCACAAAGCTACAGTGTAAATCTATGCTTTACTCCGCAGTGTGGTAATGCTAGGTTAATCTCGGCTAACACCGTTAACTCGTTAGCTGGCTCACTTCAGCCCCAAGACATAATGAACTGATGAGCTGTGGCTGCTTCAATGAGATGGGTTCAACACAGCAGATTGATCAGCGGGACTATGTCCACTGTCAACGTGTCCTCATACAAACGGTACACGCATCGGGTCTTTGTCTTCACAGGAAACACCTTACAGTAGTTGGGTTTAGGAGCGACTGTGGGCAAGACACCTAACCCCAAACGTGCTACCGTAGCTGTGCCCGTGTGAATGTTAGTCAGTCCTGATGGGCAAAAGTACTTAGTTAGGTTTAGGAAGAGATCGTGGTCTGCCTGGGTCATGATTACGTGGATTTAATATGATTTCATTCCGTCCGATATCTTTGAATTACAGTGAGTTCCTTTTCCGTAGGTATAGCTACGGCTGCTGTATGAGTTTAGCCAGCCAGGGCAGGAGGTGGGACTTTGGAAGCACCGTGAAGGATTTACGTGTCTCACGAGCACACAGTCACAAACAGCCAAGACAGTCACAAACACAAGCGCGTGGAAGCATAAAAAAGTAACCAACAAATGCAAATTCCCACTAATGTTCCACAGCGCTTCACTTATGAAGCATGCGCAATCTCCCACTAAGAGGCACAGACGCAATCAATCACACGGCCAACACCCACTCACAGTTCATCATAGGTGTTGCTGTGGGAAGCATTAGAGGGCCAGAGCGTACATCACACGGTGGTTCACATGCGCTGTAGCGCCGCTGCGCACCAAGCGTCCTGTGTTCAAATAAAAAGCCCTCCACATGGAAGGTTGCGGGGCGCGTCCCTGTAAGTCATCCGTTGCAGCCTCTCGTTATTGTCCAATAAAAGCAGCTGGCGCCATGTGAGCCGTGCGTGTCACCGCCAACAAGCCCGACTGTCTGCTGCTTTTCCAGCCTGCTGCGGAGGAACACGGCGCATCCGTCAGCAAAAGTTGGATTAATACCACTGCTATAGTGGATACACAAGATGGCAGTGAGGGATACAGAGGGATGGATGGGGGGGGGAGAATAGCAGAAAGACAATGAAATCATGAATGCGTCCTCATGTATAATGTATAGGAGGCAGCCTACCACGGTAGGTGTTTAACTCGGACTAACCAGCACAGACTGGCTACTACCGACGAAACAGACCGCACAGCAAAGGATTCAACATAAGGCCTCAAGTCGAGCCTAAATTACTCATGATGATAACAGTATTTGTTTTTTTGTAATGTGCCGACATCATTAATCAATTGGAAAAAAACAAACTCCCCACACTGAAACCAAGCTGTTTTTAAAGCACCAAAGGTTAATCGCACGGTGCTTGTCATCCTGTTAAAACCGGCACCGCGGGCCTGGCCAAACAAACCCGGCCGATAAGCGCGGCGGTGGCATCAAAGCCTTACAGATTATAGACTACCATCAAATCGACCCACGATGGACAGGCACCTGCTACTTTACTGTAATGCTCCTTATCCACGGGGCTAGAGCGTGTGTGTGTGTGTGTGTGTGTGGGGCTGATCTGGACCTATACACACAATAGCTTTTCATTAAGTAGAGCGGTCTCTGTGAAACAATGGGAGGGTTGGGAGGTTGATATCTGAAAAAGCTACGACTGTTGTTGTTTTTAAGCTCCCTGATGTTTCTGTAGCTTTTTTTTTTTTTCACTCACACCTGACGGTTCATATACATCTGGTCTGTGGTTATCTATGTTTATATTCGTGACTCAGGTGCCATTCTAGCTGTCTATAACATGTGTGTATTTAATATACAGTACATAAAACACAATGGGGCAGTGCCAACTTCAGGCCTCCCAAAACACACTGTCACAGCAGTGCAGTGTGAGCATTAAAGTAACCCCCCCCGACCTCCTGATCCACCTCTGACACAACGAAGGATTTTGTACCAAATGCACCCGGTGACACGCGTCGAGCGTGAACACTAAATACGCATAAAAACACACACCAAGAAACTCTCAATTCAAGATCCATCAGTGATCTGAGTTCCCACGAGGGTCTCCAACCCGTTGTAGCATTTACCTCGACTGATTGAGATGCAGCCGGCAAGGGCTAAGGACGGTCCACACAAGACACGCTGATATTCAATATACCTGCCCCTGCACAACATAAACACACACACACACAAAATTCCACCAACGGGGCAGAAATGCTCACTCCTGTCTGCCCCCCCCCTCCCCTCCTTCCCGCCACAGTCGCTGGCGTAGCACTTTTCTCCATTTTCATCGCCATTCTTAACCTTTATCTCCTTCCTCTCCTCCCGTCCTCCTCTCTTTATCTCTCCTTTTGCTTCAAACAGCCCCCCTCGCAGGGAAACAAGGTTGTAAAGGTGGGAGATGCTGATATTGTTTGGCCTGTGTGTGTGTGTGTGTGTGTGTGTGTGTGTGTACCCTACGTGAAGTACTCTAGCCTGGGGGCTTATATCGTAAGGAAGATTTTGGCTCGCCGCCAGCTAAATGGCGCCGCTGGAGGCATTTGTGAATGTGTGTGTGTGTGTGTGTGTGGTATTGTTTGTTTAACAGAGTAACTACTTTGAGATGATTGCGAAAATCCTCAAATGAGGATTTCAAGGTGTTTTTTTTTTACCACATTTTTAATGCCACTTCGAAAGTAGCTTGAGACCAAATTTAATAAACAAGAAAACAATTACAGCCGTAAAAACCTATCTGAGTGTGGATCTTAAGTGAATAAAGAGTGGCTTGAATTCTCACTGGTCTACCCGGAAACATTTTCAATACCCACACAGCGCAAACATTTTTGAAGACATCAGAAAAAGACTCAAGACTTACAGACTACTCTACACGACAACACCTGTGTTGTACTTGTCTCCCTGCAGCCTCCACCATGCGGTCTGACTCTCAGGTATCAGAGGAGCCCAAACATGGCATATTTCACTCACCCACGTCCGTTATGTTTGTACGACTATGTGGATACACTCGCGCTGCGGCCGTTTGTCTTTCTAGACTACAGGCAGAGAACAACTCTCATGCTCCTTTAATGGGGATGAATAAAGGATGAGTGGAGTCTCAGACACCGGGGTTAAGACGCCGTTTAGCACCTCTGGCCCGGCGCCCAGCGTTGCATGGAGGCGGGGACGGAGGGGGAGGACAAAGACAGGGTGGAGAGGAAGATGTCAGGCAGAATACCGGGGTGCACTGATGAGCCGGTGGCCGCTGGCGTAGATGTGTTCATGGCTGACGTGTAACGTGGTGTAAGAAGAGGACATTGTGGCAAAGAGCTGCACCAGTTCTCAGTGAGAATAAAAACAAAACTGTAGCTCGGTAAGAAGCAGAGAGCTTCATGTTGACACTGAGTCTGGTTCCAAACGCCTCCACAGACCTCGTCTCTTTGATCCGACTTGGGGAGAAAATGAAAGGCACAGAGAGAGGCAGGGAAAAAAACAAAAAGAACGTGGACCTGAGACGAGTGATCTAAAGCGAGTGCTGCTGGTTTTAGGAGAAGGTAGGAAAAGGAGACGCAGAGAGAGCGGGACAGGCTGTGGGACGGCGATGGCTAAACCTGCCGGAACAGAGCGGTAATGGCTGCCACCTGCCACGGGTTATGGCAACTAGAAAGGCCGGGGGGCACCTGTGCTCAACCATCACATCGCCACGTCAAGAACAAGCCTGATGGATTAGACCACTACTGGGAGCGGAGTTGAAAGGGGGGCGCCCCAGACTCGTTTTCAGGGTGCTTTTTCTCCCCGTGCATAGGTCCAGTGGAAAGAGGACCACCGGCGTTGTGGGGGTGGGTGGGGGGGCAAACCAATAAATGAACGTGAAAGTCAATTATCTTAAGCTTTGTATCATCAGTATAGACAGCTTCTCACCTCTTACTTTTTCTCCTCTCATAAATATGCAGACCGGTGAGGAGCGCGCCCCCCCCCCGTGCACTTTCAAAGCTTTCAAACTGGGCTCGAGTATTTGAGGAGCTGCGGGTGATGTCTGGTGCCATGTGACACGGTGTGAGTGCATCTTATTTTAGAGTGAGAGGTTGAGATAAGGTGTTAAAAAGAGGGGAGGGAGAGGAATGCTGGAACGCTGTCCTTGTGAGCCTCCGATGCCGTCCAACCTCCCAGGTTCAATTCTTTGGACCCCCCCATGCTCCGTTTGTCCCGGTTCAGACCGTTTACTCTGATATATATTCCACTTCTAGCCTGTAATAGTCTGCCCTTTCCTTTTGACTGATCCTGCACTCTCTTGCTTCCCCTCTGTCTTCTCTCTCTCTCTCTCTCTCTCTCTCTCTCTCTCTCTCTCTCTCTCTCTCTCTCTCTCTCTCTCTCTCGCTGTGTGTCTCACACAGCAGTTTATTTAGCTGCCATGTTTACATTCCTGTTCAGTCAGCCTCTCCCAGGGGAGGATGACTGGATCTGAGCACTGTGACTGAGCCCCTCTCTCTCTCTCTCTCTCTCCCTCTCTCAAGTCAGTAACATGACGGAGACTTGTTGCACTGAGAGACATTTCATTTTTTTCAACAATGGAGGAGACCTTAATGTCCGTCTCTCAGCTGTCCATGGGTGGTCAAAGTAACGGAGACTATGGGCGGGGCCCCCGCGGGGAGGGCTAATTGGATGGAGCTAATAGGACGTCCTGAGCGCTCAGGTCCCCGGCCTCATCATTAGACTGACTGGCTCCTGTGGCCTCCGGGCAAGAGTGCTGTCTGCACACTCTAATGACCGCTGACTCACTCAGCGCGCAGCGCCGCCGCCACATTAGTCCTGCCCAGAATAGCGGCCAAATAAAGAGGGATGAGGGAGGGTTAGCCGGGACGTTAGGCGCCCCCCACAGTCCTAAGACATCACTCCGGGCCACGAGACCATTGGGCTGTGTTCAGTCCAGCTCCGTTCTCGCCCGTTAATGTGTTCACTTTAAGTCAGATTTAGCGCTATTTAATTCATTTTAGCATCAACTACAGCCACTTTCGTGATAATTGCTCTGCCAGTGTGGGATTGTTATGTCTTATAAGTGATGCTAAACACTACTGGTTCATACAGGAAACAATATTTAAGTGTCCATATAGAAAAATCAATAGCCACCTCAAGTTGATTTCATTTATTTGTTTTGGAAGCCGTCACGTTATTAATACTGTTCAAAGTTTTCATGACAAGCAACAACTTTCAAACACTGAACATGTGACAATAAGGACTGAGCTCATTTTTCTGTACGGATGAGTGTTGACTAGGGAGTTGTTTACCCGGTTGACATGGCTACATAAATCATCAACAGTGTGAATCAACTCTGATGAGACATAATTCAACCTACCCATGATGCAGTGAGGGTGGCGGTGTTGGTCGGAATGTCGGTGCTGTTTGTGCTGAGAGACATAGCCTTCAGCGTTTCCACACCGATGAGGAGGTACCATATTGTTTAAGGCTTTATGACTTCACAAGGAGCAATAATGAGACGGAATAATGAGCAGCTAACGTTGTTACGGCGAGTTGAGGTGCAAGAGTTTACCGGAACATTCCAGTATCCTGGGAAATATGTTTATTTACTTGAGTTAGATGAGAATAGTGATACCACTGTTATGTCTGTACAGTCAGTATGGAGCCACAAACTGCAGCAAGTTAGCTTAGCTTAGCATAAGGCGTAGAAACATGGGGAAAAACAGCCAGCGTGCCTCTGTTTGAAGGGGACAAAATCCACCAGCAACTCTAAAGCTCACTAATGAACAAATACTAGTTGTTGGCCTGACGCAGTGACTTCCTGTGTAGTCGTGACCAGGGGAGACTCGAGGAAATCACTACGCCCTGGCCAAGAAATAGTCCGGCGCATAGCTCCGGACTATTTTTAATAGGGATGTTACTCGACACATTAGGTTCCCTTTGGGCAGAGCCAGGCTAGCTGTTGTTTCCAGTCTTTATTCTCAGCTAAGCTAACTGGCTTCTAGCTCTAGCTCATTTTTTGTGTGTCGATTTTCTCATCTAACTCTCAGCAAGAACCCAAATAAGAATATTCCCAGAACTATAAAAGTATTTCTGTAAGTGCCTGAGCAAAAAAGACTTACTGAGCTCACTAAATGAAACAGAGTGTAACAATACAGCGCCCGGCTCAGCAGATAGCTACGGGTTAACCAGGCTGCAACACCCACATGATGGCAGGACAGAGGACTACTCTGTGTTCGACTGGCCGCGGGGGGTGGGAGGAAGCGAGTGAGAGGGAGGGATGGAGACAGGGAGAGTTTTGTACTGCTGTGCTTCCAATCAGAAGATAGCGCTGGATCTCCTCCGGCAACGCAGCTTCCCAATCTAACAAGTGTTTCGTGCACAGTGTAGGTGGGGAAATGCACTTTGTTCGAATGATGGACAGATTTTTTATAAAAAGGCAATTGATAATAAAAAAGGAAAGGCAGAGCGAGGAAAGAGAGAGCGAGGATCGATCGGCGAGGGATTTGGCACGGTGCGATTTCACCTTCTGTCAGGAGAGAGAGAGAAAGAGAAAGAGAGAGAGAGAGAGAAAGAAAGAAAGAAAGAAAGAGAGGGGGAGCGGGCGTGAAAGAGACACGGCCTGTCAAAGATCCACCGACTGAGTGCGGTATCAGCCAAAAATACTCCTCCTAACAAGTCAATATTGCGTATCGATTACTTCTGCTTATGCAACATCAACGCCTCAGTGTACGATTGTGGCGAAATCGCTGTGTGCGCGCAGAGGGGTTTGCACAGCGACCCAGGAGAAGTAAACTCTTCATGTGTGCCACGGGGGTCCTTAAATCACACCGCACAATGTGAACTAATGGCCTGGAAACTGGCTGAGGGAACTGTGCTCTCACGGGGCCGTGCATAGAGAGAGAGAGAGATGAGACGCCGGGAGGGAGTGCAAAGGAGGTGGGACCAGGCGGAGGGACACGGGCGTGTTAGGTGTTTGCAGGGTTCCGAGAAGGCCTCGGCCGCGGAAGTGACTCGGTGATGGGATGTTCTCTGTAATCGTAAATCGGGGGGAGATTCAACATCCGAGCTGATGTGGATGTCCAGTTAATGAGGACGAAACAAAGTGCTGGAGAGACACCTGTAGTCGTCGGTGTCCAATCCTTTCTCTCCTTCCCTTTTTCCTCCCGCTCTTAGTCCCACCATCAATTCCCCCCTCTCCCCCCCCCTCCTCTCCTAGAAACCCAGCGCATCACCATTCCCACCGGGCCTCTGATGCGAGCACGGAGACGGCCGCGCTTAATCGATAGTGCCAGGTTGCCAAGACAACCTTGATTTCCTGTCGCCGCTTTTGCCGAGCGCCGGTGATTGCGCTGGGTGTCCGTTGCACCTGCCGCCCTCTCCTCCTCCTCCTCCTCCTCCTCCTCCTCCTCCTCCTCCTCCTCCTCCTCCTCCTCCTCCTCCACTTCCAGCGTCTCATCAAGCGCTCCTCTTCCCTCCCTCCTTCCCTCCCTCCCTCACGTCATATAGCCACCATAGACAAAAGAGGCAGACGGACATACAAAGGCAAAACGGATTAGACCCAAGAGGTTGGGTTGGAACAATCAAAACACAGTGTTGCGCGTGAGGCCACATGTATACACACATACACAGACACACACACACACACACACACACACACACACACACGCTTAAACAAACACACATGCCCTGTCATCCTTAACAAAAGCGAGCTGTGACAGTTATCATATCTACCTTGGAGGGTGATGTCATTGCACCTGGGTGGGGAGCATCTCTCATACACACACACACACACACACACACACACACACACACACACACACCCGTCGCCTCTCTCTCCTCCAGGAGGGGTTGGCACCTCCTGTTTTTTTTTTTCTTTGGTTTTTTTTTCATTAATGGAGAGCTCATTAATCGTGGCTGATAACGAGGACGTGGGACAGGGACATGATTAAGGGGCTCTCTCTCCTTTAGCCGGGCGCCCTTGGGGATAAACAGCCCAGGGTTTTATGTGTGTGTGTGTGTGTGTGTGTGTGTGTTTCTGTGTGGGCCGCATGTTAAAACAGGTAAAGGACACACCGAGCTCTATCTCTAGGACATCTGTGGGATAGGATACGACACATGTTTTCACTTTCCAGCGATTGTAGCCACGGCCCGTTTTAGTTGCTGAGAATTTCCCAGTCTGCGCATTAATCCATCTCCCCTTAACGATCTACGTTTGTCTTTATGAGGACTCCCCTAAGGCTACACAGTTTAATGCTGAGGGAGATGGATTGAGGACTCGGAGAGAGGAAGTTTAAAACAAATCTCTGGAGTCTTTTCTCCCTACTTCTGCAGAATGTGAGGCTGGGGACTCTACCTCTCATAACTGGGAATAGAGAGATATTCTCTTCTAATCAAAGTCTGTGCTTTGGAAGGAGCCTTTATTTGGTGCATTATCTAGTAATTTGTCAATTCAGTAGTGCGTCAGGCTGAAATGGCGTCGCATTAGTTGCTAGAGTGAACAATACGTACGCCAGACTGGGACTAATTTCTCAGTGTCGCGCATGCTGTGGACTATGAAATTGTTGATTGTTAAGTTAAGAGAGTAATTTGACTTCCTATTTGCTAGCATTGTGCTTTGTGCGCTCTATGCGTTTGTGTGCATGTTTGGCTCCTTTCAGTTTGGGTCCAAATTGATCTTCAGAGTCACATCTACAAAGCTCTGGAAACACACACATCCATCGACATGAACAAATGCCACACACACAGTACCAGCCGGCTGCCAGCCGTCCAACACACGGGACAGGTGGCCGTACTTAAGGGCAAATTTGCAATTGACACATTTTGATACTATTAATGATTCTCCAAGAAGTTTAAGAGTCTGGCGATACGATACGTATCACGATACAGAGGTTATGATTCAATATATCGCAATCGCTACTGTTTTAAATCTAATTTTAGGGCAACTGTCACAGTCAAGAAAATACCGTCATGTTCATAAAATCTGTGGAAAAACATGGATATAACTCAATAACAAATCAAAACCGTGTTCTTGAGAATCAATACAGCAAACAAGATAATATTGCAATACTCGATATTTTCCTACGTCTCTGCTATACAATTACACCACGTCTACTAAGGTGCAGTTGTCTATTTTGTCGAATCACCACAACAAACTAAACATCAGTAAAGTACACGAATGCCACACAGAGGCACATTCCTTCCTGCAAACCTGCATGTTTTGGTCGAGCAAACAAGTGTTACACAATACCGGGAATAAGGTTAGTTCAGGCTGTGAAGCAGAAAAAAAAAAAAGAGCTGCAGATGACTAACTAGGTGGTATGGTAATATGTTTCTCTCCCAGAGCTGACAAATGTAATGTAACTGATCCACAAACACAACAGGATGTCATGACGTCTCAGCCGGAGAGCGCAGAGCAGAGATCAGTGCGCATGCATGAGGGCTTTTGTAGTACAGCAATCGCTTAGTCTTACACACACATTAAATCCAATCTGTCTGGACCGGGACCCTAATCCCCTCTCCACGGCCATGGAGACGAGCAGACAGTAATCCTCCATATTTGTGTATTAATAGCCAGAGTCTCAGAGGGGGCCCCTCTATATATATATTGTGATGTATGTTTTATTAGTTGGTTAATCTGCTTGTCGATCAGAGGTCCTGGTCCATTTAAACCTGGGTTTTAATGAAAACACGACCAGCCCTGCCTGAGGGATAAGCTCCCCAAGGACAAGTGGGAAAGAGCGTGGCTGGTTTCAATAGACTCGTCACCAACAGTAAACAGCTTTACATCAGTGCTATCTGTCACAGGGCAATACAATTATTAGGTGGAATTCAGCCCCGGGCCTTTTTCCAAAGAAGAGGGCTAGATAAAGCCTGACCCAAATACAAGCCTGCTACTTTCTTACCATAATGCACGCTTCAATCAGCCCTGATGTTATTCCTGAGGGTGTACTTTAGAGTCGTTGTCCCCGTCCCGCGGAGGACTTGACCCCTCAAGACGCTCAGGTGGAAAGAATTTGGCTAAAATGCGCAAGGGTGACGGGGAGAGCGCGGGGATGAGATTCCTTCGCATTGGGGATCGTCTGCTCACCTCTCCGCCCGTCTAGACGCTGTGTCACCGCCACGCCCCGCCGGACGTCTGTCCTGATTCAGAGATTTATCAGACAGCCGTTCGATTAGAAGGTCACTGCTGTAAATTAGCAGGCGAGTCAGGGGATGACGGAGGCGGGCTGGACAGGAGGGCCATTACCAGTCTAAGGGACACTGCCCCCCCCCCCCCCACCCACCGCTTACCAATGGCCTCACATTGCCGACGCCTGCAATCACTTCATTTCAACTCCAATTTATACGATTCTCTCTTTTAAGATATTTGCCTCTAACCCAGAGGAATGTGGCGTCGGTGTGCGTGCAGGCCCAGTTTTACGGTAGGCATCAATCAAAGGGACTTCCGCTGGATAAACAAACAAACAGCTTTTTAAACATCTGGTCGGGAGAGATAGACAGAGGCACCCTGGGGAGATGTGTGGTTTTCCTCTGAGATCTGTTGATTGGGAGGAAGCGGGGAGGGAAGGGCAGAAAATGAAGAGAGAGAAGAAAAAAAAAGGAGAGGAAGAGCCAGGGAGAGACAGTTCACACTCGGGTCAGAATTCAGGTGGAGGCCGGGAATGCACTCCCAAACCACGCTCAACACACTGAGCCACACAGAGAAAACCACGGCCTTTAAATGCATTGCAGCCGGACCATGTGACTCTCACGGGGTAGTCTCATGGGAGCATCCCCCCCCCCCCCACACACACCGCTGAACAACCCTGATGGACTAGAACAACAGGAAGTCAGCCTGGCTTGTAACATCACACCACACCGCACCTACAGATAGCTGCTCCCTATTTTACGCGCAGCCCCGGCCTTCCCTCGGCATTCATGTGCCGCATCGGCGGACGCCATTCATCAGTCGCCCGCGGTCGAAGGCGAAGTTTTAATCTCTCTGAGAGTGTGCTGCGCGGGGCAGAGGAAAATCGGTGGCACGGCGCCCGCTGCTGCTGCTGGCGTGGACCGGCCGAGCGAGACGCGGCGCGGCCTGGCGCTGACACAAGGAGAGGCCGAGGCTGGCAGGGGGCGGGCCTTTCAGAGAGTGAATAGCCCTTGTTTATCTAGGCCCCTCTGGGAAGTCAGGACACTGCGGTGAATAGGAGCCAGTTAGCAGCGATGGCATAATAAGACCAGGGGGAGGATGGAGGGGGGAGGAGGACGGGAGGGGGGGGGGTGATCATTGAAATTCAACGCAGGACACTGTCAAGACAAACCACCCTTGCCAGCTGTGGCGGCAACTCAATGGAGCAAGGGAGAGCTTTTTCTATGGCTGAGGTTTTTGGGACAACTCAACGTTAGGTGAGCAACAGGATCGTGATTGTTTTCCCTTCGTCTAAAACACCAGATAAGAGGAGTCTTTCAGAAGATTGGGCAACTGTTTTGCTAAAGCTGAACAAAAGAGGCACAGACGCAGGCGGATGAATGTCATGAACTTCCTCATGAGAGCGACACTGACACTCCTTTAGGTCTATGTGTGATACTGAGTCCAGGAACTCCTTGCTCTTTATGTGCAACTCAGAGGTGACTGTGTTAGCGTTCTTCTGTCCCGGTGGTATAAGGTGCTCTGCAGGAAGAAACTGGCTCACCCTTAAATGCACAGAGCCAAATCTTTTTAATGTGTCTGAAAAGAGACGCTGTTTTTCTTTGCCCTCTGTGTGCGATTCGCTTCCCAGGCTTTCATGTTTGTGGTCTCTGCAGCCCCTGATGAGGAGCCTTAAATAGGCTGCCACAGGTGCTGGGTGGAGGGGGGGGGGGGGGGCTAGGTGGCCTGGATGGGAGCAGGATCGCAGGAAGCCTCTTGTTTTCACAGAGATAAAGGGCTTTCAGGTTGCATCCTGGGCCGTAATCTCTCGCACACTTCCTGGTTTTGTTCCCGGTGAGGCCGAGAGAAGACGACAGACTAACCTTCGCCCCGAGAGGCTGATCGATAGCTTCTGATGAGACAGGATGTGTGTCTGCCGTCGGCGTGGATTTGAAGAGCTCAAAATGACAAAGAGACGGTTTGGTTCTGAGCCGTGTTCATTAACGGTCTGATTTATGGGTTCATTTATTCCGAGTGCTGGTTCATTACTGACGATGATTATAAAAGTGTGCGTATAATTTCTTTCCTGACCTCTTCATTTGCTTTTAGGGCACAATTAAGGTTGTTCCAAACTCTTACACCCTAATTACAGAAAAGATAACGCTCCCTTCCTTCAAATTCAACTTCCTCCTTAACCAGTCACTTAGAGCTGGCCTTGTGTTCAGAAAGATCCATTTACGGGAAATTTGCATGAAAGCGCTTTATTGAAAAGTTGGCATTAAAGAGAACTTCACAAGTACGGGCGACGCGTTCGCACATTTACTCCGAAAAAAAAGCCGCTCACATTCCTCCCCTTTGTCTCTGCTGCTCTCACGCATTCTCTCGCTCGCTCTATTCTGAACATGTCCTTCTTGAGAAGGCCGGCATTTGACCGTGAGCCACACCCTGTTCTCCTGCCAGAGGAAACTTTCAATCTCGGCCTCTCTCCCTCGCTCTGGCTCTCTCTCGTACTTTTTGTCAGGTGTTATTTATGAGTATGCCGTATAGCTGAATCGCTGCATGCCTACAGCACCTGCTGGTGTTGGAGAATCAGAGCCAAGGCAGCTGCCAGAGTGGGAGAGAGAGAGAGAGAGAGAGGAAGAGAGAGAGAGAGAGAGAGAGAGAGACCACAAACAGGGAAGAATACACAGGGCTCCAGAAGGAGTCAAAGAGCGAGAGACGTCATGAGAAAGAGAGACTTTAACAAAAGGACCTGATGTTGAGGAGAATAGCGTGCTGGCAGCTAACGGGACAGACAACTAATGATGTTGCTGTGTTGATCAGAACAGTGGGACAAAACAAACAAACAAGTGCTGAGCAAGCACTAATTGATAGTGTCGTGCAACCCCAAACGTGATCAATTAAAGGCAGCGCTTCCATTGACCCGCGGGCAGAAGCGCCGGGCGGCGGCGTAACGAGAGAGGGGAGGGTCCTGTCAGCGCGAGCAGGGAGACAGATGTATGGCCGCCTGGCTACGGGGTGATGGGGGTGTCTACTCCCTTCACTACACACACATGACACCCACGCGTGTGTTTGTGTCACGTGCTCGGGGGGGAGGCCACGGTGTGTTTTGACTGTAAACACCTGGACGCTCGTAGCGGTGAGCTGAGCCAGCACAGGTTGGCTGAGACGGGTCAAAGGTCACTGGCTTGATTCCAGTTCCCAGAGACATAAAGACCCAGTGTAAAACTAAAAAAACAACAACTATATACTTTGCTCCAAAGCTCATGGCCACAGGTGAGGGTCAGAGCGTACATGGACCGGTAGATTTAAAGAGCAGAAACACAGATCTAGCTGCACCGTACAGGACATCAAATCCAAAAGGTTGAATGTGAGACTAACTTTGTGTTTCGGCAATATGTCAGATTAGTAGAAAGAACAGCGGCACTGCAGGTGCTAGAAGTGACAAACATATGGAGTGTTTATAAAGAGGTATTTGTCAAACTGAGCCAGCCCTGTTGAGTCTCTTAAAAGGAGGAACTTCATGAAACAGCACCCAAACGTTAAGAAAAACACAACTGACCTTACAGAGTGAGGTAAAACAGCACATTTCTGAGGTTACCCTCAGTGCAGAATGTAGAAAACTACTATTTCTCTTTGTGTTGCTCTGTTCAACCCCTTTAAAGACGTTGTAAATTCAGTCCAGGCTGCTTTTAAGGTTATTCCGTGTATTTTTCATTCACAAAGACACACTGTATCTCTTCTCCTATAACAGTCAATGAGTGTGTCTGGGCTTTGCTGCCTGCTCCGGTTAGGTCACACTAGCGGGGTCATGGGGAGCCCAACAAAACACTCATGAGTTAAATGGGGCGATGCGGACGCTCTATGCCTCCCTCTTCTACTGCCCTCCCCTCTGTTCTCCGGCTGGCCATTCTCCCCTCATTAATCCTGTGTGGATGTTTATCCATGTTGACATTCAACATAGCAGCCGGCCATCTCTCTGACTAACAAACAAGGTGACTAAGGCGTTTTTTTTTCTTCTTCTGTAGGAGCTGTCACAGGTCTAGCCTAGCCTATAGCCAGCTCAATGCACCGACTCAGTCACGTCACAGTCGGGCTGTGCAACTGGAATCAGTATGCGAGTATGAATGTGTACCCCCTCAGGAGGGCCATTATCAGTTCTGTGTGCTACGGAGAGGAAAATCAATATGGTCATCATAACGGGCTGGCAGAGAGCCAGCCACTAGGCTGTGTTCAAAGCACAGTACATGGCGGCGGATTACTCCTCATCTGATGTCATCTCATTTCATCCCTGTAGACGGGAGACACTGAGGGACTGTGGTAAGGTCAAGCACACTTAAAATGGACGAGACATCCAACATCCATGTGAAAAAAAGGCAATAAACTGACAGTCAGGTGGTCTGAAGTGAAGCTACAGCAGAGGTTAGCCCCGATGAGTTTTAGCCATAAACACAAGCTGGCGTAAGAGCCCCTCACCGGGCCCGCCTTCTGCCTATTGTGTCAGTCCAGTCTTTTTCATTAACCGCTCCACTGAGGACCACAAGGGAGGGGATAGATGGGCGGGAAGGGGAAGGAGGAGGAGGTGGTGGCGAGGGTGGCGGGTGGGGGTCTGCAGACGGACCCAAAGGGACCCGCCGTGGACCTGAAGAGAAGCCACCGAATACGTGATTAAAAACACACATCAGCAGGTGGCGTTGGGCTATGCCATGCACAATATTTACCTCCGCCAGGACAGCAATTTAGAGGTAATCTCTCCCTCAAGTATACACACTGCTGGAGAATATTACCTCCCCCCCATCCCCCTCTCACTCACCCACACTTGTGGAGAGGGGCTGAGAAGGCGGGAGAGACCAAGGGGGGGGGAGCAAGGGACGGTTAATGTGAAAGAAAGGGTTATAAGAAAAGAAGGAGAGTTTGTGAGGTTGAAGTCATCTTGCGAACGCACCTGTCTGCCCATGACTCACTGCTCTGGAGTCTGGAGGGGAGGCTTTTCTGCCCAGTTGGCTTACATGATACACTTAGCTGAGCTCTCCTCCCTACATTGCACGGCAACAAATACTCGCCTCCACCACTTTCAGTGTCAGTATCAGTACGCTGGGGTCAAGGCTGTCGGAGCGGTTGCAGACCAACCCGACTCTCACTCGGTTCTGGTTCCTGCGGTGCCTAAATGATCTTCAACGCGGGCGAGAGGCAGCCCAGGCTGCTCTTCTTGGAGGGGGGGGGCATTTTGCACCAGAGCGACGGTTGTGTTTTTGTACAGTTCACTGAGCTCCCACCGCCTCGTCCCACCCCCTATGCTCAATATTTGTGTCCTTTCAGGGAGAGTGTTGGACAATCTGGCTGTGTCAGTTAGGGAGCCTCCGAGGCACGCCGCCCCCGCCACATTGTCCTGTCGTGCAGATGGACCCCCTCATGGCCCATCATTGCAGGGGGATTTGGGGGAAACTCCTGCCGGCTGTGCCAAATTAAGCCTTCACTCTGACATTAAAAATAGCACACTGGTATAGCACGTCGCCACTTCAGAATACACGGCGCGCGAAATGCCACGGGGGGATGCGTCGGCGTTAACGTTAAAGCGACCAACCGTGACACGGGCGTAAGCTGCGCTTCCGAGGCAAAAAAATGTCAAACAGGGGGCTGCGAAGCAGGCTCTTGAGGGCCCGGAGGGCTGCGTGAGAGAGGGATTTGATGAATTCTGCGAACGTTCCGCGGATTCCTCCCTCGCGGGGACCTTTGGGAAAAGAATGGGTCATATGCAAATGGCATGCACAGTATGGAGGAGAAGTTTCCCACAAGCCGAGTGTGAAAAGGGCTCTCCCTCCCCATGCCGGGCCCGCTGAATGGGCCTTTTCTTCTGCCGCTGAAAGTGTATGAGGTAGAGCAGGCAAGCTGCAAAGGTAACTAGGCTCTTTCTCCTCGGGCTTTCTCACTAAAGCCCGAACACACAATGGTTCATTTAAGCATTCAGCCACGCAAACCCCAATAAAGCACATCCAAGCGCAGTTAAGGGGGTTACTGAAACTGACTCTGGGTTTAAAACTCCTGCTTTACGGAGGGAGAGCACCTTTTTTATGGGCTAACGCTCTCAGCCTCCATGGGAGCAGCTAATCATTAAGCCGCCTTAACAGAGGTGGGAGTGTGGTCGTACATCACATCATTTTAATTCTGCCGAATGGTCAGATGAGGACGGGCCGTTCCCACCCGGATGGACATGTTGAGGGATGAAGTTTAACCACAAACACAACTCTTTCACAACTTTTTCCCCTAGATGATTAACAAAAAACAGACAAGTAAAAAGTTGGGATCTTTACCTGCATGGATTAATTTAGGGGTTTAATTAAGTGCAAAACATACTCCTACAGTCTGGACCCTAGAATCCATACAGATAGCTGCCATGCATGTCATGCTTTTCATCTGCCACAGCTCCTCAGATGTCACCTGTTCTCTAGTCACCTCAGTCACTCCTAACCCCCCCCCCCCCCCCCCCCCCCCCCGGCTCCACAGGGAACATGGAGCCCACGGTTTAAGGGGTCAGGGAGGAGTGGACAGAGAGTCGGAGGGGAGCGGAGGAAAAGCTGCAACTCCAATGCCCCCTCTCTTCCTCCTCCTCTCTCCCCTTTTCACTGAACAGACTTTAACACAAACACAATTGGACATGCTGGAAGCCTCACAATGGCACAGGGGGGGGAAAGTGAAGTCATACTCTAGGCACGCATGGGTGCCTAGGTCAGGGGGCAATCAACAGCACCCCTGGCTACTGTGTCTTAACCCCCCGAAATAAAGGACAAGCTCTGGGAAGGGAGGAGGGAGAGGGGGAGAGACGGGGGAGAGGGAGTTGAGGCGGGGGTAGGGGGACGGGGGTTCTCTTCTTACTTGGCACTTTTAAATGAAGCTGCCGAGGAAGTCGGTGAAAAGCAGCGAGGTAAATGAAAAATGTCCTCCTCCGCTAAACTCTTCGCACAACAGGGGTGGACCTTTTAAATGTAAACAGATGTCTTTAAAAACACCGAAGTGGCATGTGGAGCCACGGGGCCAATCCCCACCTCCTCGGGAGCCTCCGCTGTGGCCCGAAAGCACGGCTCGTTTCACCTCACAAACTGGAGCTAAACCATTGTGTTGTTTTATTTTTCTCACAGAAATATACAGCATGTGGTTGTATTCAATAGTTTCGAGACAGGGTGTAAGAGTCCGGGGGCACTAAGTGTAGTTTAAGTGTAGTTTTACCAGGCCAATAAACATGTTCTTCAACATCACATGAGTTGTTGCCAAGCGCCAAGCCCACAACCTCATTTTCCCTATTTGACGGATGATTCATCAAGGTGCAAGTGTGTGTGTGAGAACGCCTCAGAAATATATATACATGGAGAGAAGAAGAGACAAATGACCCGTGTGATATTGTCAAATAAACAGAAGTCCTTGCTACCTGTATGCACACACTCATTTCAAGCAGTCTCGGTAACACCGCTCCGAAAAGCATCATCCCCCAGCTCCCGAGCGCGGTTGCAAAGCCGTCCTGTTTATTTTTGCAAAGAATGTTAACACCGAGCGCATTCCTCTATTCCCAAATTGCTGTGTTAAATTACCGTTGCAGGGAACGGCTGCTATTCCTTAGGGGAGCAGGCTGGGGAGAAGCGACAAAGGAAGCTGTAGTATCCCGCCGATTGCAAACACCTGTCGTCCTGCGGGCTGTTAACACCTCTCTGTTTACAGCGGGGAATGGGGCTCACCTTGATCTCCCCCCCCCCCTGCTCGCCGGGGACCTGGCAAAGCCTCTGACCATAACAAGCTGGGAACAACTTGAGGGCTTGTTTAATTATAAAAGCCTGAGCAACGGCTATTGAAACTATTTTGCATTATGTAGTAAAGTTAGTAGCCATTAATGCTTGGTTTCAGCAAAGACAACAGCCCATATCTAAATCAAGTCATTGTGACAAAAACCACGAGGTATGATAATATGCAACACCAGCCTTCAATCTAACTATACTGAGGAATTCCCTTCAGAAAAAGCAGAGATGTTGATTTACATGACAGATCTGCAGTCTTGTCAGGAGGAGGCAGGAAGTGAGGACTTAAAAGCAGACCCTGGTGGCTCTTTGAAGAAAATGCAAATGAGGCAAAGTAACAGGGAACACATCTGTTTGGTTTAGGATGAGACTTTAAATGACAATAGGACTGTCATTATTTAATAAAACCATGCTTAGTTAAAGGGAAAACGCAACAAATGAAAGGTAGATCAAAAAAATAAAAATAAACTCTCCAGAGTAAATAAGACTCCCATTCTTTCTCCCACGAGGAGAAAAACCCACACCTAGCCAGCAGGACCGTTATTTAAGGTGTGTCCACACCTTGCACGCATTAAACTGCACAAACGCTCCGGGGAGGGAATGCATATGAACACACCCCATAAAGAAACGAGATGAAAGTGGAAAACACCGACAGCACCCGTCGAAAACAAAAACAACAACAATAACAACAACACGCCACTCTTCACAGCTCTCCTCGGGTATCCACAGAAAATTCACACCACCAGCAACCCCGCGCGAGGAAACACCGTTTGGTCGCCTGTACCGTCACGAATGAGCGTCGTTAGCGCCGCAGAAAGTAGCGGCTACTAAGCGAGTCCGTCCGCGGTGGCTACATGTTTGTTTTCACCAAATGAACGGGGAATTTGGTGCGTTAGCCCAGTTCCTTAAAGCTACACTGGGTGGCACAACACATGAGCACGACTAGTTGATGGACAACAGTCAGAGCCGCAACAAGGGAAAAAAAGAAGAATAAAATAATTCAAAATAGAAAGGACCGTGGTTCAATTGTCGCTCTGCGGATTCACAACAGCCCCCAACGTAAATACACGGGGGGGACGGGACGTTAACAACTCGAAAAAGTATTTTGGCATTCAGCTAAATGAACACGTAGGTGGCTAAGAGACGCGAGAGATTTCTAGTGACAAAGTATCCTTAAAGAGAGCCCAATAGGCTACTTTGTAACCACATGAACACTATTTCGACACCGCAATAAGGATGGTGAAAACCCCGTTGAGCTTCGCATACGGAAACGCAGATAATGTATCCAGTTGTATTGTATAGCACACAGGGTGTATTGAAATAAGCAAGAAAGAAAACGGAGTGTGTTTAAAGCCCCCCACCCCCACCCCTCGGGTCGTACAAGAATTAGGATTCCCAGCTCGCGACTACAGAGAGGATCCGCTGTCCTTATATGGGCTGCGCTCGCCCTGCTCACACAAACAGCGCGTGAGATATCCCTCGTTCTCCGGAACCTCTCGTTACCCCAACCGTGGTTCTCCTGCTGAGCTTCCTTTCTATCGTTACTTCACTACCGAACACCGGTGTTTAAAACATCAAACATGAACGACGTGAGCCGCCCACAACTAAAAACACTGCAATAAGTTGGAGGATGAAGAAATAGAGAGCTGTCTTAAAAGCGTGCTTTAACACAACAACACGCTTTTCTTCTCTTCTTTTTCTGCCATTAATACATCAATGGTGTTGTCGATGATATGGACCTAATTAGAAGCGCACAGCGGGCAGGGTTCAATCGGGTACAAAATTGCGTTTTGTCCGCCCGTGCGGTGCAGCAACAGTGTCCTGTCGCTACCTGCTACGAGTGAGCGAAAGAAAGAAAGAACCAAACAGTTGCGTTCACTCTGCTTCAAACACATTCAAGATGACCACGACGTGTTTGACAAAAGCAAAGCTACATATAATGGGTTTTTTTCAGCCCAAACTGTAAAAAAGACAACCCGTCTGTCGAGGTCCGCAATAACAATCAGTTAGCCCGTTTCCCCACAGAAACAGGTCCGAGTTCAGCAGTGGGCTAAAAAAACTCGACAGAATGAAACAAAATCAATGAACACAGAGTCTGTAAGGCGGGTAAAAGTGTGTTTAAAACGAGTAAAGAAGTATTTAAGTGCAGACAAAAGCTGGTCCGCTCATAACAGGGTGAGGTGCGTATAACGGTCTCCAGTGCAGCGGACCGCTAGGCGGAGGGAGAGACGCGACCCAGGTATAACGGTACACCACATAGGGCTGTAATACAGCGCTCACTTGCTACTTCCCAGCACTTTCAGTCACTAAAAAACCGGACTGGTGGGCTGCCAAACTTTTCGCCGAAATTACCGGGAGACGGAGCAGCCTCCACACCGTTCCCCCGAAAGAAAAGCTCCGCGTCGGAAGTCGCTCAACTCACCGTTGTTCCTCCTCGGGTTCGCCTGCTTTCTGCGCTTACACCTGGGGCCATCCGCCATGATCCTTTCGCTGTGTCTAAATGCTGCCGGAGAGTCACCTCCTCTCTCACCCCCTCTCCCCCCCCACCACCTCCCTCCTCTTCCCTCCCTCCCCTTCACCTCCCCTTCTCCGCACCTGGTTTACGACACTCAGCTTTACGACATCACCTTCCCGCACCTCCCCGACCCACGCTGCCAATACCGTTTCATGGTGTGTACTGGAAGTGAGAGGGATGAGTTCACGCGCGCCGTACCTGCCCTGCCTTTTACTGGTGTGTCATGTGCTAAAAACACGAGCTCTCTGTCTTGTTATAGTAGTAAGTAAAAAGGTATAGGTCTATAGGTGATAGTGGTTAGTTGGTATTTATGATAGTTTGCATTAATTATAACACGAAAATAATACCTACTGTCTCTCTTTTATAAATATTTTTTTTGTTTGTTTTGTAAAAAAAAAAAAAAGATGTGCTGTATTTTACAATTTATCACTTTATTTATCTTACACACACACACACACACACACACTCACACACATACTGTACGTAATTGGTTGAAGATTAATTATTCCGTGACATAATCACTGCACATTATCTTATTATAAGCACCTTCAAGTACAGTATGTCATTTTGCTACCCAGCTTTGACCTACGACCTGTTGTTTACATCGTGTGTGTGTGCGCGCGCTTGTGTAGCACAGTAGGTTAGAAACGCAGCAGACAGAACAGAGCCTGTGTGTGTGTGTGTGTGCGTGTGTGTGCGTGTGTGTGCGTGTGTGTGTGATTGTTCGAGAGAGGAAGAGCGAAGTCATGAGACTGTCATCACAGAGTCGATCCTCCACCTAAAGAAAAACCCTGCTGTTCTCCTGAGCCGAGCTCGCTGCAGCGGACGCGGACAAACCTCTGGGCACACACACACACACACACACACACACACACACACACACGCACACACACACCACTTATCACAGTAGGCTCTGTGTAAATAGACAAGAATCCAGGATCACATGTTTGAGGTGAATTTCTCCTGAAGGCCGGTAGCAACAAGGAAAGATGAAGTTTACAAACTCAGCACAGAGTGAAATGATGCCCGAGATCCTGTGACATGCAATTACAGGCCGGAGGAGCGGCGGTTGCTGCCCGGCTGCGGCTGTTCTTGAGGCAGATGACTGTAACGTTTCTGGTGCCTGGACCTCTGGTATGCGAGGTGCTGTCATCGGTCAGTCCATCGAAGCCGGCAAGTTGGGTCTCCTCTATTGACTGTGAAACGAGGCCGTGACATTTCGCAATCACTGGGAACGTTTTGGAGCAAACAGAGGTTTGACGTCTGTCTTTCTGCCGGATGCATTTGGATCACAGCTCCAAGATTTCACCGCATAACCATAGATACTATGTCACAAGTGTACGATATGAATCTACCGGTCAAGTATTTAGACTCCGGGTAACAAACTCCTCTTTACGGGACAATCAGATTATCATTCAGCGACATATGACAGCTTGTGTACATAGGACGGCAGATCTCCAGGCTGAATAATTCAGTAGCAGTAGAACGGTCCAGCTTCTCGAGGCAGGCTGTCCAGACAGAGAGTAATAGCTCGAGCATAAACAACACCTCCAAACTTGCTCCAGGTGGCCTCTCCCACCAATAGACAGCCTGCCTGAGAGGGACGTGGTTGACGAGAGGGTGCCCCCTGACTCTCTCTCTCTCTCTCTCTCTCTGCCTTCCCCTTGATGAAAAAGGCCCCAGAAACAGTCGACATCAGCAAAGATCAATGACGAGACGCTGCGCTAACCGTGCAGTCGTGGGCTGGAAAAACCGAGATGCTTGTTATCCAATGGAAAGTCCGATCCTCTCCCATTTTCCTTGGATCCCGCCACTATTATAGCACGGGGTCATTTTTCAGCGCCTGTGGAAAACAAAGAATAACAATCACGCGACCGCTACTATATCGAAATAGCCTGAAGACGTCTCCGCTGTGTTTCGACGGGGAGCTGGAGTAAAACGGGGAAAGGGGGGGTATTTATTTTCTCTGGCAAAATTGACTGTGCGTTTTGCACCGGAGCAAATTCATACACCGGCGAATGAGTAATACGTGGAGCTGGTTTCGGTGTTGGATACATGCAGGCTTCTCATGTGACGCCTCTATGATCTGGATGAATGCGGGGGCAGAGAGGTCAATTATCTAAAATCATACAAACACGGCCACCTCACTCCGAAACTAATACCTCTGCTTATAAAGACAGCGTTTGTTTTTTATCATGAAGGCCCTGCAAACTCTCCCCAAAAGGGGTCATACAGGTGCTGTTCACCTAAATGACGCCATGAGCTGTAAAAGGTGGATATTGTCTTGACTAAAGTGGGCCTTGAAATAGAATCCAAAGCCTGACTCCTGCTCTACCTACGGGGAGCTGAAACTGAGTCGAGGAGGGGTGGCGGGGGAGAGAGAGAGAGAGAGTGAGGGATAAGCAGCCATCCTCCACTACATTAAGGGATCATGCTGCTCCCTGAAAATGAGTATTGATCCTCTTAGGTCCGGGATCGTTTAGGAGATTAATGTGAGTAGCGGTTGAGCTCCGTGGTGCTCCACGCGGGACCGGGGGGGGGATGGGGGGGGATGGGGGGGGGGGGGTTCAGCTCAGTGGGACGGCCGAGCCGAAGGAGCCTATCGGGTGATTGGGGACAGAGGGGCTGGTGTGCAGCTGAGGGGTTAAGGGGGTGGTGGTGGTGGTGGTGGGGGTTCCTGTACCTCCAACCAACCACGCTAGCTCGGTGCCATCTGGGCAGTCTGTTGAGAGAATCAGCTGGGAGGAGAAGCGAAAGTGTGTGAGGAGCGGGCGGGACGAATGGAAAGGAAGCGAGCGGAGCGGAGGAAACGAGAGCAGAGGAGAGGAACAGAAAGTGCAGAGGGAGGACAACGGGGAAAAGGTGCCCCCCCCCCCTCCCCCCTTTGCCCCGCTTCCAAATAGAGCACGGAGAGAGGCAGGAGGCAGTGATAGAGAGAGAGACACACAGCAAAGACTAAACTGCTTAATCTCTCCCAAGGGACAGCAGCTAAATGTGAGGTCCTCCTCCTCCTCCCCTTTTCCACAGACCGGCAACCCCCCCACTATCACCACCATGGCACTCTGCTCAACTGCGGTTATCCAGCTAAAAGATACACACACACACATTTTTAAAGTGCTCCGGTGGAGCCCACAGTGCAACTGATACTGCGGAGGAAAGATCCATTTCAGCCTCGAAGTGAAGCGCCACGCTGCACAAAAAAAGAGCGGCGAGAATGAGCGGGGTTCGGAGGGAAACCCTGTTTCTTTTTCAAATTTATTTATAAATTCCGCTGCTTATAATCTGGCTCGGGGGTGAATAAACAGATCTTATTGCGAGCCTGAGAATTTTCTCATGTCTCTCTCTCTCTCTTGAGGTCGAGTCGGCCCCCTTGGGGGAAACGGTTGAAACAAATGTCAGCCAAAGTATTCGTCAGTAGTTGAATACACGCTGTCTGAGAGTCCAAAAAAACCCAACAATGCAGTGTTTTGAGGACGAGATGCCGATCTCACGGTTTCCCTCCACCTAGCAACTCGCTTCCGTCTTCTTCTATGGATTTGTCTCGAGACAGGAAGTGGCTGACACACTTGTTGGAGGGAGCCGCACCCCAAACATCTGAGTCGGGATGAAAGGTGAATGGTGACGGAACCAAAACGCTAGTCGTACATCCCAAAGTATTTGAGTGCTCCTCCTGTATCAAAGGGGGAACTCCACAGATTCTGTTTACCTGTCATGAGGAGTACTAATCAGCGCTCCAAAGTCTGAAAAAAAATCTACCCTGTTCATGTTATCAGGCTTGGACTTACAGACTCAAAAGTTTTGAACAGAAAGCCTGCATTACAAAGCTTTACAGAGTAAGATTTTACACACAAAAACACATAATGATCTTTTCAGAAATGAATAGATTGCAGTACCCAAAATATACAATACACTTAAAACTCTGCTCCACATTGAGATTGAAATGTGCTATTTAAATAAAGTTGCCTCGCCTTAACGAACCACAGCTCATGCATTAACACATCAATAAGAATATTCCCATGATATCCTGTAATAGATGATAATATAGCCACATGGGCCATTTTTCTGCATTAAGTACTTTTACTTTTAATACTTTGAGTACATTTGATAGCTCTTATGTCCTTACACTTCAGTAACAATGAAAGAGTTTGACTTATACTGGAGTATTCTTTTTTACAGTGCTGTTGCTCTACTTGAGTAAATGATCTGAATACTGCATTTGCCAAGAGGATCAAATTAAAGATGCAATCAAATTGCATTATGGGAAGTGTAGGTTTTATGAAAAGTCACAATATATATGTATTTTCCTACGCTGCTTTGATTCTGACCAAATGTGTCTTGTGATGTGTCTTTGTTATGGAAGTACAAAGGATGTGATTGGTTTAGGGGAACCAAAGACCAACGAGCCAATCATCATTGAGCAGCTGACACGGCCCTGCAGGCCTTACAGTCTCCCTAAAAAACACTCACGTCTTTCAAACTTTGTAATGCTGCAAGGCATTTTTGTTAAATTACAATTGCATGACCACCGCGGCCATTACGGTGTAACATTGTTAAAAAAAAGCCTCAAGACCAACCCGAGATAACCCTCATGACATCATCAGGGTCAGAGGCTGAGTGGGACTGCTCATGACATAAATTAGCAAAATTAGTCAAATCTGTGTAATGCACCTTTTAATCTGAGGCAAAACTGATGGGAACCCACTTTTTCTTCCTTCCTCTCTTTCCCTCTTCACTTTAGGAGTCAAACAACCTACATGAGATAATAGTTCTCATGGAGGATCGGCCCACGACAGGGGGTGAAGAAGCCCCCTCTGATGCTCAGAGTTACGCAAACAAACACAAAGCCCCCCCCCCCCCCCCCACTCCCATGATTCCACGGGGGTGGGTGGCCACGGGGCTGAGAGCTCCTGACCTGCGGGTGAACGTAACGCTGCCTGTCTCCGCTGCAGGCCAAGATATATACTTGTTTTGGCTAGCCGGACGTGTGTGTGTGTGTCTGTGTGTGGAGTTATCCTAACACGTGCGTGTACATACACATTCCACACACACACACACACACACACACACAGACACACACAGACACACACACTTGGTGCTCCAGACAGGCTCGCCACGGTCTTCTCCCTCCTCTTGTGACTGTTAAAAAAGGAGACAGCCATCCTCTGGAAAGCAATGTGTAAATTTATACTGTATTCATTGGAGCGCCTGTTGCATTTTACTGTTCATTTGTCCCTGCAGCTGGAACTGTTTGCGCACGCCGCGAAGATGTTCAAGTGTTATTTTCTGGAGGTTATCTTCTCTCACAGCTGAAAGCCTTGTGTGCAGCACAAACGATACGTGTTAACTGAGGTGTGCTGCAGTGACAGGACGGTGCTGTCAATGCAGCAAAGATACATTTTGCAGACTCTTAAACGCTTCTCTTTCGAATGTTTGTCCAATTACCTGTATGGAGTTGCAATTCTACATTGTTAAAGGGTCTTGCACCCAATTTTTTAAAATGCATATTGTAGACTATTGAGGCCTTGCAGATAGCTTCTGTTTCATTTGCTCAGGCTTTGAGATATGTCTCTGAGGTGAAGGTGAGTGGAATTTGTTCATCACTAAAGGTGTTACACCACGACCTCACTGTGAACAGCTCATTGGAACTACTTTCTATCGAAGCAACTTCTTTAAAGAGCTGTTGATCATGACTTTTAAAAAAATATATTTTCAAGCTGTTGACCTGGCCAAGAGGGCAGGCACAGTTAAACATCGAACAATACACTGCAGAGTAAAAACTAAAGTTCAACAGAAGAGGTTACATAGACACAGATAGTGTGTAAGATAATAGGGCATCAAGACATGACGCAATTGTTACACAAGGTTGCAAGAACAGTTTGTGGTTAAAACATTTGTTAACTTTCTTTTTTAACTGGCTAGAGAGATAAGTGACTCTAGATTGAGTCTATCCCGCAGATCGTTCCTTGACCAAGGGGCATTTTGAAATAGACTCCCTTTTCCAATCTTAATCCGTCCGACCTTAAATCCAAGACAATTGCTGGACCTAAAATTGAAGGTCCAACAATTGTTGTATAAACTTGGAGTATAGGTACATGGGTAACCTGTCTAGATTTGCCTTGTACATCAAAATATATGTACCGATCCTGCACCGTGTTCAGCAGCTAATTGATAACATTGTCTGTCTGTTGTTGTGGAGATGGATGTGCAGAAGTGTAAAGCAGGTTTATCAGAGCCTCTTCGCTGACTGACCCTAAAACAGTAACGTGGGCCGTAAAAAGAAGCAAGAAAGTTTGGTAGGACTGAGGAGCACTGCAGAGTTGGCTAATAATTCTCTGTGGGTTTGTCACTTCGAGCCACCCCTTCCACATTACAGATATTCGTTTGAGCCGTTATTACAGCAAAAAACATTTGTGCAGCTTTACATGTATTTGTCCAAAACGGTGCGCACCACAAACTAAATTATATTCTTCTCCATTACAATGGAGTGGAGGCAGAATTGTCAGAGAATAAACGAGCTTCACTTTAAAACAAAAGAAATCCACGCGGCAGCTCACAAAAATACGATGAAGCGCACTTTTCATTGATGAATAACGTGACCTTTTAATACACATTAACAGGTTACATTCCCCTATATGAGAGCATTTGTCTGTACACCGCATTTCCATTACAAGGGAACACATCTGAGACGGCGCGGCTATATGGGTACAATGGGGAGGCTGAGTGAATAGTGTGTGGGTGGTTTATGTTTGTGTATGTGCTTATGTTTCTTTCTGTGATAGGCCACTGCTGTTTTCACTGGATGAATATGAATACCGCACACCTACTCTTTTCCCACACACACTCACAACATCAGAGAATTTTTTTTTTTCTTCCTCCGTACACGAATAGCGGCGCAGGACTATAAATGAACATCCAAAATGCCAGCCAATTACTACGGTGTCCCTTTACTCAACCTCTCCATATTAAGCCCCGGTTGTCAAACAGATTGTCTCCGGTGCTCCGAGCAGCCCGCGCCATGAAACAGTTTTCATTAAGGGAGGATTGCCATGGGCCTTAGGCTGGCGGCTTAATGTAATTTCACAGCTCAGCGTCCGTGCAGCCACTTCAGGGTCCAACCATGGCCACCCACACCTTTACAAGAGCCAGCGAGAGGCGCTGAAAGGGTGACAGGCCGCTGGAAGTTTTAGGAGCGAGGAGGGAGCCCCAAAATGAAATTCCAGCACAGGAAATGGCTGCAATAATAGCACAACAGCCAATAAGGCGTTGGAAATAAACATGTACAGAGATAGTCCTCGTTGAGGTTTTTTGCAATGAAGTGTTGGGGACGGGGAGATCAGCGATCAGCTATCGGGGGTGGAAAGGTTTACAGAAATCAAGTGGGATTCCTGCAGTTATGTTGAAATGATCAGAGAAGCATTCCAAGATTTGGTTCAATTACTGAATTCCTCTAAAGCTTTTCCTGGCTATATTTAAAAGGACAGTATTATGTAAAGAACGTGGGAAACTGCTCATACTGTTTGTTGAAGACAATGATACAGATGCTCAGGAAGATGTTCATGAAGGAGAGAACTTTGGGTATAATAGATTGGTGTGGGCATTTTCTCGTACATGTAGTATTTTAATTGTTTTCTACCCTGATCACCTCTTGAGTATTCGCTCCACCAAACGTCCCTATTACAAACATGTGGAGAGCAACACTTATTCAATATGACATCTGGACAAAACTGAAAGTGAGATAGGCAAGTGTTTCATTTTCATGTTTTACAACTTTGGAAAGAGCGAGAGGGCCTTGACTTCATGGCTTGGAAAGGAGAAGAGGTCCAAAGAGCATCAAAGCCAGGCTGTTGGAAACCCCACATACAAACACACGTGCACAAACGCTAGGACACACACATGCTGAACACAGGCAGACTATCCAACAAAGAGGAAGGAAATATTAAACGTAATTAGTACCTTTCTTCAGTTTACAGACATTTCAGCCGACTCTCTTATTTAATTTGTCTCTGCCCCACATGTCCAATAAGAGTAATTCTTTAAAGGAATCTTTTGTTCTTTCAAGAATTTAGATGAGAAGATTTATATAAATCTCATGTTTCAGGGTTTGGTTTGACGTGTTGGGGAATACACTTATTCTCTTTCTTGCTAAGAGATAGATATGAAGCTACAGCCAGGAGATGGTTAGCTTGGGGGGTTACGTGCTGGACTATTTCTTGGCCGGGAGTTGTGACTATATATCTGGAGTAGGCTAATGCTGTCAAACAACCAGCAGAGACTCCAGTAAAACCACACATTGTTCATTTTACACCTCCGCTTACAGATTAAACAAACAACATATTGTGTGTTAATGAGTGAGCATTAGAGGTGTTGGAATACACATTTGGTTTGACCTTTTACCTTGGATGGGGCCATGCTAGATGTTTCATCACTTTTTTTGTCTTTATGCTAAGCTACGCTAACTGGCTGCTGCTTGTACCTTCATATTTAACATTGACAGTAACCTTCGACAAGAAAGCAAATTGTATCTCTCAAAATGTCAAACTATTCATTTGAGTATGGAGCTGGAGTCAGTTCATGCTTAGCTTAGCATGAATACTGGAAATAGGCGGGAAACAGCTAACCTGCCAGTCAGTTCAAAAGATTGCATAGTTGCACACTAGTTTAATCCAGGCTAGTTGTTCCCCCTGCCTCTATTTTTTTAAATTCCAAACAAGACCAAAAATGTCCTGACTCCAACTCTGTATCTGTAAAAATTCACCTACAAGCATATATAAAGATCATACATGAACATGTTATTTCTTTGTCTTACAACTTTGCCCGTGTTTTCAACCTTAATGCTGAGCTAAGCTAACTGTACTAGCTGTAGCTTCATATTTACTGTACAGTGACGTATCGATCTTCTCATGTCACAATCATTTTGAATATATCCCAGTGTCCACCTATTCCTTTGACATGGCCACTTTGAAAAGCCCCAGCTTGACATGCTATGACCATAAAGCTGCACACACACACATACACACACACACACACACACACACACACACGACTTTCATGATGTTAGACAAATTACACCTAAGGCACCTTTACCATCTGCTCATAATCCAGCGCATTAACTCATTACATCACTGTTGGAATAAGTTTATTTCAAATAAAAGAACAAAGAGTACAGGTATATTCTTTGTCTACAAGAACAAAGTTGTGGCTGAAACGACGGATGGCGCATTAAATGAGCAAAACACGACAATCAGCCCAACCTTCACGTTATGAGTCACGAACAAGAGACGCTCATGCTTATTCAGTGTGCCCACTGAGGTGTGCAGCCTCTTCATTTAATATTTTCATAAGGTTGCATATGAGTGTACGCCAGGCAATCCCTGTAATAAGGAGGTAATGTATTCTGTGCCAATGGCAAAAAGGTACGCTTGAAACATCCCTCACAGGAGCAGTGAGTTTTCTACTTGACAGTGGACACATACATAATTAAGCCAACTAGAAAGAAATGAATATTTCATCTCAAAGCATTTTCATCTCCAAACATCAAAACACCTCAACGTCTCACATAATGAGCAAGGTAAATTAGTTCTATTCACAGAGGGAATAGGCAACAAGGAGTGCTCACTCAAATAGATCAGCTTGAGAAGAAGAGGGGGAACTCGTAACACTTTTCTGTGTATTCTTGCCAGAATTCTTTGAGTCCTTGGAGGAAGCGGCCGTTTTAACTTGCAAAAAAGAGCTAATTCTTTCCTAAGATTGTTTGCCTAACCATTTCTTCTTCTTTTTTTGCGCGATGCTGTAATTGTGTTATTATGTTATATTACAGCGTCAGCCTTAATGCTTTGTAGCCTGATCTGACCATAACTCATACTGACCTGTAATTCACGAGATGTCATCCGTGAGTCGCCGGAGGACTTTTGGGGTTTACGGATATGCAGGCGCATGCCAATGGAGAGGATAAATTGTTCCATAACGTTGCCGCAGTTCAGTTTTTACTAGTGTGGTCCACACGAGCGCCAGCTTTTCTCCATTTCTGTGATGGCATCCACGCTCTCATATGTCTGAGTTTCCGAGAGAATAGCTTGTAAATTATAGCTTTTAAAATGGCTGTGTGGTACACGGGAGGGGAAAGTAGGTGCTGTGCATAGTGCTGCAACAGCAGCACCACCGCGCTGGAGAGAATTACTTTGACCGTCAAAACCTGACTCAGACTGGCTCCCTGAACACCTCCATAGATAGGGAATTAACCTGCCACAGCTTGAAACGCTTTACTGAGCGCTGGTCGATACTGTCATTATCCTAAAGCAATTCTTAATTCTATTTGGCCCTGAGCTAAAGATCCTTGTATTGATCACAAAGTAGGGATGCCACAACTACTCTTTTTCTATAGTTAAGACGTTGTTTAGAAAAAAAAGAAAGCTCCTATAGCTCAATACACAGCCACACGCGCTACAGAAGAATAGCGTATCATTTTGAATGTTCAAACATGTGTGTTCAGTGTGACACCTGAGGATTTAACCAAGTGTTACAGTCATAAGGCACGAATGCTAGTGAGTGATCAAGGGTAACAGCAAAAAAAGACAACTCTCTTTCATATCCTGTTTTAGGAGATGAGAAATGTTGATATTACTTGCCGAGCGCCACCAGCATGAAACGGGGCCTTTCAGAAACGCAGCGGTGACAACACCTGTACTGCAGTTCCTGATTGCGCGTCTTTGTTCTCAAGGCTTCTGACAACTGCTGCTGCTGCTCGAAAGAGACAGAAAAAGACACAGAGAAAATCCTGCGCAGCATGAAACTGAGTAGATCTTTTTCTGTCCATCTGTCTTCCACACAGACACACACACACACATACACACACACACACACACACACACACACACACACACACACACACACACACACACAAACAAACAAACAAACATCGCCACCTGCCACAGACTATACACTGAGGCCTGTGACAGCGGTTAACAGAACAGGACATGTGTAGCCCCAGGTGACTCAAACTGCAAAACTAACAACACCATGCTTCATTGCACCAAGAACGCTGTGTGAAATACCAGTAAGAAGGGCGTGTGTGTTATGTGTGTGTGCATGTGTGATTGTCAATTCATATGCATGTCTAAATGCTTGAGCTCGTGGTTATGCATCTGTGTCACAACCGATCCTTATAACGCAGACTTTTTGATATGAAGTGCCATTTTTAAATTAATTAATTAGGATACAATATCCAAATTGAAATCTCCAACGGATCTGTCATTTCATTCCATCCATAAAGGCAACGTACATAAAGCAACGTTTAAAAAAACAAACATTTTCTCCGAGAGCACTCCACAAGAAGGCTACCTTCTGATGAAAACACATCTTGTTCATCAGCAATAAACGTAACAAATCCTGCAAAAGACGCAACGAGTATAGCCAATCAGAGGCAGAGTAGGGCGGGTCTTCGCGGGATGCATTTGGGAGGGGGGGGGGGGGGGGGGGGGAACTATGAAACTACCGTAAATAACAGGTGGCACAACTGTCATGAAAAACTACTATTGGTCAAGCTACAGTGTGCTGCCTAAAGTTGCCTACCCCTGCTTTAATGTCTTGCAATAATTAATACAGTGTTGTAACATAAAACAAACAAAACAAAGCTGTAGCAGTAGGAATAAAACACAAGTGGGAACACTGGCAATTACAACAGCAACAGAAGTGATGCTGCTGTTGGGCCCCTTATGACCACCACCACTCTCGTCACGATGTGTGCATATACAGTATACCCGACTGTATTAATACAAACATACTATGCGTGCATGAATAAAAGCTTGATTTTGACCCAGGACCCCTCTACTAAACAAGGCCAAGCCATATGACGGGAGGACCGGCTTTGGCTGGAGTTTTGTCCCTTCTGCCACAGCGGCAGTAAATATAATACCCTGTTGAATGCTATATGTAGATGTTTGTGTATATATGTGTGGACCTGTGTATGTAAGTATATGTGGGGATTCATGTAGGGGCAGGGATGTACAGTATGTGTGTATGACCATATCCATCACATGTCTTGTGTGCAGGCTTTTCATGTGAGACATGACTGTGCAGGATTTGAAAACAACTTTCCCTCCTGGGACAAGAAGGATCATCCATGTCTAAGGAATAAATCCAACATTGTCTGAGTTTATGTTGTATTTTAATGGTTCAGTTTCACGAAGAAATATGCAATAAATGTAATTATTATGACCAATTGACAGGGGCTTTTTGTGCCCTTTTTTTCACAGTCGGTGGCCTTTAGGCAGTTGCCCTTTTTATCTGCTTGGTAATTCAGCCTTGATCGTTATACAGGGAACCACATTACCCACCAGTAAATATACTACTTGGATGCACAGAGCAGATACACTGGATTGGTGTTTAAACATATTGACCTTATTAAGGAGCTGGGGAATTTAGCTGTGACATAATCAGTTTACAGTTGGATGTCATTGTAATATTCAGTGTTTCCTCTATTCAGTCATGTGGTTCACCAACTCAGTTTTCAGGGCCACAGCGATCCCTACACAAACATGACGTCAGTAATTTCTAAACACCAAATTTTGAATATGTGAGGAAGAGGGATAGATATCTAATCTGTGCTTGATATTGGAATCAGCATCAGGAGAGGAATAGATCAATCGGTGCATCCCTGCTTAAAGTGAGCTCCATCTCGAACAGCACCGACAATGAAAAGCATCTGATGCATCTCTAATAAAAAATACAATAATCAGTATATAATGGCATAACACCGACAGAGGCCATTTATCCTGCATAAAGGGTAGTTTTTACTTCATGTTTTGTAGTTTACTTTCTTAAAGGGGGTACTTCAGTATCGAGTCCTGAAACACGGAAATGAGTCAGTCTTTTCACATAACTTTCCCTCGACTGGAAGTCAGTGGGTATTTCGAACGGGGTTTTTGTTAGATGCTGAAAATAGGGTCTGTGGTTAACACAAGCATAAGAGGTTTTAACGTTTTGATCTACAACATAAAATGCTTCAGTAAATCCCCCCTCTCGTAAATTTGGAAGCTTCTACGTGTATTAAAAAAGTGGCTTAATGGCACTATAAAACGTCATCACGCCAAACACTAGTTCGCAGCCTCATTGTGTATACAGTGGTGTAATTTGTTTGTATCTTAATGTGAGCTTTCTACTTTTAGGCTTAAAACAATCAGAAAAGTGGTGATCATTTGTGATGTTGCTGTACAAATCGTGTAAGTGTCATAGACTTGTGTTTGCCACAGAGGTTATTTTGTGAAAAATCCAATTGGCTTTTTGTCGAGGGAACTAGTGCAATGTTTACTTCCGGGTTTGGCCTACCAAAATACGTCATTCCTGCAGCAATCTAATGCACTTCCATAAAGTTGAGGGACTTGTCACAGACATTAAAATAATTAGTAAAGTTGCATGAGAGCCCCTATAATTTAAATTTAAACGCAGGACATTTGCCACTAGCGACGTATTTTTAAGATGCAGTATTGCTACTTTTACTGTAAAAAAAAAGAGCACCGAATACTCTTTCCACCGCGTCTTGTTTGTGTTATTCTGGCGTCACGTAATTAAGTAGGCTTATGTTACTGTGTGTGTTTTCCCGCAGTGTTACGGCAACGTTACGTTATTATTATAACGTGTTAAAACAGCCATCTACCATGACCGCTTTGACGTTTCTGACGTCCTCTCAGCTGTCCGTCAGTGACAGCACTGTGATGTGCAGCTACAAGTTACTACTAAGCCGCTCATTGGCTGCATTGACCGAGCAGAGCAAAGTAGGTCCCCGGGATATTACGAGCCGTACCATTCTCTCCTACACGGGGTTGCACGGGGAAATAGGGACCACGGAATGTTGCTTCACCACCAGCCTGAACCACACATTGCTGACTGAAACACAATTCGACGCATGTTTGAATTCATTTAATTATTTTAGGACACATTAAAATGAGAAATTGCCATATATTAATAACTCGGTCATATTTGTTCCACCCGCCGGATCAAGTTGACGGTTTGGCTCAAAAATGGCTGGAGAGAAACATGTATGAGGATCGACGGTATTACCAGGTATTTACGACAAAATGAGCGCCTCGTAGCTTGAAGGCGCTTCCTCCACATAACTGGGGATCCAGGTGAGCCGTGTTTAAAGTTAATCCAGCATTTAACACCCAGTCCGCCGCTGTAAAGAGAGAGAAAACGAAGCCGAACGGCGCTCGTTTGCAATGTTATCACGGTAGCATTTACATGCAGCAGCTAGGACCTTTAGCTTTAGCTCTGCATTTACAGGACGAATAACAGCTGCAAACTCGTATAGCAGTCCACGCAGAGTGGCAGGGTTTGCGTGCAAGTGCACGCGCAACGAACAGCGGGGACACAAACGTATGGCCGTGTTTGTGCGTGTGTTTGTGTGTGTAGCTAACGCAGAGCAGGCCTGCGGCTAACCCTGCAGCTGTGCTCTCATCGCATTAATACGTCATCAGACTTGGGGCTCCCCGCAGTGATATCTGCACACAGACATCAGCGACATGTCAGAAGATGCGCAGAAAACAGACGTTGCACTGACAGTTATCGTGCTGTGCGAAACAACCTCACTTCTGTTCCCCAACTCTCCTCCTGCATGTCGGCAGTGCTGGATGTGCACCTGTACTTTATATAGACGTGAACCTCAAGTTCAGTTTGTGCTCTTTTCTTTTAACAGGCGTTGTGCATTTGGAGAGAGGTCATCTGTATTTAGCATAAACGTAGTTATTATCAACATTAGGGTTATTTCCAACTATTTGGTTGCTGTGGCTATAATAACAAACACCTGTTGCCCACCTAGAGCAGGAATGCAAGTCCTAAGAGAACAGAAGGCGAAGCCCAGTTATTATCTTATTGCAGTTTTTTTTAAATTAAATGTATGCAGATGGGGCCCAATGTTTGTGCAATGTGATGACATACAGTGATGTTGCCAGAATTTTTTTTTCTGTTTGCATCATTGTGATGAAATGCTTTGATCTTTACATTTTTCAGAATATGTCCTACATTATGCCATACATTACAATATACTGCGGTAGAAGATTTGTACTCGTATCACCCCCCCCCCCCCCCCCCCCCCCACTAAAGGGCCCTCATCACTTTAAGAACTGTGCTTGGAGTCGTGTTCTCTCATCATGGCTTAGTCAGTTTCAAAGTATTGATATAGTATGGGGCACTGTATTTTTTGGTAAATTATTGCAAATGATGTGTTACATTCAGATCTGCATCATAGACTGCACCCTGCAGCTGTAGGCAACACACATAGGAGGTGCTTCTGTTTACGCTTTTGATACACTTACTGTATCATTAGTGATGCACCAGACTGTTGCAGTGCAGGTGCTGACCCTACCAACACCGCTCCTCATCAGCTGGAACTGGCTGTACTTGTTTACACTGTTGCTCAGCGTATTGCTGGTGCTTCTCCGCCGAGAGGTCAAAGGTCAGCGGGTAGCTCCGGGACAGCTTTCCTGCAACGTTGCTTTTGTAGCTTGTCGCTCCACACGAGCCACCCTGGGAGCACTGACAGCATGATTTCATAAGGTGCTGATCTAGTGTCAGCGAACAGGCCGTGTGACAATTCACGGTCCCACCCCGGGGTGTTCAAACCGGGTCGAGCTTTTAGATTAAACACCTTCTAAGAAGTTAAAAATGAGGAATGCGATCGTCTGTGGTGAACTGAAGATGGATCGTGGAAGAAGGAGAAATTCCCCTCCAGTCTGTCCAATCTCTCTCACTGTGGCGTGCGGTATGTTCCAGAGAGTGTTCTTGGTTTTCCTTTCCAGATGCAACAATTTTTTATTTTCACGCTCTGCTGAGGGACAGTTTTTGTCCCATGAAAGATGCTGTGAGAGGTCAGCAACTTAATGCAGGAAAAGTCAACTGAAAACAGTTTCTTAAACTATGGTTTCACTTTGTTCAGCTATCACAAATTCAGAAGTGTGGGGGGGGGGGGATTCCCCAGTACAAACATTACGAAAGAGAGAGAATTCTGAGCCATACGGCCTCTAGGGGTCTGGTGTCAACCTGACGTAATTCGGTCTGACTCATGGTAAGTTATTATTGGGACCTAGAGAGAAAATCACATTCACTGTCGCACCTTTTTTTTTTTTTTGGTAGAAAAACACTGCTGTCTCAGCAATATTTTTTGCTGATGATGGAAAGCAGGTCACACCACACAAATCGGCAAACGCTCTTTTTCGCATTCGGTAAAACTTTCACACTCATAACAGAAACTCCCACGGCACAGCCGACACCTACTCCATGATTATCTTAGTTAACAAATACTCCACGGCTCACTCTTTCTCTCCCCCACGCGCTCCAGTTTGACTGCGGTTGTCGTCATCTGTGGGGAATCCTGTTCTCTGTGTGTCGTGATTGGTTGGCTCTCAAAAACACCTTGTAAACTTCTCCAAAATAGAATATCTTAAAGGGCCAGTTCACTCGTTTTTTAAAATTTATTTGATATCTGTCATTGAGACAAAAAATATAAATTTCAGGTTCTCAAATGTGTAACTTTGCATTTTTTTCTTGGTCTAACATTATGGTAAATGAAATATTTGTGGTTTTTGAGCTGTTTGTTGCACTGGAAGACATCAGCTGTTGCTCTGGAATGTTGTGATGGGTATTTGTCGCTGTATTCTGAGGTAACCTCAGAGGGGAATATTTCAAAATTAAACCAAACATGTGTTCATGACTATATACGCCACTAGAGCTAAGTGGCAAAATATGTTTGTTTTTTTCTTGATTTGGGTGAACTGACCTTTTGATAAAAGGCCCGACTCTGCTTTAAGTGGCTGCTCTCTGTTTGCTTTGTGAGTGTGTCACGTTGTGTGAGTGCAGGTCACTTCAGTTTAGCAGAATAAACGCACCGTACAGTTCATGTAAGGTATGTTCCAGAGCGCCTGACCTCGCCAGATTAGAAGCTCATCATACGCAGAAATCAGCTTTCATTCTGGCTGCGGTTCCATTCGCTGTTCTTCTCAGAGCAGAAAACTGGGTTAGCCTGCACACACTTTTTTATTTTTTTTAATTCTTTTGGCAGACTCGGCTCTTTATAGATGATTCAGCATGAGGAGCAACCTCCCTTCCTACACACACACACATACACAGAGCAGAGTTAGACTGCGATGGCCTCCTCTATCTCGCAGCTCACTGTGGGGAAAACGTCTCAAACTTTAAGCTTCGTCGTTAAGCACGCGACCATTACGTGATGTCATTCATCACCACAGTGTGAGCTTGAGGGGCTGGCATCCGGCGGCAAGCGCATGCCCCGTGAGCGACGTGAGCGTTTGCTTTGGCCCGGCGAGCAGCTCCGGCGTGGTTTCACATGTGGCTGGACGAGGAGGTTGGAAGTCGGGCAGAGGAAACTTAGATGCTTGTCTGAACATTTCCGTTCAATCCTAACCAAGATGGTGTTACCGTAACACAGACTTTTTTTCAATACATTTTTTTTAACTCGGGCGCCAACTCATTCCAGACTTTGAAGTGAAGCAATGGACAATTATTAGTTTCCAAATATCTCAAATTTTGCACGAGGGGTGTGATAATACGGCCGAACATTCTGCAGCGGAGTTGGTCGGACACTGATTGAGTTTACATGGTGCTCTCAGGCAATGGCCTACGAGGGCAAATTCAGGGCAGAATCCTCTGCCGTGTTAAGTTCTGCCACAGAATTAGAAAGTCCATCAGCTTGTTTCAGTCTAATTGATGGAAACCCTTGAAGTGGTCATTTTCTTCCTTTTGAGTTCCACCTGAATTCTAAGCAGCCGATATTCTTCCCCGTCTGTTAAGTGCCGCCCGAAGATGTCATGAGCGGGGAGCAGAAGAACAAGGAAAGTGCATCTCCTGTCTGAATAATGAATGGAGAGCATATTGTGTTATGGAAAAATGGGAGGATGTGGTTCAGTAATAGTCTGGTGAACAGCTCTCTCTCTGCTAAATTGTTGGTCTTGCCAGACTCTTGCTTGGAAAGTGAATGAAAATGACACGTGAAGCCTAATGACTTGACGTTTTACTGGATTTGGAGGCTGCAGGCGGCGGGAGGCATGTTATTATATTAGGCCGCTGCTCCGAGCATTAGCATGGTTCCTGGCTACGTTCTACTTTTTTGCAAACCATTTTGTCCGCGGCGTGCGTGGCTCAAAATGAGCCGTCGTGTGGTTACGTAATGAGTAGACCTGAGCATCGGGCCTGTACGGTCGTTTCACTATGTGATTACATCATAAGTTTCCATTTAAATAAAATAAGTCTGACCGTTTTTTAGAAGTGTAGGATGGCTTTTCTAAATCTGGTTAGGGAAGTGAGAGAGCAACCCCCTGCCGAGGTGCCTTTGAGCAAGGCCCTTAACCCCCAAGCTGCGTGAATAAAGGCTTTTAAAAAGAAAAAAAGGGAAGTCGTGTTCAACCACTGTCAGAAAAGGCCCTGCTGTAAGAGTTATCGCAATCAAGTGGTTTTATTTGTTTCATCATTTCCTATTTTTGTGTAGGTTATTTTAAATGTCTACGTAGTGATACTTTGGGATTGTTGTTTTGTTTTTTTAGCAGGGAACTTCTTCAAAGCTCTCTTTTTCTCCACGGGGACTTTCACTTTGTGTAATGCGTTTCTAAAAAAAATATTTTCCAGTAAAGTATTAGTATAAATAACTGAAAATGTTTTGCCTTTAATAATGTTATTACTCTACTTATTGCTTTTCTTTTTACGAGAGCTACAATTAATGGATCAGTGGATGGACAGAAAATTAAACGGCAGCAATTTAGACAATCAATTAATTATTTTAGGAATATAAGAAAGCAACTTATCGGCATCTGACTATTGTATGAAGACGGTCTTTTTTCCTTCACAGGGAGTGTCACCTTAAGATCAGCTAGCCCCAAATGAAGACCCTGATCATGTCAGTAATGGTGTTATTGAGTGGTGCATATGAACTGTAATTAAGGGATTCTCTGTTGCTGCAGGAACAGGCTAGTTCCTGGTTTAAAGGTTTGGGCCGGTACGTAGAGGTGTGCGTTTATTTATGACTACCAGCCTAAATTTTCTCAATTAGCTTCAGACATTAGGGAAAATCCAAATGGTTTTGGGCCGACGTGTGTTCATTCTGTCTGAGACAGCGCTGCGAATTAGAAACCCGAGCCTGCTCCTCTGCGGTCCCTCCCACGGCAGCGGTGGGCGCAGCACGTGCGTGACAGGCAGCAGAGAGGTGTTCACTTTCATCCCAAATATACAGTGTATACCCCCCCCCCCCGCGCTTTCACGTAGCTTTCTTCCAAACACATTTGTGTCTCCTTCTCTCTCTCTCTCGCTCTCTCTCTCTCTCTCTCTCTCTCTCTCTCTCTCTCTCTCTCTCTCTCTCTCTCTCTCTCTCTCTCTCTCTCTCTCTCTCTCTCTCCATCCCACATCTATGATTTTGGCGTCAGGTTTGCACCCACTCTCTCCCTCCGGCCCGGGATCATGTTACCCTGCCATTAGTCAGTCGTTCCCCCCTCGACGGTGCTCCATGTCAGGCGTAGCGGAGCCTGCCTGCCTCCCCGGACCACAGCTCAACCACAGACGCCCCTGGTCAGTGGAGCCGCTCCAGCTATGGCACGAAGTCCCTGGAAAATGATGCAGAGGAGCGAGGTTAGCTGCAGTTTTAGATCTGTATTTTCAATTTCACGCGGGGTGAAGGAAACTCCTCTACTGCAGGACAAATGGGTTACACCCACTACCCAAGAGTGTTTACCGGCGAGGCCGTGAGCTGCACTACTACTACAACAACAAGCCCGGCCCCTTCCGTGTACCATGCGTCACCAGTCCGGTGATTTGTGGGCCCCTCATCGTTTTATGGTTATGTAATGCCGGTTCCCCTTGACGAGTAAAACCTCTTGTTAAACCCCCCACGCCGCCCCATTCCCATAAAAGTGAGTGATGCAGGCTGTGGTGCTATCCCGTTGTGGTCGGCCTGGCTCCCTATATGGCACGTGTCACTGGGATGGGATGGGGCTCCGTACAGGTGGCATGACACTGCAGAAATTCCACTGACTTGGCTTTATTGCTTGATTAATGCACGCGGCGCAAAGCTGCTAAATCTGCGTGGGATCCTATAGGTCTAATTTACGAGAGTCAGTGAAGGCGTATACCTGCGTCTCTCCGCCCGTGCCCTTTTCATAGGGTGTCAACTTTTATAGAGGCTACAGCATCCTCCTCCTATTAAGCCTGTCGTGCACTCTAGTGGAGCCATAACTCCACCCTCTGCTCCCGCCAAGCTCTCGGCTCCTCAGTAATTTATTTAGGGTCCGACGTCTGTGCGTCCTGCTAGATGCAGGGCTATCGCATCGCGGGCCTGCTCAGGCTAGGCTAATCCCCTCTAATTGAAAGGGAAGCAGGCATTTTCTGGAGGCCAGTGGCGTGTGCAGCGCTCGTCCCTCTGCTTGTTTTACAGTAATGAGACATCTGGGGGGGGGGGGGGGGCTGGAGAGCAGAGCTGTTTGTAGAGGGAGAAGCAGCTCCGGAGCCCTCGGGCTTACAGGGCTGTCACAGACAGTACAACGGAGCCGACTGCGTGTTTACTCGCGTCTGTGCGTGGGTGTTTTTGTTCTGCTCCAACACCGTCTCGGCAACACTAGTCTCAGTCGCCAGGCTAATGTTAGGTGAGATTTATTTCATTGGAACGAATCGTAACATATAGGCCAAGGGTAAGGCTATTTAAAGGTAAAGTAGGAAGAGAGAGTCTACTAATATTAGGCTAGCGTGACCCGTCATCTCCACTATAAAGCAGGGCATGAAATGTGTAGCTGCCACTGCAAGTTATTATTACTACAGATAGAAGTTCTGTTTCGGTTCTCACCATTCCAAGGATTGAAAACATAGGATTGAATATATTGGATACTATTACATGTCCAGCTTATTTTTGCACACTAAACAAAAGCCTTGTAAATGCAGTGTGCGGTCCGACACCAGGAAGTGCGGCCTTTGTGAGCCATAAAATGTATGATCGAATGAAAAATCGTTAAACGTTATACCATGTCAACTTAATTTGTTGATTCCATCCTTGAGGTTAGCGCTAGCTCTCTGCTGTGGGGTTGGGACTTATTAAATTCTTAACGTACCGGTACTATTAAAATGGGATATCGTACCATTTTTAAACAGCAGGGTAAGATACCTTTTCTAGTATCGGTATACTGTGCAACACCTACCAAACACATGAACATTATGTTACCCCCTAAATTGTGCCAGCCCCTGTCTTCCAATGTGCCTTCATTGCCGCTTCTTTCTTGTACCATTCCAGGTTTTATACAGCAGCATTTGTCTTTGTTTATGGCTGCACCCTGACAGGGTGTAGTTTTATGGCACTCAGAGTTATGTATAGATAAATGTCTGGTGGTCCTGGCTGAACACAGTGCTCGAGTGGTACAAACACGAAGGGCAGTGGCAGTCAGTAAATAGTCTTAGCTTTTAGCTCGTCCTGCCACCTTGTCTATGTGCCCAACGCTTCAAGCAGCCATGCTAACTGGCCTTGTGTTGCCATTTTCACACAGCAGAGTTGACCTGGCGGTGCATTAAGGCCGGTTTGCAGCTACACTCCAGATCCAGTTGGACACGCTAAGCCCTCTACAGCTCACCAGAGACCTCTAAATGACTGCTTTTCACGAGCAGAAAAGCACCTCACATGTTTTGAGGGGAGGAGATTTATTTTCTGTGTTTTCCGTCTCGGCGGCAACTAGAGTGCACACAGACAGGAGTGGTTTGCAAATCTTATATCTTTGCACTTGTAGAGTAACACCAATCACGTCTACGCTCCACACCGGTATTACTTCATGTTTGATCCGACTCAGGAAAGTATACGTTCACTCTCTGAAAAGGTACAAAGTTGACGAACCGTGGCAAAGATACTTGAGGCTTAAGGTTAATGCTAAACTGCTGTAATCCATTATTTGGTTGGTTTGAGAGCAGAGATAGCAATGGTTCAGCATGTACCTGTCAGGACTAAATGATTGCTTATTTCCTGCCAGAGTAGGGGGGGGGGGGGGAGGAGTAATAGCAAGCAGCTGCCTCAGCTGGACCTTACCTTTCCTTTCTGTCGGCCTGCTGTTCTCTCCAGCTAGCCCGCGTGCCAAAACACCTACTTGTGCTCAAGCTCCGCGCCGCCCGTTCGAGAGACCAACCGCCGAAGGTGTTGGTGAGCAAAAAGCTCGATCCACCTCGATGAGCAACGACTTCCCGCGAGGCCTTGTTGGAGTGAGCAGTACGAACAAAATGAAAAGCGCCATTGTTCGTCCAGCGAGTTCACCCAATGCCTGCTGCTTATGACGATCCTTTTTTAAAATATTTGTTTTATCCTGTTGCTTTGCTTTGTGATTAGCTAAACGCCCGATCGACCCGCCAGGTTGAGGTAGCCGGAGCGAAGGAGCCATATTTATCCCGCAGCGAGCAGGAGCATGCAGGATGTTGCACCGGTCGTCCCTCTTTTCATTGGTAAAACGATAAACGTAAATCTGTGAAATGCGTCCGTGTGATATAAGTCTATAAGGGGGGGGGGGTATTAAGAGCCGGAGCTCTATGGGGTTTGCTGACATTTGAGGAAAAATTGGAAAAAAAGCTCACCTTCAGCAAAGGGACACTTGCAAGTGCAGGATTGTTGCTCTAAATGGGAGCGAGGATCCAGGAACTTCTGAGGAGCCCCCCCTTAGCAACGCGGAGGGACCGTGGATAGGGCAAGGCTTCTCCCCGTGAATCACGGCTAATTAACGAAGTAATTAAGATCAGAATCTCTGCTCGGAGGAGGACTCTAAATGGTCTATACGTTCAAATAAGGGCATCAAATGTAAATCCCTTCCATTCATGAAAGGGGGTAAATTAAAGCGTTCAGACCCTCTCCTCTCTATTCTCTCAGCGTGTCACACAAGGGACATCCGTTGAAAAGAGAGAGCCACTGTTACGGCGCGTTAAAGCGCTCGCTGCTCCATCAGAAGCACTGTTCATAATGCATTCGCTATACATATTTCAGCCTGAGTGAATTTATTTCAATAAATAATATCACTCCAAGGACACGCTTCGATCTTTCCACGGCCGCCACGCTGACTGTAAGCCACACCGTATTGTTATCTCATTCCTCTGGTTGCAAATGATAGATTAACAAACAGTTTATAAACAGGGCGCCGAGCATGTCCACCGTTTTATCATCGCCGCACACTGCCGGAATAACCTCCCTTCATAATGGATGTATTTTTCCAGGTTTATTCTGCTGCTACAAGCTGCGGGGATATCTATGGGTATGGCCATAATGTTGGGGCTTACTGGGGAATTTCATATAGTGGGCGCACGGTGGATGCGATTTATGGCTGGGATTAAGTTTTTTCTGGTAGGCAGTATTTAGGTGGTGCTGTCACTACTGTGTCGGCTTTCTAAACGCTGCACCTTTTCCCCCGAGCTGCTCCTTGAGCAGAATGCTTCACTGGACTTTGAAGAGGTGCTGCAGCGCTGTCTCATGTCATGTTAACAGTCAGTGTTTGATTTCTACAAAGAAGACACTATTGGAGCCAATTTAAAATAGCCACACTCCAGTCTTTTTTTAAGGATGGCAGTGTTTTGTTAGTCAGTGAGTCAGTCCATTACTCTGGAGCAGTGCTGCTCCTGTTGACGACCAGTGGATGGATCACCGTGACATTTTGCTCCGTTATTCATGTACCCGAGAGGATGGATCCTAATGAACCCCTGACCTTTCTTCTAATGCCACCAGCAGGTCAAAGGTTCCACTCATTGAGTGAAAACATGTTCTCCATTCACAAACCGAGCTTTGTCCGCTTGCCATTTCACCTTCTTGTATTCTTTTCGGCGCTATGTCCACAATTTTCGTAGCTTTCTCTTGGATGCATGATTACGATCTGATACCCAGTTGCTACGTTTTTACAGATGTTGACGCCAAGAAGCTTAATATTATAATTCACAAATGCCATGCACAGGACACCCCTAAAGGCCTTTACACACCGGGTAGTTTCTTTCCCCCTGTGTGATTTTAATTTGAACGTGCAATTTATTTTTTACAAGCTGTCACTTTTTTCCTGAACAAGGTTGACTTTTCTGAGGATTAACAAAGCCATCAACCAATCACGTTGTCCAGATCTTCCCTTCTTACCTTTCACAATAAAAGCCCTAGGCATATGTGTATAATAGCCTTTAACTTGAAAAAAAAAAAAAAGAAGCAATGTGAGAATGTTTGCATGTCCTGTAGTAACCTGGGTGCCGTACATATGTGTATGCATGCACCATGTCAGTAATCAGAAGTCTGGCAAACCCCTTGTATGTAACCATGGCTTGGTTTGTGTGTCTGGGTCAGAAGAGGAGGGAATAGGCCTCTTACAGTGGAACTTACTGGTTCTCTGCTCAGGGTACAAAGCAAACCCCTGTTTCCTGAGCTGTCTTGTGCAATTTGTGCTGAGCTCAGTGCAGCTCCGGAACATTTCCACTTATGTTTCACCTCGGTCCGTACGCTCTGTCGGAAGACACACCAGGTCGAGACTGTGATGGGAGAATTCAAGCGGATGTTGAGTTCAGAGGCCACTACCTTTTTCTTTTTTTTTTCAGTGCTTTTCTTGTATCACATTTGAGCCCTGGGTCTTCACACATCACCTTTCTGAGCGAGGATGTAGGTAGAGATCAAAAAAGTGTTACTCTCAAGAGAAGTGAAACTGTTTTCAGGTTCTTAAATAAAGTCGTGCTAAACTAAGCCTTTGTAAAAATCTAGTATACCTGTTAATGCCAACGGGCTGCCTTTCAGGTTGCAGCCGAAATTTGTCACATAACCCAAATCACTTCCTCTTCTCTTTCCTCTCAGGCAGGAAAGGGTTACTCTCCACGTTTCCTGTCCAATTCCCAGAGCTCCGGCTACGTTCTGATTGCTTTCTTGATGTTAAACATTCCCAGGCTCCTATAACCTTCTAGCTTGCCTCCGCCGTCCAAAAGCCGTCCCAGGTGAACGAGTGGGCGAACCTCCTGTTTTTAAGGATACAATCTCAAAAAGAAAAAAAGTTCTCACAGGGGGTGGGAGATACGGGGACTGGAGGGGCAGGGAGACGTGGGATGGGAAAGCATTTTTTTTCTTTGCATTCCGTTCGGTTGGTGTAAGGCTGTGGGAAAGCATGTTTTCCCAACCATGGTTCGTTTGACACAGCGTTTCTCGGGAAGTAAGGCTGTGCTCGAGCTGAAGGTTTGATCGTGAAAACGCCAGGCCCGGCATGTAGACCCATTTAAAGTGCGAGGGAATAAATAAATACGAGTCAGTCAACTGTCAACAGTCAACTTCAGGAACATGCTTCTCCGACTCTCTGGATATCGAGGTTAACACGTGCTTCCCTTTTAAAACGTCACCCCTTTTATATTTTCTTCCACGGCTCCTTCCCACTCACTTCCTTCCCTCCCGAGACAGCTGATCGACGGCTGAGTTATGGTATCTCGCCTGAGTCAGCGGGGCCTCCGCATCAGTCATGAAACAAACGGGATCCAGATTGAACTAACACGCCTGCGTGGAGGCTGTGGTGTGGATGTGACCCAGGGGCAGAGCTGGGCCAAGCCGGACTATATTTAGCCCAGCGTTGCTCAGGCTAATTGCCCTCCCAGGCCTAATCATTTCCAGGCTCTGCAGCTCACAAACGACTGGAGGGGAGGCCAAACACCCACTAACCTCATGTTAAAAAGACGCAGGCGTCAATGGGGCTGTCAGAGCGCTCCGCAGACAAGACAAATTAGCACAATATCCATCCTCCCCGTATGCTATTAGATGTTCTGTAAGCGGATCGGAGAGTTCAGTGTTGCTGTCCGCCGTTGTGTATTAATTGAATATGTGTTACTGTTACTGTATCAGTCCTTTGAAGGGCTTTGGCAGCATCCCCCGCAGGCGACACTGGGAGGCTGTCTTCAGGTTATCCCTGCTTTTGGAGGCCTGCTTCTGAATGATAAAACCCTCCGCTGCTGCCTCCCACAGCCAGCTTAGCTCCTCCACGTGAGCCTAGCCCGGGCTGAAAAGAGAAAAGCACCAGGGCCTCGGAAACTCTCCTTCACTGCGGAGTTTACACCCCCCTCTTATGCGAGAGTTCCTGTTCGTGTCGAGTTGCGTACGTTTCCTGTGTGGTTCCTGTCCCCGAGACTTGCCCAGGTTATACAGCGGGCACATGAAGGCCCGGGTCAGAGGGTGAGGGGATGGTAGGGTAAACAGCTCGCCTCTGCCTGAAAATCAGCCCCAAGCTTCCTTCCTGGTCTAGTTCCCAAAGGCATGCTGGGAAACCATTTTTTTTTACAACCAGTACAAAGACCAGGTGGATATCCAATGGTGAAAATGATGATGTCTTGCTGCTGCTGTCCCCACCTGTATGATCTGTCCTTAAAGCCAGTCGGTGTGTCGCCATCTTTAGCATTTTAAAATGACTTATTGCTAACACAACGAGGGGCCCCAACTTCTCTACACAAATGCGGTCTCTGATAACGAGTGCAGCATTGAGGCCCTTAAAATCGGTATTCAGCGTGGTCACAGAGATGTAGTGGTGGTGACGGTCTTGCTCGGATTGCCTGGATGTTTGTGAATCATTTGGTTCTTCAGGCTACTTTGACAGCAAAAGCAAACCACGTGCTGACTAATATACATCGAGACAATTCACAAACAATCAGTTTACAATTTATTTTTTCTCAAATTAAGAAATTGGTGATATGATGTTTTTGAGAAATTGATAGCTATAATTGTCACCAGTCTTGGTGATATGAGGACAACTCACTATGATCTTCAAGCCGTTATGTTGTTGAATAGTCCCCTGATTAGGCTCGGCGTAAAAGAGCTATCGTGAAGGGTGAAATCCTTCAAACATTTGCCTCCGTATCTTGTAGGCCGTAGGCTGCTCAGTCAAAAGGTGAGCTGAGAGCCAGAGCCAGAGGAGGAGGGAGAGAAAGAATACGTGAACTGTGTTTGTCAGCTTTTTAAACCCCTGAAATTGATTCTTCTTCTGCGCTCTTTATTCTAATGACAAGCTAATCCCCCCCCCCTCTCTCCCCTTCCCCTCTGTTATAAATAGAGCCTCTTATTTTCCCAGCTCCGCCGTGCACTGCTTCTGAAAATTAGCACTCGTGATGAGTCTGCGCTCTCGGCAATCAATTTGCCACGCTAACTCCCTCCAAAAAGGTTACCTGTGGCAACCGAGCCGCGGTCACGTAACTTAGAATTTTGCCCTCTCCTGCCAATTACCATTCAGCCCGTTAAATGAATGGCCCTGTCTGGAGAATCAGCTGAATGAAATGTCAAAAAATATTGACGCTGAATAGTTCCGTGATTTCGGGGTGTTTGTCACGGGGAGAGGAGGCTGATTGGTGCAGGTGGTGCACAGGGATAAAGGAGGCGTGTCAGCCCCCGGGGCTACTTTAATGATATTAGTAGAGATCCGCTTATTTATGAGGACCTAAGTTATTCATGCTCAGCACCGGCTATCCATCATGACAGCTAGGCTGGCTCACTGTAGCCTGCAACAGTCACAGAGCGGAGTTGTGCTGCGACCAGAGTAGCTGATAATCACACTCTTTATTCATTCACTACTGTAATATTCATTCGGATCATAACGCTGGATTATTATGCCGGCGATTAGCCTGCCAGTTCTCCTTTTGACCAAGTGCCTTCTGTTTTTGTTTTGGTGTAGCAGTTCCCTCTGATTTCCCCTCCCACCTGCCTTCTCTTTTTACATGTTCCGTATGCTCGGAACGATCTAGTTTGTAAATTGTGTCTAAAGGCAAAAGTGTTTTGTAGCTGTTCAAAATGTCCAAAGTTGAATGTGCTGCAAAAAGCCTGCCGTCACACAGACCGCATCGCACTGCCTCTCCAATCTCTCTGCAAGAGCTCTTTGGATTATCTTTGTTGTCTCATCAATGGATCGTAGAAAGTGAGATAAAGGTGCTAGAATACTTCAACAGAACTGCTTGTCAGATGGTACTCTGCACCTTTCCGGAGTCAAAGTTAGGTGGGCTGTGTCCGTAAATTTGTGTACCTCTGACGATCACATTTTACAATTGACAGCCGGCTGTTACCCCTCACACGGTCAACACATCATATGAACTAGATCTCTTCCACGCCTGTATGCGGTCTCTCCTTGAAGAAGACCTTCACCGTGTTGCACAGAACAACTGACCCCAATGCATCAGGCAACGGCGCTGTTTTGGCCAATCAAGTATGTTTCTTTTGCTTTTTTTTTTTTTCATGCTGTGCTACTTTTGGCCTTCATGCCCAGTAAAGAGATCCAGCTCAACAAGACATACTGGTCCGACCGTCGATGAGACCTCACCTGCTAGGCCTCGCAGTGACAGGTTGAGAACAAGTAGCATTGGACCGTTGACCTTCTGAACTCTCCCTTATGAAAAATGTAAATTCTGGATATTTCCTGAATTTCTGAAATATAATGTCATATTAAAAGCATATTCAGGAAAAAACAACCAAATATGAATATCTAGGCCTCTTGTTATGAAGAGCTAGGTCCTTTTTGCAGAAATACAAGAATGCCCTCACAACGTGTTTCGAATCAAATTCGATTATCTTTTTCAGCTATTTTGATACATTTTGTTGTCGCGCCCCAACTGTGGGCTGTTTACCCCTTCAGCACATTCTGAGAAGACAAACAACATTAAGAAACCAGAAGGAAATCCTAGTTTTAGGTCATGGAAGTGGTCCAACCCTGCTTAGAAAAGTCATGAGAAAGATGTGGAATTTATAATATCAAAGCTACAGTAGGTGAATGTGATTGAGTGGATGCAAATGTATTTTTAAATCCCACTTGATTTCATTTGCAGGTGATTATTTGCTCATCTGGCTTCGGTCTTGACATTTGACAGACGTTACCTCTTTTCACTGTGGAGCCCCGGTGATAATGGCTTCATTTTGCACCGCAAAATACATCCATGGAATTGGAGCGAACACACACACACACACACGGGGGGGGGGGGGGGCTTTATTGTGTGTTTGTGCTGCTGTTGGTGGCTGGGCAGGTCTGCGGTGTGCCTGGCAGGCTGCTTGGTCTCTGGGTTGCTCTGATAGCGCTTGTTCCTTTGAGGGCCCCAACATGCTGTGGATAACGACACCAGCCTCGTCCAGAGTCTGATCTCAGGCCAGCGTGAACCTGTCCAACGTCTCGGCTGCCAAGGACCTGGGCAGAATAGAGATACACCCGCGGTTGATTGGTTGAGCACATCATCAGACGTGTAACACAGGTTTGATGGCTGATAGTGCTGGCCCTGCCTGCTCCGGCTCTTCGCTGGCACACAGCGATCCCTGGATGCGCCCTCGGAGGACGAGCCCACCCCTCTCGTCTCCCTCGTCTTCCCTTGATCTGCCTCAACCGGCTCCTCTCCCTCACCCTCCCCCCTACCAGTTCCCCTCTGTTCTTTCTGTGCCTCTCCCCCCCTCCCTTGAAAACCGTCTTTCTTCTTCGCCTTCTCCCCTCCCAGTTCCTCGTCAGATCCACAGGGCCAGATTTTTATCGCTTTTCTGCGAGTCCTGCGAGGGGAACCTTGAGGGTCTCAGTGGGATCAATTTAAAAGGGAAGCGCTTGTCTCTCCTCCTCTCCTTGGCCCTCTCGGCTGATTGGGTCCGCTCGCCAGGAACTTGCAGGCTTTTGATCTCAACCGCCCCCACCCACCCTCTGCTCGAAAGTTTTTGTCGGAGCTTGGCTCTACAAAAAGAAAAAAATCCTGTTCCACTTTCTGAGAAATGTGGGCCCCATCCCTGTTCTCTGCACCTGCGAGTGAAAGTTTTGTAAACCCACTGGGTGGTACTCACAATCTATGGCGTGATTGACTTCTCTTTGAAGATGTGAGAGCGATCCGTCTCTTCAGGTGGAGGTACGCCGAAGAGGACCCGCGGTCCTCGGGCAGCTCGCTTGAACAACCCGGTAAGAAGTAGCTGGGAGCCGCGATGCATAATTCACACCGTGTGGGGATCGGCTCTCTGTGTTACAAAGAGGAGAAAGGTACGAGGTGGTGCCTGGGAGCGTTCACATGCTGAGCCTTCGTTGAAGTCGCTCCCTCCTTTGTACGACATGAAGGAACAGTGACCCCGCAGCAAGAGGGACTACATTAGACTACAATAACCAACCAGGGAGTGCTCTTTTCAGGCTTTTATGTTCCTGTTGGAAACCTAGAGCGCTGTTAATGGATAATCCAGGTTTATTACATTACATATTATAGACTTATTTTGCTATTTTTGGCCATCATTCTAATCGGTTATGATGTTATACTCCGCAAAGTAATTGCCAAGAACCGTTGAAGGTGATGTCACGGCAGTTTCACATGGTGTCGCTACGGCGATCAGCGGAGAATCCAGCCCACACTGATGCTTCTTTGAAAGCAAAGCGGCTGAACTATTTGTGACAGTCGCGTGGTCGCGAGTGCCAAGTTACAAAAAAAATCGGAGGTGCACGACCAAGCACCTCGACCACTTTTTGGGAATAAGGGGGGAAAAAAATGAATATTTTGTGCATTTAAACGTAGTCAGTGAGTGGAGCCGAGCAGAGCCACACCATGCAGTGAAAATGAGGCATAAGTATGGAATAAATCCCAGACCGTATCCTCAGTAGAAGATGGCCAATCTCATGAAAATAAGTTGTAATAGATATAAAGAAGGCTTAGCTTAACGTCTGCAGCAGGTAATATTTCCTCAGCGTGTGATTATGTGAGTCTGTTGTGTAATAGAGGTGGTTTTCTGAGGAATGGGCAGTAGAACCACCTCCTCCTCCTCTGTCTCCTCTGTCTCCTGCCAGGTCACTGGAGGTCAAAAAGGCCCTACCTCACTGACCTCTCGTCTCTTGGGAAAACTCCAGTCACGACTCGGGATTAAAATTCTTGGTGAATTTAGCCAAACGTGGCCACAGGGTCTTTTAGCGCTTTTTTGTTTTTTCAGGCGGCGTCAAAAGCACATCACCCCGTCTCTCGCCAGCTGGCTGGAACCTGCAGCCGTTGTCTCCGCCGCCGAGCCGCTCGGAGAAGAACCTGAAGGTTCGAGGCGGTTCGGTTACGGGCGCCTCGCTCGCCGTTAAGCAAAGCACCCCTCATTTTTCAAGGCTCCTGGGTCCCTCGGTGATGACATCACCGGTGTAGTTGTGCACTAATTGAGGTTTAATGCTAGAGTAGAGAGAGCAGGGCTGTAATTTTCCCGCCCCGGCCTGGAATAGAGACGACAGCTTTTCATGTGGTCCGGGTCTAATTTAGGCTGCGCTGCTGCAGCTGTGGGACACCTCACACTTTGGTGCTTCTCATTCTGCCTTGAAATAAAAAAAATATGGATTCTGGAAAAAGCAGTTTGTTTATACAGTGATGTAAAGGACATGCCCAGACTTAGACGTACAGTAGTAGTGCTAGTCGATACGCTGTTGCTAAGACATTAGAAGACTTTTCATCCAACAAAACACTGACATGGAAATTGGACTTAAAAAAGCTTTTCGTAACATTTATTTTCCAGTGCCTGTTGCAAAACCACCAACGTTCTCAAGTAAGCCTCGAAGAAATAAATCCGTCCCCACCACCTCTGCCTAAAAACCGCTCTCCCTCTGAATGTAAAGCAACAATGTAAAGCAACACAAATAGGCCCGCCGTAGGTGGAGGAAGAAGCGGCTGTAATGTGGAGAGTGGCATTCTGTGTGTCATTACGGTGGCATGTCCACTGAGCCTGGGCGTAATGACATCCAGGCAAACAAACAAACGCGCGTCAGACGAGCTGCTCTTTATCCGTGCCGCCATATCGAGGCCCGTTTGAAGTGGAAAGCTTTAATCACAAGTGTAATCATTGACATTACTAGCTGGTTACTGGACTGAGAGAGGAGGGGGGGGGGGGGGGCATCTGATAGCAGCAGGAGACCAGACAAGCTCAGGATTGTGTGACCGTTACACTCTGTCTCTGGGGACAGACTAGAGACGGCTTGATGTTCCTTTTTCTTCTCTTTCTTCTTTCTACTTGTTTACTTCTGAAAATCATTATTGATGCCATGACCATTAGAGATGTAACCTGCAGCCCATCATTAGACGTGCAAGTTTGCAGTGGTACATTTACTAAAGTACTGTACTTTAGGACAAACTTGAGGTACTTGTGCTTTACTCGAGTATTTTCCATTTCATGCTACTTTTACTCCACCACATTTCAGATGGGAATACGTTTGGTAACTTAAGTCATTCAGATTATTAATTGTTGATGTATTCTAATGGTTTAGGCTACCCAGCAGTATATTAAGTCATTCATATTCGCTCCTACTTTTCCAGCTGAAACATTTAAGTGATGAACACATTAACTATTGTAATCCAACGGTATACATTATTCGGAAATACTTTTACTTTTGTTACTTTTAAGTATACTTTGATGCTAATGCTTTGTACTCTTACATGAGGACTTATTCCTATTTTGAACAGAGTATTTATACACCGCGGTACTTTTTACTGAGGTAAAATAGAGATGCCTGCCATTGACGCACAAATGTGTCCTAACATATGCTAACAGATTGCACCATGAGAATAACCAAGGTATGTTTCATCATTCAAAACCACAGAATTGTCCAATGTGCGAACTCTTGGAGCTAATCCAAACATCACTCACGGAGAGATGTGATGAAACGGTGCTCGAAACAGAAGCTGCTTGGCAGCGGGTCGCTGTGATCAGCCCTCGTACGGAGGAGTTTGTGAGTGAACAGGAACATAAGCCGGAGATGTGTCGTTGTGCATTTGGGTATCAGAGGCTCTGTAATGTACAGTGGCCTCGGGGTGTGATTTGGAAATGAAAGAGCGTTTTGTGATTCACACACACACACACACACACACACACACACACACACACACACACACACACACACACACACACACACACACACACACACTGATCCCATTGTACCAGCCGGGTCTAGCTGGCCTCTGCTTGGGCCAAAGCCTGTTAACTCCGATTCAGAGCGTAGGGGCTGGTAATGAGCACTGTCAGAGTTGACATAACAACCTCCCGCTCTGGGGCTGAACAGTAGAGAGGGGGAGTGGGGGGGGGGGGGGGGGTTCTGTCCGTGCTGGGTGGTTCTGCAACTTAACCATTGAAATTCCCACTCAGTGTCAGCTGTGTTTTGCTTGGTGTTTTTTCACTTTTGGTTTCGCTTTGCAGTCGGCGCTCTCTTAAGTTTAGTCCTGGACTGGATTTTTGGACTGGATTTTTTTTTGTCAACCTAAAGTGACAGGAGAGGGTGAAGCAAAGTACAAACGAACGCTGAGTAAGACATTTTTAAGCGAGAAAAAGGTTTCAATTAACTTGCCGTGGTAGAGACCTGTCAATCACTGTGTAGCCCCGTCCTAAAGCATCCCCTGCTTCATGGTCTGTTTGACTCTAAATGGACCATCATTTACTAAATGAACATCATGCTGTATTGAAGAAGAATTGAAACTAGATATTGAGACCATAAACTCATGTTTACTATGTTTACTGGATGCCCTTTTCTACAAACTACCTTCACAGTGATATGTGATCACAGGTAAATAAATAAGAAAATATTTGTTAAATAAATTGTAGGTAAATCATGTTACTCAGACTTGACAGTGGCTGCTTTTACACCTCTTACCTGGAATGAATAACACCGTCTTTCAAAGCGTAGTACTTGAAGAGGCAATCCTTCAAGACTTGAGTCCTGGTAGACTTGGTGACACATTTCCTGTGACTACTTCATAATAAAAGTCCATTTGTGTTTTGCCAGTGAAATGCTTTTAACATGAAGCTGTAGCAGTAGACAATGTGCACTAGCAGCAATTTGTAATGCTGCAAATATATAAATAACGCAATACTTTCATTAATGCGCCACAGGCTCAATCACCATTGTGTTGCCTCATTTGGGAAGTGTTTTCTTTACAGACTGAGATAGCCACTGAAAGCATCAGTGGAGTTTTCAGGTTTTATTGCAGTTTGGTTTCTGAATTTGCCTGAAAGTTGAGGAGCGGCCCTCGATGTGATCTTCAATATTTTGAGTAAAAGTTGTGTACTGTGTATATGCGTAACTTCAAAATAATTTCCATTATCGTACACCCTAACTCCCCTTGAATAAATGTTTTTTTTTGTCATGAATAATAGAGCTAAATAAATGAATTATTACATTCGGGGGAACAGAGAATACCAAGCGACGTCACTGACATTATACCAACGATAGGTGCTCTGTGCGTTTGTCCTCAAGGTTAATATCCAGAGCGGTTGTTTTCTTCACAGTGAGCATTTTTCCCATGCGCGTCTCCATCCCGCCTCATTAGAATCGGCTTGTTTCGAGTGGATGACTTGCTGCGTTTGTCTGATTTTTGAGTTCATGCAGCACACAAAAACAGAGCGCGGTTCCAGCATGGCGTGTCCTGGACTCCCATTTCTCAATAATTTATCCAGACAACTAGAATGATTATTCTATGAATATGCACTAAAAACCCCTTTCTTGTGCTCTTTCTCTCCAAGTTTGTGCATGTCGGTGTGTGCTCGAGTGTGTGTGTGTGCATGCGGGGCAAATGTGCGGCTGTGTGTATGCAGCTCTTTCCTGCCTGAAACAAAGGAGGTGTCAGGGCGAATTAGGCCCCCCTACGACTGAACTCCCAGAGAGCTTAGAGATGCACCGCAGGTTCTGCTGAGTCGCACATGAGCCACGGTGTCTGCCTCCCCCCACCCCACCGCCCTCCAACCCCCTCCCACCTCTCCACTCCTGAGTTGCTCTAACAAGGTTGTTGGAAGAGGATAAGGCGTGTTAAATGAATAATTTACACAGAAGAGCGCTCCTTATTTATTTAATACGGCTGGATCTGACTGAGTGGGCAGCCCCGCGTCCCCCGACTGCCAAGACACTGGCTAAACGAGCGCTCGCTCGGCTTAATGGAGGGCCAAGGCGACAGGCATTTAGAGAGAGCAAAAGGGGGTACATGAGAGACTTTGTAGATTGTGTGTGTGTGTGTGTGTGTGTGTGTGTGTGTGCGCTTGTGAAACAGGCCGTGCAGAGCCGTGCTCGTGTGTGAATCTTGTCGCCGCTGTATGTATATTGTCGTCGCACTACGCTACTCTTTATACATCTCTGCAACAGATCACATGAGAGACCCTTCAACTATTGCAAAAAACTGCTTCCAAGAATTTGTGGAATGCTGCTCCATCCTATGCATGGGAAACATATTATAGTATATCCCGATGTTTTTTGGTTATGGTTTGTGGAGCCCAAAATTGGTCAATATTTGATGGACATATAACTGCACACTTGAACATGTTTTTTAAGCTATAAACTAAATGATGTAAATGCACTGAGATGAAATGCATCCATGCCAGTGTTAATATTGGTATTTCTTATCAAATTTATAAAAATCTGCATTTTATGCTTGAAAATGGCTCAAAATACCATCTACTGTCTTGAAGCAGCCTTAATCTTGCAAGGTCAGTTCTGAAATAGATTTGAAGGTTTGGGATTAATAAAAGTCATGAAATAAATCAATACTAATGGGCTCTAATCAGACCCCCGTCTTCGGCCCTCCCCCATGCCTCTATGCATTTTACTTTATTTGTAACCACTGTGTAGCTTTACAATCACAGCGCAACTCATTTAGCGGCTGGCTAGTTAGCTCCTTAATTAGCTCTGGCTCTCATGTTCGTCGAGGCGTTCGTCATACGGAAGTGGGTTTGGTTTTATGTCTCAGCCCCTTAAGCAGTTTTTTTCCCCATCTTTCAACATTATGCAGTGGGCGGACTTAAGCTCAGACCTGGTGGTGAAGTTACACTTAAATTATTAATGATAATCATATCATTAACTATATTTAAACATAGACATTAATACATTGAAAAAACATTATTCATCATCATATTCTTCACAATGTCTTCTGTTCCTTTTTATTTCAAAGTGCCCTTTTTATTAATGTAGTTTTTATGGTATGAGAAAATGCTAAGAATCACAACGCTGCTGAGACAACACTGAACTAACCAGCTAGCTACAGCTGCTAACACTCGCGCTAAGCTCACAAGCCAACCCAGCTAGTTAGCTTGTTAGCTAGGTAGCGTGCAACTATGGGGTCAGATCAGTCTCAATAATTGCAAATGCAAACAGAAAGATTTAAAATGCACACAGAACGATTCACAAATACATTCCAATGCACACATAAATAAATTACGATTTATATAAATGTAAAAAAAAAAAAAATCACAAATATATTTCTGCATTTGTATGCATTTATTTGTGTATCGCTCCACATTTGTTTGTGTTTTTTTGAGACTCCCCTGACATGGCTGGATTTGCAAATGCGTTTTGCAAATCCAGAAATATATTTGTGATTTTTTTTTTTTACATTTATATAAATCGTAATTTATTTATGTGTGCATTGAAATGTATTTGTGAATCGTTCTATGTGCATTTGTGAGTCAAATGTATTTGTAAATCTTTCTGTTTGCATTTGTGAGTCTTTCTGTGTGCATTTGCACTTATTGAGACTGATCTGACCCCATATTGAGAAAAATAAAAGGAGAATTTAAGTATATTGTAAGCGTGTATACTGTGTGTATTTACAGCACTAGACTTTACGTGAGATTCAGAATTACTTTGACGTTGTTTTTGCTGTAGCTAACAGGAGCTAACTGGCTAATTTTGGCTAAGGGGGCGGGCACTTACGACAGCTCCAGTGTTCTGAAAAGTGACATGAAAATAGAAATGTGGGGCAAAAGGCCATTCAGAAATAATAAGACTTTTGACAAAGGATACAATTCTATAATGAATTAACAATATTAAATACCATTTCATAATAATGACTTGAGTTGTATTATTTATAGCTTAAATAATATAATTATAATTGTGTGTTTTTGTTGTATTTTGTACACTTTATTTTAAAGGTCAATGTTTTATGTCTTTACAGGGGGAGTGTGGAGAGGGGGGGACAGGACCACCACGTGGGCACCACCCAGAAAGAGGAGCAGCTGAGGAGGGAGGATCATCCAATCGGTAAACACTTTTTTTTTTAAAGAACATCAGTAGTTTTAGGATACAATAAGGTACACGTCATGGCAGCGGCATTTTCTGTAATTATGTTTGCACAGTTTGCAGGACGTGAGACAGCGGGATTCATGGGAGAGGAGGAATCTGTTTGATTGTTCGGAAACAAACGCAAGACGATTACATGTCAGTTTGTTATATAACATCGGCCCTCTTGTTCTAGCACTTGAGGGAGGAAATAAACCGCTCCGACCAATCGGGTTAAGATAAAAAATCCTTAAAATCTTCTCTCTGACATCTGGGTTTGTCATTGTCTTGCCCATGTCCTCCTCCTCATATTCTCCTTCGTCTTCCTCCTGTGGAAAAGGCAGCCCCACTCAGGAGAGATACATCGCCACAGTTCCTGTGTGTGTGTGTGTGTGTGTGTGTGTGTGTGTGTGTGTGTGTGTGTGTGTGTGTGTGTGTGTGTGTGTGTGTGTGTGTGTGTGTGTGTGTGTGTGTGTGTGTGTGTGTGTGTGTGTGTGTGTGTGTGTGCGCCTCCCAGGAGAATGAAATCCCACAGCTCACACTGACCTCATTATAAAAATAGCTCATCTATCCAGCCATCACATTTCCCCTTCTCCTCCGCAATCTCTTAGATATATATCGTGATCCACTCTACCTTCCCCTCTCCCCTCTGTCTCTCCATCAGTGTTTGCTTTGGATTTAACGTGAGATTAAAAGCTTACGCAAGCCCTTGTAACGGCAAGGTCCCCCCCCCCCCCAGCACCTGTCATTACCAATCTGTCCGTAATCCGGGATCATAAGATGTCTTTTAATCATAAAACATCTCTGAGTAACATTAAAGACGGCGTTTACACGATTCTCTTAATGTTGGGCCTTGCTGAGGTACTCAGGTACTCTCCTCTCTTGTACCTGGTCCACCTCTGCCAGTGGAGTAAGACCCCCCCCCCCCCCCCAAATAGAGTCAACAGCGCTCCCGTCTGGTTAATTTAACAGCAGCATCAGTGATCATTATGGTCTAAGGCCGGCTTTGATCCTGCCAGACAGCGTTTCCTACGGTTTTAATAACTCAACAAAGACACATGAACAGATGCTCAATGTATGGACTCTAGACAAAGACGGAGACAGACAGACACATTAAGGATTCACCAAATCTTCACGAAGCAGAATTGCTTTGAAAGATGAAAACCCAATTCTCTTCGGAAGACTTTGTTTGGGCGGGAAAGAAATGTGATTGAGCTTTTGTGCATTTTTTTCCAGTAAAGCCTTGTTTTACATTCACAGTTAACCACATAGTCACCCCTGGGAGCTCTTTATACAAGCGCAGCACTGTCGACCACTGAGCCACTCCACTGGAGCAGCTCGGGCTACTGAAGATCTGCAGAAACAATTAGAATACAAATGATTATAAATAACAGTAAATGTTCCACAGAGTTTAAGGTGTTCAACCACGGTGATTAGGGGGGGGGGGGTGTAACGCTGGCCTTCACATTCACGGGTCTATTAAACTGCACCTGGACTGTGTTTCATCCGTCGCCTCGTACCTGAAGCAACGCAGCCTCCTTGTGTTGGTTTAACGCATGGCTGATTTCAGTAGGAACCGAGTCTCTTGGAGCAGATTTAAGTCTCAAGGTATTTGAGTCCAAGTCAAAATTTCAAGTAATGTCAGAAGAAGCAAAGTGCAAGTCAGCCGCAGGTCTTTCAGGTCTCTGAATTCGGACACTTAAAATGACACGATTACCTCGCTCCCCTACGCAACAGCGTATAAACATGATGTCTGCACTCTCGCCTTTCCATTGAAGCGCATCTAAAGTGTCCCACTTTAAAAAATGCAATATACAAGGACCAAAGCCTCATAAAGTTCTTAAAGATTCAGGTTATGGGAAGTCCCGGGATACAGATTGTTGAGTTCTTGCTGTCAAATAGAACTACAGGTTTCAAGTCCTCATATTTGTATCTTAAATCCAAGTTTCAAGTGTGCAGTTCTGTTGCAATGTCACGTTTAATGTTGCCCATGATTTATTGTATAAGATAATACCATTAAAGGAATACTTTGCCCTCAACATGACTATTTAAATATCAATTACTCACCCCGTGTTACTTGGAATTGGAGAAGAAAACTCTTTTTCTTGCACGTCTACGCGGTGAACAAAGAATCAAAAAAAAGGACAAAAAGCCTTGATGAATTGAAGTAAATTTAGCTTTTAACATCAGCAAACCTTTATCAAAACACTCATTTAAAAACTTAACTTGTACAGATCTGACTACTTCTGGAACACATGCATCTTCGCACAAACCTTGCTATTTCAAAAACAGAACTCACAGTGCAAATTCACTGTGCAACAAATCTTCAGAAAGTGCACAAACAGGTTGCTCGAACATCCCTGAGCTGTTAAAGTAATAATAAAAAAGAAAAATGGACTAATATCGCGAGTGGGGTTCAGAGGGTTACCCACGCCTCTCAGGTGAAGGGTAGACACGCGCTGATCCACTCAGTGTGGCGCGTGTGCAGCCCCGGACATCTAAGGGCATCACAGACCTGTTAATGCTTAATCTCGTGCGGCTGAACGCCACTTGTCCCTCTAAGAAGTTGAACGCCGACCGCACGGGGCCGCGTAACTAGTTAGCATGCCGGAGTCTCGTTCGTTATCGGAATTAACCAGACAAATCGCTCCACCAACTAAGAACGGCCATGCACCACCACCCAGAGAATCCAGAAAGAGCATCAATCTGTCAATCCTTTCCGTGTCCGGGCCGGGTGAGGTTTCCACCGGCCGTCCCTCTTCATCATGGCCCCAGTTCAGAGAAAAACCCACAAAATAGAACCGGAGTCCTATTCCATTATTCCTAGCTGCGGTATTCAGGCGACCGGGCCTGCTTTGAACACTCAAACATCTCCGCCACTTATTGAGTGGCGTAATAATCGCGCGACACAACGAATCGATAATGAAATTCGTTGCCAACTCTTTTAATAATCGATTTTTATCGATTTGTTGTTGCAGCCCTAAACACAACCCTCATTTACTTCAATTCATCAAGACATGTCTCTATTATCTGATCATTCGTTCATCGTGGCATTCAAGAAAATGTTTTTCAAGAATTTAAGGTGACACGGTGAGTCATTAATATACAAATTATCATTTTGTGGCCTGTTGCCTGCCAGGTGAAAATCTGTTATTTTCTTTGACAGTGTAGTGTTACAATCATAGACTGTATATAAGAAGTGACCGTAGTCATCATGACGTCACACATTGGTTTGAGGACTGCCGTTATGAAGCCCCGATTTTGCCGTCGCCATCTTGGATTACGACTGTCGCCATGTTGTTGTTTTTTGCAACCGATAAACCGAAGTGACCATATTTGGAATGTGGAGGAGTGATGTTGAGACGCCGTATACGTAAGCCCGGACCTAAAGCATACTCCAAACTGGACCATCATTTACTAAATGAACATCATGCTGTATCAAAGAAGATTTGAAACTAGAGATTGAGACCATAAACTCATGTTTACAATGTTTACTGAGGTAATAAATCAAGAGAGAAGTAGAGTCATTTTCTCATAGACTTCTATACAACCAGAGGAGTCGCCCCCTGCTGGTCAGTAGAGAGATGCAACTTTAAGACACTTCAGCATTCACCTCACTCGGCAGAACCGGAGGTTACCGCCTGGTTACAACAGGTTACCACCAAGTGCACGTGTACATGTTTGTTTGTGTTCCCCGTTACCTTCGTACCTGCATATCCAGCAGCTTATCCCCCCCTAGAAAGGCCATCTTATGTTAACTAAGTAAAGCTGCCTCACATTGACCTGCTTTTGAAAACCCATGCTCACCTCAACGGGAGAAGAACGGTTAGGATCATCTGCATATTCTTTTGATCTCGCACCGGGTCTCTTGGAGCATCCGTCATTAAGGAAGTTCGCTCGACGCTCCCTCTTCCTCTAATCGTGGCTGAAGCTTCTCCACATGCCCCCTTCTCTGCTAGTGCCCTTCACTCCGTCGCAGCCCCTTCAAAATCCTCTACCCTGCTGCCGCCCTTCGCTTCAAAGCCGCCCTAAGTTGGCTTGAAAGCCAAAACCACTCTTGTACGTCCTTCACCGCTAAGCTGACGTGTTTGTGTCTGCGCCGTGTTGCCCTTGGGGTGGGTTACCTCCACCTCCACCCCCTCCATCTCATCTCTTCTCCTCCCTCACCTTGCTGTTTATCCGTCTCTGGGCTCGTCACGTCCCTGAACCTGCTCTAATTAGCATCCCACACAACACTGTTTATTTACTCAGGTACCGACAGAAGGGGAGGGAGGTGAGAATGAAAGGGAGAGTCGGAAAAGGGGGAGAAAGAGACAGAGAAAGCCGGGAAGAGGAAGAGAGAGAGAGAGCGGGAGGGCTGGGAACGGGAAGAGAGGGAGAAATGATTCAGAGAATCAAAGAGCTGCGAGTCTCTTTCTCATAGCGGATGCAGAGGGTAATGATAGTTAGAAAGACATGATGCAAAAAGTCGAGAAAGTGAGAGACGGGGAACTTTCCCCGCCTCTCCACGCCTCCTCTCTGCCTTTTCCAGCGTTTCATCTGAGATGCAGAGTGCCTAAAATTAGCAAGCTGGCAGCTTCCTTCCTTCCCTCCTTCCAGAGCCCCCATTAAAGTGCTCCCATTGCGTCGAGTGATCATTAAGGTGGGACCGGGAGCGCAGGTGTTATCTTAGTGTCCCAGTCGAGGTTGCAGTGGCATCCCTTTTTCCTTTGCAGGGCCAACGTGAACAAACATTTTGCATTCCTGATTGGGGAGTGTTTATGTGTTAATGTATCCGAGTATTACAGCGCGCAATGCACGTCTTTCTTTGCATGAGGGGCGAGTTAATAAAGGAAGGATGAAGGGAGAGGACTGAGCTAGATGGAAATGGACAGGTCCTCTCTTGTGTGTGGTGTTCAACCTGTTGTGCTGTGGTCATGCTACCTGATGCATTTTTGTATTAAGTCTTATATCCAACTTTCTGTGTCCTATGTAACATGTCAAGCATTCTTGACGACCACCCGGGATTTCAGGTCTCTGTGTGCTTCAAGTGTTGTGGACCACTAGGGGTGGGAATCTCTAGGCACCTCACGATTCCATTCGGATTCAGAGGGCTACGACGTGATTATAGAACGATTTATCGATTCATCTTGATGCATCAACATTTTTATGTACCTGATTATTTTTTTATCACTGTGTTTATCTGCTATTTGTAATGATACGTGATTAAAAATCGGATGAATTTACTTCCATTATCTTTTATTAATTCAATATTGGGAACAAAAAAATAAATAAATGAAAGTGGGCCTTTAGCAAAAACACAGAATTCAGCATGTTCTGAGTCATGTGACATAACAAGCTGCCCTCCATAAAGCTTTGGTTTGGTTGTAGAGTGAGAATATCGCTGTGTCTGTAAAAACGTTGAGATGAATGTTGTATCTCGGGTGCAACATAGAGCGAACGCTCTGATTCTCAATGACTACGCTATCATGGAAAGGGGCAAAAGGGGGACAGTCTTTGCTCAAAGGCATTCACTGTTTCATACGGTTCACGCATAAAGGGATCAACGTAGTTGTGTGAAGAATAAAAAAATAGAAACCTTAAAACATGAGGACCATGTCTCCTTTTAGACCTCTGCATATTTTTGGGATTATTTTTGGAAAGTCATAAAACTTGTCGGATTACTCCCCCACTTTCTAGATAACAAGGGGGTTCAGACTTGGTTTGATAATCCAACAAGCATGTTTGAAGCATTCCGGGGGCCTTTAAGTCTAGTGCATGCCCTTTTCACTCATCTACCCGTTCTTGTGCACCTCCGCAAACCTCCACAATTATTTAATTGACCCTTCGCCTAGTCCTGACCTCGAACGCAGTCTGGTCACAGACAACTATCCGGCTCTGCTCCATAGACTCTCATGCAGTTGTTTCAGATTTTCTTCATCTTTATGTTGGTTTAGTGGATTTGGAGCTGGTCATGGTTTAATGTTGTTAATAGTGATACTACCCGGAGAGATTGGAAGGAGCTATACGTTTCTACAACGTTACGTTCTTCATAAAAACCTTTTGGAGCTAACGTTAGCAGTGTACATAAGCACATCGTTGAGTAGCGTTTAAACTTCCATGCTACGTTAGCTACTAAATGGATACTGAATGTTTACACATGCTGCTTTTACTTTTTAATTATTGTAACAGTGAATTATGACCTACCTGGCTTTACAGGAACACAGTTCCTTCATTTCCAGGTGATGTGGTGGTTCACCTTTACACTGTGATCTGTAGGCTTTAGCTTCTATCTTTATCTTTTTAACCTGTTTTCACTGCTGAATTCCTTTGACATTCTATATGCATATATATAATTTATTTATATTTGTCCTTCAAACATATTGTTGACCCTTCTGTCTGTTTCTCTCTGAAATAGCTTTTTGAGATGACATTTCTTCATGGAGTGCAGTTAGTGACAGTGTGGGCTCCATGGTATCTCTGACAACTAGACAGACTACCGGCCGTAGCGAAGGGTCAAGTGTGACTTGACCTAGTGCGTGCCTCTCGAAATTTGAAACGTTGTGATCTACGGTCTGACTCCTTTTTTAGGAGTCATTGCTGGTCTATATAACCAGCTGGTGGTCACAGAATTTGTATTTGGTATTGTCTTGTCCAGCTGGAATGGGAACACGGTCTTGGTGTTTAGGGTCATGCTTCTCAGAGGGTGACCAATCAGTTCAAGTCCACACGAATCCGCTGGTTAAATCAGGGCATTATTCCATCTCTGTCATTCCATGTCAAACTATGTGTAGCCACCGTTTCACACTGGGACAAATAGTTTGTTTCATGTTCCCCCTTGCGTCCTACATTACATCCGACTGAGCTCACCATGTTTTTATCTGCTCAGGCAAGGTCACCCTGCATGTCATACATCCACCAGTTTCCCCTTTCTTTCATGTGTGTTATCGACTTCTGTAGCAATCTTATGGCACATCGTCATTTCCTGCCTGGTTCCTGTTGGTCACTCAGCAAAAATGTACTCGCAGCAGCTTCCTGACATCAGTGACTCTGCACATTTCTGAATCAAAATATTGGCCTCTGCCAGTGTTTTTTCACAGACTTGAGTTCAGCAGATGAAATGGCCATTTCTCACATGCTGTCACACTGAGTATGTGGGATAGTAAAGCATTCTGAAATCGTCCCTTCTGTTTGAAGGTCTAATTGTGGAAATTTCAGCAATATTTGAACTTTCAGTTTGTTTTTCTTACACATTCCCAGGCAGCATCAGTTGTCACCTTCCTGCACCGACAGCCCTCATTCCTCTCTTTTATTTCGTTTCCTTCTCCGGCTCCCTTCCCTTTCTCCGCCACTCTTTAGTGCTGTTTGACCTATTCAGAAGGGTCCAAATGTCACGGCAGAGGGAAAGGTCAGGTAAAGGTTTAGTGTCGAGCATGGCTAACGCAGTGCTGCCTGCCTGAGGTGGAGAGGAGCATGGTAACACTCGAGACCTTGAACACAGGCACTCGGACACACTGCTGTCACCTCCGCTCCACGCCGACGCCACTCACAGCTCTGAGCCGGCAGCCATGTCATCTGTGCGCATGTGACTGTGAATGTGTGTGCGCACGCTCATTTGGTTCATCTGCGAGCGTGGATGATTGAGGACGTTACAGTTTTCCGGGGAGGACACATGGCTTCGTTGGACATGGGGTCAAAGGTCATTGGTTGTCAGGGGTTTACAGCATCCTGCCTTCAAAGAGCCTTGTGTTTTGTTTTTTTTACCGAGGGTCCAGCTTGTCTGCAGTGACCGCTAATTCTGAAATCCTTAAGCCATGGACGGAGGGGTTTATATTGTCATTTTCCTTGTTTAGATACGAAAAAAAGTGATTAGTGAATTAGTTTTTATTTATTTTTCTTTCTATTTCAATACAAGTAAAGCAGCCAGGGTCTCGGTTAAGCATATTCTCCAAGAGGAACGGCGGGTTAGCAGAGGGATTTCTCTATCGATTAATCTACATCCACATGCAGGGCAGAGCAGCGGGACCCTAATTGGAATGGATTTCTCAGTTGCATTGATTTGCTCAGGTGACAGTGGATGACATATGGGTGTGTGTGTGTGTGTGTGTGTGTGTGTGTGTGTGTGCGTGCATGCCATGAATACCATATGATGCTGTAATGTCAAAATGCTGTAAAAGCCGTGTGTGTGTGTGTGTGTGTGTGTGTGTGTGTGTGTGTGTGTGTGTGTGTGTGTGTGTTTCACCTTCTCTCCTTGGCCCTCTCATTCAGCAGAGCTCTGGGATGAAACGAGGACCTCTGCAAACAGTGATTTCATTTTCCCCATGACCGCCTTCGCTCCAGACCTCTAGCTCACACACACACGTACACCTTAGGCTGGGGAGCAAAGATGAGCAGTTAGCATGCGTGCAGGAAGAAGCAATCGAGCACAGATAACACTTAAATTCATTCAGGAGGAAAAAACAAATGGAATGATCTAATTCCCTTTTGGACCGGAAGATTCTCTGACTGTCCCTTTTTATTGTTGTTTTAATAATGGCCAGAAAAGGGCGAGAGAGAATTTTAAATTTGTTTTGTTTTAATTACCTCTCTCACTCACTCAGGTTCACTAATCCAACATGCTGTGTGTGTGTGTGTGTGTGAGAGAGAGAGAGAGAGGGGAGGTTGTTGAAAGATGGCCGCTGGACATGGCTTCTCACAGCCGGCTGGCCCCGACCCCCCGTGATCTGCCCTCTTATCTAGCCCAGATCCTGGCCTTTCATCTGGGCTAAAACCTGGGGGAGATTGGCCTCTGATGGGGTTTTTTGTTTGGCCCTCCTTCCCTCCCACACGCTTCATTCCAGACCCCCTCCATCTCCAGGCTCTATCTTCGAGTCCCAGATGAGCATTGCTCTCACCTACAAGGGAGATAACAAACCTCACACTACTCTGCTCCCTGCTTTTGCTTTCCTAAAAACACCTCACATTCGATGTTTTTTTTCCCCAAACTCCACCACAAGAGAAACTACTTCCCGTGCGCTATTGTGGGAGCAAAATGCAGGACCCTGCAGTTGAAACAGTAGTGGGCCAAGAGCGAGACAAAAGAGAATCTGAGAATGCATCGGGGATGCTACCAAAACACAGCGCTCTCCGTGTTTTGACATTTCACAGAGCGGTGCTTTCGTTTCTCTCTGAATTGCATTGCTGGCTAACAATAGGCAGGTGGTTTTTGGCGGGTCGGCCCTTCGGTCTTGTCTGAAGCGCCTCTACACGTGACGCTGGTCCAGGTCTGAGGGTGTGAGCTGAAGTTGTTTGTGTGTGTGTTTTTGAAGCTTGTGCAGTTCACTTCATTCCATTCCAGGTGGATGCCTGGTCCGTCCCCACACTGCCCTCCTGCTCAACCCTGACCTGTTTCCAGCATAAACAGCAGATCCTCACCTCTCACCCCTCTGGCTTTACCTGATAATCTGTCTCTGTGGATCACCCCCACCTTGTTTTTTTTCTCTCTCTCTCTCTCTCTCTCTCTCTCTCTCTCTCCCCCCCCCCCCCCCCTCAGTGTCACGTTCTCTCCAGAAACCAGGTCTTTGCGTCACCCTAGCCCTGACCTCTGACCCCAGTCAGATTAGAGCGGTTGGCGTTTCAAATCCAGCCGCAGATTGAGTAGCATCTGTGACCTCCCTGCGCATTTCTCCCCTTGTCCTGCTGTGTTGTACCCCTCAGAATCAAGACGGGGTCCGTCAGATCTCAGTACCAGTTGGTTAGACACAGGTTTGAAGTGGAGGTCATTTTCAGGCCCTGAAACAGGTTAATGGGCCGGTGTCCTCTAATGTAATATAGATAGATTTTAGTGGCTATGTAAAGTATTCAGACCCCTTCACTTTTTGCTCTCTTTGTGTTTTAGATTGATTAGATAAAGTGTACCTTTTGTCCAGAAACCCGTCATTACAAAGAAATATACGAATTTGTTGAATTTCATGCTATGGCACACAATTGAGCTAGGTCTACCTTGTGTTTTGTATAATTCCCTGAAGATACTGTGTCTATAGATACTGTAGAACTTGATTGGATGCAAATTCAATTGATTGGACATGATTTGAAAAACTGAAATTTCAATATTTTTTTGTGATACATATTTCAATGTAAACAAATACAGGGATTAGCGCCACACATCTTGTACTTTAAAAAAAGTTGAAGTTGCCACTTTAAGAGCAGAATTAAGAAGCGAGCCCTATAAACAGTAGGTAATTAATGACAAACACTGGATTAGTCTTTGAGAAACGTGAGAGTTTTACTTTAGCATCAAGCTGCAAAAAAAGTTGTGTCATGACGTGTTTGAGTTGACTGGCAGACGTCGCACATCCAGCGATGTCACCACTACATTGCTCGTCGCACTGTCAATGCTGAAGCAATATGACTCTTTTTTTGGATAAGTGTTAAAAATACCAATTGGAGGACATGGTGATATAACACTAGCCTTTGCTTTGTCTCTGCATTTGACCACAGTGTCTCTGCCGTTCTCCTATCTGAGTCTAGAGCATCAGGATCAGATGCAGGTTTACAGGCCCAGCTCTGGAGCATCTTCAGCTCTCTGGTTTTCTTTCAGACAATTTGTTTCTTTTTCTCTGCGTCTCACTGTGAACGAGAACCACCTCAGCAAGGCAGAGAAGGATGACGACGGGGCGAGCTAACTGTCACTGGTACATAACAAGTGAATAGAGCCTTTTTCTCTACCATCTCCCATGGGACTGAGCTGGACAAGGAGTTGTTTTCATGCTGATTATGCAGATGGAGGCACACTGAGATTCTGTAGTCATCGTGACTGCCCCATTCTTTATGGTCATAGTCATCATCACAGAAACTCACCTGTTGTATCAGCGTACTTCCTGTAGTAGAGCTCAGAGAGTGAGGATGTGTTCAACTGGTAGCTTCAGGGCCTCCGGGAATCAGGGAAATACTTCTATGAAAATACCAGTCTTCTCCGATACGAATTTGAAAACTTAGCCTGACTTTAGAAACACTTTTGTAGTAAATGTTATGTTTCACAATAAGGCCCTAGGCCTGTAATGAACCATCCTATGGAAGTACAACTTTGAGGATTACTCGGTTGTCTTTCCTCATTAATTTCAACCATATTAGCGAAGCGGCTCTAGGAATGGCAATGTCAGTCCAGACTTAAATATAGCAGCTATTGTCACCAGATCAGCAGAATAACTTTTTCAGACTCCTCCAATTACGACATTATTTCTCAGAAGTGCAGACCTGCAGCCTTATCAACAGCAGAATCTGAGTTTTACAAAATCCTAAAATCAGTCTTTGGTTAAATACCAAACACGGTCAGTCAATCTCTTGTAGATTGTACAATGCTCTCTGTAATGCTAAAAATGAAAACACCCTGTCCATAAAAAAGTGGGCAAAGGAAGCAGGAATGGGGCTTTGTGAGGACGCTTGTGGGGGAGATTTGCAGTTTCCAATGGTCCTAAACTAAGTCCATGGATTGGAACACTGCTGGAAAAATGAAGATATTTTAAGACCCCATACCAGGAGAGAAATATGAGTTTAACATGTTGGAGACAATGTGGCTCAATGGAGGCAAATCATTTCCATATATTCTGTGACCGTCCCACGCTGATTTTATATTGGAATGGCATTCACAAATCATTAAGCACGGTATTCAAGACTGAAATGCTCCTGAACTTGGAGACTCTTAATCTGGGCCACGTTTTGTTTTTGAAACAGAGGAGGGACAAAAAGCTGCTGCAGGCCCTTTCGGAGGCAAGTCAAAATATCAATCACTAGAAAGTGGCTGAATCCAGCACCACACTGAAAGATTGGTACAGAATAACTTTGGAAATATTGAAAATGGAAAAGTTGACTTATTCTTTGAAGATCCAAATGACAAATTCTCTCAAATTTAGAATGACTGAATGAATTTGTAACCCTCTATCGATATGTGCTCCTGGAGTATCGTCATCAGGTCCACATTTAAAAATGTCCAAAATATTAGTTCATGTCCAGAAACTTAAAACTTAGCTGTACTTTGTGTTTAGTCGGCTAAGCTAAGATGTTGAACATGGTAAACATAGCCTGCTGAGGATCAGCTTGGTTACATTGTCAGTACAGTTGCATATGTCCATGTGTACATTAATTTGGCAAAAATAAGGTTAATGAAATGATCGTAATATTTGCTGTCTAGTGCCTCCTGTCCCTACTACCTCCTGCTACAGGCCATGGACATTGATGACATGGAGCCATCTGTATGTCTGAGCAAACACATCTGTGTGCAGACGCTTGTAGACACAGCAGTGCAAGGACAGTGCGTGACAGAAACAATCTGTGTACATGATCAGATTAGATGTGGGATCACCTTCCTGAACACATTTGCATAGTAATGAGAAAAATTGACGGGACAAGCTTTGTGTTTTAAGTGCTTCCTACATTCTTAGGATGATGGTGATGAATTTAATGTTATCTTACTGTCTAGCATCAACTGCATTGATTTTCTTACAATTTGATCCGTCTCGAAGTTCAAACAAGACATGCTGCTCCCTTAGTATTGCTACTTTTCTGGGTGGAATAAGACAAAGGGATCTATTAAAACAGATCTTGTTTTTGTGTGGAGTTACTTGGTGTCAGGTGACGTCTGCTGAATCATCTGTGACAAAAGGATTATAGGCCTACTGGTTCTGCTTCGCCAGCTGTTGATACGCACCCCCCCCCCCCCCCCCCCCCCCCCCCCCCTCCCCCCCTCATGTCCGACCGTAAACTTTCACATGGCAGAATGAATCGCCAAGCATTGCCTCTACCCCAAACTCTGTAGCCACATAATATGCCAAGAGGAACACACATCCCACGGTTTTATTCCACTCGGTCTTCAGCCAAAGTCACAGTCAAACTGGAGTCAACTATCCACACAGAGGAATATCTCCAGTTTTATGGAGTCGTAATGCGGTAGGGGTACTGTATAAATAATCTCCACGCACAGAAACACTTCCAGCTGTTAAACAATATGCCCATTGCAGATTTTCTTTGTGAATGCATGAAGCGTCTTGCTCAGACTGCTTTGAAAATGAATACAGGGGGGTGTTATTGAGAAATTCTGTTGTTGAATATTTGCCTTTTGTGACACCTCCAGATTGTTGCACTTAATGCTGATTATTATTATTACAGACTGGAGTGCTTGTATCAAACGTTGCTGTTGAAAGTCGGGTCATGATGTGAAATTCAAACTTCACAGGCTGTTTACAATTAGGCCCTTTGATGCATTCCTCTGTAATCTCTCCCTCCTTTTGATATAAAGATTCAGTATTGATATAAATGAAGGGACTTTGCCTTTGTTTTTAAAGCCATACCTGTGGCTTTTGATTGATGGATGGAAACTGTACGGTAGATTTATATAATATAGACTTGTTTAAAACCTCACTCTTGAGGGCATAGTTTCCCCAAAGACTTCAGCAGTATTTTGTATCAACACAGTCAGAATGGTGATCCACCGAGTGAAAAAGCCTTATCCCCGTTGGATAACCATGAAATGTTATTTGTGAACAGGGGATGATAAAGTAAATCCAGGGCTTTCTTCAGGGGCATCCTCATTGCCTTCGGCCAGGTTGCAGTGCTGGTCAGTGGAGGGGGAGATGAGAGGGGAGCCCCTCTTCATCTAGTAAAGATCCTGCCGTTTGGCAGCTTTCACGCTCCACTGGCTGATCCCTCCAGGAAGTGAGGGGGGGGGGGGGCAATAAGGAGCCCCCCTCTCCCGCAGATCCCCAGCATGTACCACGGCTGCATGCTGAGCCCAAATCAAAGGGGGCAGTCTGTCTTTAGCCTGGGGGAGAGTGAGTCTGCTGTGTGTGTGACCAGAGAGACATGGGTAATAGGACAGCTTGTCACACTCGTGCAGATGCCTGTATTTTTGACAGTTGGTTTGCTTCTCTCCTGCTTGGGTTGCACAGTAACAACACCATCAAAAAAACTGATGCATTTGCATTGAGGTCACATTTACAGTCGTGATCTTCGCACCTTTCAGAAGAGATCAGAGGAAGTCATGTAGACGTCTTAGTTATTCCTTTTAGATCAAACACATTAAAGACTGCAATCACACGATGTAGCAATATTGGCAGTTATTGTTGATGTTGATGTTGAAACTTGAGGTAAGAGGGTTAGGGTTGTTAAGGTTGAAAGGGCTATCTAGTGTCACTGCAATGACTAATACAAATGTTTCTTTTGTTCTGTTTCAGTTGGTAGCCAGTGAGTCCAGCCTTTCAGATGAAGAGCCTTCAGTTCCGGAGCATCGCCCCCAAGGCCCCGGCCGTGGTGCCCTCCCCCTCCCCTGCGGTCCTGTCCTGCCAGCCTCCCTCTACCCTCCCTGAGGCTACCACCGCCTCCAGCCCCAAGTCCATCATTGTGCCCACCCAAAACTATGCACTGATGCAAATAGCAGGTCAGGATGGCACATTCTCTCTGGTGGCACTGCCCCCTTCTGTGTCCTCTCAGACACCACAGCAACAACAGCAACACACCCAAAAGAACCTGAAGTTGCCCATTCCCAGATACCAGCCAGTGAGGAGCAAGGGGACCGCAGATAAGGTCAAGTCACCACCACTATCTGCTAGGGTGAAAACAGCCTCCAAGGTTGCTGTGACAGCACAAACTAAGTCAGTTGTAAGTGGGGCATCAACAGTGATGAAGAAAAAACAGCAGGAGTGCAAGCACACAAAGGAAACCCTAGTGCCCAAAGAGGAGCCTTCAGAGCAGGTCATTCTGATTGAACCAGCCTCCTCTGACATCTCTGTCACTGCTCTACTCCCAGACAATGCTGTCCTGTACCCGGGTTCTCAGTTAGAGCGAGCTCAAGATGGCTCTGAACTACCTACTACAACTAGTCTTATTCAGAATCTCCAGTACCCCGCTGCTGTCAAAGGCTCTCCAGGCAAATCCCAGGAAGAAAGTAAGACTACACTGAGGCTGTGCCCATCTAAGTCAGCTGCAGCCCAGCCCCAGAGCAGTATCACTGTCCTGTCCTCGGCCATTTTCAGCAAAGCAGTCCAGATTATCCCGTCCCCACCTAAAGGTAAACTGCCCATTCTGCCCTACTCTAAAATGAAAAGTACCCTTATCCCAGCTGCCAAGCTCAGCAATTTGTCCCCAGAGAAGAAAGGTTTCTCTTGCCAGACTGGACTCACCAGCCCCTTAGATCCTACATCCAAGATCCTCGAGACAGCTGACGCCTTGGGTCACAACCAGGTGCCAAAATCAACTCTACAGCCCCAGGCCAAGACCACACTCATGCCTGTGTTGGGAACCCTCCAGAAACCACCTGGCAAGAAGAGGGGGAGGAAGAGAAAGACCATGGAAGACATCTTGGCATTTGAGGCCAGAAAGAAGAGGTCTTTGTCTTTCTTCCGTAGAAGGGTCCCAGAGAAACCACCAGCAGTTGTTCCAGGCTCCAAACAAAAGGAAGTTGATATTTCAAAGAAGTACCGCAGCATCCGACCCAAGCCCATGTTGGTTATGGAGACAGTTCCCCAACTGGTTAGTTTGCCTGCCATTACACCGGATGGCCAAGAACAGGAGCTTGTTCTTGGTCATCAGCTACCCACCACTACCACAACCAAGGCCCTGGACTGTCCTCCCCAACCAGCCCCCGTAACCCTCCACCTGAGAGGTGCCTCCCATTCGCGAGTGTTCATAGGCAGCCGTCCGCTCCACCGTTGCCCCACCTGCAGCCGCTGTTTTCAATTCAAGCATCACCTCCAGAGCCACATGAACAGCCACACTAACAGCCGGCCCTACATCTGCCCAGTCTGCCGCAAAGCGTACGCTCACTCTGGCAGCCTGAGCACCCACATGAAGCTTCACCACTCCGAGGTACGCCCACGTCGGTCGCTGAGCTGCGAGTTCTGCGAGAAAGCGTTTGGATATGTGGGGGTTTACTTCAGTCATTTGAGAGAGGTCCACAAGGTGGTGCTGACCGTGGAGCCGTCCATCAGCCACCATGAGAATGACCCGTCTGTGGAGGGGTGAGATTATACATTGAGCACCTACTTCATTGTGACCTTTACGTTATAGCAAGTTTAATGCAGAGATACATTTAATGGCTAAATAAATAAATGCATGACCTGACTAGGCAACTTTTTCCAGTCATAACAAAGTTGTAAAAAAGCATTGTTTGTTATTTTCCTCACAAGGGCCAACTTCACACAGCCATCCGATGAGCAGGATCGCGAAGACCCGGTGGAGCTGCAGATTAAATGTGGCCGCTGCCAAGCCATCACTCCTACCTTTGCTGACATGAAGATGCATTTACTGCATGTGCATGGGGAGGAGGTCCAGGTTCCATTACATGATGGCCAATCGGTGCGGGTTGGCCGTGAGGCTGAGAATGAGCTAGTAAAGCATGCTGCCCACTACTGGCGACAGCTCAACGAGAAGCGCAACCTGGTCAAGTGCGGCAGCTGCGACGAGGAGTTCATTTCCTTTTCCAAGCTTAAGAGGCACATCATGTCCCAACACCGTGATAGGGAGGGGGAGGACAGCGAGACCCTCTCATCACCAGATAGGGGTGGAGGCCTTGGGGTCCTTGCAGCAGGTGCGGCCTTCAACTGTGTGCTTTGCAGCGAGGTGTTGGACACTAAAGAGGGGGTTATGGAGCACTGGAGGAGTCGCCACCACTGTGAGCAGCCCAACCTTCTGTGGGATGCACTGAGCTCCTACTCTGGCCAGGAAGAGGCTGAGGCGGATGGGGACCTGGACACTCCTGCTCCAAGCCCACACTATCCCGCCTAGCCCTTAGACGGGCACTGAGCCCTTACGGTGACTCCTTTCACACACACTCAGTCCTAACAAACGGCATCACAGGGATGGAGAGTTTCTGTTATGTCTTTTATCACTAGTTTCATCTCTCACCAGTTGAGGGTTTTGACTTGGTCCAAAAAAGAAAATGGTAAAAGAATATCAAGCCAATGGTGAAAATGTATCTTAGTGTTACAATTCATAATATATGAAGAATCCAATTTTATAGGTAATATTATTTTTCATGTTTTTTTGATTGCACTGTTTTGTTTTTGGACATTTTGTTTGGAGGTATGTATTTAATATCCTGTGGATTATTTTTTTCTACTGCTTATTTAAATCTTGTTAAAAGGGTAATTTATAACCTAGCTGACACAGTAATACTGTCAAAGGGTAACTTCTCCCAAATTCTTACCTCTTATGGGATCTAGCCATCCAGATAATGTAGTTCTACATCATTCTTTGGTGCCACACGGTGGCTATCACACATATGCACAGGTCAAGTTGTGACCATGCGATGATGTAGGCCGCACGTCCCAGTACAAATTCGTTATGTCGTCAAACAATCTGTTCCTTGTACTTTCTCGCAGTTGAGTAAACTGATAGTAGGTCAATTTGGCTTGTCGCTTGTAGCTTCATAACCTGAGGGTTGGTGCTTAGTTTTGTAACCAGTTTTTATTTATCTGTTTTCTGTTCTCGCAGTTATGGTTCATGCTGAACTACTGCTAGACCGGTGAATAAACCGGCGGTTTGCTGGGCTCATTGCTGACTTAAACCAGGTGTTTTTTGCTTCTTGCTGTGCTGTTAGCTCTCTGCTCTTGGAGGGATGCAACTTCGGCAGTGAGTACTCGTTAAATGGTAGGTCACTAGGGTAAGTTATTCCGGCAGAGCTTTAGTGCAAAGCTGCTACCGTGACTATGATTTCATGCCATGTGTATTTTTTATTTCTAAAGAAGGATGGCCGGTTCCAACCAATCCTAGACCTGGGGGGGGGGGGGTTGAACAAGTTTTAAAGGTTCTGCCAACCCGAATGTTGCAGATGGCAGCTGTTGTCCAGTCAGTTGCACAGGCGGCCTGATTTGTGTCAATAGAGCTCAATGATGCCTATTTTCACTTACCACACACTACACCACAGGCAGTTCCTGAGGTTACAGTTCCTGTTACCAATTCACAGTGATGCCGTTCGGCCCCTCAGGGTGTTCCGTACTTATGTCCCCTTCAAATCTGGCTCAATGGGCTCCACTTTGATCCCAAGTGGCACCGGGGCCAGAACGTCAGGGTGTCCAGCTTTTGTTGCCAAAAGAGGAAACCAGACCTCTCTCATCTAGAGTGATGCATCCAAATCTGAATCGCCCTCTGCCGTTGGAAGCCTGTCGTCCTGTGAACAGTCAGTGATCCACACTGTGTTCAATTTGAGGGCTCCCTCCACCAGGTCCCTCTACGCTAATCTGTGTAAGCTTTTTTCCAAGCGATGCACAAGACGTGGTGAGGTACCAAAGAGCTGCTCAGTGGCCATCATTCTGCGTTTCCTGCAGTCATCGTTTGATCATGGTAGTTTCAGTAGGGGAAGAGCAGACCACCAGACAGTGGGTGAACCCCTGTCAAAACAGACTTTCTAATTGAATTGTGGATGTGATTCTACACGGCTATAGGTCTCTGGTCCTGCCTGCACCTAGTAATGTAAAGTGCCAATCTACTCCGAGTGCGTCTACATCCTGGGCAGCCTTGAAAGAGGTCTCACAAAGACATGCTGCAACCTGGCGATCTTCATGTAACTCTGCTCACTAACATGGCTGCTCATCATGCTATGTCAACGGCAATCCTGTCAACGGCTTCCATTCCTTAGTGCGGTTAAGCGTTCCTCGTGACCTTGCTGGTATAATTCATACAGTGCTGAAGCAACGCTGTCTGGCGGTCAGGAAGAATGAAATGGAACGAGAGTTACGATATAGTGTGTGAACAGATTCTTTGATGGCATTAGGGTTTTGTACTGGGCCGTGCTCCTCACGTCATCTCAGGTCACAGGTGACTTTGTTGGTATGACAACTTGACCTGAGCACATGAGAGTCCGACGGTGATCCAGAATTCATAGAACCGTCGTTACATTCAGAAATCTCACTTCATGAGCACAGTTTTTGAGTTATCTGTGCTGAGATTTCTGCCTCCACCCCCAATGAAAAATTACATTTTCTAATTTGAATGACAACATCTCATTGTGGAAACGGTATCCCTGTCACTCTGTGATTATTCAAAGATCTTCTTTATCTCAACTGAAACTAACATGCTCATGGCTAGATGGCAATAGGGGAAAGTGAAATTATTTTTAGTTTTCCTTAATTTGGTTGGACTGACCCTTTTTAAAATACTGAGAAATGTCAATCTCATAACAAGGGCACACCGTCTACTGGCACACTGGCTGACAACTAATCTATTGGCCTTGGATTATTACAGTTTAAAACAAATCAGTATGTGTATACAATCCTTTAATGTAATATTGCTCCTGTTACGGAAAATCAATATTTCAGTTATGACTTGAACTTTCACGGTCCGATTTAAGGGCAGTATTAGGGTCCTGTGACAACCCGGACCCATGAAGGAACACTTTCCTAACCAGCACCCAAGTGACATCCGTGTGGCCTTCTGAAGAAACATCTGTGTTCATGCGTAGTGTGGCTTACCGTCAGTATGGTCCTCTGTGGGCCAAGTTCTGTTTCCTTGACTTGTTTATTAATGCCTATTTGTGTATTCGGTGATATGCCAAGGGTCTATTCACACTCGTGATTGTAGAAGTGAGTTTTGCATTAAGCTTTTTAACCACTGACAGAATACTTTTTGTTGACTTCGTCGATACGCAAAGGAAACCATCGAACTGCCTACCTGTTGTTGCCAGCTTATGTACGCACCTGTGGAATTGTGTGCACCCAAACTCTATTATTAGAGTTAATATAAACTGTTGTCAAGTCCAGAAAATATGCTATTTTATACTCTAGATTAATACAGAGGTCTTTTAGTATATTTATGCTTGTTGTTGGTCCTTAAAGAACCAGCACTGAGACTTTGCTTCTTCTAAGTTGGGGGATGCTTAATGTGTTGTTTCTTGATGGGAGGCCATTACGACATGGCAAGTATCTCTGCTAACATTTGTCTGTGTTTATCTTTCATATGAAGAAAAAAAGAACATCACAGGGTCAAGTGAATGTACCTGAATGTTTTCAAAACCCTACCAAAAGTATATATATATATGCTATATAGACTTATTCCATAGATAGAATATATAGATATATTGAGAAAAAAATACATATATATATATTTACATAGAGTAACTAGTGAATCAGCTGCTGTGTTCTGTCATAGTGGAGGAACGAAACAAGAGATGAATATATCATTGCCAACACTGGCAACAAAAGCCATGTAGAGCTGTCCTTATGTGTCTGACACAAAACGCAGGACTGTGAATGAAGGGCAAAGCACTGATGTGTACGTGTCGCACTGAGTGGGTAATCTACAGTATAGTGTACTGCTGTTCGTTGAATGCCATGTTTGAGTGTTCATCAGTGAACTGTCCTTTGTTTTCAAGCCTTCAACACAAAACCAGGAAGTGACAGAATTAAGGGTCAGACTCTTCTTTCCTCAGTTAGATGAGCAACATACATGACTGTCACTGTTAGCACAAGTCGGAAAGTGAAAGATCCCACATTAGGTGATGTGATGTGTTTGACTCACTGTTGACTGTGTCCAAAAAAAAAAAAAAAAGACTGAAAGTGTTTGTGTTTGTGACTGTTTGTGTTCCTGAAGAACCCAATGTTTATGAGAATAAAGATATGCTTTGTTGAGGACATTGTGTCTGTGCCGTGTTTATGCCTCACCGGGACAGAAATAAAAGAAAATAGAGGCATGTTTCCAGGTGGTCCGTCCGTCTGGTACATTCTTGTGAATCTCATGTCCTGATGGTTTCATGTAGGCTACAGTGAGCGAGGGAGCGGCTGATGGAGTGAGCGAGGGCTATATTCATTTTCTGTGAGTCACATATCAGTTTTTTTTTGCTGTCCTGCTTTGCCAAGGCCTTTAGGACACGGCATGCAGCATCTTGTTGAGGTATTTACACAGAAATCATCATTGAATATTTGAATCATTTATATGATAAAAAATACCAAAGAAAACAAGAAATGATTAACTTGTATTCCTAGTTTATGAATAGAATATGTAGAATAAGCATATTATTTAGTTAGAACCATGGCATGTATAGAAGAATGAAATCATTTTGTGTTAGTGTGAGTTCTTATTTAGCCAGGTAGTCATTGTAAATGAGAACTGGTTCTCAATTGACTTATCTGGTTAAATAAAGGCCAAATAAATACATTTGAACACAGACGTATGTCTGAGGTGGCAATCTAAATCACTCCGACGGTCTTTGGTTGCTGCCCAACACATTGATAGTCGTTCCACAACTCCTTGGACCCCAGTGCAACCCCAGTGCAACCGCATTGCTTGCGCTGTGTGTATTTATGCCCCTGCTGAATACCCTGCAGATGCAAAGGCCTCATCTACTGTAGCAAACACATGTGTAGGACAGATTGAGTGAAGAGCTGAGACAGACAGGAGGGTAGTGTCACTGTGTGTTCATCAGAAGAGATTCAGAGCATGGGATTAATTGATATTTAACTCTGGAAAGGTGTGCGCACGTGTGCAGTATGTAAGGGTCCAGCTAAGTGGGTTAGCTAAAGGGCTTTTGAGAGCCTACATATGCCGTAGCTCTGTGCTCCTCCCCTCCCAACAGTCCTTCCATGTGTCTGCTCTGCCATCAAAACATTCTCTGTTTCTACCTTTTGGTTTTAATGCACACTGCTATGTCTCTTTTACCAGCTAGAACCACACATGAGCCACATCACAAAAAGTAGCTTTGAATTGCAACATGATCGGTTGGAGACTGCTGAGGTTCAGAGAACGGTTTCCATGTTCTGAGATGAGCACAGAAACAATGGTTCTATTCCTTGTGACGGCTTCATATTTAATGGATGGAGATGACATTAGTATCTCCGGTTCCCCTCTGCGTGTCTTTTTCTGCTTTGCAGGATGCATTTAGAGCAAAAAGAAACACTAAACCACTCTTCAAATTCACAGACAACAGAGAGGGACAAATATGTTAGTAAGAGAGTGCGCTTTCTATTTGTTTCAATGCCGTCAGTACCAAATACTCTCTGCTCTGCCTCAGGCCCGGCCCATGTAGTCATTGCCACACCAGTGTGGAATGCAGGTCCTCAGCTCTAATTGATTTGGAGGCAAATGACCCTGTATCAAAGGTCAAAGGGCACTTCTGGTGTGATTTCTGCTGCTACTCAAACAAGCAACAGCCCGACAGAGAGTAAAAAGAAGCAACTCCCCGGCACAAAACAACCTCAGCAAGGTTTACGTCAACTCCTCAACTTCTTCAAAGTACTTTGCATGGACTCAAAGGTTTCAAATGAGAGCGACTCAACTTCAGGTGGCTTTCAGCTCCGGTGGAACACACAGATAAAGCTGCGACATCAGTACATATCGGGGCCCAATCTAGCATCGCCATCGCACCACATCGCAGGCGCAGATAAAAAGGAAAGCGCTATACGGTGATGCATATTTCCCTTTAATCAGAGCTAACGTGTACCGCAGCCGTCACACTGCACTCCCACCTCACCGTGGCTCTCTGGGGGGACAGCAGAGATCAAAGCTACCCCCCCCCCCCCCCCCGCTTGTACATGATCAGTGGGAAAGAAGGAGAACTGCTCTCCTTTCTCGTTCTTTCTTTCTTTGGGTCTTGCTCCCCCTTCAACACTACCGCAGTCCCAGGAAGTGTCGCGCTTGAGCAAGAAAGGTGAGGGACAAACGGTATGTATAAACAGAAATGTGCTTGCTTAGTGTGTGTACTAGTTTAGCTCTGTAGTTTTGACCCTGGCGCACTGATCGAGCAGCGAGGAAACAAGGCCGCGAAACAACAAGCAGGGGGACGGAAAATAACAAAACTGCCGTCACTGGGAGAATGCCAGGGGGAGATTTATAGGACAGTAAAAATGTGACCCACACTGACCACAGATGTTCTCGAGAACAACTTAGGTGGGGTGTAATGTGAGTGCAACATGCAATCTTTTGGCCGACGGAAGCTCCACTCCCACCTTCTCACTGTTCATGCTCTGTTGCCGGTCTGCCTCAACACACTAACATCCGTGAAGCCTCTGTCTGCACGTGTGATATGTTGGTGATACGTGAGCACATTCATCAAAGTGATTCTACGGTTTCATCAAAGATTTATCAACTCTCCTGGATGTCAGGACTTAGATGTACAAATCGGTAATCCCACATCTATGAACTCTCCCTCCATCTCTCTCTCTCTCTCGATCTAGAGATGTGATCCGCCCTTCCCTTCCCTGCTGCCTCTCGGTCTCAGGTTTCAAAGCGTCCCGTCTCTCCTCACCCTCCCAGATTAGTCATCTAATGAGCAGCAGGGCTGATCAGGTGAATAATTGATGACAGGCGGCTAGAGAAAGGTATCGATCCGAGCCGGGCTGTGGCTCTAAATGGAGCAGGGATGGAGACACCTCAGGAGGATGAGCAGGCGCAGGTACATCACTGTGTGGGCTGATTGGGATTCAGATTCATGAAGGGGATACGCATTAAGAGACGCCTCTGGAGGACACGGGCCTCTCAAAAACATGCATGAGATCACCGTTTAATGAAACTCAACCTCCACATTATGGAACAATGTTTGTTGCTTATACAGTTCTGCTAAGTTATGTTTAGATTGGGCAATGTGGGGATAGTCGTGCAGTGATTGATTATAATGGTCCAGAACCTTCAATGGGAGCAAAGTGTGAGAATCATTAGGTATGTGATGCAGTAGCATTGTTCATAAAAGACGTGAAAAAGTGAAAATAGCATGTCCCAGTGTCAACCGTTAAAGTGGCCATTATCAATATTTTTATGACGATAATTTATCAAATGACAATGTGAAAACTGTGACAGTGTCACTCATTTTGATGAACCTATAAGTGGATGATCACCCGATTGGACGTGAGTGAGGGGTGTGCGAACAGTCCTCTACTTCTCTGTATTGCTAAACCACGCCCACCTTTGAGCTACCCAATCAAATCCGCAGAACAATTTGATTTGAATAACTCTCAAAATGAAACCTCGCCCATATATTTGGCTCAAAAACATTAAGGAGCTGAAGACGTCCTAAGTGCTGTTTCCCTGTGACTTGAAGGCGTCAGGCTTCTCTAACACAGCGTTTGTAGCTGTAATTCATAGATGTTATCCAAGTATTTAGGAACCAGGAAATATAAAGACTACAACATCCCACATAGGGCAGAAGTGGGTCCAAAAATCACTAGTCTTTCACCCAGGAAACCGTTGTTTGTGCCGCGCATTAAACAAGTCAAAGTTGATTTAACTTCTGTACTTAACTCTTCTGTAGTTATTAGAACCCAAACCACGATCTTCTCCTAAACCAACCAAGTTGTGTTGTTGCCTAACCTAAGACCAAAGTTTATTTTGAAGACTGTACGCATGTAACGAGCAGTTTTTCTGGACATGCGAATAGAAACACACGAAAAATGAGGAGTAACTTTTATCATACAAATTGTTGTATGAGGACACAATGAAGAAGAATATCCACAAGGGGACAGATCAGGTCAAACAGTCACACAGAAATAACTTGCTTGCCATTTCTCTGCAAAACTTTCCGCTTTTTTTGTCCTCATTCTACCTGTTTTTTATTAATCATAACATGTAACATTTGGAATCTAATACTACTGAAGTCTTGGATGACGCAACATGACAAACTCCTAAAAGTCCGTCTGACAATACCTCCTAGCAACAGTCATCACGGCCAATGTCAGCCTATATAACATGAAGGGTTGGATGGTGAAGTAAGACCCTTTAGGACAAAAAACCTCCAAATAAAGATCAGATTTTATGTGCAGAGAGCCACTCAGTCGCTGGTTCATATTAAGTACCTTAACTAAACACACATCTTTCTCTCCTGTTCCATTCCCATACTGGATCCAATAGTCTCTTCAGCATGAGAGGTGACAGTACAGCCAACTGCGCCAAATCAAAAATATGCTTTTCATTTGTAGAAGACTTTTTTTCTGCCAAAGGAGCAAGCTTAGACAACCGCTCCAACTTCCTACCTTCCAGCAAGTGCTCACATGGAACAATGAGATCGAGATGGGATCTTGTTGCATCTGTCCTGATTTAGAAATAAAAGATTTTTCTTTCCAAGATCAGCCATGTTAGCACTGAGACTACATGGCCTACAAGACAAGCTTAATCAGTGTGTGCAATGTCAGGGAAAGTAAGCAGCTGAAGGTTGAAAGGGTTTTAACTTCCAACTCACCACGCGCTTCATTCCTGTACAGGAAGAGCAACAGAACACGTCGCTCAACCCTACACTGTGTATGTTGGACACCTTATTGTGATGTGGAGCTGCTGGACAGCATGTTGGTGACGTTGGTCCTAGTGTGCCCGCCTCTTCACTTCCATGTCGCTTTGGTGGGGAATCCGCTCCGGGGTGCTGCTCATTGCCTTGTGGGTCCAGATGGTCAAGAGCTCCCAGTGTTCAGCGGGGTAGGCGCCGTTTGCCCCAAGGGGGACTCCTGCCATCTGTTCCAATCCTCTCCTCTCTTCTCAGATAACTCTCTGAGCCTCAATCCGCTCGATGTAAAAGGCTCCGGATCCTTCGGGATGAAGGTCTGATTCTGCCCCATTCCGTGAGCGAATAAAATCAGCTCACCTCGAGATCTAAACATCGGCACCAGGAGCTGATGAAAAAATGCGGCCGTCTTTATTCTGTCATGATGGGTCTATTTTACCTCTGTCCTGTCCTCATTCCTTTTCTATCAGCTTCTATTTCTGCTACCTGTGTGTGTGTGTGTGTGTATGTGTGTGTGTGTGTGTGTGTGTGTGTGTATGTGTGTGTGTGTGTGTGTGTGTGTATGCGTGTGTGTGCTTGTGTGTGTGTGTGTGTGTGTGTGTGTGTGTGTGTGTGTGCTTGTGTGTGTGTGTGTGTGTGTGTGTGTGTGTGTGCTTGTGTGTGTGTGTGTGTGTGTGTGTGTGTGTGTGTGTGCTTGTGTGTGTGTGTGTGGGTGTCCGGCATAATTCTAACGAGGCAGAGAGCATCTTTCTGGAGTCATCTTAGCTCCGGGGAATGTGGCGAGATAACGGGATGCTAATGCCGCCCTTCGCCTTTGGGGAATTACGTCTGCCTGAGCAGTAACCTACATCTACCGAGCAGTCTTACACATAAGGTTAATGAATCAGGCCTGCTGGAAGACGAATGGACCCTTCACATCAGCATACACACACAGATATAACAATCGGCAATGCAATCATACCAGACACGCACACACGCGCACACGCACACGCACACGCACACACTCACACATACACACAAACAAGGAGCTTTCTGTTTGCTGTAGCGCAAACGCTAACAAGGTTAGCAAGTAAGCAGGCATCTGAATGGGTAATTTATTTATTTAGTCTGGCTCCAAGGAGCCGTGGGCGTGGACTAATAAGTGGAAGAAGGTTCCTCTGCACAGAATTGTGTGCGTGTGTGTGTGTGTGCGTGTGTGTGTGTTCGTGTGTGTGTGTGTGTGTGTGTGAGAGAGAAAGTGAGGTTTTGATTTGAGAGCCGGAGCCCATCATCCGCCCATTGTTTCTTTTCCCTCCCACCTGCAATTAAGACAAGAAAGAGACAAGTGGGGAAATTCCCGTCACTGATTTGATAGGTCAATTAGCTCATGCATATGTAATGTCTTATGCAGTTAACTACTGATCGAGGAGAGGGCGGCCTGGATTCAGTGCATTTTGTCCAAGGCATGATGGGAAGGGGATGTGTTGTATTACATGGTAAGTGAGTTGAGTGTGTGTGTGTGTGTGTGTGTGTGTGTGTGTGTGTGTGTGTGTGTGTGTGTGTGTGTAAAACAGAGAGAGATATGCTCCACACCTCCACCTCCACCCTCATTTCGTCTCCTGTCCCTTCCCCCTCAGAGGCGACTCCGGCTGGGATCCGCTCACCGTCTCCCCCCCGGGGAAGACCGCCATCCGACTCGGGTCGTCAGAATCGATTATACTCATCCTCCTTTTTCTCCTCGGCAGCGTTTACATGAGTCACATTTTTCAGACCCTGTCTCAAGCATCCTCTTTCCTTCATTCTTTCCTTCCCTCCTTCCCTCCATTCGTTCACAACAACAACCCCCCCCCCCCCCCCCCCAACCCTTTGCACACCGCCCTGAGCCCCCCCCCTCCCACTGTCAGGACCCAGGAATAATTCCCCTCCTTTTCCGGCGCTTTCGGGAGGAAAGCGACGCGAGGTGATAAATCTGCGGCGATGTACTGTAGAAAAAAAATGAAATGAAGGAGAAGAGAAGCGAAGCCTGCGAGGCACAGCCTTCCTGCTCAGCACAGCAGAAAAAAAGCACAGTCCACCCCAGGAGGATGGAGATGGGGGGATTAAAAAGAGGAGTGACAGGGTGAAACGGGACAGTAAAAGAGAGTTACTCACCTTGGACCCTGGATGCTGAAGGCAGCTGAGTTTGCTCACAGGATATCGTACAGCTGGAAGCCTTCAGCTCTCCTCCTGAGCCAGAGCTGTAAAAACATCTTTCAACATAAATGCAGAGCAGAATGGGCTCAGGCCTGCGATTCTAAGCTGTTGAAATGTGCTCAGGTATCATAGATCTTATTGAGAAGCAAACAATAGATGACCTAGGGCTGATATGTGGGAGGGTTTGTGTCCATCAAGATAATCAATACCATGTTACTTGCCAGAGCACAGCCAAGGAGAGGTCCTGGTGCTCCCAACATTTCTCATATTTAATGCCTGACTGAACCTAACGACTCACAGGAGGAGGGGGTTCGATACCCACTGTACCGGGCATCCGCAGGCACCGCGGAAATACTTAGGGAGCCGACCTGGAGTGTTTACCTGCCCCGATGAGTAACAGAAAATACAAACAATGCAGGGCGTAATTGGCATCGATGCGCTTTAAAAGCCCCCCCCCCCCCCAAACACCTGCAGCCAACGAAGCCAGGCAGCCCCCTGGGAAATCACACATTAGCATTTAGCCGTTTCATCTGATGCACTAATCAGAGCCAAACGTTTCAATAATACAACACAAGAGCAATTACGCAACCCAAAGAAAGGGGGGGGGGGGAGACAGAGAGAGAGAGAGCGCGAGCACTCAGTGACAAAGGTATTTCCAGAGGTTGCAAAGTATTTGGCGCCGGCGCTAAATGGTTGGATGGATCCGGGTGGAGTGGAGGGTGAGCCAGTGACCCCGGCTGACCTCCCAGTTGTTTTCCATGTAACCACAGTGTGTTGAAATCTGTGAGATTTGCCAACAGGGTTTACTACTGCAGTCTACAGGCCTGCTATCGGCTCTGTGAGGCTGTACTGTGGCGGTGCTTGGTGATGGTATTAACATGTTATTTTGAGCAGGTAATGTTCACCATCTTATTTCAGCATGTTAGCATGCTAACATTTGCTACTTAAGACTTAATACAAAGTGCAGCTGAGGCCGGTGGGAATGTCTTCAGTTTTGTTGGTATTTTGGTCGAAATATTGGACAAATTAAAATGTTCACCTGATGATGGCGCTAGATGAAAAGTGATGGGATCACCCAAGTGATTACAGTTTATCCTGAGGGAAACATGGATGTCTTTGACCTGTTGGTGGCGCTAAGAGTCAGGAGATCCCCAAAGTGATTAGGGTTCGTCCTCGTTACCATAGAGGCCTGTACCAAATATAATTAATTTATTCAGTTGCTTTATAATTAAGACACTTCAGCCTCAGTGTGGTAGACTGACAGACTGACATTGCCAGCTAGTGTTGGCTATCGTAACCCATAAAAACCCAATCTGGCTGTAAAGTTGTGGACACGTGTTTCTGTTCAAATCCTACCTGAAACAAACTCTGTGGCTGTTCTTGCTCACACTAACTGGCAGGTTAGTTTGCACCCACTCTGGAACCACCCACACAACAATTCATCAACTTCATACAGTCCCCCCCCCTTTAGACGCCAACCTCTCCAGCAGTCTGTGCTCCCTTCCTGGAGCTTGGCAGCCCCTGATCAGCCTCTCTGGCCTGCAGCGAGCAGGAAATGGCCTATTGTTCTGAGATAATGTGAAATATAATGTTCCCCTGCACTCTTGGAAGGCATTCTGCCCTGACAGCCTCATCGCTGTGGGCAACAGTAGGCGCCAAGTATATGAGCACCTGCCAAACAGAGACGTCCATCAGCAGCGCGGTGATGCTGGTTTACAGCAGAGAGAGGAGAGGGGAATCCCCTGAAGACTTGTGGGAAAACAAGCACCTCTCACACACGCTGTTTCACGAAAACTCACCTCCGCCCACTCAACACAACCTGGGAGATTTTCTATCGTCTTCTGAAGCACATGTAAAAAAAAAGAAAAAGCACCTCTGAGTGCATTCGAGGCGATGCAGAAAGTGAGGGCGAAACTGAGACGTTGCGGGAGAGCTTCTTCATTGTTCCCGCTGGAGAGGACCGGAGTCAAACGTCTACATCACCGACGCTCGGCAGATTCACCCCCCTAAAATCAGATCATCAATTCGCATGATAAAAGCGGCGGCCGACAAGCCAACGAGAATTCACAGCTTGTGAATTCGCACCCTCACAGACACATGTAAGAAATTAGGGCCGTTTCCAAATGCGACCACATTGCGTCGGAGGGGCCTCGCAGCGCTGCTCGACATGACGAGGTCCTGCTTTTAGTCAGATGCTGAAACCCTCATTGATCATTAGGCAGCGGAGCCGCACTCTCCCTGCTGTGGAAACAGTGAGGGAGTTTGTTTATTTGAATGAATCACAAGCCAAAAACTCATAAATATCCTTGGCAACGGTACAGATTAACAAAGCAGTTCGCAGAACAAGAACATCGGGGAACGAGAGAGGAACCTTCCACATTTGGTAATGGAAATAAAACTATATTTCAAAATGTAATGCCTGCAGGAATAGGTTCATGAACACAACTTGAATAACCACAGCTTGTCACTCTCTTTTATCCTGCTCCTCATGAGTATAAAGTCAGTGTGCATTAGCAGGTTATTACTGTCATCCTTCCTTAACTCACAATATTAGCTCCTCTGAAGGATAATTACGGCCAGGGCCTGATGGGATAATAACTGCATCCAAGAAACTTTATTTAGGATCAGCTCAACAGCTGGCAGGACCTGAAAGTTAAAAGGCCTTTGCTGCTACTTGAGGTAGCGTTTCACCTTTTTCCACAGACTCTATTCAGCTGTTGTCTGAGATAACGCGTTCTCAGAAACTGTGAAGAAACGCTCCTACAACTTAAACATTTTTTCAAAAGGGATCCTCCGTGAGGTGGAATATGTAGAGGGCGGCGTATTCAGGTAATAAAAGGGTGTAAATCTGTCAGATTAGTGACAAAAATGAGAGTGTGAGGGATTAAGGTAAAGCATGGATGTGGCTCCTTTTGCTTTATTACTCATCTTACATTCAAGGGATCTTTTTTGGAGGAGGTACGCACCTAAATGGATTAAAGTCACAATTCACTCCACGTACAATACAGACATTTAGGCATATATCCTCTTCACTGTATCTCTGTGACTGTGTGCTTTGATGTTCAACCAGCCGCCCACTGTGACTTTCTTACAGCTCCTGAATTGTCTGTTCAGCAGAGCTTTGGCTCAGACATTTGGAGGTGCCTAACACTGCCATCTATTGTTCTTCTTCTAAAGGCTCTTAGGTTGTGCTTCACAGTTGGAACTGCATTGTTTTGAAGATTAAAGGAGGCTGTCCACGAGGCTTCACAGCACTGGGTGCAAGTTTTGTGAAATAACTTTTATGTAACGGTGTGTGTCACCTGGGCCTAGTTTATTTTGTCATACTTTCTGGATTATAGGTTTTTCTCAGTTAGTTTTTATATTTTATATTAGTTAATTTCCTAAAGAATAAAAAACAACAACTACCGTGTAGTTATTGTCAGGTGATAACTTTGTATCTCTAAAATGTATAAATAAATGTCTCCAAAATGCTTCCACACATTACATTTCTGATGGTTTGGTGTCATGATTATCTCCGATAATTATCCCTCCGAAGTACCACATCAAGACACCAAGACCCTGAGGACACTGTAGAAAAATCTATGCTATGATACCAAAAGCTTTTGACATTTGGAGATTTCTGCAATAATTGCCTTTTTGGCCGGTTGAATAGCGAGCGCTTCTGCTGAAGCTATAAAACTAAGCCCGCTACAGCCTTTGAGAGACAGTAATGTTGGTCGAGGACGCCAGCGTCCTAGGGGGGTTTAAAATAAAGCATGCTTTTTTAGAAAGTGGAACCGTTTTTTCACATATTAGCAGTTATGGGGAAATAAAAAAATACACTGAATCCAATCTTTTCATAATGTTCACACTACCAGTATATGCCCTCTTGCATCTCGAAACGGATCATAATTCTTTCAAGAACGGATGCAAAAAGGCCACGTGCCTGCACACCGGAGCAAGTGAAATGCGAAAACAGGCCCATAAACTTGTAAGCAGACATAAACAACAAAGCCTTGCCTGTCGTAGACCCTCTCCCGCCTCACACGGTTAACACTCGGCTACAGTAATTACCGCGGCGCGCACCAGGCTATCTGAGATTACAGGAGTGAGTTACACCTGATGCCAAGGGAAAGTGCTCCATACTTTAAATATTTAATCAGTCCCTTCACTGAGAAGCAAATGAGGCGAGGCAAAAGTTGCCGAGTGGCTGAGGAGAGTTGGGAGTGGGGGGGGGGCTGCCCTGGCTGCATTTTGTGCACATGCGAACATAAGTGGCCAGACACACACATAATGTGAACACATATGCACTCACATTAGGGAGTTAAGTATGTCATCACCTCCTGATTTTTCTGACGATAGATCTTTTGCCAGTCTCTCATTTCAGGGGAACCTTAGAACCTCTGAGTGTGTACAATATGTGTGTTGTAGGTGTGTGTGTCAGTGTGTGTGTGTGTGTGTGGGGGGAGCCAGGGTGGGGAAGGGGGGTCTGCACACCTGCCCAGAGTAAGGGCCCAGACTCCTTGAGGCTCGGCCACATCGAGCCGCTGTCTGTGGGGACACAAAGGAGAAATTCTTCTCCAGGCTGAGCCGGTTGGAGCTCAACCTGCTACACTTGAGCTGCACAGGAAGTGACACAATCAGGCGCTAAATCCTGCGTGCCTTGTATGTTCAAGTGACTGTGAAATTAACCGTCCGCAGAGGTATATTTAAAGCGTCACGCGATATGGTCTGAGGTGCAGATCACAGAGAGGGCTCGTCTGAGAGGTGCAACCTGATTTCAGCGGAAAATACAAAGAGAGGGCGGGCTGTTCACATACTCTTCTTATTCACACTGAAGCCATATTTGATTTATTTCACTTTTTGGTGGGGATTTGCCTCTTCATGTAATTGATCTCATGCCGTGTTCACACGAAACGCGATGAACGCGGCGAGATTACATAAAAAGTCTATGCACAGACGCGATGAAACTGGAGTGAGGCGAATTTGCGATGGCGCGGCGCGTTTTGGCACGGCGCGTTTGGCACGGCGCGTTTGACGCGAATTCGCCCCAAACGCAGAAGTTGAAATATTTCAACTTCTACGAAAAAATCACGTGACACTGTGGCGCGATAGCCTATCAGCGTTGAGATGTTTCTCCTGTCATCACTGACGTCCTGCCGTTGTTGAATCAGGAAACAAATACCGTAGCCGTCTGTGTAGACCAGACCAAACTTTGTGTGTAAACCATATGGTGCAAACAATGAATAGACGTTGCCGTATTTCTGTCTATATGACGTTATTGTGAGTGTTGATGGAGCTGCTACAATGTTAGCATAGCCTAGCACCGGTCGATCCAAGCTCCATTGAGAAAACAAGTACAAATCGGCATCATTACATAGTTATTTCGGAGTCCCTTTTTGTCGGTTTATTGCCGTTAAATCACAGCCAAATCAGTTTATTTTGTGTTCATACAGCTGTAGTAAACAGCCGACGTGTGGCTTGCTAGACACAGTGAGCTCGATGAAATCCATGGAGCTCCTCTGGGCTATGTTATGAACCAGACATGACAGCGTTTAGTTCTCCGTGATATCTGGGACTTCCACAACACGTACTAAGCAGAAATAGAGATGGAAGGAGATTTGTTCTGAGTGGTTACCTGACAACAGAAGGCTCACAGGCTTGGTGCAATGAGTGACGCGGAACAGTAGTCGACCATCCAACGCATTGACCACCAGGGGGGCGAGGAAGAGGCTCCGTGTCCAGCAGCAGTTGTTTTTGCCAGGTTGTAGTCCATAAAGCTGGCATCAGCCCCAGAATCGATAAAGATGGATAGGGTCAAGGACTGGGTGGAGGTGAACAACTGTGCCTGTGTTAAAGTTCGGAAGTCTGGAGGTTCAGAAAGAGATTGACTCACCAGTAACCTCCTACCTACTGATGAGCCCTGTCTTTTAGTGGACAACGGGCCAGGAAATGTCTGAGTTGACCACAGTAGAGGCACCTCCCCTCTCTGACCCGATGTTGCCGCTCCTCTGGTGAGAGACGAGTGTGCTCTGCCTTGCGTGAGGCTAAGGAGACCCCTAGCTCCCTCCCGCCCTGGTGTGCCGTGGTCCACCCTCTGGAGAGCTGGCATGCCTGTCTAGCCCACTCTGCCGTGGCCCACTCCTGTGCTCTGCCAGTCAAGTGGGTAATTACTGTGGCTACTTTTGCCTGCTCAGTAGCGTAAGAAGGATTGAGTTCAAACAGCAGAGAGCTGTTTTCGACATACTATACTGACTCTTTTGTACGTTTTTTGACATACTATATATATACCCTCTTCTCCCTGGTTCCTTCTCAGCCAGCTGTGCATGATGACCCAGGTCGAGCTAAAGGGGACCTCAGCTGGAAGTCTGGAGTTGGTTTGTCATTGTCGGGGTACACCATCGCCCTCCCGAGCTACTGATGCTTCAGGCAGGGAACAGAGAAAAGGTTTGAGTCTGTTGAAATGGACAATTCCCATCCCTCCCTCAACCAGCCTGATTCGATAAACTGTCACCATTTCTAAAATCTTGTAATGTCCTCTAAACTGCTTCTGTAACTTAGGGCGCATACCTAGTTTCCTGGCTCTATTATGCATCCATACGAACTCCCCCTCTGAATGTTGCTGGTACTTGCCACAAAAATCAGAAGCTATTTTCTTCTGACCTGAGGCATTCACTTAATGCCTTTTAACTGCCTCTACCACTGTAGACAAAGAGTCTGCCAACCTTGTCACATATTCACTAGCAGAGGAGAAACTCTCCCTACCCTCCAGACTGAGCAAGATTTCAAAAGGAAAGACTGCCCAAACAGCAATTTGTACGGACTGAATGATGTAGTTGCCTGAACACAGCTACAGCAACCCATAGGGACATATGGAAAGAGTACATCCCAGTTTGTCTGATTATCTGTTATGAACAGAGTTAACAACTCACACATCTCTTTTGACTGGTCAAGTCATCCCCAAACACGCCCAAACCAACCCGGCCAATAAAAGCAATCTGAAACTTTCCCCTTCAGTTTTTGCACTCCTACGTACCCCTTGGGCATTAATTGGCTTGGCTTATTAAACGGCGCAGATTGGTGATGTCACAAGATGACGCATGATTTTCCAAAGTGCCTGCCCCTTTCCAACAGTTTCCAATGAAGCCTTCTCGGATGGCTCTGTGTCTCTTGCAAAAACAACATCCACTCCTTTGTGAGAAGAGAGTTGAGCAGTTTCACCACCCTCTTTGGGCTGCATTCCCAAACAACCCGACTCCGAGAAGACCGGACCCCAGTGCGACGGGGGCCGTTACCGGCCTCACACCGTCCACAGGCTGAGCCTCGATCAGAAGGACCTCGACACCAGGCAAGCGGTCTTCCGTATGCCACATCTCCCCAATCCGCCCATTGGACAGGGATTCGGTGCTGGGATTTCTTTGGCCACTTGAGGAAGGTGCGACAAGCCTTCTAAAGTTGCAGATTTTAAAACATCCAGCAGACACAGATCAACAATAGCGTTGTTTTTTCCGTCCACCTGGTGAAAGAACTTCCAATATTCACGTAACATTTATGAAATTTGAGGTCTCCTTTGCTTCTCCATGGTGTTTCCCACCTTGAGTATAATTAAAATACGTGAACAAGGCAAATTGATGGAACTAACCATGTGTAATGGGTAAAATGCAAGCGATATATTTACATCTTGCATTTCCAAGTTTCACACCGTTCTCAGTAATGGAGGGGAAACAGTTGCACAATGCTCAGTCACTCATACCGGGGGCCTCGCTGACATCACACTCTGGAAGATGTGCCCGCATAATGATTTCATCACACGCTGACATCACCTCGCACCTCTGTCAGCCGAGAGTGATGCGTCCGCCGTCTGACGCCATCCCTGCTGTGTTTACTGGACTGCTCTGTCTGTCAAGATGACATCAACGCAGCTTCACTTCCCTGAAACGATTGAGTCAGCCGCTCCTGTCTGTTTGACGAGAGGAGAGAAGAGGCAGAGGAGAGTAAAAGTGGAAGAAGCAGAAGGATATAAATGACAAGGATGAGCGTTGCACGCTCATTGGAAAGGCTTGACAACTGAGGAGGTCGAGTATGAGCGTTCTCAATGAGCGGACAATAGTGGATGGCTTTCACCTCACCCTAACACTCAGCATTTTTCCCTCATTTTAAATACAAACACTAGAGAGGATTTCCACCCACTACTGTTACAAATATCAGATACTAATTCTCCAGTTGGGTGATGTTGCACATAAAAACAGATGGATGGAAACACACCTTTCAGATCTTTTTGTTAGTTCATTTCATTGCCCTCCTCCTTTTTCTTGGTTAGTGTACACTGCTGTTGATCAAACTGAGAGATAGCTGGAGATCAGAGAGACTGACCTTGGTCCTGCAGGGGCCTCTGCATGGGTCCACACTGCGGTGGGAGTGAGAGGTTATAAACCCTAATCAAAGCCCTTTTAAAAGTTTTAGTGAGCAGAAAAGGGAAATGGAGCATTTGGGTGTTTTTGTTACAGACAGAACAAGAAAGGTTCAAATTCAGCAGGATTGTCTGCAGGGGCTCGATGCTGTCATTCGGCAAGTTTCAATCTGAGCTGTGCACTATTTCTCCCGGCCCGTCCCGGGAGAGGGTAAGCGGAGACGGCTGAGGGGAGAGCGACGCTCTTTAGACAGTGGATCAGTTATCGCTGAGCCGAGGGGGCAGAACCTGTGATAGATGCTGCTCCCCAGGAGAGCCGTGGAGCTGATCATTATGGAGAGGGAGGGAGAGGGAGGGAGAGGGAGGAAGGGAAGGCCGAGAGGTGAGGAGTTTAAAAAGAAAGGAGGTGATCTCTGAAGAGCTTTGTCTCTTGAGACTTTTTTCCCCCTTGCTGGTTGTTACAGATGGTGGGTGACTGTGCACTCTTTATCGATGCGAGACAATTTAGTGAAGTCACAGGCGACACGCCATCAGGTACAGTATGATCAAACAAGGAAGTCAGAGCCACTGAACTCTCAGAGGCAGCCTCTCCTCTCATGTCTTTGCCTCTTTCTCTTTGTTTTCCTTGACGTTTCATATTTGTGCCAGCGTGCGTGTCAAAAAAGGAAGAGAGGCGAAGGGGTTTGTTTCCGTACAGAAACTGTCTGTGATTCATGTTTCCTCTGCTTTGATCTGCGAGCTGTGCACAGCCCCGGGATAAAGCATTTCAGGTTGTCTAAACAATTTCCAATCACTGTTTCCATATTTAGGTTCTTATACGGAGGAGAGAGGAGAGGGCCTTGCATGCTAACACGGTCCTCAGCAGCGGGGGGGGGGGGGTTCTATCCATTAAGAGTGAAGCCAGACATTGATTTGTGCAGACGGAACGCACACACGTGCGTGCGCACACATCTGCGCAACCATATGCCCCGAGAGGTCAGCTTACCGGCAAAACCGAGAGCCCCCCCTGGAAACACCCACCTCAGCCTCTCATCTCGCTCTCCGAACACACATCTGCTCCCCAGCGTGCCTCCCCCCACTCCCCCACCCCACCCCACCCTCTGTGAAACCAACCCAGGCTCTTATTAGCAAAACCCCACCCACCTCTTCTCCGCTCACCTTCCCCAATTATCCCAACATCTCGCGCTGCGGAATAAAACAACAACAACAACCCTGAAACAATTCAAAAGCTGCAGAGCCAACCACAACACTTCAACTCTTGAGTCTGCAGCTTGATTGCGTGGACGAACACAAAATACTTGTGTGTGTGTGTGTGTGTGTAAGATGCATGACATCATTCAGCGGTTCCTCTGGGCAGGACTCCATCCAACTAAATAATCCAGGCCAGCTCCATAAAGCAGGGAGTGCCGCCACATTCCCCCAGCCGTGAAATATCAAGTGGTATTAAGTCACCGTAACTGTCGGCCTCCTTCCTCACGCTTCCTGCTGCACTCAAACATGCTCAAGTACCAACGCACAGGCATGTGCGCTTCATCTGTTTCGACACGATTCCAAAATATAAAGAAATCTACAGAGAAGCGCTGTCTGTTATCTCTTCCTGTTTGTGCGTCAGCATCAGATGTGCGGTGTGCGGGCAGCAGGTGGCTCCACATTAACCTTCGCCCACAGTCTGAGCAGCGCAGCGCGGCAAAGCGCAGGGCAGGGATCTGGTTTCGGCCCCTCCATCCCTGCATCCCTGTGGACTCCCATTATACATGACATCAGAGCCTCTCGACAGCCTCGCACAGCTGTGGCCAGAGCAGAGCAGAGCTGAGCAACACCCAGGATCCACCCCACCTCGGATGTCCTCAAACATGCAAGCAGGCAACTGGGACTCTTGCTTAGCTGAGACATTCAGACTCTTATTTTACTTTTCACTTAAACAAATAGATTCTTGTTAAGGAGAAAAAACTTTAAAACGACACAATACTGCATCTTAATTGGTGGACAAACCGGATGGTTTAATCCTACTGAGTCAATGCCATGCTGTGGAAAATCAACAATCTGTCCAAAGTGGACAACCCCGTCTCTTACAAAATTACATTCCTATAAAACTAAACTGCCTTCTCAATTACATCTAAAGGGAAACACGTTTTCTCCCGGATTGTACAGTCACACATGTTAACGTGAATTGAAACAGCACAAAACAAAAGCACAAAACATTACTTGGATATGTCTCGGCAACAAAATGACTTGGCCAGGTTTAGTAAAACATCATGGTACAACATCATACAATTGTTACTTGAATCAAGTTGCGGATGTAAATTGAAATAACGTCGACCTCTGTTTTCACATGGGACACGAACTTCGGCATCCCGAGTGAAAGTCACCCCTCAAAGACTTCCACTGACTTTGATTAGAAACGTATTGTATTCAATTGTATTCGTGAGAAAATATGTTTCACTTGAAACTTAATTGAACGTAATTCCCCTACTACAAATGTTATGAAAGTTTGAAACCGCTTGTTTAAGATTTTAAAGAATGCAATAACTTAACAGTTAATTAACAGTAAGCTCAATCCGTCAGTTATCAGGTAATATGTGTGCAAACAAGAACTCTTACAATACTTTTCCTTTTTTGTGTTTCACCACAGTGCTCGGTCTCCTTTCTCCTGCATTTCTGTTTCTTTCACAACCACTGAGGAATGCTAACAGGTGCTGGCTCCACTTTCGCGTAATGGGACAAAAGAACAACTGGCGAGAGCACCTGTTTTCTACCAGGCTGGGAAACTGGAACCGGCTCCCAAATCACACTTGAGAGTGAAAAAACCAACGCGTCGCTGTCCGCTGCCTTTTCTTTTGTCACAGCTGAAGACAAGCAGCATGCAGTTTTCATCCAGTTAACCCCTCGTGTTCCGTTCGATAGACAGCCTCCGAGTGGCGATGAAGGAAGTTACAGTTACAGTTCTCTCAGACGAGCCACACACCTCTCTGGGCTGCGCTGCAGAGACACCGTGTGGTGGCACATCACAGACCAGATCCCAGCAGGAACACCAACAACAATACATACAATCATATGTACACATATTGGGAGAGATGTAGTGTGCCTGTCTTAGAAAATATTTTTTTTTAATAATTCAATCGCACAAGTGATTTCTGCATGTGCACATGAACATGTATGCACAACAAGGTATGTATATATTTAGAAATAATACATATATCCTTACTGGACTTCTTCTACATCATGATTCAGGTCTGAAGGCTGCTAAAAAGAAACACAAAAACACTCAGTACCAATACAAGCAATACTTTGAAAATGGAGAACACTTGTTGTAAATGAAGAAGCCCAGCTCCTCCTTAGTGTTTGTTGACTGGAGGCCGTTCAGACAGCTGCAGTCAGTGGTTTGAAACAAAAAGGATGAACTTTTGCATTTGGCAAATATGGAGACACAACACACAGTGAAACAGAGCAGGGAGAAAAACATACACTATAGGATCACAAGATGTGTAGGAGAGGCAACCGAAAACCTACTCAGTGGTTTAAAGATGGTCCTTTTGTTTTTTAAAAGAAGCCTTTCTACAGTGTTTTGCCCCAAGCGGTGTTTTATTTAATTTAAATATGTCTTATATCTATTTTATCTATTCTACCTTTAAATTGTATTTTTGTGGTGTTCTATTTTTTATTTGTTGCTTTTCAATACTATTATTACTATTACTACTACTACTACTAATAATAATAATAATATTAATAATAATAAAATGAATCTGTGAATAAATGGAAAAGAAAAAAGGAATAACATTAAAGAAAAGAAATGGAGCTTCAGTGGCAACCTCTGTAATAAATTGTTCTGGTGCAGAGAAAAAAAATGAAGGCCAACAATTGGACAGTGCAATAGTTTAAATCAAGTATTTCACATCTAATAGGGGACTGATGACAAATATTGCATTTGTTGACTTTGAAAAAATAAATAAAAAATCTTGAGTTGAGATCACCTGAGAGGCATAAGGTCAGTCATTCCCCAGAGAGCTCTGCAGGAGACAGCTGTTCCAGATAGTCTGTCCATGCATACACACACACACACACGCACACACACACACAGGAACTCATGACGGCTGGGTGGATTCTCTCCAGGGCCATAGGTGCTGTGGAGCCATATGGTCGTTCTGGGTCACCACCTCCACTCGGGGTTCAGAGGTGCCTCATTTCTCATTGACATTAGATTAGACACATTTAACAGGATTTAACCACACACAGCGCACCCTGATACCCCACAGTATATACAGCCTGCTTTTGATTTGACTATTTACTGTAACAATCAGTGACTAACTGGGGAGGAGCGCATGTCAAAATGGCTTTCATAGAGGCTCGAAAAGCCTTCGTTCCTGCCCGCCAGGGAATTTGACTTTCTGCAAAGAGAAAGAGCTCTCCTAGAAGAGCGAGGCGAATAAGCCTCAGAAGCTAAAGCCCTTCAGTGTGAGCGTGTTGCTCCGTTAACGTGTGTGAGTGCGGCTTGCATGCACCGAGAACTGGCAGAACATTGCCCCTCTGAGGTTAGACACGCTAGATGGAAAATAACCCTCAAACACCTCTGAAATAATTCAGCAGTCGCTCCTTCTTTTTCTTCTCCTCTTTTCCACACTATCTTTGATCTCTCCAACCCAAGGCCTCTCCTGTTCCTAATTCATCTGCCGGTACCTGCCCCTTTTACGGCAGCACCCTCGTGCTGACTCTGTCTCTTTTCACTGAAATTGGATTCAGAGGCTGCTTTATTCACAGAGGGATCGACTTCAATGCCCGTCTTATTTTCCTTTAACTTCTTCTTCTTCTTTCCTTTCCTGGCGAATGCCACAACGTGAGGAGAAAAGGGGGGAGAGAAGTAGCAAGAGGAGGAGGGAGAAGAGGAGCCTCTTCTGGATTGTATCTTCATCAGCTCGGCCCGCTGGTGGTGCTGCTGCAGCTCTGGGCAATTCTTACTGCTTTTTACATGTGAGGCCAGGGAATATTACATTTCGTGAATGAGATTCTTGTACCTGAAAAGGGCACAGTTCACCTTTTCTGGGAAAAATAAAAGAAACATATCATATCAGAGAAAATATTAGGCTGCAATATGTTGCTCTGAGACCTCTTGGAGGGGGGGGTCCTGATTGGAGATGATTGAGTGGCACCCTCGGGGCTCGGCTTTGCATCTCCTGAAGTGGCCCCCATCTCCCTGCTCCTCACCTGAGTAAATGGCCTCTTGTCTGCTGCCAGCTCTTGATTACTACTTCTTCATCCGAGCCGGTGAGGAGAATGGATGGAGGGCAAAGAAGAGGGAAAGGGTGTCTTTCTGGATTAATTCAAACCAGGAGATGCAGAGAGTCCTCATGACTGGCCTCCCTAAGCCAGGAGTCAATGAAAACTACACCCACAAATATTAGGTAGCCTTTTTTATTAGCAGCGAAAACAAATTAATAAGTAATATTAAAAAATGAAAATAATGAGAAAGAGTATTGCAATTGTCATTAACAGATACAAAATAATAAATGAATTACTGGTTTAATTTAGCTGTGTTTAATGTAGTAGGTATCATTCCCCCTTAAACCCTTCTCCTAATAAGCCGCATCCTGCATGCAGTAACATCAAAAGTTAGCTGACGTTGCAGATTCTTTGGAGGAAAAGGTAACAGATGTATGGACCAAATTCATCTACTATCCACTGAAAAAAAAGACTTTAAGCTAACGGTAGGTTGATGATGCTACGCTACCGGGCATACCGTTAGCTTAAAGGGTTGTTAACGGTAGGCCTATGCTAGGCGGCAAACTACGGTTCAGCCAAGTGAAGCCGATTTCTTAAATCTCTCTGCTGACCATCAGGGGGCGGCGACTCCGGTTGTGAAAAGAAGTCTGATTATATACTCACTTGATTTATTACCTCAGTAAACATAGTAAACATGAGTTTATGGTCTCAATCTCTAGTTTCAAGTGTTCTTGAATACAGCGTGATGTTCATTTAGTAAATGATGGTCCATTTAGAGTCAAACAGACCATAAAGTGGAGTAAGTTTTAGGGCGGGCTTTCTATGATTGACAGGTCGTTGCCGCTACCAGCGCTGTATACGCTGTCTCTACGGCACTCCTCCGCATTCCAAATATGGTCACTTCCGTTCAATGGTTGCGACGTCCGTAATCCAAGGTGGCGACGGTGAAATTGTTGAACTCAAGGCTTCAAAACGGCAGTCCACAAACCAATTGGTGACATATGACTTCTTATATACAGTCAATGGCCTATGCCTGTTAATGTAACATTATTAATGTCTGTGGATGTGGAGGTAAGATGAACACTACTTTCAGTTGGCCATCTTTCATATGCTATCCTCTCCATGTTAACTAAAATTATTATATTATTATATATATATATATATATATATTATTAGTATTATTCAATGTTTTAGCTGCTGGTCATGTCATGGAAAATTGTCTTCAAGTACTCAAACACTCATAAAATGAAGCACAAAACACTGATGGGTTGAACATTCTAATGATTATTGTACAATAGTAACTGAAAGACAAAACCCAGAGGTAAGGGGAAGAGGCAAATGCATATTTTACAGTTTTGCATGAAACAAGATCTGATTCGTGCAGCATACCGAATGTAGACACATGTTGTTTCAGCAGAGCATATGATTTCCATCTGACTTGTTTTTCAGTCTTTAGCAAACATGTGATTTCAATGCAACAGTTGTTTTCAGGGTTTCCAGATGATGCAACGTGATCTCATCCCTACTGTTTCACTGCCTGGGCAGAAGCCCCCCAACGTCATTATCGTCTTCCAGGTAGTATCTGGATGCAGAAGGTTTGTGCAGCCAGCAGAGTGAGCAAAGTCTCAGTAATCAACCAAGAATAAATGATAAAGTTAATGTTTTAAGCAAGTTTACTTTCACAGTCTCAAGGTAACCCAAGCTAAACTAAGAAATTAAGGTGGAAGGTCTTCGGTTTCAAAATAAAAGCCTGTAGATCCCAAAACATATTTCCTACCAGTTTGTATTTTGATCATTCCTCACAAATGTTATTGCTGATTTGTGACTGAAACGTCTAAATTCTGGGAGATAACCCATGCAGGACAGTGGTAGGTAGCGTGCCATGTAAGGCCTACAAGGAAACATCCTGTGTGTACCTTGACAGTCAGATATAACCAGGTAAAAAGTGTCTTTTCTGCAATACCTGTGACCATGGTAACTTAACTCACCAAAGATTAGCTTAGAAGAAATGAAAACACATGAATGTGACTAAAACAACTTTTTATCAGCTAAAACTAACGATAATCGAAGGACTAAAACTAAACCAGGTGTCAAATGAACATGTATGTGTATGATAAAAGTTATTGAGGATTCGTGTTTAAACAAAAAAGTCCTCTCAGTCAGTAAAATGCATGTTTTGGCCATCTGACAGCAACTCAAATAAACCTCCAGCCTTCATTTATCTCTACCAACACTCACTCAGCTCCCAACTTCCTCTCTCCGTTTCCTAATCACTCGCCGCGATTGGTTCCAAACTCCTGTGGAGATAAGTTATGCAGCAGCTGCTACGTTTAAAGTCCGTAGTCTGTATTCAAAACAGGAAAATCCCCCCCCCAAAAAAAGAATGTGTGAAAGACAGCGCACACCTGGGCGGGCATCTCTCTTTGAGAACGGTTGAATAAGATCTGTGCTCTGTATAATGGATTCTTGGGCTACCTGTGTGTGCTGATAAACACCAGCAGACACAGGAAACACAGCGGCGGCGGACCGTCAACTCCAACCTGCTCACAACGCCGGCCGGCCTCCATCTGTTGCCACTTTTGAAAAGAGCGTCTGAAAACACGTTTGTGTAATTTGGCATGTTCTTTCAAATGGAAATAATCTGCCTGTTTCTCTTTCCGAGGGGAGGCTCCCCTCTGTCGTGGCTTTCAAGGTAAGATTAACAGGACGTTTTTTTTCCCTTTTTTGTTATCGTGCAGGGTTTAGCTCTCTCCTTCCTCTGGTGATTTCTTTGCCTTCAGTCTGGCTGTTTTGAAATACACAGAGGGCCTCTCTTAGCCGCACTCTTTGCCCACTATCAGCCTGTGAGGAGGCAGCCATGAACGTATAAACTGTTTTAATCAAAAGAGAAATAAATGAATAAAATTAGATTACAAAGATGTGGCATGAAAACCAAAGAACTTTCTCACTATTCCTGCAACCAATTTTCTCTATGATGCGAATGAAAGGGAGCGTATCCGCCTTGAGTTTGTAGTTGGTGGCATGGTTGAAAGGAATGGAAGCGTCACAGGTCATGACTATTGGGTGATTTTAGGGAAATTGTTTTCATTTAATGTATATATTTGCATTAATTGTTTGCCAAATTGTCGAACTGCATTATCTCACCCCCGGGATAGCTTCTCAAATATCATTTGATACTGAAGCTCTTAGTTTCGAGAGACACCAAATTTTACGAGTTGTACCTTTAGAGCAATACATGTTGACCTGGAGACAATGTTCACCTCCTGGCTTGAGAACGGGCTGAACAGATTGGATCTCTGTTGCGGCAGCCAACATGACCAGCAGCGCAAACAAGTGTGACTCAGATAGGACCATATGATAAACAGTCTGATCCCACTGATGAGGAAAGTGGAGGTCAAATTATTTGTGCTTGAAAAGCTGTGAAAGAAAATGTTTTCATTGAACACGTAGGGACAGAAAGCGTCATGTCTGCAGTAAGTGAACATGGCTGTTTAGAGGCCGTCGGCGCTGACGCCACGTTAGCATTTTTTCCACCCTGGAGCAGCCCAATACAACTGCAGCCTGCTTTAGTAAGATAATCCGTCATAAGGGTTTAGTGTTAAAGCTGGATTTTGTGACCTGACTGAATTACAGCTGCCTCTGGCAAAGTTTTAAGTACATCATGCTGTTTATTCGTAGCTATAGCCAAAAATGCTAACCCTCATGGGATGCCATGCAGAATGCCCATGTACATGATATGTGCCACTTGTCCACCCCGAACTACAGACATTTTCACTGTACAATTTACAAAAACTCTTGATAATTGAAATAGCAAGTATGTGATATTACAAGTCTAATGTTCTTTATATACAACCATAATCTCCATTTCCTTCTTTAAATGTTGTTGTCAAAGCCACACAGGAGCCGGTTTCAGAAGATCTGCCATATTGTAAATAAAGTATTAGAAAAACGTATTCACTTTTAGACCAGTTTTGAACGTCTTCTCACCGGAGACCATAGTCGTCTTTTAAATGTCTTTTCAACGGAATGATGGAACGATGCTGACTTGGATATTACACAGTATAATACTTTATATTGTTTGTATATTGCTATCAGCCAAACAACAATGTTTTGACCATCTTCTTATTAGTACATTACTTTGTTTTACTCACTTCCTCCACATTTAAACTGTGTACAGCCCCACTCGCATTTTGTTGTGTATTTTAGATGTGAAATGTCCTAAATACTCTATTTTATAACGTTGGGCTATAGCGACAGTCCATAAAGAGTCTCAAACATTAACTAACACATGTTTACTGTTCGTCCATGCTGCTGTAGCCACAAGCTAACATGCTAACGCTACAAGCTAGCAGCCTCGCCTGCATGGTGAGCATAAAATGATACCCAGCGAGCATTTTTCCGTTGAAAAGACATCTATGCCCACCGTTGAAAAGACGTTCAAAATTGGTTCAAAAGTGAAAGTTTTTTCACCGACTATTTATAGACGTTGATTGAATGTTCACACTTAGACCAGATTTCAACGGGATTTGCAAGATTACAATTTTTTGTCCTCTACAATGGTGCATATTTTGGTTTGCAATATTGGAATTCAGTAGTTCAAGTACTTACAAAGTATGTTGTTAACGTGAAGCCTCACGTTTATTCCGTCAGCTCGTTCACTTCAGTCCGCAGGTCCCGTGCCGTGTTTCCAGACACGGTGCATGTTTCAAAGTTGGAGAAGATCTCTGAGCCTAAGTCCCTGCGCACGCGTGTTCCAGCAGTAAACACACACTCGTATTTTACATGAACATACAGAAAGAATGTACTCTGTCCTGGGAGCTTCTTGTTGGCAGCACAGTCTATAGTTCCATATTGATGACGTTTCATATGAAACATTAAATGCGTTGAAATCACGTCTTCGTGTAGACCACATTTCACTGGCCAGCGTAATATGACTTTGGAGAAATACGTTCAATGTGTCTCTTTCAACCTCCAAGTGAACAAACCAGAAATATTTGAAAACAAATTGGTGTTTTGTGACACATTGATGTTGTAACCGCATTTTAGGTTTTAGACGTTCAAACCCAATTTCAACCAGTTTTCAACCAGAAATCAACGTTGAAATCCGGGTTGGTGCTCACCGGGCTCTGGTGGTAAACCTCACGTCACCAGGTTGTAACACTGGCTACTAACTGGGTCGTGTTATAAATTTGCAGTCTCCGAGCCCAAGCTCAGATACTCGAGTGTCACCCAAGTCATTTTCTCAGACTTGACAAAGCTCCTCCAGATTTATAAAAGACATTTGCTTATGCTTCTTTTAATGTCTGAAATAATCTATTAGTAGGCCTCCTTTCAGCTTTAGCCAAATGTTTGCTACAATAGTGTAATTTCTAGTGTTTCACCCTCGTCTAATCATATCTGAACATTCCAGAAGTCAGGTGGTCAAATCAGTGGCCAACTGTATCTTTGCCAACCAAATGGTTTGGAATGCAGGAGGCGCTCACTGCCGATCACTCACGTCCGCCAACTGCCAGCTGCTGACATTTAGCGGCAAACATCACTGCTCACAGCGTTCAGACAAATGTAAACACACAAGAAAGCGTTCGCACGTAGACAAACACTCGGATCTCACACAGCCAAGTTCTCTGTGTGGGAGAACTACCTCTGTAGCAGAACCACATCACACGCTGAAACCACGGTGAAATGCCAGCGAGACTGTGGCGGAACAACACACACTCACTCGACGCTTCGCAGAGGTTTGGAAGAGAACCTGGGCTCCGGCCTAACCCAGTCAGCCGGTTCTGGCCACGCTGCCAGAGCAGATGGGAAACGGCAACGCCGGCTCAGGCTTCCAAGGTAAGACTGGATGTCCAGGGAGGGTGATGAAAGGTGTGCTTGTTTATTACAGCTCAAAAATGCAACTTCCTCCAAGTTAATCGCTGCAACAATGGTAAATGCTGAAATTGTTATTCAACCAGGATATGCCTCTGGCCAAATTAAAACACTTCCAGTCCTGATGTGACACCAGAGGGACCATTTAGGGCCATGTTAAAAGGAGGTCTTACCGTAATATTACGGGGGATGGTTATTGTGTGGTGCTACATTTCTTTCTGTTTATTGAGGAACTGCTGAACAACATGAATTCTGACAAGCACAACACAGCAATTTTACCCCTTTCACTTTCTGATTGATGATGTTACCGTATCACACATATCCTACAACACCACAAACAACGATTGGGATCGGACTGTGACCGACCTAAAACATGTCAAGGACCGAATATTCGTTCGTCCAACCATCTCGGGCTGGGTCAGGTAAACAAAAGGAGAGAAATGGCAAGCAAAAAGGCCTGAGAGTGCACTGGACAACCGAAACGGAGGAAAAAGTGTTTGACTGTAGCAAGAGAATGAATTCTTCTGCAAGATTATATTGATGAACTCTCACAACCAGACTGAAAAAGAAAGAACACAATCATCACAGCGTTGAACCAACCAGGTAAGCAAGGTGTAAAGGCTCAGAGCAGGATCTCAACCCAAACTCCTTTGCAAATTGAACTGCATTTAAACAGTGAAAGCGGCTGGTTGGCGCTGGCTTGTTTTGGCACATGAACAGAACATTAACAATTGGCATTCTTGTGGGATTTGCAGATTTTGGTCATCTACCAGAGCTCCGGTGCTTCAGAGCGTTATATAGGTGTTTTTACTCAGTCGTAAGGTTGTTGCTCCTTCCTGACATTGTGTACGCCACTGGACTTGACAGTGATGAAATGTGACACCATTCACTGTGGACAAGGCCGGCGTTCGCGGTTGCGGCTGGTAAACTGTGTACGAAAGTCAGATCGATGACAGAGACACACAGAGAACGAGACTAAACATGCAGATAACCCCCCGTTCAAAATCAGAATCTTCTGGATTTTATTGCTTTTCTTTGCAGTTTGGCTGTGTTTTCCATCTGTTTCTTGGAAATCTACGGAGGCTTTACAAATTCTAAATGACCCAGCCTCACGTTGGATGACAGCTCGTCAAATTGAGTGACGGCAGTGGGTGTGTTTTTAACAGGTGGACATATGCACAGAATATGTAAACAAGCGGCACACACTCTCTGACTCTCTTTGCACAGACACACACACACAGAGACTTGCATGCTCCTAACCTCTTTTACTCCTCACCTTCTGGACTCCACAGGACAGTTGGATGGGAGCCTTCATCTTCATCTAGTAAACACACACTCTCACCGCCAGGACAACATGCTTTTTCAAAATCCATGCTGAGCCTGAACAAATGCTCACGGCCTCGCGAACCAACACTCACAATGCCCCGCGGACAGGCTCTCAAGTGTACACACACACGCGTGCGACCCCCACAGAGGAAGCGAGATTAGCTTTTTTGCTGCTGCTGTAATTCAGTTATCCCTCGCCGCCGGAGGCCAAACGGCGGGCAGGGAGCAGGATTCTGCTGTGTTTGTACTTTGTGTGGCTGGCGGTTCGCTTACCCCTCTCGTGCACAGGTGAATGCCTTTTTCTCGTGCCTGTCTACTCCACGCCTCATCCCCCACTGTCTTCCCACTACCTCAGTAACACCGTGTGTGTGTCACCCTCGCTGCTAAGCTGCCATCTCCAATCCACCATTGTGATGGGTAATTTCTGACACAGTCTCCCCTCAGGAATGTTACCGGCAGGGTGCGTTCACTCATGGCTCACCTCTGCTCCCAGTCACAGTCGCTGAAAAGCATACGTCTAAGTTGGCAGAAGGAGGGATGGGGGGGGGATTTTTGTGCAGCAAAGCTGTGACAAGGCCCACCAACAGCTCACGGTAAAGCAGCGGTGCCAGCGAGCGCTTGGCGTGCCACAGGCCCACGTCATTAATCTGCGGACCCGCACGCAAACGCATGCACACCATCCATGAGTCATGAGCGCACATATATGCGCGCATGCACCCAGTGGGAGGCAGCTTCCTGGCGCAGGTTGGCCGCGATCCGGGGCTTTTTTCCCTCCCTCCACTGAGGACCCCTTGCCAGGCCGGGCTCGGAAAGAGGTCACATTCTCCAAGGTGTGTCTAAACAGAGATGACATGTGGATGTGCTGGCACGAGCAGCGCTCTCGGCTCCCTACCGCCGCATCTCGCGCCGCCTGCCAGAAAAGCAGCCGCGGTTGTTTTCTTTCCCCCTCATTTTCTTTTCCCTGCCAGAGAAAACGGGGATCATTGTTTGTTTTAATGGTTGTTCCATTCCTCAGGTTTATCCTGAAAAAATACTAATAAAGTAGAGAACGTGCTTGACAACTGGAATGATGCTTAATGTTAATTTGGGTACGCCATTGCTTCGATCGCCTGGGGAGTTCTTTCTGTCACTTTTCATAAACAGTTTCTCTACCGACTGACATGTTTGTGGAAACGTATTCCCGTGACTTATTCCCATCCTAACGTGACAGCGTAGTATTTACAGTATATGTATCATCAGATCTTTCTCTAATTACACCTTAGCAGACGGTTGTGATAACAAATGCGTGAATTAGGAAAATGTGTAAAGTAAAGACATAAACTACTGTGGTTTCCTTTCACAGAGAATATTTTTTTGTATCATCAGAAAGGTTGGATGTTGAATGTTGCCAAATCCCTGGTTCCAGCGAGCAGTATGATTTGCGTGTGACACCTTCCTGTGAAACAGGATGTCTCCATTTAGACTGACTCACAATGGAAGGTGAGCAGCTCATATTAAAGATGCCCTCCAGACATGTATTAAGACATAAAAATTATAATTTGTCTGATATGGTGCTGGTATGTGTGTGTGTGTGTGTGTGTGTGTGTGTGTACTCAAATAACTTTCCAAACTACATTTATATTAGTTGCGTATCGGATCATGATTGGTTTCTAAAAAAGTTGTGATGGCACAACATGCTTGTCTTAAACTCAGATAAGAAACGTACCCCTCCAGCAGAGGAACGTGAAAACAGCTTATAAGGTCGAACATTCAAGTGAGGTAACAATAAGCTAAACACTTTTGAGAGGAGGGGGGACTTTAAAGCTAAGATCTTAGCAGTTCCTAGATTTGAATGCTTCTTCTCTCTCGTCCTCTGTTAAAATCAATGCAGTTATTGAAATAACGGTAGTTAAGTTATGCATGTCGCTTTGTGTACATTGTTGTAAACAATAGTTTATCCCAAGTTCTGCGCTTGCCTGTTGCATCTCCAGACATTGTTTTTTCTGTTTGTGTCGAAATAACGAGAACCTGAGAGGTAGTACAGCTCCGGGTATCCCTGGGTGAGTATTATCAGCCTCTTCCACCTCTTCTAACCAGATGTTGTGGTGACGTCCTGGGACAGAAAGGGTGATTCAAGTCCTGCAGTTTATTGGTCGCACGCAACCGCCACTACGCCTGCCGCTACGCCTGCTTGTCGCTACGCCTGCTTGTCGCTACGCCTGCTTGTCGCTACGCCTGCCTGCCGCTACGCCTGCTTGCCGGTGACAGAGTCGCTCTTGCTTTTGAGAGCACCTTCCGCTTGTCTACATTGACAACAATTGATTTGAGGGCTCAAACAACGCGACATGTGAACGGCCCCTCATACAGCATGTGAAATTTGGGGTCAATTAAATAATGTAAAGTCAAGTTACAACAGCTTCCTGTGTCATGGCGAAAAATGTGAATTGCCAACCTCGCCATGGCAACGCCGTTCCACAAAAACACAAAAGCTTTGCAATTTGACATTGTGAATGTCGACATTCAGTAAAAGCTGATCAAGCACACAGCTCATTTAGTAGCTGGTGGGTTTACATACAAAGTAGAGTGAACTTTACCTATAATGAGAAGTACCTAATATTGTACTGCTGTGTCATATTTGGGACTACAAAGGGATCGTTCAGTTACACAACTGTGTGTGGATCATGTTGAGTAATTGCTAGAAAGGAAAAGTTATTAAATACATTTTAGCTTTTTTTGGACAAATTGTGATTTATTAACTGAAATTAAACTAACCAGAAACTCCAACAATTGCTGCTACTTCTCGCCATGCCCCGTCTCTCTCGGTATGCATTCAGAGAAGCATCATAAAGAATTGGATAACTAGACACTTATTACCAGCTTATCCTCCATTGTTGATATGAACGACCCCTACAGACTGTTTTACATTTCCCTTTTACTTTTTCCCTCCAAAGGAAAACCGTAGCTTACTACGTAAAAACTGTGCGGTGCTTGTTTTTAGCTCGACTGATTTCAACATGGCGGCCGGGTCACAAACTTTCTCCAGCTGAACAGTTCATTGCCCTGCCTAGTTTGACTGTAAGGATTGCTAAAGGCAAATGATCTGCTCCCAGGAGGACCCTTTGGCACTATTAAAATGAGCTATGAGTAACATCTTCATTTTTCGTGTCACAGGCCCAACACTGCTCCGTGCCTCCCCCGGCTGAAACGCTTTCTTTTTTTCTTCTTCTTCTTCTTTAAAGCTGACAGCGCAGGATCACAGCTATCTGGTAAATGGAAATGCGCTGAAAGCTACCCACACTCAGCGGATTGCTTTGGCTTGCATCATTTTGCTGGCTGAATTAGTGCTTACTAGGTGGTAATAAAACAACTGGGAGCTGTAACATTGAGTTCAGGGTGAAGACAGCACAGCGAGGGGGACCCCTGGGGAAACTACAGCCCTAAGCCCGTAGGTATGTCCACAGGTCCTGGCCAAGACCTGAGTAGGTATCAGGTTCGTCGCATAGCTCATCAGATTCAGTCCTTTCCTGGTTTTGATTTACTGCATCTCGGAACATCACCTGCATCTGGTTTTCACTGACAAATCAAACCCAGTTGTTTTGGGAGGACAGAGGCTTAACCGAAACAGGGACTTCATGGATTGTAGGAGTGAACATATTGTAAATATATATTTATGTGTGCTGGCACTCAGGTACCGAGGGTATTTCACTGCAGTATTCAGGAGTTGATTAAGCCACAGGGAGCTACACTGAGCGCAACGGGCCGTGGGGGGGGGGGGGGGGGGGGGGGGGGGGGGGGGGGGGGGGTAGTTGTGTATGCAGAGGAGAACACAGAGTAAATAAGAGGTGTGGTCAGGATGAGGTCACCGAGGACAACTTGGGAGTGGACAGGATCAGGTTTAAGTGAGTGTATCTTTCAGAGAACTGCAATGGGTGCAGATGAGATGTCATTTGATATCTTAACAGTCACTGTTTATAGACAGGCATTATGGTATGGCATATAGTCCATGAGTGTTATTCTAATCAGAGCATGATGTAATAAACACTGGAAAGCAATTATGCATGTGTAAAAAGTAAATAGTGTTCTGTTTTTGAGGTAATATTTCTGCTTGTAACAGCTGTGTTATGTACTTACAATCATAGACTGTATACAAGAAGTGGACGTAGTCATCGTGACATCACCCATTGGTTTGTGGACTGCCGTTATGAAGCCTTGAATTCTTGGCTTTATTGCAACCAGTGAAGGGAAGGGACCATGTTCGGATGGTGGAGGAGTGACATAGAGACGGCGTATATGACTCTGGTAGCGGCAGCGACCTGTCAATCACAAGATAGCCCCGCTTTATTAAAGCATACTCTATGATTAAAGAACATGTTTGACTCTAAATGGATCATAATTTACCAAATGAACATCATGTTGTATTGAAGAAGACTCGAAACTAGAGATTGAGACCATGAACTCATGTTTACAACGTTTACTGAGGCACCCAGTCCCGTTGTACTGTAGGGAAGTGAAGAAGAGCTTGGTTGTAACTTGAGCATATCCAGCATCCAACAGCAAAAGGGAACTGCCGTCACTGCAGACGGCATGCTAAAGACTGCAGAGCCTTGAAGCCCCGCCCCCGCTGTGGAACGCAGCACTGTTTGCCTGTGAATTCAAAGTTTATTAATATTGAAAGTAAAGCACTTTATTGGGTCCACAGCAAAATTACCCATCCTAGCTTTAATTTGGTGCTGATGGGAATACCATGTTGCTGTTGTTTCACTCACACAACCTCAAGGTGGTGCTAGAGGAAAAGTCAGGTTACCAAGTCATTAGGATTGCGACCACGAATATCCGTATAACGTTAATGGTGGTCAATCCAAAAGTTGCTGAGATATTCCATTCTAAAATCAAAGAGGTGGTCCAACCAAATCACTATGTGTAACTATGTATTACAGATCAACTGTGTGACTTGTCTTATTTCCAATCCCTCGACAAAAAAAGTTTGCCCCCCCCCCCCCCCGTTGGAGGACAGGTGTAGGTCACACATTCTATCAGTCCAATCATTCGGCCAGACTCTGATCCTCTTCTCCTCTCTGACTAATTTCATTTAGCTACAGACTATTGGAGGTAAATCCTTATTAGCCTCTTTTATTAACTGCTAATTATGCTTCAGACAGCAGCCAGCTGTTTGCACGTGGCAGCTTTTTCCCTCCAGTTAGCATCAGGGGCATGTTGATGTGCGAGGGTTGTGTAAATGAGCCTGTTAGTCACCCGAGGGTGAACTACTGCCATAACAGTGATGAAAATGTGCTGTTAGGGGGCCCCGGAGTTCTCATGTTGTCTCCTCATCACTCTCTACAGCCAGGTTGAGCAGTTGGAACAGGATAACACGGCCATTTGGAGTCGAACTAAAGAGAGCAGCCTGGTGTTTTGGTTCCCTTTGGCTTTTGGGGGTTTGGAGAGCACAACAGCGAGTCCCGAGGCTGAGTCACTCTCTCCTCTTGGTTACGGCTTTTTGTGTTTTTGTTTTCTATCCCTGCCCGTCTCAAATTATACACCTGACCCTCGTCTTTTTCCCCGGACACACACACACACACACACACACACCGAAAAACGTTTGACGTCGAGCTCCTTTAAGCTCCGACCGGCGCGTGTTTTATAGACGACATAAGCAACCTCTTCCTGCTCCACAAATCCAAAAATCCACCACCTCTGGCCGACTGGTGTGGCAGGAAATAACTTCCAGGCTGAGCTGGCGAACGGAAAACAACCACGAGTATCACGTACAGGCACTACATTGCAATTCTCTAAATCTTCTTCTCAAATCCTTCCACCACCGCCCAGCGCAGCATGCTGTCCACTGGGTCGCCTCTCATCATCACCCACCTGGTTAGCAGCAGAAAAAACCCATCCGCTAGTCTGCTCTCCACAGCAGGCTGCCAGACCCGGGGCTGGGCCGCAGGATTGGGGGGGGGGGGGGGGGGGGTTGGGATGGATGGATGCTGGAGCAGGAGGAAGGAGGTGTGTTTGTTGGCGTTGATTAGAGGATCAGAGCCTCTAATGATGCCAGGTGGCGGTGGGAGGGCAGTCTCTCGACTCCGGTCCAAAGGCTTCAATTTGAAGGCGCGGTGCGCGATTGGAAGTGCGCGCACACACACACACACACACACACACACACACACACACACACACACACACACACACACACACACACACAGAGTCACACATGGTGAAGTGCGTAGTAGGGGAGCTCCTCTAAAAAAGGCTAAGATACTTTTGACTGATTCAGTGATTGGCAGAATGTTCAAGAGCTGCAGTTAAAGGTTCTTCATCCTGGATGGAGGGAATAATGTGACTTCCATCCACATGACGTAGCAAATACTCATCCCAACCATGTTTAGAGGATGTGTGCTCACAGGGGAACCACAACATGAGAAGTTAATGAGTAAAAGTCAAATGAATCGCTTATTTAGAAAACTAAACTTTGTCAAACAATCTTTTAAGTCAAAAAATGTAAATCTTTTTGGAATATCTACTGGACTACCAGTTAAATAAAATAAGACATTTGAGGGTTTTGATGGGATTTATAAAACACATAAAGTTTTGCTTTTTTTCCAGATTAATAATGAAAATAATCAAAAGTGATTTATGAGATCAACCAAATGTTTTGTTACTTCTAAATTCCTAATTGACAAGTTTTGTTAACAATTCATCTCAAAAGGTACAAATGATATGTGAAAATAGCGATCTCAGTACTCAGTTGGTAAACTTGCAGTTCATTATTTACAATGAGTATTTAATCACAGCTGGTGAACTGATCATGTGTCTAAATGAGAGCAACAAGAAGAACAAAGTTTCCAATAATAAATGAACCGTGAGTGTTTACTTGGGTTGGAATGAAGCAGTACATGCAGTGATGTCTTCCCCTTCATTAGTACAAGTTTACAAAGTGCTTTCTCAGAAAAGGTAAAGTTGGGACATTACAGACCCGTGAAATAAAGCAGTTTGTCTCTATTTCTGCAGTGAATCTATCAGTCAACATTAAAGTGGCTGATATTGACTCCATGCCTTTAATAATGGACCTCACTATGACACCATCAATGTCTGTTAGATGGGCTTTCACTGTTTACACTGGTGGACACCGACACTGCCCCTTCTGTTAACGCTGCTGACAGGCCATAGGACGGTGTTTCTATAGAGAAGACGACGCGTTTAGAAGATTTTGTGCAAAATGCATATATTTAGCAGAAGCTGGCAAAGGTTGAGATGCACTTGAAAGCTCCGGAAAAATCTACAAAGTGGTCCTTGAGTTTATTTTGTCAAAAAAGAATCCTCAGTCGCAGCCCCTGCCCCCAAATTACTCTTACTTTATTTTGTTTCCATCTGTAGGTTAATTCCATCATAAGCCTGAGGAATAAAACCTAAACGTCTGTAGAGCTCATGCTGTGGTGTGTGGTCTGCCGGAGATGATGGGCCCCAGGTGCTGCACAGCCTCCATCCAGCTCTCGAAGTGACCGTCCAGGTCTAAATTGGACAAGAGACGGAGGAGAGACGCAGCGAGCGAGGGGACCTGAGGCACGTGGCTGCGCTCCACATTATATAAATCCACAGCTTTTATGGGCTCCATCAGGGTAGAGATCTAAATCTGGGTTAACAAGCAGAGCTTACCACTAAGAGCCCAGGGCACCAGAAAAGAGAAGAAAAGTCCTCTTTCTGAAATTCATTTCCCATAAATCATCTCAGGCTGCTGTCTTTGAAGTGGCTTTCTTAGACTCTGGACAGGAAGTGTGGGGATTAGAGCTTTTTTCCAACCCAAAGTGAGAGAGGAGAGGAGAGGAGAGGAGAGGAGAGGAGAGGAGAGGAGAGGAGAGGAAGGGCAAGGAGAGAAGAGAGGAGAGGAGAAGAGAGGAGGGGAAGTGAGGAGAGGAGAGGAAAAGAGAGGAAGGGCGAGGAGAAGAGAGGAGAGGAGAAGCAGGGAGGAGAGGAAGGGCGAGGAGAAGAGAGGAGAGGAGAAGCAGGGAGGAGAGGGAGTTAGGAGAGGAGAGGAAATGAAAGGGATCAGAATAGGAGCTAAGAACAAAAGAGATAAGAGGAGAAGGAAGGAGAGAAATGGAATCATAAGAGGAGATGAGAGGACAAGGAGAGAGGTGAATCAGGAGAGGAGAAGAGAGGAGAGGACAGAGGGGAGATGGAATCAGGAGAGGAGAGAGAAGAGGAATCAGGAGAGGAGAGGAGAGAGAGGTGGCATTAGGAGAGAAGAGGAGGAGAGAGGAAAGGAGAGAGGTGGAATCTGGAGAGGAGGAGAGAGGAGGAATCAGGAGAGGAGAGGAGGAGAGAGAGGTGGCATTAGGAGAGAAGAGGAGGAGAGAGGAAAGGAGAGAGGTGGAATCTGGAGAGGAGAGGAACCCATAGTCCCATTGTGATGCCGAGAGCAACTGATAATCCACACATAAATAGAAACTGTGAACAGAAAGGGAACACAGCATGCAGAAGAATACGTGCTAAGCCTTATTTGGACTCTCATTGTTCGCCGCTCGTCATCTCCTGTGGATGGAGGAGAGGAGGAGAGGAGGAGAGGAGGAGAGGAGGAGAGGGGAGGAGTGCCGCTGGGCAGGCACGCCGCCAAATGCAAATATTGTGGAATAAATGGTGCTAAAGCTCAACTGTGCCACTTTGCACCTAAGCCCGTGTTGAATTAACACCGCTATCGTCAACAAAACATTATGTTGGTGTGGAAGTGGGCTGAGCGTCGACAGATGGTTAAGAGCATTAGGGAGATACCTGCCAAAGGGCGCCTCTCACCCCCGTTTGGGATATTAAAATTCAAAGGCGAGCCGTGGCGGCAAAAGCGCCCGTGGCATATGGCCCGGTAAATATTGACTGATATTTTAATTACCCTTTGCATAATCTAATAATTAATCACAAACATTACAGTTTCACCTTTCCCCGGCGCTGCTGCTGCTGCTGCTGTGGAGGCTCAGTGTGAAGAGCTGTCACACACTAAACAAGGACGCGGAGGTTAACGTCCAACCCCCATTTATTTTTGATGTATAGTATTCAGATCCATTAAGAAGGCCAATACTACAATATACACATACTATACATTACAAATGAAGCCCTGCATTAGTAGTCATGGTGCAAAATGCACTCCTTGTATAGTGAAGTATATGTATTATATTACTGGATAATGTTTGAGCAGGATTTTCATATTGCACCTGCTGAAGTAGAATACATATTATATGCTGTTAGGTAGGCAAAACGTAGTATATTTTAGAACATGATCGTGGATTTTGGATGAAAAAGTAGAATCAGTTTGCACTCTTAAAGGTGCACTCTGCCAATTTAAAAAAAACATAAACCTAATTACAATTTTCATAAACATACAGGTACATACATGTAATCTAACCTCTGATTTTAACCTCAACATTTAGGAGCAGTGGGCTGCTGTAAAGGAGGACACCGCTCACCCCCCTGGAGAGGGTCCCAGTTCTGTTAGTTGTTGCGCATGAAGGCATCATCTTCGTGCTTCCTGCCATCAGTTTGTACGCCGTCCCACCGGTCGACGGTGGCAGTAGAGCGCCAGAAAACGAAGCGATGGGCCAACAAAGGGCAGTGAAGAAGAAGGCTGCTAGAAAGCAATCGTGGAGGCAAACAATGCAGGTTTTAATATAATATTAGTTCAAGCACTTGATGGTTTGGCTCTCCAGTATGTTTCTAATGTTTCTCATTTAATCCAGTCAGACTACCAACTGTGTCCACATTCCAATTCAAAACGTTTCTATTTCCCCAGGTTTATGTCTCAGGATCTGATGCTATTAGTGAGCCTGTGGGGTGGATGTGGATCTATATGTCTAAAGTGTAGCTGCTTGCACACACGAGTTTACTTGTAATGCTATGCGTCCTCTTTGCCTTGCAAATAGATGTCAGATTAATGGAGAAGTTAAGGGAACTAGAGGTTTGTCATAAAAGGTTACAGGAAGCCCTGAAGTGAACTGCAGGAGTGTTTTACTGTGCTCTATGCGACACATAAAAAGTTAACAAGGGGGGATTCTGAACAACGTTTGAACCAAGTAATAAAATGTCACATCTCGCAGGAAACGGATGGCAAAATGGAAATGTTCCTCACCAATAGAAATAGTCCCTTTGGAAACTATTGATTGATCTATGGATTACTTGTCAATGAACCCTTTACTTTGCATCTTTCCAGGCAGTGTTGTAGGTGTGTGTGCGTGTCCACATACTGGACTGCACAGGTGTGTGTGTGGTGGTGTTTCTACATCCTGTAAAACGGATTGTATGAAAAGAAAAAGCTGGTTGGAGCTCAGCACAAAAAGAAAAACTGGGCTCGGAGTCAAAACGGGCTCAGAGATGCTCCACACACCTGGGCAGTGTGTGTGTGTGTGTGTGTGTGTGTGTGTGTGTGTGTGTGTGTGTGTGTGCGGGGGGGGGGGGGGGGGGGCATGTTGCACCGAGTGGGTGTGGAGGAGCGGGTGGGCGGATGCGCTCCGTGTCGCGCATCAAACTCTCTCTCGCGCGGGCCAGAGGAGTTCAGGAGGAGGCACGCGCAACGGAGTAATCCTGCACACTGCGTCCAACAACTTGAGCATGCGAGAAGAGGGCGAGCGCGCAAGGAAGAGCGAGAACCGCGCAGCGCCTTGCCAACCTATTTTATTGTTTTTGGAAAACGCTTCTTCTTCTTCCTCTTCTCTCTCTCTCTGGTGTTGCCGTTCTCGGTGCAGGCCGTTGGAACTGTTGAGCAACACTCCGGCAACAGTTGGATGAACAGAAAGCCGCTGTGTATATTGTTCTAGTGTGATTGCATGACATTCCCCTCTAATTGCTCTTGTTCCTCAACGCGGGCCAAACGGCTGATATTGAGAACATCTGACAGCTTTTCCATGCACGCGCGTGTTTGTGTGCGTGCGTGCGCGCGTTTCTGTGTGTGGAGAAGAGAGTTGGACGACAGCCTGGAAAATGAGGCTGCGAGGTTTGACAGGTTGGAAGGCCGATCGGAGCTTTCACCTGTGACTCCGCGTAGGTAATCGAGCTTTTAACAGAATCCATAAAGCTGCCATGTGTGACTTTCTCAGTATTTACTGTACGAGCATTAATGCAGTGATAGCTTTATTTCTACAGATAGGTCTCATGTTCTAAAGTCACTGGAAGCAACACAAACGCAGCTTTCTAAAACTTCTCATTCCCTCTTTGGAAACAAATACAAAAATACTAATGAAGGACCAGCACTCTCCGTGATACTGTAGGTCATGAGATTTGTGGGTAAACTAGCAACAAAATAAGCCAGGTTGAACATAATTGAAATATTATTAAACGCAAGCTGCAAAATCCACATTCTTCTTGTTTCTGTTGCAAAAAAGAAAAAATGAAATAGCAGTTGTGGGGAAAACCCCACAGTAAGAATACTTCATTACAAGTTTATCAAGTATTAGCAAAATGTACTTAAATGATCAAAACTGAGTGCAATCAATAAAGAAAAATGGACCCTTTAATTATTAGAATGCTGCTGATGTATTCATGTTATTGTTAAATGAATGTATTATTTTACTGTTGTAGATGAAGATGAAGCCACTTTTAACTACTTTGTGTGCAGTTGAGCAGAACACCAGGTTGTATCAAACGGTACAATTCATTTTCCCCTCAATTGTAGAGTGGAAGTATGAAGTGGAACCTCAAACATGTACGCGAGTATATGTACTTACATTTACCACTGGTTTTAGATATAATACACTGACTGTAAGACTTTGACATGTTTGCTGAAGCTTACTTTCCTGTGTGACAGGTGAACAGAATTGAATGTTAGCTGCTTCAGTTTCACCTGTTCTTCAACACGTCTGCTGTGAATCACATTCAGCTTTTCTTTCCATTAGATGAGCATGTTTTCATTTGAATAGGAGACATGAATAAGTTATAGATTGAGGTAATTACAGAGGTAAACTCACCCAACACCATAAGGAGGAAAGGTTGAAAATAAAAACCTCATTTGGTGTTTTTCCTTCTGCTTTCCTATATTGATAATCATGTTCAGATTTATATTCTAACCCGTCTCATCTTTCTGGGTTCTATAATTTCCATTTAGTCAATAATCAACAGTTTACCACAGAAAAAGAAGCTGATGTACAGCAGGTATGATTGCCTGTAGAATACTGACAGAAATAGTGTATTCAGTGTTACTAATAGCACGAACATGTAAGCAATAATATCACATGACTTCAATGTGATCATGTCTCCAATCCACAGACATTAGTATTATACTGCCCTCTACTGGAAAATACAAAACACTGTCTGTTGCATTCATGCTATGAATCGAAGAACAGAATATTTATATTATGCAGAATATCATTCATCAGAAAAAAGGCTGAGACTTTCTAACTTTCAGAGTTTATTTCTTTATATCACAAAAAGTCTCCAAAATGCAGACTAGGATCTTTATAGAAACTGTACACAAAGCAAGGCACTATACACTGAAGGATTCAAACACAGTACATCATCTCATTGGCCTGCATCCTTTCTGACACAAGAATGACACTAGACGCAATAACAAAGCTGCATTGTTGGACTTGTAAATGGCAAGCGGTGAGCTGTACAGCGACAGAGACAGTTCTGTGATTTCCAGTATTTATCAACATATGACACAGACCTCAATATTATTCATGATTTCTAGCTCAGTGAATATTAATGGAGCTCTAAAAAAAAGAAAAAAAAGAAAAAGAAATCCCATATGGATTTGATAAATATAAATGATTTGTAATGGACAAACAGACATAAAGGAATAGCAGAGCATTGCTGAACAGGCTGACAGGCCTGCTCCCACTATTCACAGACTGCTGCATGGCTGTCAGTGTAAGGGCACTGGGCTGTTCTGCGTATGGTACATATTTACATTAACATTCAATTCAATAAACTTCTCGTAAGGTGCGTTTGTCTCCTGCTTATACGACCGAAACACCAACGCAAAGCTGGCGGGAAACGTGATCGCCTCTTCTTCTTTGTAACCGGAGCTCCCGAAGCCTCCGTCGTGTCCGGACGTCTCCCGGTGTCTTCAGGTCAGCTCTCTTGCTTTCAGCCTGTTTAAAAAAGTCCTTTGGCTTTCTTCAGCTTCACTTGCTTCCAGCCGGGCAAAGCTCCGTACTCCTCTCTGGTCGCCTCCAGGGCTTTCTGAGGGAGCACACATCGCAGTCAAACCACGGAGTGATCGCAATTTAAAAACCAACTAGAGATGCACCGATTTCAGATTTTTTTTTTTTTTTTTTTGATGACACAGGAATGTCCTTTTAAATCACATCCCCAGTCATATTGGACATCTATTTAACAACATATGCAAACATAATACAAAAAAAAGGAAAATAATCCTTTTTACTTTGATGTTGATAGTTTTTCAAACGTTTTAAGGCCGTTTCTCTACCGCCCATTTTGAGACAATTTGCGAGCTTGATTTCAAAAGAAGTTTCACACCTACGACATAATGTGTGTGTGTGTGTGTGTGTGTGTGTGTGTGTGTGTGTGAGTGAGACGTTACTGTCTGCGCCGCTGTGTACACTAAGTGAAATCATCATGTGGCACACGTGTGAAAATGTGATGTCATGACAGATCAGCTGACGACCAGCCGGTTCAGAGCGGCGATCGATCGGTGCATCTCTAAGAGCAGACATCCTGCAGCTCGCACGGCGACGAATGAGTAACATCTGAGAACACACTCATGCGTCAGTGAGATGGAGAACACAGCACTCATTCCTCAGTAAAACACGGTCAAAGATCTCATATCTCCAGGATTCAGTACGGCGTCAACACGTGAGTGAGCAGCATGCTAATGAACAAATTAGGAGTTAGATATTTTATCAGAGAGGAAAATGTAAAAAAAAAAAAAAAACAGCAATGAGGAAGAGTTGGATAGAAAATGGTTCATGGTTGAGTTGAGTGAGGATGCTGTGCAACAGGAGCACTTGTCCAGGTCATCCATGCTCAAGCCAGAGGACTCACCTTCCCATAAGCCCCTACACCCTGGAGGGTGGAAGGAATGAATAGAGAAGTTTACAGAAAGACAAGAAGATGAACATGATGAAAGACGAGATTGGAAAAAGAAAGAGGAAGAGAGCCGTGAACATAAGGTGAAAGCTGAATGATGCATATAGCCATAGATAATACACAAGGAACATCAAATATTCCCAGAAAGTGATCCATAATATTTCTATAACTTCAAGTATTTCTAAACAAGAATCTTCCTGAAAGTCATATTTGAGTAAACACAATGAAAGCTCAAAGTTAAAGGATAAAGCCCGTCTTATTGCATATTCTCCTTATTGTTAATAAATCCAATAATAAGACCAAACCCAACGATGAATGAGCTGCTTGGTAAGTCTTATTCCTCTGTTCTGTTCCTGTTCCTATGAGGATTTATTGGCAATAAGATAAATGTTAAACACCAGTCGTATCATTTAAAGGTGCTAACTACATAACAGTATATCACTCTGTACTTTAAAGCAGTACTAATCAGTTTTTGTGGCCAGTCGGGGTCGTGACGATCTGTAAATCACACCTCTTATGGGCGTATAAAGGTTATAAGGCTGCTGCGTTAGCAACAGTTGCTTATTTGCAGATCCAGCAAACACAGAGCAACGTTAGCATTCATTTGAAGTCGCGTTTCGTTCCATCTGATGGACGGAAGTCCTTCATTCACTCTCTCCGTTTTTGGTCTCCACCAACAAATATTTGACTCTTTAGCTGCTAAAGGCTCCACTTTGTTCAACTGCAGGTAGGCAACTATTTCTGGTTGTCATTTGGTGCTTGGCAGATGGTGTACAGTGAGTTTATTAGAGCTTTTTCGCAGCCACCTGCTGAGGCAAAGCAATTAGGTGGCAAGAAACATGTGGCACCTCTAAAGTAACACCAGAGACAGTCTGTAGACTGCAGGTCCTCACCTCAAAGTCCTCTTCAGACAGATAGACCTCCAGACGAAGAGGGTCAACTCCCTCAGGCAGCGGCCGAGCCAGAAGATCTGCCAGTGGGTACATGGTCTTACACAGCCGGGCCAACACGTCCTCCACTAAGATAATCTGGTTACACACCTCAGCCTCCTGACAACACACACACACACACACACACACACACACACACACACACACACACACACACACACACACAATATATTACCTTTCAACACAAATGATGGATCATGTCTTACACCTGGACTGACCTATATTCATAAAACTCTCTTTGTACACTAAGTGCATGTGTGTTCAGTACAGTATATACACTAATGGCTACAGGCAGACACTGTGAGCAGCACTGGTTCATATCAGATGATGTGACTTGATTCACACCCTCTCAGTGATCTCAGCGATGTCTTCTCTGTGCTCCCAGCTGGGGAACATGTTGGTGAAGGTGAGGGGCTCCAGACCGGCGTGGATCAGGTACGCTTTGGGAGGCTTCTTCTCATTCTTTTCTGTGGAGACGAAACAATATGCTGTTTATCAGAGAGGACATGTGGAAATGAAACATGTCTAACATGAAGACAAAGCGCAATGCACACTGATGTCTGCGTTATGTTTGTAAAATAGCACAGAACATGAACGAAAACGCGCATCTGCATCTTTCAGGACCGTTGCCTCCCTCAGAGGCCATCCTTACCACAACAACACGACTTTAGACGGAACCAAAGTTGTGACGAGGTTGATTCACCCTTGCAAAGTGAAACGATGTGGTTCCTTGACAAAAACACACCATTGTTCGTGCACATTTGTGAATCTCAGAGAATATTCAAGTTTTTTTTCTGTAAAATTTGGGAGTTTCTTCCCAGAACATTACCTCCCTTTCCCGGCTCCATATTTATGTATTTCTTTCACCTTCAATAGCCCCACTACGCAGTTAGGCAAAAGAGTTTCCTGTGTCTAATAATAGAATGAAGTACCTCTGCAGTACTGCAGCACTGTCTCCATGGCACACTTCCTGTCCGAGTCCCAGCGGATTCGGGCTGAGCCGGGGCTTTCGCTGTCCTGCGGCCACCAGCCCTGCCACAGATACACCTCATGGTGGTTGTCCACCAGGAACAGGGCTGAACGTCGGGGAAAGAAAACAAGGTGAAGACTTTCAGTGTGAGGACGATTTCATAAAGTGGCCGCTCATCATTTTTTAGATTTAGGTTCCCAAGTTGAGGATGGAGAGAAAAAAAGCACACACGCACACGCACACGCACACACACACACACACACACACACTGTATAACTTAGTCGATAAGTAAAACAAAGTGTTGGCGTCATTTAGAAGTACATTTATCAAGAGTAAAATGTCTCACTCAGAACATATTCTATTCACAATTGTTAAATAATCAAATTCAAGGGATCCTTATCAAATACAAATTCTATCAGATATTCTAATTCTATTCAGATCTTAAATCTCAAAAGTTGATGTCAGAATCGGCCTCAGACATCCAGTAAAATGAGTGGAAGAAATGGCTGCGGTCAGCTGAAAATGATTATGTTGAAAAGCACCCTCTAAATAAAATGTACAGTCATTACCTTCACATGTACAGCAGGACGAATGCTCGCATGTACCTGGCTGGGATGCTGCGTAAAGATCCTCCTGCAGGAAGGGCATGGAGTTGACCTCCTTGGGGTCTCTGGCGGGGTAAAGAAACTCCACTGCTGCAAACTGCCCTGAGCTGCTGCTCAGCTGGTACAGACGTGGTGAGAAGTTAAACCGCCCTGGGTCTGAGGGTCAAAGGTCAACCAAAGCAGTTAATTACACCAACCGCAGCTGTTTATGGTAGGGAGAGAACATTGGTTATTACAGTGCACATTGGCTCCCCCCACCTTGCAGCATGCAGTCGTACGCTTTCCTGTCCCTCCTCCCGAGGGGCTCCCAGAATCCCGCGGGCTCTGCTCCCTCGTCGCACTCCCGGATGGTCACCTTGCTGCTGCTGTGGAGGCCGGTTTCCAGAGGACAACTGCACAAGGACAAACGCGTCACACAGGCTGATAACGACAGCACGAGAACAAATCAGAAATGGATTCATCTCAGCAACAAAGGTGTCGGGAAGTGCTCTGGTTATTTGTAGTCTGAAGTCAAATTGAGCCGATCCCGCTAGTTGGAATTTAACCTCTGGCGTCACTTTAAGGAGGGAGGCAATCAAGGATCCACTTACTGCTGTTTGATTTGGTTGGCGGCGGTGCGCGCCACCTCCCGCGTGTGCGTCTGAGACTTGCAGCCGTGCCACAGGTAGATGAGGGCCTGGCTCGCGCTCAGCAGCACCATCGAGACCCTGGAGCGCAGGCTGCTGCAGTGACAGGCCACCTCCAGCAGGTGGCCCTCCACCTCCGCCTCCCCCCGCACGCAGTACAGACGCCAGTCACCTGGGGGGGACAGGGGGAGGTCAAATATATTTTTTTAAAGAAAAATTCTTGGCTGAAGTGTAGCTCCTAGCCTAAAGAACAAAAGCTCAGTTGTTAGTGAGTCTTATTTGAAAATGATGGCGCAGCAGCAGAGTGTGTTTGTCAGTAATGCAGGCTCACTCTGTGAGTTCTCCTCCTCCTCTTCTCTCTTCCCCGAGTGGACCACCATCCCTCCTTTGAAGCACTGCAGGAAACACGGAGGCTCCTTACCCTGCTGGACCTGAACCTGGAGGAAGAGGAAAACGAAACGGGAGGTGGAGTAAAGATCACACAATTATCCGTATCAAGTGACTTTGATTTTTCCTGGCACACACATACACGAACCCACGCACACTCGTTCACGTACCTGTGCTCCCCGCTCCTCGTCCAGCTCCACCGTCATCAGCGCCGACGTTCCCTTCTCGCTGACGGTGGAGTTGCGGCCCTGCCAGAAGAAGTAGCAGCACTTCTCCTTCCCGGCCCCCGCCGTCTTCTGCTGCTCCGGGTTCTGTCTCCTCCCCACTGACGGCAAGAGAGTGTTAGCTTGTCTCAATGCTGCATATATTATCACAATAAACCTTTGTACGGTTTGCAAACATTTATGCTTTTGGAAGTTTTTGTAGCTAATGATAGAACATCCTCTTACAAGGAAGAGATAAATAATCCAATTTATTACTTTCCTGGGTAATCAGACACTTTAGAAGCCTTCAATAAAGTAGAGAATATAGAAACAGGCGGCTATGTTTCATATAGATATACTGAGATCATCTTAATAAGGACGATACAAGAGCAAATTTGATTCATTCTCAACTTCTCCTAATGCACATGAATCGCGTCCTCCTGGAAGTTCTTTTAAAATCGGCCAACTTCAAGGGCCAGAGGAAGGATTCCTGTTTTCAACAGGGAAACTAAAGAACTCTGACTCCTTGATGAATTTGCTCAAACACAAGATTCAGTGCAATAATAAGAAGGACATGACGAGCAGTTGGAACTAAAAACTAGGATGTTGTGGCTTCTAAAGCAAATGATCTCATCAGTAGCGTAACATTACATTTTCTTAGAAGTTACAGATGGGTTGAAACTACCCGACTTATTTTGCGTGTTAGAGTTAATTAAGTAGCACTTAAATGAAATAAATAAAAATACTATCGACTATTGAAATGGAACCCAAGTTCCCCAGGTGCGCGTGTGTGTAAAAGTGAAAGTAGAAGACACTGACCCGCAGCGCTGACCATGTACTTCCACTTCATCACGTATGTGTCGCCCTCGTGAAACTGGCCGATGCTCTGGCGCGGCAGGCGGCTGTAGTCAAACTCCAGGATGTGCCACACCTCCACCGCCAGCGTGCTGATCTCGTAGCTGCGCCAGTCCTCGGCCTCCACCAGGCCGTAGCCCCGCCCCACGTCGAACCCGTCCAGTCTGGTGCAGACGGGCACCTGATGGAGGGGCAGCATCCGGGAGGCGTCGTACGCACGGGGCTGATCGGAGGTGGACTGCTCCTGGGGGTAAAAGGACGGACGGAAAGGGCATTTCATACTCTGCGTGGTCTGCGCCACATTGGTTAAAGTCACAGGACTTTGACGATACTGAAGTACTTTTTTGATACCTTCTGATCGGCGATGTGGTCGTTGTTTTTTGCGGGGCTCGGTGTTTTCCTGGAGTCGCTCCAGTCCAGGAACTTCTCTTTGAACAGGGTGGTTTCGTTGTGCTGAGTCAGCCTGCCGAACACGGCCCAGTCAGGTCGGCCCTGACCTTTCCTTTTGGGTGAGGAGGATGCAGTCCGTCAGGGACACAATGCCAGTGCTTCAATCAAAGGCTCTCTATACACTGTTGTAGCAGTAGCTGTGGCATTCACTTGTACTGAAGCTGTGACTATCCATCTATCTAGGCTCTCAAGCCACCAGACTCCTTTGACAAAAACAGTCATTTGACCTCTCAGAACACAGCAGCACCTGGTCTACCGCTTCCTGGATCTGTTAGTTATTATTATTATTTCAGAAGGGTTAGTTCGGAATCACCAAAATCACTCAATAACACAAACAAACTAACCGATAGAGGCAGCGGCAGACCAGCAACTCATGTGTTCTGTGAGTTCAAATGACTGTTTTTGTCAAAGGAGTCTCTGGCTTTGAAGAGAGCTTAGAAAGATAGAAGTCACTGCTTCAGCTCCCTGGTGGAAAGCGCTGTCTGACGGCAAAGGTAAAGCAGTGAAAATGTTCTAAATATAGTTTAGAACACTTAGACTGATATCGAATCTAAAATCCGTCTTCATGCTGCCCCCGTCCACAGCAGTACATTGCTTTGCTCCCGTGCTGGTCCTCCTGTATGTTTCTCCAAACTCCATCTACAGTAGATAAAACACTGACTATGGAGTAGTATCTCATACAACCCCACATCAAGAGATCCTACTCTTACTAACTATCCTTTTAAAGTTTGTGAAATCTCCTCCGCCACAGACAACGGTGTAAACACACAATGCTGAAGTATATGTTTCCGTACTTGGGTATGAGAGGGTTGCACTCCCCCGGGTCGAGCGGGTTGATGTCACAGTTTGTGTAGTCGAAGGTGCCGTTCCACAGGTGCTTTGCCAGCTGGAAGGCCACCTTCCTCTGTGCCAGCGTCACTTCCTTTCCGTGCCATATGTACATCTCGCTGCCAAAGTCAAACACCAAAACCTGCGCAGAAACACAGACAGAGATAGTCTTCCTTATTTTTCCAATGCAACAGTAGCAGCAGGCTTAGCTCTCTCCTACAGTGTATCTTTTTAAATCACCATTGGGTGGCATCAAAGTACAACATATTCAAATCCTACACATAGAGGCCTTTAGATCCCTGGATGATTTACAGTTGTACACATTTAACATGCATTTAGCCTCCAGTCAGGTGATCTGACCTCCTTGGGGTTGAGCAGGGAACAGCGAGGCACCTTGGCCCAAAAATCGTCATCTGGGACCAGTTTGTCATCCATCAGGCGGTAGATACAGTTCGTCTCCACAATGGCCCCCTCGTACAGCTCGTCTTCATCTGGTGTTCCTGCAGCTGCAAGAAGAAAGAGACATCAGCTTGAGTTCCATTGCTCTGGGGACCGTTTTCCTCGAGGTTGGGTTTATTACGCCAGATCCAAATCCTTACACTGATAACTCGACTGCCCCCCCAGAATCTTCCAGAAGTCCTTGGCAGCGTGGCTCTGCGTGCTGACGCCCTCCTCGATGTCCTGGACATAGTTGGCTCGGCAACCCAAGTCTCTCTTTCTCTGGATGAAGTTTGCTAACTCTGAAGCCTGACAAAAAAAAGAACAGCTGGTATTAAATTATACGGATGAGTTTGGTTGATTCCAAAAACAGAGGTTCTTTGCTTTTTAATAAACTTTTTTTATATCAATTTGAGCTCTATCATTTGGAGTTCACTGCTCAGGAAGACGAGTCTACAAACTTTAATGACCTAAACTCAAACAACCCCTCATAGAAATGTAGGTCCTTCTACGTACAATTGAGGTCAGCGTTCTGGTCAGCCAATCACAGGTCAGCAGAGCAGTCTATGAACAATAGCCTTGTTTTGAGTCTGTTTCCTGCAACAACTCGCAGACACACACAGACAGACACACAGACATTTCCTTTCAGTCAACACACACTTCTTCTTCTGCTGCTGCTGCTGCTGCTGCGCCACCGTTGCTTCCTGCACGTTATGTCCGCCCCACATAACCCCCCGCCCTCACTCCACCTGTGTCCATGTGAACGAAACCCGCGTCTATCCGAGTTAGTATTCCCTGTCAGTTGGCAGCGCTCCAGAGCCAGACTCGCCTTGTTCTTCTCGATGACGTTGGCGAACTCCCCGGTCCAGATGAAGCAGAGGTGTGGCGTGACAAGTAGGAAGCAGTCGCCGCTGTTCAGGGAGGACGCTCTGGGTTCCACCAGCCTGGTCTGGACGTGCCGTCGGCCTGGTGTAACATGGGCAGGGGGGGGGGGGGGGGGAGACGACGACGACGACAACAACACACAGGACAGGTGGCTTATCGGTGACAGCTCTGATTCAGCATGCCTGGATTATCATACTGGGGGTGTCGGAGGGAACATGTACAGGGGACACTTGGCCCTGTACATGTATCTGCCATGTCAAGCACCCATCTCTATGAATTCTCCTTCCAGCTAATTAATGTAGCCAGGACAGTTTGTGGACTACATTAAATCATAAATGTTTCTTATAAACTCTAAGGGTTTTTTAGGGGCCTCAGTGACTCACAATCCCATTGGCTCTCCAGGTGATCTAAGCAGCAGCTATTCTAAAAGCACCACTCAACACCGTCAGGTCAGGACGGCTAGTCTTCTAACAAAGTGGGTCCCCCCCGCCCCCCATACATTTGCTCTGGATTACAGACAGTGGTGTTTTAAGGAGCGGATCAGCCCAGGATAGTGTGGGGGGACCTGGGGGGGGGGGGGGGGGGGAGATTTAAAGCCACAGCTGTCACCGGCAGACGTGAGGAGGAGGTGCAAAGACACCAAAATAGACCCGACTCCTATTTTAGACATCCTCTTGAAAGGACGCTCTCGAAGCAGCATCCTCCAAAAGCTTTGTGTAAGACAGCAGCCATTTGTTTTTCTATCCTCGAATGTAATCACTGGTCAAACTGATGCCTAGCGAAACAAACAACCTCAAAGATCAGGAAAGTGTAGGCAGATGTTTTGGATCCCTTTCTGCTTGGCTGGCTTGTTGGTTCAGTAAACATGTTGCATCCTCAAGTATGTCTATTTAAAGAGACTGCCCTCAATATGACTTTTGTAAGGGTTGTGCTTTCAACAGAAGACAGATATTTCTTGGTGTGACACGATGGCCTCTGTGCCCCCTCAGGACAAATCCTTATAGAGTGGTGCAAGGAAGACGGATTTTTGTGGGCCAACCTCGGAAGTTAGCATCGCAGTAGTTCCTTGGTCAAAAAGCCAATGGGGTTTTTACAATGGATTTTGGATTCTTGGAAAAAAAGAAATCTCCTTTGTAAACAAGTTTTAAAACAAGATACTTAAGTATGTTGTTCAACAGGATAATCTTAAATGAACACCACCTTTATGATAGTTGAAGCGTAAACGCAATCGGCAGAAGTTAAAAACTTAACGCGAGGCTATAACACCACAGTCACTGACGTATTTTATATCGAAGAACAAACCTTATTTCAGGCGTTTAACCAAAAACCCATTTAACAAACCCACTTACTATGAGACGAGGGAGCCGGAACTTGTTAACTCATTTCTGGGTTAAAGGACTTATTCCTACACCACTCTATTAGTTATACCATTGGCCCCTGGTTCTCAACTGGTGTTGGGTTAGCGTCCACAAATTTAGTAGGGTGCATTCTGGCTGAGTCGCTTTAAAAAAAAACAACAGTTAGTCCAATTTAATTTTGAAGTGTGTTGAATTTGAACTCCAAATTCTGAACAGTGCTGTTATGTTCATCAGCCAAGCTAACGCTAGTGGTGTCGCTCTGGTAACGGCAATGCACAAGATGTCACTCGAGTAGCAGGTGCTACTACATGCAACTTTCAGGCTCACCTAGCCCATGGATGGCAAATTCGCGCGGTTGTTATTGCCCTAATTTCACTCTCTAGTTGTAATTCTTATTATTACTTTGTTTTTATTTTGTGAGGTAATATCGAAACAGGCAGCACAGAGGTTAGCACCCTTCCCTCAGAGAGTGGAAGGAAATGAAACTAAAGGGGAGTTAAGTTAAAATGTGAACTTGGATGTAGACCTGTTGGGAACCACTGTTGGGAACCACTGTTGGGAACCACCGTTGGGAACCACCGTTGGGAACCACCGTTGGGAACCACCGTTTTTACTAAATACTATTGGTTTACATTTATGAAAAGACAGGCCTATGAAAATGTGGGCAAGATGGCAATTGGTATTATAACCCTAGGGGATTTCATTACAACTGCATTTAATAGAGTCTGGACTTTCCACAACATGTTTTTCTGAGTCATCACTGGAACTATAAAGCAGTAAACTAAAAGTAGGGTACAGAAAGAAAAAGAAAAGACCCCGTTGTGGGTGCATCTGTCTGTGTATGGTCTGAGCCACCTGCTCACTCTACTGACCTTTGACCTGTAACAGCATCAGTTTCTTGTAAGGCACGGCGCTGTTGTTAGACATCTGCTCGGAGATGTTCACGCTGCGCAGGTTGACGTTGCTGAAGTTCTCCTTGCTGGCCAGACCGGCCAGAGCCACGTCGGAGAAACCGGAGTTCTTGTTCACTGCAGTGAGCACAACAGAGACACACAGAGAGGGGACATGAGGCGGAAGAATACATTCAAGTCGTTTCATTTACCGTCCTTTATACAGATGAGACAACGGCTGGAGAGTAAATGACCTTTTTCATGCCAGACTAACACGGTCTCTATACGACTGGAACAGATACAGAACACTCCAGAGACAGTTTAAGTGTATTTTTATTGCTGTCAGAGGAGGAGGTTATGGGAGTAGCATGACATTGACTTTGTGGCTTATCTAACGTTACTCTCAAAACAAGCAACAGACCTCGTCCAGCTTTTGAGGACGACTCTGCACAATGACAGGAAACTGACTCTAGATGTAGATCATTCGCTTCATTCAAATGAACGGATCATTAACAGCCTGCGTAATATCAGTGACGCGTGATTTAGATGCAAGTTAAGTTCTCTCTTGTATTGTTTGAAACACTGGAGGAACAAATATTTTTGTCAATATTATAAAGACAAGAAAAAACAGTAATGTATTTTCACACCGGGCCAAATCAATGGACATTCAAGGTTTAATATTGCAACGTCAAAATTGATATTGATGGTTTTATTGTGCAAATTTTGAAAAAAAAAAAAGGAGCCGGTCACATGTTGCGTCCCTGCCCGGGTTTGGTCTCGTGCATTGTCCCAGCCCCTCGTCCACCCTCACTCACCCTTCTCAGCCTTCATCCTCTTGCTCTCCAGCAGGCCGATGTTGAGCCTCTGCTCCGTGTACTCGTGTCTGATGTCCTCCCTGGCGGCCAGCATCTTCAGAGGGTTCCTAGACGACTGGACGTTACGCGCCGGGCGCACCGCCCGCTTGTGCTGCTCCATCTCCGAGGTCAGCCTGGGGAGGGTGTCAGAGGGGGAGGGGCGTCTCACAATGATGTCGGGCTTCTTACTTGAAAAAATGACCTCTCGCGGGCGAGAGCTTACTTTGGCACCTGGGGGCCGAAGATGGCATCGAAGTCGTCAAAGTCCATCTCCACCTTGTTGGTGGTGGCGGGGAGCTCCTCCGCTTGGCGGTAGAACTTGGCAAAAGTTTCGTCCTCGAGGGTCATCACCTCCTTCACCTTCTTCTGTGTGACTGTGATGGTGGCTTCTGGCAGTCCAGACACTGAGGGAGGACAAGATGAGGCCGGGTCAGGATCATGTTACATTCATTGAAGTTACTTAATCCATACTGTATGTGCTCACATGCTAGTGTGTTCTGCTACATATTCATTCATCCATGAACATCTTAAACATAAGTCGGGTTTGTTATGGTTGTAGAAAAGTTGTTCTTACACTTCGAGGGTAAAAAATGTTTTATAGACAACATGACTAGATTTCAGACGAGAACAATATCCTCGGCAACTTAAAAGTGGTTCACAGCGTTTCACGGTTAATTTAGCTGATTTATTGTATTTGCACATACGTGACGATACTTAGATCATTTTATTACAGTGGATTGAATCAATGATTCTTTAATTTAATTGAATGGCATGAAAGTAAAAAAGATTTTTTTAAAAATGTTGCCAAAGCATAAAAAAAAGTACACAATACAAATATATTAATTAATAATATACATTATACATCTTATTTTTGTATTACATCACTCTCGTTGCACATATCTAATCTTCCATTAATGAATGAAGGCAGACCTAGTGAGATGTACTGCTGTTCTGACGTTTATGTAAAACGGACTCTGGTGCTTCTCGAGGCCGACATGTTAAATTGCCAGAACATTTATGTAACAAGGTGCATGTGTAAAAAAAGGCCCTGTTAAAATGTGCTTGCCGTAACCAGCAGTAGCCACAGTACTGAACGGTTACAGGTTATTTCTGGGATATAATAAAAGCATGCCATACCAAGGAAAAATGGATTCTCTCTTCTCAAATGAATTACAGTGAACTAGACGGAGAATACCGCGTTTAATTCATTACGTTTGGTCTCGGTAACACAACTGATATCCATCAGGAGATTTAACTCTTTGTAAGAATCTATAATCGATTGCATGTTATAACGTGGGAACATTTTTTTTTCTCTCAGTGAGTGAGCAGATGCGTGATGAACTTGTAGACAGCGTGCCAAACGAGACTGACCTTTGCTGTTGAGCTTGCCGAGGAATGACTCCAGTTTATCCAGCTTCATGTCCGACTCCAGGTTCAGATCTGGCACGGCCTTGATCTCTGCACACACACACACACGCACACGCACACACGCACACACAGCTGTTAGAGCCATAAATTGACTCTGATTGTAGCACAGATCCAAATGCATCTCTAAACAGGCAGGAAGTCTGAGCTTTTGTTGTTCATTGATTTGGAACAATGACTGAGCATGAATGAACAGTTGCACACGGTCACTATGAAGTGATCTGAACATATTTATTGCACGTCACAAGCATTTTAACAACAATAAACAGCCACTGAATATGAATCCTTTCTGCACTCCAGACTCATGCATGTGGATGGTAACAGTATCCAATGGTTTATATCCTATTAGGCTTTGATAACCTAATAGAAATGGTGATTTTCTGTAGTTCTGGTGATGATGATGAACATTGCATTCAGTGCAACATCGAAATAAAAAAATAGAAAAGCAATAGACCTTCCATATCAGACATCTCCTCCATGTCTTGTGAAAGAGAAGCAAAGACAAATAAGATGTGACCCAGTATCATTTTCAAAACTGTGCATTGGTCAGCTCAGAATCTATCCATCTTAGTTCAAGTCAACAATTCAGCTACTTAACCGTGTGTAGAATTGGTTTTGGACAGTGTGTTTGGTGCCAAACTGACCTTCTTGAGGTTTGGAGATGGCAAGGCTGCTGTTCTTGGGTTTGGGGGACACAGGAGACTGGAGGGCTGATGGGGAAGCCAACCCTGAATGAACACAGACAGGTATGAACATCCGAAAATGCATGATATGGTTGTACAGTTTGTGAAAAAACAATCTGATATTATTTGTGGTCCAGTTTGATCTTATAAGACAAAGATTGCGATGTCATGAGAACATTGGTTTGATGTACACCAAAGAACAGGTCGTACTTAAAGGTGCTAGCACTTTGCTCAGTGTTAACTAATAACGCTAATAAACGCAGCTAAACACAGGTGGGATGGACCCCTGGATTAGTACCATTGATCAAATGTAGCAGCTTTCATTTACAGAACATCAGGAGGCGTCATGATGTAAGAGTCTCGAAGGACCGCTACGTCCTGCAAGGTGAGGGGCAGGTGACTGAAGGGGCTAGCTGAGCTAGCGGGCTAATCTGTTAGCACATTTAGTGCGAGTTGACCACTGTTGCATGATGGTATAATGTCATATTTGGACTGAAGTTGCTATTTATTTATTTTAAAGTTTGTTTCTCTCGACTTCACGTTTGCAACTTTTTGGATTATTTTAATGACAATTTGTCAAAACCGACTAGAGGTGAATGAATAAAGAAACAGCCTGTTGCTAAATGAGCTTTACCGATGGAATCGCATTGCTAGGTTTTGTTATGTTTACTTCCTGTCTGCTTGTGTCATTCACATACACTGCATTGAGAAATACACAGACACATTTGGAATATTAACATCGACTATGAAATGGTCTATACAGAGTCGGGTTCATTTCTCATGGACAGTGTTTTATTCCCCCCAGCCGATAACTGGGACGGGGTCTTTGCAGGATTCCGGGCAGAAAGCAGACTCTGAACTGCAGACGGGCATGTCTGCATACACCTCTGAGAGAGATGGAGAGGGACTGTAGAGGATATGTGTGTGTGTGTTCAGTTTCCCCTCTGACCTTTCTTCACCATGCGAGCGGCTACAGTGAACTGGGTGGAGTCGTTGGCAGCCCCGTGGCCTTTCGTCTTCCAGGCCTCCTCTTGGGCTACGATCAGCCGCATCCTCTCCTGGATGGACATCTGAGCCTCGATCCCCTGGCACTCCATCTCTGCCTCAGCTAGTCTCTGAGAAGGGAGAGAAGTCTCCGTCAGTGACAATAAAAACACTCCCGATGGCCTGAAAGTTAAAGGACTAATCCACCTCAGGTTACGACGCTTCAGTTTGTGGTGTCCCATGCATTCCAGGAAGCATTTCGGGAGTAGATATCCACAACAGTGCTTTGTGTTACTCTTCCTGGAATGACTTGGGACTTATACTTCCAAGGATGTACTCCTTCTGTCCGCCATCACACTAAGCTACAGCAAAAGGAAACTAGAATGACCGCCTTGTGGTCGCGTGCCTCCGCCAACCAGTCATGCTGCAGTTTACATCCAAGTCCTTCCCAAATGTCGTCCCTTAGTCATAATTAGAATCTGAATTCTTGCGTTATGGCCTAAAAGCATATTTTGTGAGGTCACAGTAATCTTGACCTTTGACCACCAAAATTGAATCAGATCCTCCAAATCGATAGAAATTCCCTCAGGGTGTTCCTGAGGCATCCCTTTCACGATGGACGGACAGACAGACATGAAGACATTACGGCCACGGCTATCACCGTAAAAGAAATACACCATCTGCCAACACAATGGAACCATCTTACGTTGCCATTAGTTGTTTGTGAAAAGCGTTTAAATGTGGATAAATTCCTTTAGCAGCAGGCCACATTCACAAACAGACAGTAGCCGAGCAGAACGAGGACACCAAAGGGGGGAGATTAACACACAGGAAGCACCTTAATCCCCGTCTTTCTTTTCCGCTGGGTGACTTTAGAAATGTTTTCTCATTAAAGTTCAAATAAAAGAAATGTTAGTTAACAAAGTGAAGACAAAGAACAATAGCAGAAAGCGTCCTTCAATTGCAAATTAACCCATTTGGTCTAAATACTGATTTATGTTGCGAGAGCACTTCATACGGCATTGACAGGGGTCACCTTCCGCCTCCAGGGGTGTCTCTCGTCCACCCGCGTGGGTCTGGGCGATCTGATGGTCTTCACAAAACCAGAGGCGTGGGATGAGGAAGGTAAGAAAGGATGAGGGGGTTTAGAGAATGGAGGATGAAGAGATGGTAGAAAATGTCCAAGCCCTGCACAAGCACCGGACGCCACCATGCTGACTCTGCGGGCAAAAGTGCCGAAGCTTCAGGAAGGGGATGTTTTAGAGGTGCGGAGGAGCAGGGTGGCTGTGAAAGGACTGCGAGCATAATGTGCACTCGCCATGCCAGCATGGTTGCAGCTGAGGGAGCAAAAAAAAGGACCACACACACACTTATGGCTGAAGAGCTTTTCTGCAAAGCCTCACTCTGTTTCAGGGAAGATGCGTGTTAAAACAAAGGGGGTTTGCATTTCAGAGCTTAGTTAGGTAGCCGGGGGGGGAGAGCAAAGCGGAGGGCGAGCATTGCGTGCAGCAGGAGCTGATGCGGCTTCCTACCTGGCTGGCCGAGTCATCGAGGGATGGAGAGCGGGGAGGAGGCTCAGGAGGAGGAGAGAAAGTCTCCTATAGAGACACAGCCATGGAGAGAGGACGCAGTATTTAAAAAGATTCTAATAACCTCCGGTGATGTCACAGTGATGACGTCAGCGTTATCTCGGCTTGAGCTTGGAGACCACACATTTATAAACAGGAGGCCAGTGTAATAAGCAAGCAGTGTAAGGTTAGAAAGAGGTGGGCAATGCATTCTGGGAAGTGTAGGATGCAGTGTTCTTAGAGCTTTACCCAGGCCAGGAACTAAAAGTCTTCTTAATGATTTCCTTATATTCCATATGTCGGGTGTGTAATTATTAAAAACAGTTCTAAGCTGCTCGATGCTCCACTATGATCACCAGCTCGTCGCTAACTCTGTGTGTTGTTTCAGTCCAGCATAGTCTGTCAGAGGGAAACCGTCACATAATACACCACGTCACTTCATCCATTGTTCATATAAAATATTCATCAGTCCAGCTTAAAGTTTGTATTTTTTCCTCAGTCAGATTTAGTCAGCTTGAACATTATAATCGGCCTTAAAAAAAAAAATCGATGATGCAATCTCAAATATTACTAATAAGAGGATTATAACGTCTGCAACGTAATGTGCTTTTAGTAATATCTATATTGATTATACCTTTTACAGAATATATGACATATTAAAAACAAAAGACAACTACAAACATTATAGAGGCAAACTAAGGAAACTGGAATTTGATCATTAAAATCGCATTTTATTTCAGTTTATATTCTATATAAACAGGTACTATGGCCTTTGTGTTATCTTATCTATTTACATTTTTTTAATTTATATTCATATATTTGTTTGCTATTTTACGTTTGTATAGTTATGATTATTATTATACTTTGTCTTTACACATGTGGGCTTGTGTGTGTGTAGAGGTTTGTGTACTGTGCGATATCACCATAAGACAATAAACACACCAAAAAATCCCTCATGCGTAATATTTGTGTTATAGGAAAATAAACTCTTCTTTGTGTCATTAAACAACTGCATTCACAGAAATATTACGAGGACATGCCCTGAGCAGCTGGCATGGAGAGCGGACAAGTGTGCCAACAGGTCCGGCCTTTGGAGGTTTGGGAACGGGGATAAGGATTACAGTCTGGCCCTCATACACAGCTCACATTAGCAACGAATTATCTCTGGAAAAGTTAGGACGATTAGAGACAAATACACTTTAGACACAGACTGCACATCCACAGTGTGTGAGAGACATCCATGACATCATTCTGAAACCCAACGAGCAGAAGCTGTGATGACTTAGAGAACACCGTCACCATGGTTTTAAGGGAAACACCCAAATACAGCACCACTACCAACACCACATGTACACACACACACACACACACACACACACACAGCTGAATGTGTGTTACACTCAGGATGTATTCATCAAGAGAGCGTGTTAGCAGCCAGGAGATACAGTTGAGGATGTATACGTTTTGATCACTAATCCAATTGAAATGCACTTGATAAATACCACTGCAGTGTGTGTGCGTGTGTGTGTGTGTGTGTGTGTGTGGGATTTGGGGCTCGCACACTGGCCTTACCCATAGCTCGTCGGACACGGCAAAATCATCGATCATCATCATCATCAGCGCTTCGTCGTCCTACAGACAAGCGGCCACAGGAGAGAAGGGAGGGACATTGTTTGCTGAAAGGGCTCTGTTGTCCCGGGGATAACGTCAAGGCCAAATCACACAACAGACTCCCTAAAAGTCTTAAAAGACTTTAAGAACTGTTCATTTTAAGGCCCTCTGAACCCCAAAACCCACCGGCGAGATGGAAAAGCACGTTTTCTTTAAACAATGGCCAATCCAACACAGTTTTTCACAGCCAGAAGCTGTGAAAAACGTCATTATCGTCGGATTTTCATCTTTCCGACAATAGTCGAACACATCATGTGTGACGCTTGCTTCCACAAAAAAAGGAACAGCCAAAAACAAAGCTTAAAATTGTGATATTGCATCAAAAACATTGTATTCTACATGTCTCATTTAAAATCTGTCCCCAAATAAACCACATTCTGTAAAAAAAAAAAGACTACATTTTGCACCTCTCATCTCAACTAGGAAGCCTTGATTGATTTGTCTGAGACCAACAGTCACGTGACAAATTCTGTGAAATTTCAACCCAACTGCCAGCTTCTGAACACGGAGCAGAGGGGAGAGGTTGTGAGTAGAAGTTGTGAAAATGTAAATAGTTCAACATATACAGCACGCAGAGCCTCCATTTTTTCTTTCCAACATTGGTAACATTTGTGGACACTTGGAAAAATGATGGATAGATAGATTCCGGTGTTCCAGATTCCAAATTGTTGTAAAATAGGTTATCAAAGAAATTATTTTATACTTTATTTTATACTAATTTTATCAAAAACTTTTTTTTGTATTTGAAGAGTTATGGCATTATAACTGTTATATTGCATTATAACTGTGTTATAATGCATTTAAGATACTTTTGAATTCCTACTACTTTTAGCCATGACTGTGCCGTTTCCATAGAGGTGCAGGACTTTTATATTGCAGTAAAACATGAGGCCACAGAGTAAAATGGGACAGGAGCAGAAAAAAACGCCACAAAACTGCTTGGCTTTCAGAGGGTTAAGGAGCTACATACTGACTTTTTTGGAAAACACAGACTACAGTATGTGTGGTGTAATAAAAATGTATATGTTGCTCTTCTCTGATCTAAAACAGGAAATTGACTGAACTGTGTGCACTGGTCGCGAGGTTGAAAACATCAATTGTCCTTCCCCTCGACCTCTACTTAGAGATCACTTGAACGCGATTAAAAAAAAGTTTTTTTTGTCCAGAAAACATCAGCTCATTCACAGAGGCATCAGAGCATGGAAAGCAAAACGCTTCCTGACCTTGAACAGGCTGAAAACATAAAATCTGAATATGTGCAGCGAAGCTGAACAAACCCTGATAAGCAGCAGGAAAGAAGAACAGAGGCTGGTGTGGACGGTGACGGTTTGAATGTGTCTAAACAGAGAGGTGCGTGTGGCGTCCCACCCTAACCCGCCCTTTAAAAACAAGCAAGAGGATGCCAACACAGAGACACGCACTCAACATGCAGAGGATGAAATGAGGTTTATTTCACTTTTTTTCCTTTTCAAAAAAGGTAAAAAGGACATGCAAACAGAGACAAAGAGAAGAATGAAAGGTTGTAACATGCAGCTCAGCGGAAGGAAAGGTAGAAATACAGTCATTGCTGTCAGTAACTGTCCGTTGTTTTTTAAAGTCTACACAAAGTTAGGAATTTTTAGTACAAATACGATGTGTCTAATTTGGACAAAATTAGGCCTTCAAATTCCTCTTAATGCCCTGCGATAGAACAACAAAGATAAAAGATAATCTAGAGAGAAATGGAAGTGCTCTGTAGGTCTATGGCTGCAAATAAAATGAAATTATTTGAACAAATTTAAATTTTATTATCCTCGTGTGTACAAATCATTTATGAATTTTAAAATCCAATTTTGTTTTTAATAATTGGTTAAAACATAACTATTAACATTTGTATTTAAATGAAATGCAAGTGAAAGATGTTTTTGGTGTGATTAAGTTACATGACTAATGGACAGTCTCAAATACAGACAATGTGCAACCTCAACTAAATAAAGACGGTTCTCGCTTTATATCAAAAAGCTGCTCAGATAACTGTTCATAAGTGCATAGCACACTGCTAATAAATGCATAATACAGTATGTCTTCATATTTATAAAGCAGCAAAAGAGCTTAGTAAGGGTTTAACAATGATAGGAGTTTCTGATAATCGTTCAGAAAAGCATTAACACATTTTTTATATTTAGTTAATATACCAATTATAAGGCTGATATTAACGTTCTTAAGCAGTCTACAAACTGTGGACAAGTTTCTTATAAGTGCTTATAAAAGTCTTATAATCTAACAGCACGCGTGTATGTTGCCATTGTTAACATTAATAGTTTTATAAACAAAATGTTAATGAGCACAGGACTATAGAATTATAGGGACCTTAATATAAAGCGTTTCCTATTATTCTTATGTATTCGTCATGCATCTTGCATGCACAAATGAAAAAATACATTTCAATTGAATTAAGACGATTTCGTTATAATATTGGCAGCCATACACTTCCGGCATGCACCAACGCATGCAGATACATGCTGACTCTTGATACAGTCCAAAGCATGCAACAGCCGTGTGTGAGACGGAACAGAGGAAAGAGACAAAGCGATGAAAGGACACAGACATGGACAATACACAACCTCTCTGTTTGGAGATATCAAAAACTATTACCACGTTTCTACTCCGACTGTTTGATGCTGACGTCCCCGTGATTCTAGAGTTACATGTCAGCAGAAAACGATCAAAGACATCTCCGAGACGCTGACTTCGGAGGCCGACACAGCTAACGCAACCCCGTGAAGTGTTCATGTGTTGCGATTGGAATCTGAACCACAGTTTGGATGTAGCGCTTAGCTCAAACAGGACACCGCACACCCTTTTAAAACACGAATGGGGCACCGTGGAAAAAACCTGACGCGACAGACATGAGTGGACGCCGCCCGTCTGAGTGTGCCGGTTCAGGTGGTTACCTTCTTCTTGAAGCTCTGCTCCGCCTCCCAGAGCTGAGCGTGCTGTTCGCCAGCAGCCGCCTGCAGCGCATCCTCCTTCCTGTGGATCCTGCTCCTCCAGTCGTCCTCGCCGCTCTTCTTCAACAAGGCCACTCTGAGACGGGGAGAAAGCAGGAAGGGAAAAGTTACAACGCAGTTCATACGAGGGGAGAAGACGTGGGCGGCTTAAATGTAAAATGTATATCTATTGCCCATCTCCAACCTCCCCCACCTGTCCAAAGCCCTCGAGAGAGCTGTTGCGTCACAACTCAAGTTCCACCTCAATCTCCATAATCTCTACGAACCCTTTCAATCCGGCTTCCGCTCAAAACACAGCACAGAAACCTCCCTACTGAAAATCACAAATGACATACTTCTCTCAGCTGACTCTGGCTTCCTCACCATCCTCATCCTCCTTGACCTCAGCGCCGCCTTCGACACTATCAACCACTCCATCCTCCTCCCACGTCTCCAGTGCTCTCTTGGCATAACTGGCACTGCCCTCTCTCCTGGTTCACCTCATATCTCTCAGACCGACATCAATTCATTGCAATAAACTGTAAATCCTTTACCTCCCCAGTCACCCACGGTGTCCCCCAAGGTTCTGTGCTTGGTCCCCTTCTCTTCATCATTTACATCCTTCCCCTTGGACAAATCATCCGTCGTCATGGTCTCGATTTCCACTGCTACGCTGACGACACAACAACTCTACCTCTCCTCCAAGACCATCACCTCAGTCACCCGCTCCACTCTCACCACCTGTCTCACTGATATAAAATCATGGATGCAACAGAACTTTCTCAAACTCAACTGCAATAAATCTGAAATACTCATCATCGGCCCAAACTCCCTCACCCGCTCAGCCCAGCCCTTCTCTCTCAACATTGATGGCTCCATGGTCACCCCCTCCACCCAGGTCCGCAACCTCAGTGTCATCCTCGACCCCACGCCAACCACATCACCAAAACTGCCTTCTTTCACCTCAGGAACATCGCACCCCTCCGGCCCTCCCTGTCCTCTGCCAACACCGAAATTCTCATCCATGCCCTCATAACCTCCAGACTCGACTACTGCAACAGCATCCTCTATGGCTCTCCCAAAAGAATCCTCAATAAACTCCGATATGTTCAGAACTCTGCCGCTCGACTGCTCACCTCCACCCGCCGCTATGAGCACATCACCCCGGTCCTTCGTAACCTCCACTGGCTCCCGGTCAAATACAGAGTAGACTTTAAAATATTACTCACCACCTACAAAGCCCTAAACAACATGGCCCCTCCCTACCTCTCAGACCTCCTCCCCCTCCACGCCCCAACCCGTTGCCTCAGGTCCGCCGGTGCAAACGCTCTGAAGACCATCAGGACCAAGCACCGGACCTGGGGTGACAGGGCCTTCTCAGCTGCTGCACCCCCCCCCCCCCTCTGGAACGCCCTCCCCATCCACATCCATGAGGCTCCCTCCATATCATCATTTAAATAAGCCCTCAAAACCCACCTCTTCAAACTCGCCTTCACCTGTTAACCCCTGCACCCTCCACTACATGACCCATTCCCCAATTCTTCTTTTTACCAAAAATGTTTGTTTTGTTTGCTCCTCTTTTTCTTTTCTTTTTTTTCCTATGTAAAGCGTCTTTGGGTACTTAGAAAAGCGCGATATAAAATTAAGATATTATTATTGATTTAAAATAAATTATACTTTATTTATGGCTAAGAGATGTCATACAGCACTTCCATTTGGTATTTTTTTTTTTTTTATTCCCTATTATTTTCTGTGTGTGTTTGTTTCATTTTTGTGCTTTTCACTCTTTTGTGGATGTTTCAAAAATGTTATTTGCATTAAACATCTGTCTGTTAAAAATGAAAACCATTAAACACGATACAATAAATAAATAAATTGTACTAACTTTTAAAATTTGCCAAATTATTATTAAAACCTCTGATAAATAGAGTAGAGACTCGGACATGCAACTCCTCCAACTCTCAGCAGATTAGCATAAGCATATTTCCCAACATGTCAAACTATTCATTCAGATCAATTGCTTGCATTGGACTGAATTTAGCCAATGAGAGATGAGGGGCACATAATACAAATATAAAAATAGGTGGAGTAACCAATCCATACCATCATCGCACACAGATACTTAAGTGTGGAGCTAACATAACAGGACATGATATGAAGACAGACTACACACACTGAACACAGTTACTACAGTAACTACATTTTGTTACTGTCCCAACAGAAAACAGGCACGCTGCCACGCGGCCCTTTAGTCTCATCTACGGGACGGTCTGCAGTGAAGACAGCAGAGGCTAAGCAGAGACACACAGCATGCCAGTTAACAGCCACTGTGAGAAATACTGTTCAGTTCTTAATAAACAGACCGCCGACAGCTAAAGGAGAATTAGACACAAACATCACTTGGAGATGTCGGTGAGTGTAACAGGAGCTTTTCTCAAAGCAATAAAACAGGTGGTGGGATTTATTTCGGCAAAAGTAAATACAAGCATGTGGGCTCTATGTCAAGTGCTCACTTAAAATGTGAACATGTATTCTTCTCAATGAGTTGGAAGAAAAGCTGGGACTCCGTATAAAGCACATGGGACACAAAGTGAGGTATAGTGAGAGAAGAACAGAGGTTCAATTATGGAGCTGTCATCTCTGAGTGGGGAGCAGACTGGAGCCATAATGGAGGGGTCAGGGTGTTGGGCAGTGCCCTCTGCTGCCCCCCCCACCTCTAACAACCAGCCCTCTGTGACCCAGCGCGGGGGACGTCCTGTTCTGCCCCGAGGGGCTCCACGACAACGCCACAAACAGGATGAAAGTTAACTCTGACTAGCTGTCGCCAGCTGCATCTGGGATACGGATCCTGCCTTCAGTAAGAAATCCTTTTGAAAAAGGGGAGAGACTCAAAGATGGCCCGACGCGGTGAGAGAGAGCGTGAGCCGGCGGACCGGAACACGCTGGGACGCCAGTTCACTTCCATTATGTCATCAATCAATTCGGAGCGCGGCCGGCGTGTGTGTACCGGTCAAACCGGCAGCTAACGCAACGTGACATAACTCGACTTACGTCATCGTTTCATTTGTGGGAAATCCGATACGGAGCTTCAGTTCAAATGTACAGTATTTAAAATCATACAAAAGGACGGACGACGTGAAAGCACGGTGTGTGCTTGAGTAGAAATATGCCAAAAATAAAGAAAGAAATATATACATTCAGAAAATAGTGTCAAATCGTTCCTCCTGTTTGAGTAATGCGGTTAAAAACTACAGTGTCCATTAAGGTCAGAAACAATTAAAAAAAATATGGAATTGACCATCGCTCATCTATCGACCCGACGTGCCGGCATTATAAGAAGAAGCCTGATTTGTGATGTTACAAAAGTTACATCATTGCTATGAAATGAGCAGCTTGCCACGATTGCCAGCAAACTCCATATTGACGATATCTCCTTATCTTATTAAATTAGATTCACGAGTTACGTTTCGTGGCATTGAAGAGCTTCAGCATGAATGTCCATTCCATCACTTCCATATCCAATGTGGTGGTGTTGTTGTTCTAGCAGCGGCTCGGTCTCGTCTTCATGATCTCCGTCTAACCCACATTTAAAACAAAAAAAAGGAATCTTCTCTTTCCGTCATACCCTTGCTGGCCGTATTTACTGACCAACTGATCCAAAAGGGATTATATTTTAGGCTAAGATCATGTAAACAGAAATAAGCTTGAGTGAAAAGTTGAACAGTACCTGCACTTGGTCAAACGTGGAGTAAAGCAAGATTATGGAACGACCACACGGCCGGGCTCACCTCTCTCTGATGGACATCTGTCTGGCCATCATCATGGCGCTCAGCTCCTCTCCCTCCTCAGGCTGAAGCGGGCCGTCCGTGAGTGCGTCTGCCGCTGGAGGCTGAGCACCGCTGCCGGGAGAACCGGATCCTAGCCTGGATGTGACCACAGTGTACTCTGGCAGCTCTGAGCACAAGCAGACAAGCACGCACACACACACACACACACACAATGGAGAGAGCAAAATCAATAACTTGACAGCGACTACATGAATGTTCACATGGCGGATTTGATTGTAAATGGCATAATTTTTCTGCTCAAGAAAGACCCATGTGAGGCAAAACGAGGTGTGAAACAGGATTTAAAATACATTCTGCAAGTTCATCCATGTATCAAACTCCCTATACTGATGAGGGAAAGAGAATTCTAACATCCTTTTTGTCATTTTCATTGAAAAACATACCAACAAATGCTTATGGTGTGATTATTGTGGGGATCTGTAGATATGACGTGTAGGTCAGGGCATTTCTGCAACACCACAACATTTCATTTAAAATGGTAAAATCATAATAAAATAAATATTGCTCATCCTGCCATTTGAAAATTGCAGTAGGCCGTGTTGCAACCTCGATACAGTGAATACTTGTGCAGCCCTATCTGGGAAACACCTCACTAAATAACACATTACTACTACTACTACAGGCTTTTGCATGAAAAGTACAGTCACGGCTCTCACAGCACGAACTCAGCAGCACAAAGCAGCGGGGGAGCAAACGTCTTCTCAGCTTTAAACCGCCCTGCCAGCGCTGTAATCAAATAACCCACGCTGGTTCCTGTGCTCGGTCTAACGTGCAAAACTGATGCAGAACCAGGCGACGAGTTGCTGCTCGGACACAGAGGAAGCCTGAACACCACAATCTGAATGAAACACATTTGCAGTCCCAGGAAGTGCAACTGAACGAGAAACCGAGGTTTATTTAATTTAGTCTCACAGTTTGCACCATGTTTCGCCATTTACGTGTTAGCATGCTAAGATTTAGCACACAGTCTAAAACTGTCAGTTGCATTCATTTGAGTCAGAGAGCCGACTCTTTAACCCACTTCATTCGTCTATTCAGCATCACTTTGTTTTCCTTTTTATTTATTCTTTCTGTGAAAGAACACTAATAACCAAAAGCCACTTATTAAAACCAGAACATTATTTACTACCTACTATATTTGTTGTTTTCTTCGGCATCAAAGCCGGATATAGAATAAGTTGTGTAAAAGCTCAATAAGTAAAGAAGTGGTCCTGCTGCTCTTACCTCCACTGATGGCCCGGCTCCTCTGGCTGTCTGCGTAGTGTGCGTGCGCCTCCTGCCTCTCCTGGAGCATGTGACTCTCTGAGCTCTGCACGGCTCTGTCTCCCCACCCTCTTGCCAGCCACTCCTCGTCCTCCCCCCCTTCCTCCATCTCCTCCTCCCTCCTCCTCCTCCTCTCTCTTCCAGTCTGGGGCTGGGGCAGAGCGGCCTGCTTGACCGCCTTCTCCGGAGAGGGCAGCTTCCTCTTCCCTCCTCCCAGATCAGCTCCATTTTCTCCCCGTGGCAACATTTGGCACCTCTGCTGGTCCGCAGAGTCCCGGGAACTCCGAGAGAGGCCCTCAAAGCTGGGGGGGAGGGGCTCAACCCGGGGCCCCGCCGCCGGTGGCGGCACTCGGGTTATGTGGAGGTCTCCGGCGTGGTCCGTGGAGACGGTGCCTCCTCTCAGAGGGGAGGAGGACGACGGTGAGGCGGGGAGGTGTCCGAAACGAGAGCCTGGACCGTTTTGAAGCTGTGCGACGGGGAGGAAGAAAGAGTTAGAGAGAAAGAAGCCTTTGTAAACAAGGCTTAGAAATAGGTCGGGAAAACTGGACACACGCAAAAATCAAGAGAATCACGTTGACCTGTCTGACTCTCGGCACCTCCTGAGCATCAAAGGGCAATTTGCAGCCTGCATCACAAAGCCATGCCAGCCGGAGCCAGAAGACACACTTTCCAAATCCAGAAGTTAGTGAACTAACCTGACATTTCTGCTGAGTAATGAATGACAAGCAGCAGTAAACATCCATGGAAACCTCGGAACAAAACCTTGCAAAAGAGAGTCCTTTAAACTTCTTAATCTTTTTTTCTTAATCAATTTCCTCCAGCTTGGACCGGGGCAGATGAAAGATAGCGGCCCATGCGGTGGTGAGCGAGAGTCAAAGTGCTCTCCTTCTCCTCTCTTCCACCACGGAGGCATCTTTAACAAGCCCTGGAGCATCGCTGAGTCACAACTCACTCAGAAGCCGGGCAACTCGCTGCACGTTCACAGTGACATCACACAACACGGATACGGGACGCGCCACACGGGGAGACATGCGCGGTCATTTCTGAGAAGCCGAGTCAGCCTCGGCGCGGTGACGGTTCAGAGGGAGCTTACTTGTAGAGGCTCTACGGGGCTGTCGTACAGCTCCTGTTCTCCCCCCACGTCTATGTCTGAAAGCTCCTGGAGCAGAAACACGCACATGCTGCAGGGTTCATGTGTTGTACAGATTGTAAAGTCCTCGAAGAAAATATGTGATTTTGAGCTAAATAAATGAAATTCATGCACTATTTTTTAACCAGCATCCTTGGGAAATACGCTCACTCACTTTCTTGCTAACTAAATAAAATACTTTGTTAAATGCTGAAATGTAAAAACAGTGGTTTTACGGGGAGTTAAGAGGAAGAAACTATTTCTGCAGCTGCCTCCTCAAGTCTCCGCTGGTTGCCTGACATTCTCACACTGACCGACAGTGTACAGATTAAACAAATGTCAGCTGTTCCTTTAAAAACAACATATTTTTAAGTGTGTACAACATAAAAATGACACTTTACAGCCAACATAAATATGGTCATGTGTTGAAAGAACACCTCTGTTTCCTAAAAGCTTACAATCTAAGGAAACATGAACATGTTCTCATTAGAATAAAAAAGGTAAAGAGTTAGAATGACTTTGGTTTAAATGCAGACTTCCAGTGAAATATGGGCAGAAAAGACTGAATGATCCTGCTGCTCGCCCACCTGCTCCATATCTCCCAGCGTGATGGGTTGCGTCTGGTAGCGGGCGTTGGCCCTGCGCTGGCGCGTGTCCCCTCTGGTGCGGGTGACCCTGATGGGAGGCTGAGCCAGCCGGTTAAACAGCGCCATCTTTTCCGCCAGGGTGAGAGTGCTGAGGTCGGGCTCATCCTGACCCTGGCCCTGGTCCTTTCCCTCCACTGTGGACACCGGCTTAGAGACCTGGACCTCCTGGGTATCCTGCATCTGCCGGGCCTCCCGTGCCTGCTCCCGGGCGGCGGCTCTCTGCTCCCGGGCGGCGGCGCTCTGCTCCCGGGCGGCGGCGCTCTGCTCCCGGGCGGCGGCAGCGCTCTGCTGCGATGACGCCTGCAGGCTGAGGGCAGGGTGACACCAGAGAGACAAAGAGGAAGTAGAAAGGGGACACTTCTGGTGAGCATGGAAGGAGCTCATGCAAGCTAGCTGGTGGCATGCTACATGGCAGGCAGCAGTGTGGGGCCGTGTGCACCCGATGACAATTACATCCAATAAACAAAGCTAAACATTTTTTTTTAAAAAGGTGTTTTTCACAGACGCATAGTGAGTCATGCCAACCACAAACAACTATTAAAATAAAATCTAGTCTTTTTAGTGTTATAATATTGTAATAAGGAAACCATGTAGTTTCCTCCCATCACACAAGAGGGCACCAAAGCTCAAAAAAACATTCTGCGTCAGACCACATCATTCCCATCCTGTGGGGTGAATACCACTCTGAAAAAGAACACTTGGTGTATAAGCAGCACACAGTCATCGTGTTAGTCGCACACTGTGGGTCGGCGTGGGCGTTCACATCCGTGCCATGTACCTGTACGGCGGGACGGTGCTGCAAACTAGGGTGGGGCTAGGGACGCGTGCTACAGCATTGTGAACGGTCACTGTGTGTGGCACGTGAGTGGGGATGCTAAGGGGACAAAGTCACACAGACAGGGAGAGAGCGAGAGAGCGACAGAGAGAGAGAGAGAGAGACAGAGAAAACACAAATGAAACGAGAGGAACCAGATCACGAGTTTCACAATTTTGAAACGCGCCTAGATCAAAAAATGTTGCTGCATCGGAGAGCTTGAAGAAGTAGGTTCACCCAAATTACAGAAAAAAAACATACCGTCTCACTTACCCCGGCTAAAGTCTTGCCTTGCGGATAGTTTGGGTTTCATAGAGATATCAGAGTCTGGATGGAACTTTGTTGACTCACTGCACTGGAATATTACATTACATAATGTACACAAGTCTACACAGAATCAGTGACCCTCGTGAACCCATTGTTGACCAGTTTCATTGGGACTTTTTGTACTGTGTTTATGGTCTGCAGATAATCTAGAGCAATGGGAGCATTATTAAAGGTTCTCTATTCGATATTCAGAGCATTAATATAGCAGCAAACAACTATTTTGCTCTGTAAGGACAGCGGAGTAATGTCTACCTGTGCAGAGAACGAGGTCACTCTCTTTGCGCTTGTTGTAATCCGCGCATGTTAGCATGCCCCACTAGCTAGTTTAAGCGTAGCGCCCACCCTCTGGTTCACCCCTCATGAAAACACGTTTAGCTTTGGTAACACTGGCCATTGTTTGCACTGTTAGCACCGTTAGCTGCAAGCTGCCGGCTTGTTGAGAGCCGTATGGGGGCAATAGAAATGCTCTGAATTACGGATAGAGAGCCTTTAAATGAAAGAGTTGTTGCTCTCTCTATTTTGCTGTTATTTTTTATGTCGCGAGTACCCAAACAAAATCCCGTTCATCTCCGCTGTTTTGAGGGTGGAGGTAGAAATATCAGAACTCTAAAACATGGCAAGAAACCCTGAGGGGTGTTTTTAAAATGGACCCTTTAAACTACTACCAAGATGTGCTTCATTCAAAGGAATAGTTTGCCATTCCCTTCATTCCAAACATGTCAAACTATTCCTTCGATTTAGCAGTAAGCAAAGTAACTCGTTAAGACTCACGTGGCGGCTATGACTACTTCCTCGGTGGTGATCGGCTGAGTTCTGGACCGGTCTTGTGTCCGCCTTAGTCTCCTGTCCACCGCTGCGTTCCTGGACCGCTGTTTGGAAGCTCCGCCATCAATGCTCTTCTCCAACTCCTGAATGGAGACGTTGGGAGTAAATGCGAAAAATCATTGGAATATTTTACCAAACTTAAACTCTAGTAGGATGATCTCGGAGAAGAATTCATTTGATTGAAGAGAAAACAAACATTGGCTTCAAACTCTTTGACATAGAAGTATTTGCTGTGAAAGCGACAGTGGGTTTGATGACTGAATTGGCTACTGAAGGACATCAAATAAGCCGTCATTAAAGACAGATTGAGTACATTAAGATGATATCTATTGCACAGATATAGAGCGAAATGTGCGCCAATGAAATGCTTGTTCTCGGTGGAACGCCTGTGCCGAAACCAAATCTTATTTCCAGGTGTTCTTCTCTAAATCCCCACAGTAAAGGGAGGATGGAAGATTTTAAAAAAAAGTGTCAATGTTTGTGTCCACGATTGGAAACTCATTTCTCCGTGCTTGGCGTGTGGAACCAGCGTGTAATTCGTAGAAATGAGAGGACAAACAGGAGATAGTTGAAGCTCACCCTGAAGAGAGAGCGCTTGGCCGCTACGCTCAGCTTGGCCCGCTCATCTAGCTTCTCTTCATCAGCTACGGAGAGAGAGAGAGGACATAAAGACATTACACACTTTGGTTATACTACAGTATGTAGCGAACAGTAGAACACTGAAAAACCTTCTCCATGGTATTCATTTTAAAATGAGTCGGTTTGTAACATTATAAAGACGGCGGAGACTGCATTTTTAACTAATTCTCAGAGCTAACGTTAGCTTGATAAGCTACCTAGCAGCTAGAAATGAAACGCCTGCTTGAGTCTACGTCGGACTGAAAACAAGGAGCCATTTTATTAAATATGACTTAGAATTTTAAGTGGTAAATCTACTACCATCATCATATAATCTATACTGTGTGAGAAGGGAAAGCTTGACAGGCATAGCACCAGTAACGAAGGACATGCCACATTTTTTAAGTTTTTATGAATAAAACCTGATTTTCAATAAACTTAAAAATGGTGGAAAATCAATTGCGTCACATTTATTAAGGCATAGATCAGGGATTCTCAAAGTGGGGCTCCCCACGGGGGAAGAGTTTTTCAGATTCATTCATTTAAATTATGATATTTAAAAAAAAGTCAACCAAATATAATACCTTTTTCTAAACGATAATAGCTCGTAGATTATGTTGTCATCTAACAAATGTATCACTCTTATGCTTTGTTCACACTACGAGCGCCGAAAGCAACAAAATGGCCGCCAGTCTGTAGCTCCATGTCTCCGGCTTCCATTGAAAGGGACCAATAGAATATCGCTGTGTCGCTCGTAGCGTGAACATAGGGTTAGAATAGCTTTCTCATACATTTTTCTTGTGTTGTTCTTGCACATATTGAAGACTATAAAAGTGTAAAAATAGGCTACGTTTAAATCAAGATTGAAGACTGTTCTGCTGCCTTTAATTGAACCATTTTCAAGGATATCAATCAATCTCCTGCATTTTACTACTGTATTTTAATTCTTACACTGCTTTTTAGTGTTTTAATGATTGTTCTCCTTTTCTGTTGCCTTATGTTTTGATGCTTTTAATGGTTTTATGTGAAGCACTTTGAATTAGCTTGTTGTTGAAATGTGCTATAAATAAACTTGCCTTGTCTACGTCAAATTATTCCAAGGGATATAAATGGGGGGGGGGGGGGGCTTGTTATATTCTCCATCTTTAAGTGCTTCTTGACTGAAAAACAATTAAGATTGTTGTAGAAGATATGAATATTTAACATTCATATTGGAGTTTTAATGGCATCTTCTTTTGAGGCAACTTTTTTACAATCTTTTACAAACTTACTTAACAGCGAACTTACTGTTGAGGTGCAAAAGTCCTTTTCTAAGCAACACATTTGTAAGTGTAATGTGTTATAATGTTCACCTTCATCGCTAGTCAGCAACAGCACCATCTGGCTTTATAGCTGGGAGCAAAGATAAACCTGTGACTGGTGTCATTGAGGAGACTTTGCAGAGCTGGACAGGTGTGAGACGCAAGGCTGCACACGCACACACACACACACACACACACACTCTGACATACTCTCTCTGCAAGACATATGACATCACCACACAACTATTCCCTTTGACTGACGCCGCCGTGCCGAGCTGCACTCTGCTCCCTCTGATTCTCCACGGAGCAAACGTCCCAGTGTGTTGTGCTTATAGGAAGCAGATGAGCTGCTTTCTGCTGAGCTGTTCTGCTACTGTGAGCACCAGTAACGACTCAATAAACCCCACTTCTAGATGTTGGGCTTGTTAAAAAAAAAAAAAAAAAAATCAAGAGATTTAAGTTATTTGGCCTCCACCCTCATGTCTATTCTTGAAGCTTTGACATAAAGCCTTTGGAAAATTAGATTTTATTCATTCGTGGCCGCCGGCGTTAACTGTGAAGCCCCAGATAATCATGTAGTCATGTATCATTGGCAGCTGTATACGTGGACTAGATATTGTTATGAAAGGTAACAGTGCCCGTCCCACACGGAAACCACAGCAAGTATGACTCAGAGCCGATTAGAACTGAAACGGAAAGCAACTCAACCGAAACTTGATTAGATGCTTTTTTGCATCACCATGATCTCATCAACTGAGCCCATCCAAAGACAAAACGCAGATGGAATTCAATTCACTCAGAGAACTGTGGAGGTAGTTTTTGTTGGCATTCTAACCCTCTGAAGAACACTAAATACAGTGTAAAGGTTTGCTTTTGGTAGCATCACCTCAAAAGTCTAAATTAAACCATGACACTCAAAACATTTGATTCATAAAGACAAACAAAACGGCATCTCTTCTACTACATTATGCAACCGTTAGTCCTGCCAAGTAATCTAATTGGTCAAACCCGTACAGCTATGATGGTAATTCCACTAAAGCTAGCCACGCTTAACCAATTACCTCACCAACACTTGTGTACAGAGGCTACAGCAGCTCACGGGTTTTACCATATGCATTTAAAAAAATAGGTTGGGAGCAATAAACCCTCTATAACCTAAACAAACGTGCATGCATGCATTCTGACATGTAAATGTGTATGTATTAGATTTCTACTTACTGCTACAGATGTGTTCGGAAAATCACATTCTATTCTAAAAACAGTCAAATCTTTGCTAAGACAAGTTGCGGGGGGGGGGGGGGGGAGTAACGTCTTACCTTCAGTGGCAGCAAAATCTGAACTGGAACAGGACCTTCGAAAAAAGTGCACAAAGAAAAAGACAATCAGCAAAAAGTAGTCGTTTCCATGAAACGATGCAGAAGCCGGTAATATGAACGGGTGGTGAGTGGTTAGAACCAGGAGAGAGGAAGAGTCGGTCCTGGTTGCTGCTGGAAATAGGACGGCGAGTGTTGGGAGAAGAAATGAAGAAAGGGGAACAAGTAGAGCAGACTAAGAACGGGAGAATTAGACGGCATTACTGAAGTCTGCTTGGTTCCATGGTCTCAGGGAGTGATTACCAACAAAAGGCCAATTCATGCTTCCTTGGTACAGTCACATGTGATGACCACTGCCAAGGTCCGATCAGAGGGACCTTTGGCCTTTAAGCTTCCCAACTTGCTAATGTTGTTAGAGGGGTAAAACCGAAGGGAACGCGAGTGTGTACTGTTGATCCAGCTCATGGTATTAATCTGATTATTGATTTGCTACATACTATAGAATGACTTATTGTACACACATATTGTAAACCGCATGTACTTGATGATTAGTATAGTGCACCAAAACCTGATAGGAATCAACACGTCTGTGCATTAAATATGATACAAATCAGCATTATGTTCAGATTCTTTGACATGCATGATGATAGGGATATTTCCCAGCATTCTTCACTCTCAGCCATGCAGCAGTCCAGAGCAGTACCTATCGGTCTCCTGGCGCTCTGCAGAAGTGATGGGCTGCGTCCTAAACCTCTCCGAGGTCTTTCTACTCTCCCCGGGATAGACATACTGCCGGGGCCTGCGCCCCCTGTCCCTCTGCCCTCTCCACGGGGCCCCATTGACTGCGAGAGCCCCCGTAACCTCGCTGTAGGGGCCGCCCGAGGACAGGGACCAACAGATAAGAGTACCAAAAGGAAAGAGAAAAATACAGCATGGTGAGGGAGAGATAGAGAGGGACTGGTAGCTTTTCAAAAGCAGAGGTGTAAGTTAGAATATTCAGCCACACCCCTGGTTATTAAATATGGGATGCAATAACATGCAGATTTATTAGCGGTTAATGCATGCACACGTTCATTGGCCCCGGTCAGTAACCAAACAAGTCAAACAGCCAAAAAGACCACAAAAGAAAACATTCATCATGGGAAGCTTAGTGTGAGGCGATTAATGCATGAATGCCATTTCTACAGATTAGAACTCTACGCTTTGATGTTGACTTCACACCAGCCTTAGTTGCCCGTTAGTCATTCAGCAGCCGGGCGAAGGTTGGTTAACAAGCATCAGTGTGAGTTCTACAGAAGCCGGCCGGTGAGTAGCGGCGGTGCGGCGTTTTACTTTGCCACCTACAGCTCGTTCCTGCGGCCGGTCGGAGGGGTGGTGGTGCTCTCCATGTAGGAGTGCCTGAGCTGGGCCACAGACACCCGGCTGTCCTGGTGACTCTCTCGGTTACCGACACCGTCGCCCTCCCTGACCTCTCGGGGGTCGCCGGTGTGCTGCTGCGGGTTCCTCTGACTGAACCCTCGTGGATCCCCAGCATCTGATACTGAGCGGCTCCGGGCTGCGCCTTCATGCGCGTCTCTGGGCTGGACGTGGGTGGCGGCCACCCCTTTGTGGATATAGATGGCATTCTCCCGCTCTCTGGCCCTGCTCTCTGACGCTTGCAGACCTCGGGAAGTATGCTCCGCTTCGTCCCACCTGGCTCTGCTTCTTTGTCTTCCTCTTACCGGTTCCTCCACCTCTGCCTCCCTTGCCAGACTCTGAGCCCTCGTCATCCCTTGCTCCTCTTCCCCCCTTCCTCTCCGTGGGTCCTCAGTGCTCCTCTCCCTGCGGCGGATCTCTGAGGGCAGCACTGCTTTCCTGCTCCTCAGGAGGCCTTCTGTCTTGACGTCCTCCGACTCCTCAGTATCATCTTCCAGTGGCTCTTGCTGCACGGAACCGGATGTGGGACCGGAAGCCATGGACAGGTAACTGGGGTAACCGCCAACTTCTTGACTTCCCGGTGGCCCAGGTCGGTTGAGCTGAGCCTGGGGGTGATGCTGGGGATGGGGGTAGACGTGATGGGGCCCTGGTGGATCTGCGTGGTGGTGTGTAGAGGTTTGGGTCTGGGGTCTGCGGTACACTGGCGCTTCTGTAACTTTTTCCAGCTCTGGGCTCCTCTGGCGGCCCTCCTCCCTGGCAAGTCTCTCCCTAACTCTGATTCTTCAGGGAAACAAAGGGCCGGTTAACATTTGTACTACATGTTGAGACACAGCATGTGCCTCCTAAAGACATAAAGAGGACTTGGTCTGATAGAAGGAGCAAACACAAAACTCCACACACACACACACACAACGTGTCCTTAGAATCAGTTCCCAAAAATACACATTCAAAGCTTGGTCAGATTTGTTTTGTCAAACTACTTTGCTTTATTTAGCCGAATTTATTTTCTGGCAACATGAAATGCTTACGCACTGAGAAGTTGTGTTTTGGTAGATTTACAGAAATTGTTCCTATTCCTAAAAAGTAAGGAGTTTTCTATTGTTGATTAACAATTTGAATCTAGCTATTAGCAATTCCTATTTGTACATCCATGGGTACAGCACAGATGACAAATGTGATCGTGTGCAAGATCTGAATTTATGATTTCTAGGCGACAATAAATGTCACAGCTCTAATTGAAATGGCGGCTGTGGCTCAGATGTTAGAGCAGGTCGTCCTCTAATTAAGAGTTTGCAGCGTCATTGAGCGAGACACTGAACACCAAGTTGACCCACTGGTCCTGATGCTTAGGTTGGGTTCAACGCAGTGGATGAATTTCATGTATGTGTGTGATTTTTTTGAAGTTCATTCTAGGATCTGTACTGCTCAGAAATGTTAAATGATACCCAGCCCTATTTGGCACAGCACCTACCTCACCTGATTCTTGATAAGAGAAGAGAACTGAGAGATGCTAGCTGTAAACACAGCCCCCAACAGATAGTCACTGATGAGCAGTCAGTAATACTCCAGGAAAAATAACAATACAGCAACATCACTACCCAATGTTTTATCCTTCATTAATATGTTGAACATACATTTGTTTTCACTTGTGGATTAAACTGAACACAGCAACATGTGCACGGGAGATGAAGTTATGTTCCGAAGCAGAGGGATCAGGAGTTTGTGGCAATGGGGATGACGATGACAGAGCTCAAAGCAGAGGTTCTTAAACATTAGTGTCTTCTGATCAGCCCAGGACCCACACTGAGTTAATGAGATTTAACCCTACGAGAAGAGAAAACAAAGGGTATAGTCTTGTAGGAAACAGCGCTGGGTTCTGTCCTGACCCACGGTTTAAGAACCACTGCTCGTACAGCAAGGGTTGATGGGTTTTGGTAAGTCCAGCAGAATGGGAACACGGCAACATGGCAGGCGATATTGGGGTGAGACATGACCGGCCTGGGAATACCTCGAGGGCCAGTTGATGAGGGAATGGGTGTCGCCCTCAGCATCAGTCTGGAGGAACCAATCAGTGCTCAGTTTCGCCCTCGCACTGTTCCGAATGGAAACCCGGTGGGAGACAAGTGAATGAGTGGGTGGGTAAAAGTCTCGGTTCAGTATTCAGCCTTTTTTTTTTCTTGGAGCGTGCACATACACAGACACTCCACCACATTACACACACCACTGATTTCCTGTTGAGCGTAACCAGAGGGAGAATGGGTTTGGACACAGGATTCTTAGCAGGAACCTGCTAAGAATACAAGTCCAGTTCCCCAGTGAGACGTTTCATTGGTACTGTGGTTTTGGGTAGGGCCTTACACGCCACATAATATGACCAATAAATCTCTTATTTAATGTTTGTTAAATGACCAGGAAAGAGAAACACACTTTGCTTATATTAGATCAGATTTGGCCACAGACTGCATCTATGTTATGTGGAAAAATCCATGTTATCAATGCATCGCCTTATCAGGAGAGAAGGACTGTGTAATTGAAGCAGCTATTCAGAGGAAAATAAACTAAACGTTTCCTTATAATACTACTAGGACCGGAATTTAAGTAGAAAAACAGAAGAATCAGAACAAGACAAAACATTATGTCTGATGGGAGTGTAATTAAATAGAGTAGAAAAATGCCTATTGCAGAGGCCTTCGAGGGTCCGCTTAGTTCTGAGGAACTGAGACCTGAACCCGAGTTGGTAATCTTACAAATTATACCCAGTCTAATCAAGTCAGGTAGAGTTAGATTTACTTACTAATACTGCCACGGGTCTGTGTGGCAGTATGTCTCAGAGCGTACCGAGTACCAGCTCTGCTTCACGTGGTACCCCATAACTGCTGCAGGACAGGGTGTCCTGGTTGCCAGATGGTTGAGAAGCATACCAAATACTGGGACTGCAATGTCCTGGATTTAATGCTACATTCATAGGCTTTTCAGACACTGATTGGTTTGTGGACGTGCTGTTCCGTCCTCTCGTATACTCTCTCTCTCGCAACTTGTGTTTTTTTTAAACTGACTCTTTATAAACTCATTGGCTCGAATGTCTATTATCTATTCAGTCTCCTCTCCCCATGTGTTACGGCGGCTCATTTTGTTTTGTTCCATTGTTTTTCTTTGCAGACTCTGGAGACAGCCAGCCAGAACTTCCTGTAACTGGTCCGAAAAGTCTGAGCTATCCAAAAAATGCTTTTACACTACAAACGAACCGAATCGTGGTTTGGTTCGAAATGGACCGAGACCACCTCTTTTTGTCGGCCCAAAGTTTGGCTGTCTGGCCCGGACAGTGTGCAGTTGGAGGTTTCACACCTGTAATTTTGGTTCAAACCAAACTAAAAAGTGACTAAACTGACTAAACAAGATCGGTATGAAAGGGGCCCTTAATCAAGTAAGTGTCCTGGTGGAGCTCGGTTTTGTTTTTGTAAAAACATCTTGGTTCAGGGACAATTACCATAAAGATTAAAAGGCCCCAAATGGCTTTTGCTGTAGGATCTGTAACTATACAGAAACTGTACAGACACCGCCAGGAGAAATGGGCAACATTGATGATTGGCAGGATCTTAAAACACCAGTTTAACTGTGCCCAGTAAAACAGAGGTCTCCAAGGGGGAGAAGGAACTAAAGGTCACTACATGGTTTAAAAAAGGATGACCTTTGTTCATAACATTTTACTGCTAGGTCCTAAAATGTAACCATTCATTTTGACCCACAGATTCCCTGGGAAAAGGTAGAGGAGACGCTCTCATATGTGCTTCTTTCCCATCAGGCCTCCCATGTCTTGATCAAGCCCAGCTGTGGGTCACAGTTCTGACCGTGGAGTCACACTGTGTCGCCCAGTAACTCAACACCCTCCCTGCATCGCCAACAAACACACGTATACACACACACACACACACGCCGGCCAAGTGTTGAAACCTGAGAGAGGGATTTAGGAGCAGCGAGAGGAAGCGATGGGATAGGGAATGACCGCGTATAGTCGGGTGCAGAATCATCTTCATCTCTTTGTTAGCAACATGAACTGAAGGGTCAAACCTGGGCTGGGCCAGCTGGTTCTTGCATCACAGATGAGAAGTGTGCTGATACTATCTGTACACTATCACAACACTACTTAGCGCTCATCCACTGCAGCAGCAATGAATCCATCTGCTGCAGATTAAAACCTCTAGGAAAAGGACCACTGGCTGTCCCTTGGTGTCTTAAAAGCAGATGATAAAGTCATGATGAGTGCTGTTCTGTTGGGAAAAGCCAACGCTAGAAGAATAAACCCAGTTTTTCACAGTCATGTATTTAATAAATGCCTGATTTAGTGAGCACTGGAGCTGCTAATCAGTATTGACTAACACAATTAAAGGATAATTCCAGTTTATTACTTTTTTGTAATATTACTAAATAATAATCATTAATTAGTAGTGCTGTTTGGAGGGCAAGTCCATACCAAACGGGTCGGTTGCTTGGCTCCCAGTATTGCAGGATTGTTCCTCTTGGCCACGCAGATGTGGAAAGCATCATTTGGGTTTAATCTCTCATTGCAAAGGAAACTGTGTGTGTGTCAGGGCTGGATTAGGCCAAATAGTGTGTCCCCGGGCAGAAACTGAACTATGGGCCGCTGTGCATCCCTGAACTGTGAGGCCCCATGAGTCACCCCTGACATGTTTCCCCAATCTATGTTGCCCAGAACCTAAAAACTGAACTGTTTTTCTAAAGGTGGAAGTTAAACCTGTCCCAGATTTGCTGTAAATCAGTTAGTCTATAGATTAAACCTTGTAAGTCAAACACTGAAATATTAAACATATTAAAACAGAGCCCCTCTACAAGACAAGTCAAAAAGCAAGAGCCATAGTAGGCATTTACCATTTCAGTTTTACTGGTATATCACCAAACAAATGCAGGCAATCAAGTTACCATGAAGACAATCTTGAGCCCTTGGGGGCCCCTGAGGGTCTCGGGGCTCAGGGCAGCTTGCCCGCTAGGTAATCCAGCCTTGGTGCGAGCACAACTACTGCAAGTACGGCACAGTGTAACAAGTTGAACCACAAAAATCGGTCTGAAAACTGTGATTGATATTAACAACAGACTGATAGTAACCATTCATTCATCTCAAGTTGTGATAAACTGGAACTATCCTTTAAGGAAGCAGCTGGTGCTTTTATCAGCATTGGTGCACAGAGCCAGAGGTTTACTTTATCCGAACAGCCTCGAAAATGGCTCTTCCTAACAAAACAGCAACATGCTGGCTAATGAGGGTTCCTTTGGGAATTAATTGGCTTTTCTCTACAAGATACACTTGAAATGTCTGGAATAGAAACACAACACAAACAAATATCTTGTATCAGTCTGCCTGGTATATTTTACAAGGCCAGCTGTGGGTCTCAAAGATCGTTCCAGAACAAGCTCAGGTTGCCTGACCCCGGTATGAAACCACAGGACGACGTTGGAGAGAGAGGAGGGAAAGTCAGTTGACAGATAACGCTGTCACAGAGCGTCTATCTATTAAAGAGAATGATACAGCAGAGTTCTGGCCCACATGGAAAACATTGAACCCTGTGCATGTGGATTTGAAGGGGAGCTGGGTTCTGGACCCTAGAGGGGGGAATGGTCTGCTAATGAGATAGCAAACAGGCCAATTCACAGAATAATATCTACTCTGGTTCATACATTGTGAAAGGAGGAAAAGAAACTACTATGGATAGAAATAGAAATCAAAGACGATGAGGACAAAAAGTGATCAGACCACTCACCCCTGTCTGCTGAGGATGTTGTGGGCCTGCTGCTCGATGAATAGGTCCCCAGGAGACACCCCATGCTTAGGTGAGGAGAGGGAAAGGTGCCTGCTCAGCTTGGGTGAACTGGGTGGCATCCCTGTGACAGAGTAGTCCTTGGCGGGAACCCTGGCAGCCGAGGACAACGATGTCACGTCCATGTATGAGGAAGAGGATGGAGGCTCGGGCGGAGCAGCTCTGCGTTGATTCTCTAGGTTCATCAGCCTTTCCCTCTCTGTAATGGAGTCCACCCTGGTCCGACCCACCCCGTGACCCGGGTCAGGGTGGCTGTGCTGTGGTGCAGAGCGTCCCGTCCTCGGGCTGGTGGCGGAGGTGCCGGTGTAAGAACTCAGGGCGTTGTCCCGCCCGTCCTCCCCCACCGACTCCCCTCGGATTCGCCTCTCTGAGCCTTCCGAATCCTTCCGGGCACGGCGTAGGGGTTGGTCCGAGTCCGGCTCCTGATCTAGAGAGATGCCGTAGCGCTCGGCCAGCTGCCTACGCCGCTCCGCCTTATAGCGGGCGATGCGTTCGGCCTTGGACTCAAGCTCAGGGGCACCGGTGGTGGAGGCCGAAGTGTAGACAGGCTCTGTGTGGATGGAGGACTGAGGGTCAGGTCTGATGGGATCTCTGGACTGTCGCTCCGGAGCCACCAGCTGCATTTCTGGGCATTCGAATCCCTCTATGCCATACCGATGGACTGTAACTAGGAGGCACGACGAGAACACAAGTCAGCAATCCCCAATGAAGCACAAACAAAAGAGTCAAGATGCTGCACTTGTCTCACCACCAAAGGGCTCACAGGGATCAGAGGCCCTTGTGTATCGTGGTGTGTCCTCCTCCAGAAGCCGGTTGGCCACCAAACTCGGCAGAAGAGACGGATTCACCTCACCCTCGATGCCCTCCAACCGCCGAGCTATACGTTCCTTTCTGCACACACACACACACACACACACACACACAGATGAGGATGCAGTAGTAGTCAACCTGAGACGTGTTATTATCCCCCACAACATTGTCATTATCAGAAACTCTTGCAGCCATTTTATACACTCGTCACCACCTTCTCACCTGTTCATTTCCCAGTCACTTGTGCTCGTGGTAATGCCTTCAAATCGTTTCCTCAATTCAGAGACTAAAGAGAGAATAAACAAACAATACTGATATGGCTCAATAACAGAGAAAACATCTGTCTTAGCAGTGCTATCCAAACCAAACTGTTCCTGAAGACAGCTCCGGGTATTTACAGGTTACATTTGGATTGCAGATGTTTTGTTTGCAACGTTCCTAATAGAGACTATGTTTTAGTCTGTAGTCAGCTTATCGTTATTATTTAGATGTCAGAAACAACAATTTGGAGTGTTAACCCACTTAATCTGAACATTATATGAGCAGCAGAAAATACAATTTGCAATGCTTATTAAAAGTATCTGACACATGACAGCTATCTAAAAATTCCTTGAGCTACATAAAATAAATAGTGGAGGTCATGATCCACAACTATTACCTTGAAAAGCTTTAAGTGGCTGTACTTAATATGTTCATGTTAATAATTGATCAAATCGTTTACAGAGTAGAAAACCATGTGTAGGGAGTTTACTAGACAGAGTTTCATTGTGACCTGGGGTCAAATTACTTATGGCATTAATGGTAATAAGCTACTGCTAATACAGTGATGCATGTCATCTAAACCAGGGCAAGCCCGAGCCTGCACCGGCTAAGAATGAGAAGCTGCTGATGTTACCTGAATGATTTGTATATTTGTCTTTGATATGAAGAAAAAAGCAAGTTTGATTTGAGAGTTAAGTGAATTCTAGTATTAATAATGATAAAACAAAACCAGCTTTTGGAACCAAACCCCTTTTATGTGAAGTCTTCCTTTAAAAGTTAAAAACAATAGAAGTTTCACGTTCCATAGAAATTGGTCTTCTTTACAATTTCACATCCACAGTCTCTTTTTTTATTGCCCAAATCAAGACTTGTAAAAAGTGAATCGAAACAGCTCATCAAACTAATATATTCAGGAGGACTTAACGCACAAACTTTTATTGGACCATCTTTCTTCATTGGGAGGAAATGGGGCCATGCAAGTGCAGCGTTCTATATTGTACAATATGTGAGGACTGTACATGTAGAAAAACTGGTTCTAGACAAATCTTGTTATAACTCCACCTGGCAAAGAGGCTACTGTTGCACAACAGTGATTTTCAAAAACCCTGGGAAAGTTGACACTGTGAGGGCAATTTGCAAGCAGGCAGAAATAGTAAAAATCCCTACTCGCCTTTGGGGAGATTGACCAAGAGACTAACATCTATATCCTTGGTGCTTTTTGCCGGGTCGTCTTTTTCGTCGAGGGAGAATTCTTTCTGGAAGCTGAGGGGTGCAGGACAAATACCAACTTGTTATTGAAACAGGGCTGAGCTGTGGGAAACGGCGGGGTTTGTTTATAGACCGACAGTGGAAGCAGTTGTGAGGGGCTCAACTGCAGGAATCTGAATTGGATCAGAACAGTACATCCAAATCATTAAAAAAAACATGTTGTTGGAAGCAGGGCCTGTTTGAATGAGTTTCAAGAGTCGAGTCGATCAGACAATGGGTTACGGATAAAGCTACAAAAACAAACACAATCTAAATAAAATTTGGATTTTAACCTGTACATTTCATCAAGTCACAAAATCCCCAAATATTTAACTAATTCTAAGGTTTGACCCTCATCAAATATATATACACACTGCCAAAGCATCTACCAGTAACACACTCAAGACATTTATGGATTTGATTCAAAACCGCAAAGTCACAATGCAGCTGTAACAGAACCGGCAGTGGATCGCTTATGTGAGGAGACCGCCAAGAATTGGGGAAAACATGACTTTGCGGTTCTGTCCGTTCCAGGGACCACAGAGTTGTGAACACACTGGTAAACATAGACATCATAGATCATTTTCTATCATAACAGCATCTGTTTTCTTGACTGAAATCTTCCAACATCTCATTCCTACAGGCACAATGTTTCCAAGTCACAGGCACACCCACACACAGTTTTGGCGCCAACTTGGTGCCACCGTGCCCTCCTCGCTGCCGTAAAGGAAACTCTCTACTGTAAAAGGAGGCTAACGTGTAGCCCTGGTGGTGTACCGGATACCCAGCCTACGACATGATGCTGAACAATCCTGAGTTTTGTGTTTTTTGCAGTATGCAAGCAGTTTATTTGAGGTAAGGTTCTAAATGAGACATGTAGAATTAAATGTTTTTGATGAAATATCACAATTTTAGTGATCGTCACACATGATGTGTTCAAGGACTGTCTGAAAGATGATGATTTTTACAGCTTCTGGCTACGATTAACGGTGTAGTTTTGGCGATTGTTTAAAGACAACATGCTTTTCAATCCCACCAGCGGGTTTTGGGGATCTGAGGGTTAATGCTTTAATGGAATAGTGATTATTGATATCAAACATCTTATGCAGACCACGGTGTTTATTCACTTGGTCTTAAATAAGGTGATCTAACACAACCGAAATGAAAACCTGATGAGACTGGTTAACACAACAAATGTTCGCATATCTTACCTCAAAGCTCTTTTCTGCAGCAATCTGGGGTTGCTGAGTTTAATGGGGGTCTCACTCCCGAGTCCTGTGGACAGAAGAGAAGAGTGCAGCATTTAGTAATGTCACAATGCTCATTCATTTCAATTCTGAACAGCAAAAGCTCCGGTTTTAGCTTTTAATGAGCACAAACACGTTGCAAGGTGAACCAGTCCCCAGGTCCCTTGGCACAAAACCACAGTAAGTAAGTGGACTTCCGGAGAAAACAAGTGATGCCTGCCTGACTGAATACATCAAATAATAAGTGAACTGTGTAGTTAAAAGACCGCCCCCCCCCCACAAACAGCAACAAAGCACCGCAAATCATCGCTTAACAACCAGAGACAGTGACTGTCTCCATTTCAAGTATCGGCCTATGTTGATAGAGAGGTGACTTGAGACAGACAGGCGCTGGAAAGTCTGATCACACGTCAAGGTTGCAGTGCCGCTGGGACGATGCCAGGAGGGGCCGAGCGCATCAATGTCACTGGGCGCCACTTTCATACCCGACGTGAATACAGATGGGGGACAGCAGGAAGAGGCGGTGAGAACCATATTGTCCAATTCCCCTAAAAGTCTGTTGTCTATTGGAAAAATTGCCCAAAGTCCACCTGCCTACAGAGAAATAGAGCCTCATTACAAAAAAGGGGCATTAGTTGGTTTTAATCATAAACACAAAAGCCTTGTGAGTGATTTGAGTTCTGCAGAACATCCCTTAAAGGAATGTCTGCTTCAGTTATTGACTTCAGACCTCAAAACGTGTGGTTTTGGCTGCCCTCGGACCTCGGAGTAGCCAGAGCCGCGTAATTTCGGGACAAATATGTGGTCCCACTTCCATCTCCTCCGAGTTCACCTCAGGGCCGCCTGACTCTCCCACCGCTCCACCCAGAAAACCTCTAACCTCTCCAGCTCTGTTAGTCCCCATTAAGGATGTTTGGGTTGATGCCTTAAATCCCTCCTACTTAAGCAAAACATCATTTGAGAAGAACGACGGCTTATTTGGAGAGGGCGGTGTGCCCTGTGTTTGTGTTCTGGGAGGGTCCTGTATTGTTTCAGCTGGGGGGGGGGGGGGGCTGAAAACACGACTCATTCCTCGCAAGCCTTGAATGGTGATCATGGTTATCTGAGCCGTTTGTGTTTTCTTTTGAAAATGGTCCAAAGATTAGGTTGATGAAATTCACATTTCGGTAAAGCATTGAAAAGTCCTAGCTGTCACTTTTTGCACTGTCACCTTGGACGTACAGAAAACAACTGAATGGGTTACTTTTGATACAGATACAATCTTAACATGATTACAAAGCAAGATCTTAGTTATATAAGGAGCATACTTTTTTTAGGACATTCATCTTATATTGACATCTTATATAAAATCACTGGAAAGCATATGTCGTGCTGATTCTGGCAGTTTGGTGCACATTTTTGAAGTTGTGTCAGTCTGGTTCAAGTAAAAGGATTTTTCATATTTTTGTCCATTATGATTATTAATCATGATGTCATTTGATTCGCCCTCTCAAGTGACGTAGTAGCAAACATAATGAGATGATTCTTGTAATCCAAGTTGCAAAAATAAAATGATTGAGTTCCCACACTATGATAAATGAAGTCTCCAGTTGTGGACGAATTGTGCTGCAATTCCTACTCAGTTTGCAGCTACAGTACTACCCATGGGATTACTTTCTCTGTTTACTTCTGCTCTGACTTAAAGGCGCACGTTTAAAAAGATTTCTGTTAAATTGAAGATCTTTGAAAACCCTGCAGGAGGCTCACACTCTCTGCCCCGACTGAAATATGTTTCCCAGCTCTCTACAAGGCAGGTGTTGGCACAATGTTGACCGATAGTCATAAAGGTCAAAAACTTTGGTTGACAAACACCAGAATGTCCCTTTAAGTTACAGTGTGAAACAAAACCAGATGCCACAGTGAAGGTTAATGAACTGCTAGTGTGAAAATAAGAAAATAATTTGTCCCTCCGGGGCTATTGTCACTACGAACATATAGAGTTCCCCGCAACCCAGACCTGTATTCTTTTTACACCTCATATAGCCTATATACAATCGCGCCCCCCCCCCCCTTGGAGAGCCTCAAAGCATTCGTCATTCCAGACGCAGGCAACAAAAAAAACCTCCACAATGATCACACATGTGGCAGGGCCTTTGATGGTGGCTGTAATCTACAGAAACACTATGGGCTGCTATAGCCGGGAGGGAGTGCGGCAGGAATTCCTCCGCACAGCGCCCCCCGCGCGTGTTGATGGGGCCGTAAAAAGCAGCGAGACACTGATAAAGCATGGGGAATAAAAAAGGTTTCACAATTCAGTGAGTGTCAGTCAGGTTCTGAGGTGTGGAGAGGTTTATGTGAAGGTATCAAAAGGTGTGAGAGCGCAAAAGAAAACGAGAAGTGCTCACTCCATCATCCACGCCAAAAACACCCAGTGTGGTAACCAAAGAGGCATCGGGGGGCTGAGCATGTGTCCAAATTGAGAGGCGGGATTAACTTGGATTCCTGGGATTACAGTGAGCCCCGAAGGAAATGTGTCACACTTTAAAACTGTCTGCATTGCATCACACTGCATGGGTATGTTTCTGTCTTAACAATCAAATAACTATTATCGACCCAAGATCTTCCTCATTGTCAGTGTTTGGTACATTTTGTAGAAAAAAGTTTGATGAAGACGTTACACACCCTCCCGCCTGATCCCCAAAGGTTGCCCACCTACTCTGCCTTCACCATGTTGAGCTAAAGCCTCACTGAGGGAGGCTTAAGAAGTAAGGCATTAAAAAAAAAAAAAAAAAAAAAACAGATGGAGAATCCGAAATTAGGAGAGGCTGTGGCTGCAAACAGTAGGTTTAACAAAGGGTTAATAACAACGAGTTGGCCACACAAGCAGCTCGGTCTCACGTTTAATTCTGGGGAGGAAACTGAGCACATGACAGCTACACTGACACGACTAAACCCTCAAACAAACTTTAACGCACGCCAGCCTCTCTGCTCGTCTGAAAGCTTCAAACTGTGGACCACCTGTTGTGGATTCCAAGACGGTTTGGAGGCCAGATCTCAGCACTCTGTTCTCACTCCGAAAATATTAGAGAGAATGAGAGGCACCGTGGCTATTGCACAATGGGGCTGGATAATGTGATAAAGTACCTAAAATGTAAACATAACATGTACATGATACTTCCTGTCTTAAGCAGACTTTGTTCTGATTACAGTCTGACAGGACTTCTGTGTTGATGCCCAGTCACAACACAAAATGGCATAGCAAAATTAATCTGCACGTTTTCACGTAATATGTGGTCCTAGAAGCTTGGTGACGTAGTAACTAGGGCTGCCCCCTCGAAGTCGACCAACTGGTCAATTCTTGGTCTCAGTCGAGTAAGATTTCTTTTGTCAAATTGTGTTTTTTCATGCTGAATGACTTATTTCCAAGAAACTTATAAAACATATTTAAAGTGGTGTTCCGTTGGGATTCTTTGGGGAGAAACTAGGTGGTTCTGAAAAGTAAAGCCAATCTGGAAGTGCCTTTAACTTGCATTCTCTCTAATGTCCACCAGGGGGCGACTCCTCTGGTTGTATAGAAGTCTATGAGAAAATGACTACTTCTCTCTTGATTTATTACCTCAGTAAACATTGTAAACATGAGTTTATAGTTTCAAGGTCTAGTTTCAAGTCTTCTTCAATACAGCATGATGTTCATTTAGTAAATTATGGTCCATTTAGAGTCAAACAGACCATAAAGCAGAGTATGCTTTAGGGTGGGGCTACTTTGTAAATAACAGGTCGCTTTCGCTACCAGTCGTATACGATGTCACTCCAAACATGGTCACTTCCCTTCACTGATCGCAAAAAATCACTATGGCAACGGCCAAAAACCAAGATGGCGAGAAACTCAGTTTTACAGATCTGTCGACTAACTCAACGAATCAATTAGCCAACAAAATCGTACGAGTGTTAGTGGACAGCCCAAGTGACTACACAGTGCTACTGTAGTTGGCGAACTGCTAGCTAGCAACATGCTAGCACAGAACATATTAACGCTTGTCAGAAACTAGAGACTTCCAACCTTCTTTTGATATTCTCTGCACTGAGCTGTTCTCTAACCAGAATTGCTGCAAACTAGCTAGCTTTCTAACTGCTCGTTAACAGCTTGTTAGCCAATGTCAATTTATGTTCACACAATATATTCAAGAGACACATTTGTTCTACAAATTATTCTCATTCCAGTCTTAAACGCTCCTTAAACTGCACAGCAGCTTGTACTCAGAGTAGGTTCATTAGAAGTGGATGGTGCAACACAGCTAATAAGCTACAATAAGTTCTATGTTTTGGACCCTCTGCTCCCTCAGAAGGTCAGTGCTCAGTCAAGAAGGCTTGCTACTGGTCAAGTGCGCAAATTTGAATGTCAAAGTTCCCCAAAGTTAAACTCTATGCCAAAAGGAGAAGAAAACAAATACAGATTTACTTTGACCTCGCAATTTCATTTAAATCAATAAAATGCTAAATGTTGCCATTTAAAATGCCGGTGACACTTGGTCCTTTAACTTTGGGCTGACTGGCTGGTTAAAACTTTAGATATCATTGGAGGTTTAGTTATTTGACATTCAGACAATTCATGTATTTTATAATAGTGATGAGAGTAAATATAGGTTGATAAGAGATTCAGAATGTAAATGTTTGTTATCCAGCCACAATGGTAAAGCCTAATAATACGTCATGCGAGTCCAATTGGCTGTGAAGCCTATAGAAATAGCTTCTTCCCTAGAACAGCCCCCTGCACCGTTAGAGTCCCTTATCTCTGCTACGTAGTGTCCTTGGAGGCTACAGCTGCAGTGCAAAGGACAGCTGGCTAGAAGGCAGGACAGTGAGCAGAGAGGAAGGGAGTCTGCAGTTTGTTGCCTGCCAACTTCTCAGAGCCCAGATTCCCAGCTCCGCAACCGGAGTAACCCTGTCCCCGAGCTCTCAGCCTGAGCTCGCACATGCACCGAAGTTGCAGAGCCCCGAGTCTCTTCTCTTACCTTGGCTGCAAAACTTGACATGAGTCAGGTAATTCGAGATCCACGGGTTCCGATACATGTTGGCAACAAAGTCAGGGGAGAGGGAAAGACCAAAAAAGAAGGAAAAGCGATGGAAAGAGAGAGAGAGAGAGAGAAAGGGAGAGGGTCAGCTGCCTAAGAGGTGATGCAGCTACAAAAGCAGTTTGTCAGTGCTCTGGGACAGACAGAGGGGAGTCAGGTAGAGTTAGAGATAGAGGCATAGGAGGGAGGGAGGGAGTGGAGAGAGCAGAGAGAGGCGTCCCAGCCGCAGTGTCGGTGCAAGTAAAGGTGGTCCTGGCAGAAAAACGGAGGAGTGGTGAAGCTGTGGCTGCAGCTCTTCTGCGATGCCGCCACCCCCCACCCCCCACCCACCACCGCTCCGGTTCCTCTAACTAGCCGCTAAGGGCTAACCAAGTGCCCACTACCACAACCTGGGGCTGAAAGCTGCTCAGCGCGGGCTAAGCTCATTAGCTGAGGCAAGCAAATTAGGCCCCATCCCCTCGCTACAGATTGGAGCAAAGGGTCCCTGCGCGCTTTAGAATGAGCCTCACAAGCACAGAGAAGAGGAGTATTTGTGTGTGTGAGTGTGAGAGAGAAAGAGAAAGAGACGGTTAGGAAGAGTGTCCCGGGAAGAGTGCTGCCTTGCTCTTGGCTCACGCACACGAGCGGGATGCCAAAGAAACCGGTGCATAGCGTCAGAGGAGGAGGGGGGGAGAAGAGAGCGCACAGGCAAGGGTGGATGGGAGTGAAAAAAAAAAAAGAAGTGAGCAGGGGAAGAGCAGAAAGTTAAAATGACCCTCTCAGCCAGATGAGACATTCCAGTCATCTCTCAGCGGGGACAAAATAAAAGGAACAGCACCCAGGCAGACAGATAGAGAAATGGTGAGACAAGAGTTAGGGAAGAGGAAGACGGAGAGACAGAGAACGTGCTATACGTCCACTTGGTGTAATGCCATCATTGCGCTTAACGCCGCGGTTCTTCCTAGAGCAGCTGAAAAGAGGCCCAAGGGGCGACGGTTAGGTTGATTTATTGACAGTCCAAAGATTCTCCTTTTAACGCTCTCATCAGAAGTGTCTCAAAGCACACACAAACTCGTACTCCCCGCAAGTCACAGTGTGCGTTTGTTTTAGTGTGATTAGGCTGTGAGTCAACGCCAAGACAAAGGCACTCAACACCTATGCATCAATGTGACGATGACGTGCTTATCGATGTGCCGAGGGAGGCATGGCAGGGGGGGGGCTGAGCCAAACGCCGCTTTACAGACGCTGCTTGGTGAATAACAGTGAGAGGCGTCTTATCTTTCTGCAGCACACAGGGCAGAAAGCTGTCACCGCCGAGCATGCGGGGCATCCACACAAAGCAGAGCTAGACAGCATGGACAGGGAAGCCTGAGAATGCTATTCCCCCCCCCCCCCCCCCCCCGTGATGAGATTCTCAGGTAAGCACGGATCTCTGTGCATTTCTTCGAAACTTCTTGTAAATGTAATCCAGGCTGTCACACCGTCACAGACCAGGCTTTTCACATCGTAACGTTCGTCGAAACCACGCAAATGGGCCAAAAAAAGGGCCACACAGGTGTGTCGAAACCGTTTGGACCGTTCTCTGAGATGAGCTCATCTGGCTCAGCTTGTGACACACACTCATCACAAACATGTCAATTCACACTGGGGTTGGGGGGGGGGGAAGTTACCTGCACGCAACTATTAAACTGGTATTTTCAGCACAGGTCTTCAGGGGTAAGACGGACTGTAATTCATCAAACGTACTGCCAGCAGGTGTTCCATAAAGTAATGAAATAATACAGTAAAGAGCATCTGTTAATCATCATTTGGAATTGATCTGGGGGTGAATGCAAGTCGGAGTAGTTTTCAACGGAAACAAGTAAACTAATGAGATTAGCGTCAAACGGAACAAAGTGCTTCGGTGTCATCTTAACCTCAATCATCACTCAACGTAGTTCAACTAGCATTCAACTTTGAACAAACTCAGCTGCTTTCAGCGCTTCCATTACCAACTGACACGTCACTGCTTTTAACATCTCACACTTCAGGCGACAGTTTAACTGCTTTCAGTTTCGACTGTTCAACTCAATTCAACTAGTTTGAGCGTTCACATTCAAACGGACAATTCAACTAAAGGTTTAAACTCAGAACACGTTTCCCAATAGAGCCGCATTTTCCTTTAATCAAAATGAACATTTTGCTGCCACAGCTTAGGGTACAAAACAACTGACTATTTAGAGTGCACATCTCTTCGTTTAGGGTGCTATATGATGACTCAACTGTTTATAGAGCTTAAACGTGCAACTAAAAAAGTATACTCGGGGCCTGGACTCCATCTTCGGTTACTTGTAACAGTAATTCTGTTCATTACGTGACACATTTGTAATATAATACTATTTTTTTTATTATCTGCCCTCAAGCAGCTACCATTTTGCAGTTTTCAAGAGAAAGAGTCCATGAACATGTGACTTCTATTCCAACTACACCAGAGTGCGGTGACTGTTTCACAATGCCAAACTGCTCTGCGAAGCACCTTTAACGGCATCAAATACAAATCACCGATGATGTAAAGCCATCATCATCACCGCTGCTCCTACCACCATCTGGCCGTCTGACTTGCATGTAATGTTTGTTTCTTTGACTCATCCGCTTCAGGGATGACATCAGACCTACAAAACCGCCCGACAGCTTCCACCCTGTTATTAGCAAGGACGGGCAAGACCTTACAGGTCGCCGCCATGATGCAACACTCCTCTTGTTCTCTAATCTTTGTGGGGGATTATGGGATTTATTCAGATAGTAAAACAGGCACATAAACAAAGACGCGTGTACGGAAGCTAAAAAGTGCACAGGAGGACTTAGAGGAAATGGTATTTACTCGCCGTTCACATTGAGTGCTGATTAGTAAGTACGCTGCTGCAGGTGTGAGGAATGTGAGCGTATGCAGTCCTGCATTAAGAGGACTTACTTTTGCTCCCCATCACAGCCAAAAAGTGAAACAGCAAGTTGCACTTAAAACATACCAAGGAAGACCAGTGTCGACGTCAAGAGCATGCTCGGATTTTCATCATGCAAATAAACTTAAATGGTGGAAGTTTAGTAAAAACGGCAGAGTTTGGCTGTGATGAAGAGTTTAAAAAAAATATTATCAATTCATAACCCTTTAAATCCAATCAATCTTATTCAGGGACAAACCTTCCCGTAAGTGGCCTATCTGCTTTGTTTAGAAAACTCTGTGGGAACTGATTTAAGTTTGCTTCTTCAAATGCTCACACAGCGACCATAAACCGGTGCAGAATGGTTTGAGGAATGACAGCGAGGAGACCAGAAACTGGATCAAAGGTCAGTGAGAATGAACATTTTAGCGATCTCTACTGCCGCACTGCAAAACTTGACAAAGTAGTGAAACAGATATCTCCCAGGAAACCTATATAGCCATTTAAGCTACACTGTGACCCTTACAGGTTTTGAAGAACATAGGACTAACAATATGTTTTTAATTGAAACAGACAGTTGACAATAATTTGTGCTGATGTTCAAAAGGCCTTCGTGGTGACATTTTCATGCCAAAACATGGAGGCATTCAGTGCTAGCCCCAAGCTTTTGTTTTGTTCTTTCTGTCTGAAATACCATGTTACTCCAACAATGAAACCAGGACAACAGCAACAAATGTGTGCATTCTTGTCAGATTCAGTTGATTTGATGGTTTACAAACCCCTGAGGGTCAGGACTCTCCAGACAAGACATTCGGACAACTAGAAAAAGCTCAATTTTCTGAAGAAGGGAGTGCCTATCTAGTGCATGTCTATGCAGAAAATTGGCAGGTGTAAACACTATAAAGAAGTTGAATAAATGTAAGATAACAATATACTCAAATAAAAGAGAAATCAATTAACTCTAGGCATCACAGGTCTTTCTTATCTACCTAACCCTCTAGTGTTTTCCTGTCTTAGTGTCAATCAAGTGTAAGCGTTAAAAAGGAGTTGAGGTTTGACCTTAAAGTTCAAGGCAGTTGAGTTGTCAGTTTGTACAGAAAGTCACCAACTGAAGAGCAAGAGCTGAAAAGAGTTGAACTTTTAGCACAAGTACAAGGGACGCAAGCAATTCAAATGTCAGTCGATGCCTAAGCCCTGAAAGCAACTGAAATGTCAGTTGACACACAAGCACTGAAGGCAGTTCAAGTGGAATCTCTCAAAGCCATTTAACATTTTTCTTTCACTTTTTAAGCCCTGTAGACAGTTGAATTGTCAGTTTGTATATAAGCACTGAAATGCTAGGGGTGTAGGTGGCGACCAGGGCGCTCTGTCCTCCAGTGCGTGTCAGCAACCCAACCAACCCGACTTTAAACACGGACCCCGTCTCTGTGGGTGTGACTTTTTGTCTCGTCATGACCACTTATATCTATAAAACCAATGTGTTTATGATTAAATTGTTTACGAGAACACAAAGTTCTTTATAGATCTAGCCTCTAAAAAGACTGCCGAACTTGACAGAGGTTACCGCAATCACGTCAGTTGAAATGTTAATTTGTTGATAAAATGTTAATTATGATTACAATGTCAGTATCAGGCTGATGTATTGGTAAACCGACACTACAAGAAAGCCACTTCAGGTTTTTGAAATTAAACAGCCTCGGTTATGTTTAACGTCATAATAACAGAACCTCTCCACTAATCATCCCCCCAGATGTTCAGTCGGCTGCTCTTTCAGAATGGACGCCATTTCGGCCTGGACAAGCTCACATGTGTAGCCAGTCAGTGGGTCATTATTAGATAAACACTTCCAGACAGTCCGTGTTTGCACTTGGAGTGACCTCAAGCGCGCGGAGGCATCCCGACAGGTCTGCTCTGAGAGAAGTGAAGTGCTTAATGGCCGCATCACCTTCGCGCTCGGAAAATCTTTCAGATGAGAGTGAACATTAAGAGCGAGAGACAGGGCGAGGAGAGAAATAAGCAATACCAGGGCTCGTCTCCTGCTCCGGGCGCTTTCACAGCCATCTTAGAAATAAAGTACAGATTTATGTCGTCCCCTAGGAAAGATATCCGTCCTGTCTGGTGAGAAGAGTGGCGGAAGGGATCCAGCGCGCACGGCCCTGCCGTCTCTGCAGGCACATAACGGAGCCTGAGCCTCAGCAGCATGGCCATAAATTCAGATGGTGGACGGGGGGCAGAGAGGGAAAGGTAAAGATATTTATATGCACACATAAAGGGAGTTAGAGGGAGGAAAGCTGAGGCTAAAACCCCATTTGCAAAGCTGTTTGATGTCTTAGTACTAGGCATGATGGGATTTCAGTATGAAGCAAACAGATTCCTCTATGTGCCCCTTGTTAAGTATGCCACGTTAAGAAATAAAATGTTCTTTGCAACATGTCACATGAAAAGTGGTTCGACATTGAATTTGAATCCGGCATCAAATTCACTTACTGAACCAAAGCCCAATTGGGCGTCACGAGAGTATTTTGCGAAGAAGAACGTCATATAAATCACTTTTCCGAAACGAATATAATGAATTTTACCCACATGCTATATACCTACTTAACGACGAGATTCTGAGACAAAATACAAAAAAAGTCATTTTACTCACTCAAAACACAATTATACACAAAGTAATATATAAACTACCAAGTTCTAGCACAATACCACGCATTTTTCGGCGAGCTACAGCGAGCTACCCACTCCGAATGCAGATATCATCACAAAAAAAGAGACCGTCATGGCCGAACGATAGCTTAACAAGCAGGAGAATTCCACCCTGAATCCGCAGATATCTTCCATATTTCTCTCCTTCAAACCATTCAAACGTTACACCGTGGAACACACACAAGCACAACCAAACCACAGAGCTAAAAACTTGAAACGCATCGTACCTTGAGCTGATTTTCTGGGCGAAAAACTCTGTAAATCCACTTAAATCCTTTCACTACATATGCGCCGGTCCCTCTCTTTCGTTTGAGAGTAAAATAGAGATAATCCAGGCATTTATGCATAGATAGTCCTCCTTTTACTTTTCAGCAAATCATTTCGACGTCTGTTGCGCAACTCTTTTGGAGTTTTAGTGGCTAAAAAGTCTGTCAATCACCTGACTGACCGGCCCACTGCAATCTAAACTCATTTCCGCATTCTAAGACGTATCACATGTGCAAATCAACCAATCATAGGCTTCGAAAACTGTCAATACACACACAGGGAGCGACGAAAAGAATCACATAAATCAGGCCCCTGAGGGGTCAACATTTTTTCGAAATGATGCCAAACTGCTGTATTAGATATATTGAACCATATTAGTGATAACACAAGTGAAATATATAGTTATATAAAATTAGAATAGAACAGCTGGAAACCTGGTTCCAAAATTATGAATTTTGGCTTGACCTGGCATGAACTCTGTACTCCAACCTCTATCAACTTGGCCTGCTTCACTTTGTCAAAGCCAATTATTTTTTAATTAGGACTGCTGACATGTTGTGCTATGATTGTGGAGAGTTTACTGCTGCATTATTTTCCAGGCGAACCTGAACATTTTCAATTTGAGCTGTGTGTTATATTCATTCAGCATTAACCAGTAACATATACACTGATATGTAAACATATTAACAAACTATCACAAGTGTTAGTGTTATAATTCCATTGAAATTATTCAAATAGACCTTGTAGTTAGAGAGATAAGCCCCTTTAAGTATGGGTATGACATTTTCGAGCAGAGGCCTGAAAATAGGCTTAGAGGTTAAAAGGAACTCTAGTGTGACCTGTTTGGGTCGCTTGCATTAAAAAGGCATTTAGTGATCACTGTCATCTAAACCACCGCTTGACAGGTGGGTTTTGATCCGGCTGTTTGTGGCGCAAACCCGAAGCAGACCAACTGCAGGGTTGTGTGTGACAGCGGTTATGAGATTTCAGCATGAATACAGTTGTATTTACAGAAGCCATATACTTGTCAAGGAAACTGTTGAGAAAGTGATGTCCTGTATAGTTATGAAGACTGATCGGTAAAAGCAGTTGAAAAGTCAGTTGAAGTGTTGAGGGTAGTCGAAGTGTTTGTTGATATGCAACTATTGGCAGCTGTTGAATGTTGATTTGGTAAGTGGTTAAACCAAAGGTGGGTCCAGCGTGTGTTCTACTCCATGAACTTTGGAAGTTCCTCATTCCAAATTGAGGAACTGATGAAATATGAGAGCGGTCAAACTCGTTTAAAAAGGGACAGTTAATTAACCCCAAAATCAAAAAATAAATGTATTTCTTTAAACGAACATGTCTTCTTCTCACTATTGATTGATATTGCTGACCGCCACAGAAGATAAATCAATACAAGTGGGACAGTAAAGTGCTGTATGACCTGCTGTCAATCCCCGGGATTGGCCCTCCCCACATGGGTCCATGATGTCATCAAAACTGTCCAATGAATGAGGTACCCATCAGCCCATATGCCTCCATATTTAGTCCTCTTGGTTCGTTGGTAAAAAGCGTGACCACGAAATGGACCACAACTTAAAAGGCAACAATGTTGTTGTATACAAATATACATATACGTTTTCATGTTATGTGAAAATATCAATAACTGTAATAATTGGGAAAAAATGAAATGTTAAACAAATTCAGATATTTTACAATCTTGCAACCAGGACACAAAATGGAACCATTTATCAGAATGATTCTTCCTGCCAATCTGTCCTGCTACCTTACATATCACTGTGCATATGTTCCTTTAGTGGCACCCTGTAAGCTGCAGGGCCTCTTAGGTCAGATATGAAAATCCTTAAACTTCAAGAGACACTCCTGAACCAGAGTCTCCAACCTCATTATCAACTTCCTTGTCTTAAGTCTTTGAAACTTTACAGTCGCACTGCAAATAGATACACAGCAACAACGATGACCTTCTCTGGCAATAGTACGGTGTATTAACACCCAGAAATACACACACACACAGAAATACACACAGAAATACACACACACACACACACACACACACACACACACACACACACACACACACACACACACACACACACACACACACACACACACACACACACACACACACACACACACACACACACACACACACACACACACACACACACACTTAAGTAGGAGACTGACTTTAAGTGAAGAGCGCCAAGAGGTCCAGCAATGTGTGCCTCGAGGCCTATCAGAGAGCTTAAATTTGGCCCTGGCCATCAGCTATACCTCCGTTAGATTAATGGAAGGATTAAGGTGGTGGCCTATGGCGCAATTTTCAAATAGCAGAAGGCAGAGTCTTTGTTAAAGGACAAATGAAAGGGTCATTTAAATATTGTGGTGCTGCAAAAAACATCCTGCCGTACGTATTGTACAGTTAATAAAACATTTATTATTTCAGACCACCACAAAAATCAAACCTAAACCATTTTAATATGAAAATGAGAATAATGATGTAAAAATGATCAATATCACACATCATGTCGCAATAGCAATATCACTTCAGAAATAATTGCTAAATCAAAATCCATCAGCTCTAAATTCCACCCACAGATATTCCTACACTGTTATGGATCACCGATCTGTGACGATCAATGCAATCATGAATTTCGTACTTGACACCTTTTGAACTCTAGGAAGCAGACACCAAAACCTGCCATTTGCTTCCTGCTAGAACATTGCAGGTCACTGCAGTACAGCTGAAGTCAAGTTGTCCACTTCTGGCCAATTATCCATGGGAATAAAAAAAAAAAAAAAAACTTTCCTGCCCCTAAATAAGTACGATACTAAAGTGAGTGGGCTGTACACTTTCTACACCCGTAATTACACGATTAATTTGTTACTATTTAAATCCATAAAGCGCCATCTGTTTCTTAACGACGACACCCTTGAGGCGCATGGTGCACCTGAGATACCGAGACATGCGTCGACACTATCCAATTCAAACGGTGCCCTGGGAAACACACGCACAAGTCAGTCTTCAGCTGTTGAATAAACACATGTGCGAGCTTCAGTGAGACACACAGCACATCTGGTCGGTAAGACAGAGCTACGGCACCAGACATCTTCGTCGATCGCACTTGCCAGGGAATTTGTTTCCATCCCTGAGCGCAGAGGACACCTTCCCAAGAACTGTCATCCTGGAGGATGGGAAAAACTTGAGAGGATGGAGAGAGAGAGAGCGCGAGTCAGTGCTGGAAAGCTTGTATCTCTCGTTTCCCCTCCAGAGTCGTCGCAGTGCGAGGTGAGCCAGCCGAGTGGACGCCGCCATTGGCGGGCTGAACCAAATTGAGCTGCAGTGATCGGTGCCTGGCAGGATACACCTTTCTCCTGAGTAAGAGCCTGGGAACTCAGTGAACTATGAGCTCTGTGCAGGTCTGCTACATGCTCAATCAATGGCGTAGCTATAGGGTGGCCAAAACTACGGCTTGCTGTTATTTAAATGGCCCATGGTGAATTTTTTTTAAATAAAGTAGAATATGGCTTTACCACTGCACATAGTGCATTCAAGATTAACTACATGTTGACTGAATTTGACAGATTTACATAAAACTAAGGGTGACTTAGCACCAGTTACATAAAGACTAGTGTTTCACGATCATTTATGGTGCCAGCTAAAATTTGCAGATTTTCCCATGATATCTTTTTCACCAAATGATCCCTCCTTTCCACAGCTTCTCACAGCAAAGACTTGCTGACAGATTGTCAACACACGGCTGGCGGTACTGTGCGGTCGCATTACTTCGCCAGAGACGATCTGTTCTCTCTCACTAATTGTCCTCTTCTTCCAGCGGATTCATCATCTTCTAAAAACCAATCCAGCACCTCAGCCAGACTCCATGCAAAATTCAGCAATCCACAGTGGCTGCTGTGTTCCAATGCCACATCTGTGTTTGGAGAAAATGCTTATTATTTTAATATTGGTATGAAGACAACATGACATGTGGTCAATACCAACGGATTCTGAGAGTGTAAAGCATATGGCGTCTCCAATGATGAGAGAAATGATTGCAATTTTTTTTTAATGCATGTATTTGCGTCACTTTCTTTGTATCTTTCATGGGTGTTAAACTGTAACAAAATCATGAATGCTTGCGGTCTGTGATGCACCTCTGCCACAGCAGCTTGTGTCAGAGATCAAGTCTGAGGTTAACGCCAAGGGCAGAGACCTCAGCTCAAAGTCCCACGTGCTATTAGTAGCTCATCATGAATCACCACTAATTAGATTTCAAACTGGGGCTGGCTGGTGGGTTTAAAATAAAAAAGGAAAAAGCAGTCATGGAGGTGTAAATATGCACTTAAGACCCACCATGTGAGACCACCGGGACTAAGCCTCCTGCGAGACTTTGGCTGCTACATAAAGCCTAGAGAGGGTCCGTGAGGGTCCCTAGATAGTGACACTTTGACCTCATCTGGAGGAGGCAGACTGGTGGACAAGGATCGAGTTACAGTAGACAGAAGTCACTACCCTAACTGTAACTCGTGTCAATCATTTGCTGGTTACACCTTCTCCATTGTGACCATTTTCTTTTGTTTGATACAGTATCACTGTGAATTGAATATCTTTGGTTTTCAGCTGTTGGTCAGCCCAGAGGCCCCAAAACCAAACCAGTTCTCCTATGCTAGCATACTAATCAGTTAGTATATGGTTACTTGATTTCAAGCAGCGCTAATCAATATCATCCAACATACAGAGCTAAAAGGAGAGCTGGACTCATATTCGTATGGTGACACTTGGGTGTGTGAGGCTGAAGCCCTGATATATTTTAATCAATCAATAAAATGACCGCAACCAGACAAGCCTTGGGCATTGCTGATTGGAGAACACAGTCAATTCGAAGACGCAATCTTTGATTCCGAAAAATTGTGATGGGCATTCACAACATTTTCTAACGTTCTAGGTCAAAATGTAACCAAAAAAAACCCCACATCACATCTTGAACTATAGTGCCAGTTGAGTCTGACAAAAAGGATCAAATGAACAGGAAGTGGAGTCTACTACAGAGCAAACGGAGCTGAGACACACTGCAAGTCCAGCTATGGCGACAGAACAGTAAACAAAAAAGGTCTTGGGTCAGCCCAGGCCCTATTGTCCAGCCTGTTTGGTAATCCATGGCTGTTGACAAGGGGGGGGCTGCCGGCTAAAATAAGGCTCTTAACAGCCGTATGAGACATGTTCAGTCATGGTGCTTCTGTCAGTGAGACATTAATCCGCATACAGGCTGAACTGTTTGTCCCCGTCGTCCCCAAACACACTGCTGTAGGTCTTTCTGTATGCGTGTGTGTCCTTTGATGGAGCAGTTCCTGTTAAAGTAACAGGAACAAACTCTCCCATCTTGACAGGCGAATAAGCCATTAGAGGCCCCAAAAGGAAAATGAAACGCTCAAAATGATTACCCGGACCCAGACACAACACAGCGCACTTCCTCTCAACCACCCCCCACGATAGTCTGACAGCACCACCGACAGCTGAGGAAAGAGACAGTGACGCAGCCAGAGACGGCAGACAACATCTCCTCCCACGCTGGAAATCAGATCAGACCTCAGCCAATTAAGTCACTGTGAACTAGGGCTCGTGTATATTTGGAGCGGATGGCAAAAATAAACCTGATCGCTCAGGGATCACGATTTAAATGATGCATACAAGGATATCAGAATTACATTTCTTGACAATCAATCACAGGTTTAAAACATTTTTAAAAAAAAGAAGAAGAAGAAGAAAAAGAAGTTTTCTCCCATTAATTGGAGGCGGTAGCTATATCACAACATAGGTTTTGATTGTTGGGTGTTGAGCATAGTGCTCAAATAAAGACATGAGTAAAGATAGGGCTATATAAATGGAAAAACTTGTTTGGTGTGTGTTGCCCCGTTGGGCAGCACTATTTCTGTCTGCATGCCCTGACAGAGTGAGAGCAGGTGCAGCACAATGAACAACTGTAGTCTCACCAGCCAGTCACTCACCGCTGAATGAGTCACACATGGCGGAGCTCAGTCGAGTCGAAATCTCACAGCGGACCGATCATTTCCTCGACTCACATTTACACAGATAAATACTCTTCATGGCGGTACGGATATCCAGAGGATCACTTCCAGTGAGATCGGAAGTTTCACATATTTAACAGAATCTGAACATGTAATGAATTACTGACACAGGGAAGGTTTGCTGGGATTTGTTGCAGAGCTGCTTCTAGGTCAAAAACGCAGAATCCAGCATGGATCTCATCGTCGCATCAGAAACGGTTAAATGTGCAAGACAGAATGGATTTTCTTGCAAACGCACAATTAAAGAAAAAGGTAAACCGTATATATCCTAAACATTAGGAATCTCCCTGTATTGGCATCGATCCTAAAACCAGCAAATATCTGTGATGACCATAAAAGAAAAATGTTTCACCACCAAAGTCATTCAATTGGTCATCACATGAAAGCCACATACCTTCTTCACGTTGGGTGTCTTCTCAGAGAGCCATGGAGTCTCGAGTGTTTCAGGTGGTTACAGTTAGAAAGTCAGCTTAAAGTCAGAGTCTTACTGGTTCCACAGTCCCTGGGAAGGTCAGAGCTCTGGAGGCTTATGGGACAGGACTACTGGGACATAAAGATAGACTGGTCCACGGGCCCCGGCCAGCTCACACCCACCACCCCCCACCCACTTTCTATCTACAACCTTCCTTTGGGGGGCGCATGTGTTGTGGCTAGGTCCACGGCAGGCATGAACCCGAGGGGCGGGGTGGGCGGTTGGTAAATTTAGAATGGTGCTTTCCCACTGCGTCGGGGGCCAAATCACTCAAATGACGACAGTGACAAGTGGTCTCATGAGGTCAATCAAACTGGGGGCAGGGGGAAGACAGAGCTGAAGGAAGATGGCCTTAAAAATGTTGTCATCTTCAAACGCTGTAATTGATGGATGTATATCAACAAAAAGGTTTGGTGAAGTTAACGGTCATTGAACAGTCCAAGTTCTCCTGAATATTCTGGCCTTTAGGTACAGACAACCACGGCTATTTTAGATCTGTCCTAATTCAACAGATATGGTCACAAAGTCTATCATCAAAGAGTTGGTCAATTAAAAATGTGATAATCTGTCCTATAATGACAGTTGTTTGCTTGTTTCAAGTACAAAACGTGTTTGGATGTAAATAAAACTACAGAGCAAATCTCAAAATAAAACCTGGGCTACTTGTTACGTTATTTAAATACATAAATAACTATTCATGGAAGGTTACAATGAGTTGCAACCCTACATTAGAAATGACAGCTTTCGTTGGACTTCCTCCACCCACGATTTTTCACACCCCACATGCCCAGTTTGTAACGCAGGCTGTAAGTTAACAATTTGCAGTCTCCAAGCGCTAACTGAAATACCTATGACGACATCGCTCGGGTTGTTTTCTAAAACGTAAGAAAGCTCCCCCCCTGAGAAACACAGACATAAGACTCTGCATGATCAGTAAGCTGTGTGAAATACGTGGAGTGTCCCTTACATGGTTAAGTTGTAATACAACTTGTTTACATGGAAATTGAATCCAGTGGGAAAACCCATTTAAGGGCCTCCATATTAAAGGTTTCGATAGCACTCAATCTCTCCGAACTAGACGTCTACCGGTCTCTGGGGTCAAATCAGCCGGAAACCCAGTAATCCCTCATAACAACCCAACATAAACAAACTGTGATCCAATCACAGACAGACCCTTTGACATTTGACAAACAATAACTGTGAAGTGTTTGTCATATTTCCTTTATTGAGTCAGTTCTAACATTTGCTATGAACTGTCAGTTTCATAATCTGAACTAGAATCGAGACCTTGCGGTTGTCTACCAAGCAGTCACGTTGCAGTGTACGTCCACGTCCGTCCAAAAATGTCACCACTTCATCCCATTAGACAGTGTGAAATTGTAGCATAACATTTTTTTAGTTATGGCCAAAACGTGTTTTGTGAGGTCAGGGTGACCTTTGAGCACCATAATATAAATCAGTTTGTCCTCGGGTCCAGGTGGACGCTTGTGCCACATTTGAAGAAATTTGTTCAAGGCCTTCCAGAGGTATCACAAGAACGGGACTGACATGAGATCACAGTGACCTTGACCTTTAACCTTCCATCAAAATCGTATCACTTGGTCCTTGAGTCCTGGTGGACGTTTTGTGCTGAATTTAAAGAAAGTCCCTGAAGGCATTCCTGAAATATCTTGTTCACAAGAATGGACTGGATGGATGGACAACCCAAAAACAAATTGCCAACAGTAAACACCCAGTTTATGTTGCTTCCACCATATGAGGTCTTTTATTCCACCAGCGTTTGGTGTATTAAATGAAATGTTAGACCTGTTACTAGCTGGGGACTCGTAGCCCATGGGACAAGGTCCACCAAAAGGAAGTAGCAGCAGAGACACTAGAGCATCGTAGTAAAAAAAACTAAAAACAATGGCTCAGTCTGACTTGAGGCATGCAGGGTGTAATCCTTTCTCTGTGGACATCAAAGCAGACAAAGTCTACTAGTGCTAAACAGTGACATGAAGGTACTTAGTTCAACAGGCAGACAAACATCTCATTCATCATGCTGCACTACACATTTGGGGTTCAAAAGCACAGTGAGGGACACCGGACAGATGGAGAGGAAGGAAGGGAATCTCACACACACACACACACACACACACACAAACAAACAAAAGGCCCAAAGATAAGGACGGGGCTCTGTTTCAGCTGGCCACCTAACAAAAGGACACACTGGGCAAAGAAGAGGACACTGGGACACTGCCAAGCAGAGGGACAAGGGAAGAGAGGGACATAAAGGACGAGGCAGAGATTTCTCTTTTAATGTTTGGGGGTTTTCTTACGGATATTAGTCTACAGACTCATATTAACTGGCACTAACTCACTGTCAGAGATAAACACTGACTTCTACTGTGCTTTTGAGCATCACAGCAAAGAGCACCATCTAGTGTCGGCAACCAGGCACAACCCTAATGTTCACCTCAGTGGCCTCTGATCCGCTTTGTTGGCTTCGTAAGTCCTAACACCACCTTATTCTTCAAGAGTTCACACCAACAGATTTGTTTATGGCTGTGTAAATAGGTAAAGCCTTTAAAAATGATTCATTTGAGCTGGTTTGTGAGAGCAGGCCTGGCCACGGGGGCCGGGCCCGTGAGGTTCTTCAGCAGGGCCTTTGTGCTTTGAATTAGGCTTTTGAAAGCAACGGGGTTCAGCCGCTCCCGGGCCAATTAGCAGAGGAGAAACATTAGTTCTACCCCAAAGCCAGCGGGGAAAGGTCGGAGTGAACGTGATTTAAATTTAGCCCCGTCGTTTGGCAAGAGCTGGATGTTGATTGCCAACATGCCTCCCGACCACACTGAGCTGTCAGCACAGCACAAGACAACTGAGGGCGAAAGAGTTCGCCTCCTGTTTTTCCATAAACAGTTGCAGACGGACCACAACAGGAAAAACTGGAAATATGCGTACTATTAAAACCCCTCTCCCCGCTCCTTCACTGCCTCACTTTGATGAGTCGGCCATGCAGGCGGAGCTCACACTCAGCAGCTTTTGGTTGAAAGGATTATTCTGTACACCCATGAACGCAGGGCATGGAGGAGTCTCTGAGAGAGAGAACGGATTCAGACCCGACCGGGACCGTTCCGTGACACGGCGCCCTGAGCACGATGAACCGACGGCGCCAATTAAACGGAGACGCAATAAAAGTCTGTTATTGGTTTTTCGCGACACTTCAAACAGACGGGGGAAAAGAGAGGACACCAATAGTGGATTCAAAATAACCCATGAATAAAAAGTAATTAATGGTTGCATTGCTTATTAAAAAAAGTACAAGCAATGCAACCGAAGTAAAATAACTGCTTAATCCTTTTGCAAAAAAGCATTCAAAGCAGCAGACACTATATGTTCTCCTGCAACCCTTAAATTAATCAAATAAAAAAAGGGAAATGGGCGAGCTTTAGCTAAGCAGCAAAAGCCCCCCAAAAAAAAACATTCACCAAAGCTGTGCTCTCCCAGACTGCACCGTAAGCATCCAGATGTGCCACGGCGGTTCGGATCAAAGCCTCTTCCTCTTGCCAAACATAACCTCTTTCCACCTGTGATGCAGGGGGCACATCAGCACCACACACACACACACACACACACACACACACACACACACACACACACACACACACACACACACACACACACACACACACACACACACACACACACACACACACACACACACACACACACACACACACACACACACACACACACCGAGAGGAAGGGTCACCCACAAGCACCTTTTTTAGAAAACACACACGGTCGAGGTGTCGTTCTGCAGCCACAAATAGAGCAGATAAGAGCTTCGGAGAGGGCAGACAAAGAGGTCAGCGGGTGAGGGAAAGTAGAAAAGCGATGGGGAGTAGAAGAGGGTGCACGGGTGTGATTGAAGCCAGGAACAACAAGAGAGGGGAACATGAGACAATAAAACAGGTAGGAGGGAGTAGAGGTGCAGGTGCTTTTCCAGTCTCCTCACATTATTCCACCTCTCGTCTACCACTTGCCGTTACACAAACCAGAACCCCCTTTTCTTCCGCCAAATCCTGCCACCCAGACTGCGGGCGGATGAATAGGCTTTCAGAGCGCATTAATGAGCGGACACATCCGCTGTAGAGAGCAGAGACAGCAAATTGAAGATGAGGAAGGGACCGTACCTTTCATAGCTTCCCGACGTTACTTCTAGAGCAGATTATCTCCAGTCCAAGTCAGTAACCACGGTCGGAACAACTGGAGAAGCAGCAGCAGCAGGGGGAGGAGATGCCGAGGACATAGTAGAGAGGACGAGTGAGACAGCCAGAGGGTTAGGACTGGAAAGGACTAGGAGTCACATGACCAGACTGGAGGGCTCACCAGTAGCCACGGCCCACAAAACCACAGGGGTGGGTTTTGTGGGCGACACTGGCGTTGGCCCGTTAAGGCAGTCGGAGGGAGTCGGCCTGGCATCTGGGGGAGGGTCAACCGGGATCCCAGCCAAGGATTTATCACGAGGGGGAGACGTACACCTGGAGTGTGTCTGACAGCACTGACGGACATTATGACGATGGGAATTTGTCCTAATGAGGACGAAGTAGTGGGAGGGCAGGGGGGGGGAGAGTTGGGCCGAGTCACCCAGCAGAGATAGGAGGGGGGGGGGGGGGATTCCTTTTTATTCTTTCCAGCGGCCCTGATGAGTCCAACAGAGGGACAGTAAACCAGAAGAAGCAACGGCTCGGAAGGCAAAAGGGGAACAACTCTCCCACATGGCCGAACATACAACACAAACATTATTCCAGTTCCCGCGGCAGATGAGCGGCGGTGCTGCATCACTCTGAGAGTTTGAGGGATAGTTTTCCTCCAGGTCGGAGGTCAAACAGACCGAGCTGGCGCTGCGATATATATCTGTCTTCAGTTTCTCATAGTCAGCCGTCAAGTCGGTCTAATTTAAAGTGTCTGCAAGCAATATTCTAAATGCTGAGATAAAAGGCGATGGAGCATGACCTATACTAATCTGTATCCTGAAAGTTCAAACTTTTTTTGACCACATACTTCCAAGGCTCCATGGTTATTTATCAACCTGGGAGAAAAAAATAAATAGAGAGGAGCCATTACCCAATGGACCGCTAGAGCGCTCTACTGAAACTACTAGCAGATAAATGAAAGTTCGTGGCTCCTAAAGTCTGCTTTCAAATATACGCGTAATTTACAAAACACACTGAAGCTGCATTAAAACACATAGTGGCAACAACAGCATGAACTTGGTGTTGTGTTCCTGAGAGCATGATAGTGCAGGTGGTTGCTAATAGGAGTAGTTAAGACTATGGAGTCTTCTGTCACATGACATGCTGCAGTCGATTCTGCAGCCTACAAACTTTAGTTTTTCTGTCAACGATGCATTTGTTTACATAACTCACAGGGAAGGCAGAATGTTGCCACATAGCAGGTTTTCCCAGAGCTTTTTTTATTTGCTGGACCCAGCTACTGCTGTGAACAGGGTTGATGAGGAGCTACCAAAACAATGTGTAGTTGTGTAGTGCTGAGGGGGAAGTTTAACTATCCATGACTCAGGTATTTCCGAGATAACCCTTTTGCATTGCACACTTATTTGATTCATTGTTGAGACAAAAATAAAATGTTGATGAGTGCAGCTTTCAGGACATCCTGAAAAACCTAAATTCACTGTAAGCTTTTACAGATTGATGCTATTGCTGGCTACTAACAGAAGTGAAATGCAGGAAAAGGTGATCACAAGCCATCTACACAACGCGACACATTCCCACTGCCAGTGTAGACAGGAAGTTAGAGGACTTCCTTGTTGGTGAAAGGCTGAAGGTCAATAGTTGTGGTCAGGGAGAAACCTTTAATACAGTGCTGTAGAAGAACAGTGACATATCAGATGTAGCAGTGAAGGACCATAAGAACACTTTCAAGAGCATTTCAGTCATTATTGTGTTGGAAAACATGCAAACGAAGCGGTTTATCGCGTCAAGCCCGACAACGGTCCTGAGTAGAGCGAGGCCCAAGGTAACCCTCCAGGAACAGAGTGAGTATATGTGGCACAAATATGTTGCCGAAAAAAGGGCCAAAGACCAACTAAAGATACAATACGGGGCTCTTTCAGCTCCGTGACGGATTAATATTGCCATGTTTACAGACCATATGTAGCCTAAATCAGGCTTTGACATGGTCCCCTGAAGCGTAAAAGTGCTCCTTGTGTACTCCTCTTGCACATGGTAGGATTATGCGGCCGTGGGTGTGTATGCAAATATTGTGTACACACCCACAGCCGCGCAACTCCTACCATCCCCGGCCGTTCTGTCCGCATGCTTGACCATAAAAGGCAGCAGGCTCTTAGCTCCAGCGTGGCATCGGACCAGGGACAATGACAAGCAGCACCAGGTGTAGGTGTGTGTGTGTGTGTGTGTGTGTGTGTGTGTGTGTGTGTGTGTGTGTGTGTGTGTGTGTGTGTGTGTGTGTGTGTGTGTGTGTGTGTGTGTGTGTGTGTGTGTGTGTGTGTGTGTGTGTGTGTGTGTGTGTGTGTGTGTGTTCACATAGTCAGACTTTTGCACTCCAGGATGACCTCACACGCTGGGCTGCGTCAGGGTCTGTTATTGAGATTAGACACGGGCGAAACAGATACTTTTCTACTGGATGATTAAACCCAGTGCGACTGATAGCATGAGTGCTGCCGATCAGATGACACTACAGCCTATTAGCAACCCCTGTTTGAGTCATTGTGAACTATCCTGTTTCAGCATGAGTCACGTCCAACTCATTCCGAGACCCCCGACTGTGAATCCTTCACTGACGCATGCAAGGCGGGACGTAGGAAAAACGCACTTCACAGTTAGATCGATGGGTAACTGTCGACAATTGTTAGCTTATAAGTATGTGCAGCAGACACGCAGCACACATATGACTCTTATTTGTGGAAGGAACAATGTGAGTGGATTCGGTGATGTCTTGAGTCATGAGGGGTTCAGAGGGGTTCAGGAGTAAATTACAGTTTGGGCAAAGAGCGGGAAGCTTTTTGTAGTTTTGGTCATCATTTCATATCGTTATGGTAACGATGTACTCACTCTCTGGCACAATAAATCTGTTGAAGATAACACAACGAGCATCTTATAATCAACAGAGCCTTCATGGTGGTTTGAAAGTAGAAGGGTACAGTTTAGATATTTAAATACGTAAATCGAAGTGAAACTGTGAAAGTTGTGGGAACAGAAATAGGATTACCAGTTTGAAATGACTCCCTTTGCTGTGATTGGGGAACATGACAACATTGTTAAAAAAAATAAAAAGCAGTCCATTGGTAAGAAACAGACAACAGTTTGGCTGGATGGTTGAGGATGATTGGAGGGATATGAAAAAAGCCTCAATTTATGTTACACAAAACAGTTTTAGTCTGAGTTTTTTCCTTTTTGGGGCCAAAGGGAAAAAGAATCGCTTTGGTGGAAGTGTTCTACAACTTCAGTTTGAGAGGTCACACATGTGATGGATATTTAATGTGTGTGAATGGGGGAACATTTTTACTGTTTACACATTTGTTTTCTCCGAAGAAGAAGTGTGACTGAGCTGGGGTTTTGTTAAAAAAGCTCTATCACCAGAAAGCTGAGATTACATTAAATACTGCAAAACCCTGGAACATGTTACTTTACGTCCCATGCCAACGGTATTCCTTTTCCTATTCACAACAATATGATAATGGTTAGGACAATAAAGGTGTGATTAGTCCCGCCAAAACCAACAAGAAAGCGAGGGGGATGTCAATCAAACACACGTCACAAAAGAGCTCTGAACGACCCAAAAAAAAGAGTCACCCGAGTGGGTTTACTTTGGTTGTCCAGGGTCTAACCCACCCCTCCTTTCTTTCAGAAATGCCAATATTATTATGATTATAAATACTAAAAAAAAATAATAATAATACAGGCCGACCTGGACCAGAATCTGGCTTCTTGCTGTGACAATATTAGTTTGTGAAGTAGGAATAAACATGTCGGTGAGTGGATCAAATCCATCAGGGTCTCAGCTAAAGCACGCAATGCACTCTACCACTCACTTCCTGACACAATTGGGCCACTCAAGCCTTTGTGTGTGTGTGTGTGTGTGTGTGTGTGTGTGTGTGTGTGTGTGTGTGTGTGTGTGTGTGTGTGTGTGTGTGTGTGTGTGTGTGTGTGTGTGTGTGTGTGTGTGTGTGTGTGTGTGTGTGTACTTGGCAACACACTGCTTATTGTGTCAACACAACAGCTGCTGAGGTCTAATCTTTCTAGCATCTAGAAAGACATACATCACACACAGCGGAAGGTGTGTGCATCCGTGCCAGTGAGGGTGTTGGATTATTAATATTAGAGGACTGTGTTATCAGTGTGGACTGCAGCCCACATCATCGATGCTCGATATATACCCGCACCAAATCTGAGAAAAGCCCGTCCACGATGCCGGCGGCATGATGACATAACGCGCTATAGAAACATCTGACGGGGGGCTTTGTGGGGAAACGTTGATGCTTCAATGCTGAGAGGCCACTCCATTGTTAAAGAAAGAGATTGGCAGTTTGGGAATATGTCTATTGGCTTTTCTTGTTGAGAGCTGAATGGGTACATTGATACCACTCTCATAGCTGCGCATTAATTAGGGCGCCAGAGCAGAGCGCTAGTTAGCATAGCTTAGCTCAGCATAAAGACAGGAGGCAGGAGGAAACGGCTAGCCTGGCTGTTGTAGTAGCTACTGAAGCTGACCTTTTGGTTTTGGCATGAATATGTTCATCTGAGGTGCTTGTAGGTATATTTCAGAACTTAGGACAGAGCCAGGCTAGCTGTGCCCTCCTGTTTGCAGACTTTAGGCTAAGCTAAGCTAAGCCAAAGCCAAGCGACACCTAGTTCTAGCTCTCTTGGTAACTATTGATGGAAAAGTAAACTGCATTTAAAGAGTACATTTTGACGTACTTGCACTTTACATTCTATGCTACATTATGGCGTCTACTCCACTGCATTTCATTTTATATTTCATGTATGTATATTTCACTGTATATTTTAAGCGCTACACTATTTTATGTTTTAAGATTCTCTTTTTTTTGCTTGAGTGATGTTCTTTTTATACATAATTAATGAGCATTGGTGGAGGGAGCCTGAGATGATTTTCATCGCCCACCACTGCTTCTCTGTAATTGTTGTGCACATGACAATAAAGAACCTTCTTATATACAGTCAATGCACAGAACGTGCAACTTGATACCGTTTATTCCTCTAGATGTATTTGACAGCTATGGTTACTAGTTACATTACACAGTTAAAGATACTTTTGATATTTTTTATTTAACGCCTTCTGTACATTTACTTCAGTAGGATTTTAAATGTGTATCTATGATTTGTAATATCATCTGTACATTGTCATATTGGTACTTTTACTGAAAGGATTTCAGAACTTCTTTCACCGCTGTAGTTATTGACGGGTTTTGATCTTCTCAACCAACTCTTAGGATTATGTGTATATCCAAAAATGTCAAACTGTTCCTTTAAAGACAACACAAAACGGTATTTTGAGCATCGTACTTCTATAATTTCACCCAAAGAACATTAACATGCATTGGGCAGCCCCATTGGAGCACCGTCGGACACCAATAACAGCTTTGAGCAGCGGCTTTTGTTATTAAATGTGCAACCTGGCAAGTTCAGGGAACTAATGAATAAACCCGGTGAGTTTCTAAAAACTGTTGTAAACAAATAAAATATAGATAAAGTATCTTTGTACGACTATTGACTGTTTCTTGATAGGACATTGCTGGCTATTTTACAAAGCACTGAAAGTGGATAAAACTATTTCTAAAAAGACTTTATGATCAGAGGTTTCTTTATTATATCATAAAAATATACGACCTCTCTTAAAAATACTAAAAGTAGAATGGAGCCTTAACTTTAAGTAAACATTTGCTTAAAGTAATACTACCAAAACCAGACTAAGAAGTCCAAAACTACTAAAATAAATAACTGATGTCGAATCAAAAACCATAATATCTATAAAACGCAAAAAACACGCACTGAACATAAGCGGTTACCATGGCGAGGAGTTTTGCATTGTCAATACAAGCAGGGACTGTTGATTCACCTCATCATAGCAACACATGATGTCACTGACAAATGGTTACCAGTGACTGGTGGAAGTGAACCAGTGGAACAGAGAGGTCGGCTCATGTCTGGCTGACCCCAGGACAGGAAAAGTCCGTTCCCTCCCTTCCTACTGGGATCAGGGGCCACGCTGCTCAGTAATGCACACCGTGTCCTCTTGGCTGCAGGTAATGCGTCTTTGTGTCCCAAGAAACTCAAAGAGAAGAATGTGTTTTTATGAGAGGAGCAAAGGCACTCAGCTGATGTACTTACAAGATGACCATTAAGACGGAAGAATTGAGACGTTCCAGGGTCCCTGAATGCCACCTGGTCCTGAAAACAAAAAAGATGATGGACGTAGTCAGCACAGCGTGTCAGGGAGTCACACCAGTCCACTGGTTTATTTTCTTAAGGAATCAATCAGCAAAACTCTGATACTTTCTGACTGGGTGGAGAGAAGTGAGTCGACATCTACTGCTGATTATTTTCACATAAAACAAAAAAGAACTGAATGAGTGAAGCAAACCTTTACAAGAGTGATTCGCACATCAACTGCCTGTGAATTACTGGACAACAGCGCAGCATTGTCTCTGTGACCTAGATCAGCAACTATACCCACCATACACAACCTAGTGGCCCTGTAGCAATAAAGTTGTGAGGAGAATGCCCCCCCCCCCCCTTCTGAAAATGTATGGGTGGGCGATATGAAAATATATACCATTCATACCACAGCAGCTATCCCCTTTTAATATTTCTGGGTGCTCCAGCTTGTGCGATTTATTCGATTTTTTGTTAGATTTTTGCACCTTAATTTGTGTGTATTTAATTAAATGGATTATGCACACACAAAAAATCTTTATGATTTAAAATGAGTAAAATGCGTTACAACTCATATTTAAAGCCCAAGTTCTTGCCAATAATAAACTGTACATTATCAATAGTTACATTGTTTATTTGCTGTAATGAATAAATGCCACATAAACAACTGTAAATATTAGAGTATCAAATATGATACAATATCATTTGTTTCTCCACATAGCCATGAGTCAACGGGTCCCTGGACACAGGAATGTGTCCTGATAGTATATCCATATCACAAAACTCTGTGTACTATGATAGAGGAACTTTATCCATATTGCCCAATAGTATCAAGAATGATAATAAAGTGGCAACAAGCAATAATTTTCACTCTTACATTGCACGTAATAATTAGAACCGGGTTTGCATATATCGATACCAGCAGTGAGTTGGTGATCACTTCACTAAATGTTGACATATGCGTAATTCTCAAATCCCCGAGCTCTTTCACTCGCTCAACAGAGTGAATCTGAATCTCGGCGCAGTTCCTTCTATCTGCCAATAGAGGCCGATGAGAGGATTTAAATCACTAACAAAAGATGCTGAATCAGATTCAAATCCAGACTGATGTAGACCATCTGAGCCTCACACATGCTCTTAAAAAAGCATTTTGGGAGGTCTTAAAGAAGGGGCTTGTTTTCACAAACTAGTGAGCTGGAACACACAATATGGGGGCCGCAGAGCCAAAAGGTCACACAGCCACTAAACGGCACGCTGTTCCAGGCTAACAGGCTTTATATCTTCACTGTCTCCGTTGCTCCAAATCAGAGATTTTCCTTTTGTTTTCTTTAAAATATACAGAGTTTAACTTCAAATCGACTCTTGGCCGCAAAGTGTTTTTTTCTTTTGAATTGACTTACTGGCGGTACACACAAGAGGCGGGGTTGTTTTAAGGATTATAGACCTATAAATCATTCCTGTTTTACATGGTCCCCCCCCCCCCCCCCCCCGTTTTGATGTCATGCCAGCCAAGCCATACTTCCAACATCCGTCAGCTAATCAGCAAACGCTGAGAGACAAAAGCCACATGCATGTTACAGGTGGACTCTGGTTTCATGCGCAGCACTGAGCCACGACTCACTCACTCACTGAGCATCTGCTTCCAATAGATTCCCAGCCCCCCCCCCCCCCCCCCGTTCCTCCTCCTCCTCCTCCTCTGTGGGAGGCAGCGGACCCATCAGACCCATCTGAAGCCCATGAGCCCCAGGCCCCCCCAAAACAATGATGTAACGCCCCGGCAGGCTTATGTAACTAATCTCTGCTGGCGGTTTCTCCCACCGAAACACACATGGTGGAGACCCTGGGAACACTCACAAGACAAGTGCACTGATCGGTGACTCTGTGTTTATGTTATGTGCTGATGAGACGCCTGGTGAGGAGCAGCGCTCAGAGAAAATATCTAACTTTGGCCGTGGTGCTGTTTGTTCTAACTTACCGACATAGGACCTGCTCATAGGACACCTATGTGCATAATGATATGGGTGTTTACAACGTTGCTTTTCAGACAATATACCCATTGGTTGGTTTGTAGATGTCACTTAAAACTCTACACCACAGTGGACATGTCTCCCATTGAGATCAGGGACCAACATGTTGGATAGACAGCAAACATCTCAAAGTGGCCGCAATCAGTTAGTTTGCTAACTGACCCGGACGTATCTATGATAAGAGCAGGTTGAATTCTCTAAATGCCAAGGAAAGGTGCTTCAATGCTTCCTTTCTTATCTCCTTTAGCATAAGGAACACTGGACCATCCTTTATGAAAGGAAAGGAGGAAATGCCGCCCCACAATACTTTGCGGCAGTACACAATGGATAAACTAAAAACATCCCTCTGAGGAGGTGTGATTCTGTTTGTCCCTGTACTCCTTTTCTATGGATTACAAATCAAGCTGGTTAAAAAAAAAAAATCTGCCGTTAATGCGGTCGGATTCTCTTAGCAGCGCGGTTGTCTTTTCCTAAGTCTCCATGAATTCCCCCTCACATCTTTCCTCAACCTCATGACCACTGCCATCGAGGTCAAGGATAAATGGTGAGGAAGAGACATGAGGATGAGGGAGGGGGTGAGGTCATTTATCGATACAATGTTCACGTCCAGCACAAACATCACAGATCAGAGCGAATCATCCAAGTACAGTTTTCTGAATCCTCTCTTCTGATTTATACAATATGAATAGGATATCCAAACCCAGATGGCTGCACAGAACCTAAGTCCTCTTAAACTTCAGGGGGGGGGGGGGTGAACATTTGTGTATAATGTAGTTAATAACTATTAAACATAAATGGTCCTAGTCATTCAAATTAAAGCAAAAACATGAACGTTGCACAGCATTTAGTATGACATCATTGTGTAGACGGACTTTCTCCCAGCAACCCCAACTGACTTGAAGTGTGTGTGAGGCCATGTTTCTCTCAAGACTGTCAACTTTCATCTGGGCCAGCCAAAAATCACACAGCGTTTCAGTGTAAGGCTCATGAGTCACAATGTTTTTCCTCATGAATTTGTATCCAATAGAAAATCCTTCTCTGCCTAAACCACAAACTGGGACTGAAGCAAGAAGATTCAGACCTCTGACCTTGAGCCCGACAACATATTTGTTGTGTCCTCCTTGCTGTCCTATGGGCCTTTTATACAGCACACATTTTGACTTGCCAAAGCGGGACAAGCACAAGTGTTGATATTAACAATAACGATGCCACAATTCCATCGAGTGCCCACTGTGCTATTTTTGTGAGCCAGCATGCACAATACCAGGAGCCTTGGACTAGCATACCCAAATAAAACAGAGCAACCATGGAGCCCACACTGTCACTAACTGCACTCCCTGAATAAACATGATCTAATTTTGGACAAACACAAAAGGGATTTCAGAGATAAGCAAACAGAAGGGTCTACAATATGCATTTGAAGGATATATTTAGGATGTCAAACTGATTTAGCAGCAGGAACAGGTTGAAAAGATAAAGATAGAAGCTAAAGCCTACAGATCACAATGTATAAGTGAACCACCTGGTGACCTACGCTGACAGAGAATGTATTTATGGAACAAGACTGTTCCCGTAAAGCTGGGTAGGTCTTTATTCATGGTTACAATCACTAAAAATCAAAAGCAGCATGCGTAAACATTCATTATACCTTCAGCAGCTAACGTAGCGTAGTGTGAACAGTGGTTGTTGCAGTGGCGGGCCGTGGATTTTATACCTGGGCCTTCAGTGCTGTTCTCCACTTCTAATAACCTCATTATGACGTCACATACGGGGGTTATTATTTGTTTCGTGTAAAAGCCGCATATTCACATAACACTGCAACATTTGACAAATGAAATAAAATGTGCAGATACATGAATACGAGCATGACGGGACGCTGTGTCCAAAACGGACAATATAGTCCAAATCAATGTAACACAATGACAAACTCACAAGAGCAGTCGCATATATTCGTATGACAACAAAGCAACAAATCAATCCAGCAGACCTGCAGCGGATCCACGCATTCCACCACACGAGCACGAGCCATTCAAATACTATTCATAAAAACGCCACGATAGACAAATGAACAGTAGAGGTAAACAAACGAAGCTTAGTTCACTTACCAAATGCTGTCTATGCTGACAAAGAGTTTAATCCCAGTACATCAGTTCCAGTAAGAAGTCCAACCGGATCCGCCGCCGGTCGGTTGTCCGTGGTCCGCCGCTGTTCGGTCGTCGTCGTTCGTTCGGTTGTCTTCCGCTGCCGGTCGCTTGTCCGTCTTCCGCGGCCGGTCGCTTGTCCGTTTTCCGCCGCAGTTCGGTGGTCGCCTTCGACCGCGTTCGGTGGTCGTCTTCGGCCGTGGACCGGCGAAGGGCGGGCCGCGGTTGTGAGTTGTAGATCCACTCGAGTCTCTCCAAAAGTACCGACGCTCAGTTAAAATGAAACACATTCCCAGCCATAACATGTGCAACGCTTCTGACGCTGCATACAAATCATTTTCCTGGCTGGGTCAGGGCTGCTAGCTGTGGGGTCGTTTCTTACTGTCCAGTTTGTTCAGAAATGTCCTTCTTGAGAAAAGCGTTCCCAGTAACTCCGCCACTAAATCCGTTTCTCCTCCTTCCGCCATTTCATATTAAAAAAACAAAGCTAGGTAAAATGTCTTTCAAATATTTCCACTTGAACTCTGTCTGCTACAAAGCTCTGCTAGCAATCATGTTTCGCGGGCACATAGTCACGTGCCCGCCCACTGACCAATCACAGCACACTCTGCACCTTGCTGGCAGAGAGGCATCTGGACTCTGAGCTGACGTAACTAGGCCTGCAAACTGCTCTGGTGGGGCCATGAATCCCAAACTAAAGATCTGATTGGTTGAATCAACAATATCGTCCCCATTCAATTTAAACGGCACATGGCAGCACTGGGTGAGTCTGCAGGCTGGGGCCTCTCTTCTACCTAGAGACACAGAGGTGAAATCTGATTGGATAAAAGCTCTACTTAAAACAAGCTGCACTGGAAGCAGAGCAACTGAGGAGCACAGTAACTGTGCAATGAGAAAATAAGATAATGGGAAAAATATTTTTATAAATTATAATACATATAAGAAAAAATATTAAATTATAAAATAGCTATAACTTTGTGATTCTGTTTAGGCCAGCAGAGAAGGCTTTGCAGGCCCTGACGGCCCGCCACTGGGTTGTTGATATGCCAGCATACTAATAATGCTAATGTTAGCTCTGCAGGTTTAAACGCAGAAACATCTCCCACCAACCCAACCTCTTCAGGTTAGGAGTATCACTTTACACCACGTTCAACCATGACTAGCTCCAAAACCACTAAACCAGCCTGAAAACAACTGCATAGAGTCTACGGAGCACAGCTGGATAGTTGTGGGACCCAGGTCGTACCTGGACGACCCTACGCTATGATTGGCCAATTTGCGTTTGAGGGGCGGGACACAACAAAGACTAAATTATCTCTGTTCTTTTTTTCGGCTATGACATGTTCAAATATCTTACATGAAAAACGACTCTTCCAATTGCTACCAGTCAGGCAGATTTTTTTAAATAACTGATGTTAATGCAGGTAGAGCAAGTTAGCCATTGTATTATACTGTAGCAGGGTTGTTTAGTAAACTTCCCCAGAAGATATGACATCTCATTGCCAGGCAGGCTTCGTGGGCTGGCAGTTTGCTGGAGTGCCATCGCTATACACAAATAATCACCACAGACTATTAGAAAGTCAGCAGACAGGTTGGAGGGCGAAGAGTCACTTTGATCCAACCCCACTGGGGTTCACCCTTTGTTATTTCTTTATCCAAAACAACACCGACACTAATCACCATCAGCACAGACATTACCGGATGCTGCCATCAAAAAAAAAAGAAAAGACAATGAATAGTGTTTTTTTTCCCTTGAAGAGGAAAGTTTGAGAATGTTGTTCCTTGTTTTGCAAGCTCATGCTATGTGAGCCTTAAGGTCAGGCTGATAAGTCCAACTTCAAGTTGGAAAAGGAAATGTGCGTTTTTTTATTAAAACTGAGGCAAAGGCAGCCGTATCGCATGCAAGAACGGGCAAATACCATGAACGCACAACGTGTGAGGACAAAAACGTTCAAGCATCTGTCAAAAAACTGTTCCATATTCTGACTCGATGTGGATAGAACTTGAGTGAGACCAAAGCATCCAAGAGGAGGAACATGAACAAAAGGGAAACATTTCCTTTTCATACCCGTGAGGACACCAGACAGTCGGTCTAACGCAGCAGTATCTTCAGCAGATAATATCATTCCTGATCGGGGAAAACAAAGACAATGTACCGATAGTTGGCGAAAGGAACTGAGGAACTGATTCAGTTCAAAAGTAGCCGCTTAGAGCCACAAATCTAAGAAAAAGAAAAAAAAGATCAATCCAAGTCATTCCACTCTCTGTCCATTAGAATGATCAAGCAGTGTTGTTACAAACCCTCTGGGTTCACTGACCTCACATCTTGAAGGTTTGGTGGAGAGGGGAACAGCCACTAATTAGCCGTCACTTCCAAGTGTGGAGCAAAAACACATGAAGTAGCCTTCCTCATTACCGACAGGTTATTTATTTTGGCAGATTAGAAAGCACAGGACAACTTGCAAAAAAAGAAGGAAAGGGGGGGGGGGGGGGGGGGAGCAGTGGACAGTTCCCTGTTTGGGGGTGTGATACAACGTGACAACATGTTTATTTACTCAACTTCAGCTGTAAACGTGAGATGCGTTTGTCACACACACTGCAGCTAATAATGGCAGTGTGCAGTTTGCTTGCTAGATAAAGACAGACACTTGGCAGGGTGTTTGCATTCACCACGCCAAACACAGCTTGAAAAACTACAAGTTTAAGTTGATTTGCTCACCAAGGGTAACGTTACATTACGAACAGGAAATGTAAGACTTTTAATGAGCCGCCAACATGCTACGGTAAATTCGGCAAGGTAAACAATAATTCTCCATGGGAAACTTTACAATAATATTGTCAATTTTAGCATTTAGTTAGCTGCTGGTGGGAGGCCATTCCTGAGTTTTCTATTAGACAAACCCCTGAGGATAACGTGACACTTGTAAAAGTCTAAATGTCACTTCAATAAACGCTGCATGGTATGTGATGTACATGCCGAAATGAAGACAATATTGTCGTGAAATATGCAAGGCCTTAAGTCTTCATTATTTTGCTATGCATCTTCGCCGACGTGCTTGGCAACTTTAAATGAGCAAAATTTTCAACGCAGTTTGGCGTCGCGTTCTCTCCTGAACTAGGTGCGCACGTAGCAACGCAGACAAATGTCGTCTCCTCTCCGCTGCAGTATTGGGTGTCATGCATAGCGTAACATAATATACATCTGGCAGCGTGACCCACGTTCAGACTTCGGAAATAAAACAAAATAACCTCGGGTCTCGAGTTTTCATAAGTTGTCTAACGTTACGCGCAGACGCGTTACTCCACCCTTTACTTTTCTAATTAAGGTGATGTACGTGTGCACGGTGTCGCCTGATATGAATAGTCTCCACCTGCCGGAGGATGGGCTTACTCGGATGGACACTTTCTTACTATTTAAAAAAAAATCCCATACCAGACAATACGTCCGTAAAAGCACCACCTGATCGCCGCAAAGAGGTGATGCCGTTGGTAGCAACACGTTGTGCTGTCGCGTTGCGAGACTTCAAACTTTTCTTCTCTTTTTCTGCCGCTGTGTGAAAACCCATGTGTGAGTTCCCAACATGTTAAGATGCTTCCTCGCGTAAGAAGACAACATGGAACTTAAGTTACATGCACAAACATTCCGGCTCATGAACTTACCGACGCTGTCCCGCAGGAAACAACTTTCTTTCACCACCCCCAAACACGAACGCTCTTGTATTATCCCGCGGACACACGCACGCACGCACACCCGACTGTCATTCACACATGGATGTGTAGATGGAGCAGACCCGCCTGCTGTAAAACTTCTTCTTCTGTCAAGTCAACTACTGTAGACTAAAACAACGAGTTACCGACTGGAAATTTCAAAATAAAAGCCGAATTGAATTTGAACGTTGGGTAGACTTTCTTGCGGAACAACTGTACTGACATCTGCTAAAATTGACTTGTTTTTGAGGACGAAATAGATCTCTTTTCTAGTGGATTTTGCTCAGTATAGGTTATAATGCTGATCGACCCATATGCAATACTGTACTTGCCTTTCCTTGTATTCTGCTCTCTATTTTTTCCTACCGGCAGTATCCCATCCCACCTCATGTTATCGTATTGACTGATCGATCATTATTGCAGTCTATAAGTAATGACATTTTAAAAAACTGTAAACAGAGGTGTATACCCTAGTGTCAGGGTCTGCCTCACCTGCCATCATGAAAAGTAAAAAACAAATAATGATCAAATAAAACAAATAATATTTCTCTACTGATCTGTGCTACAAATGTAATTTCTGTATGATTTCAAGCATTTCAAGCATTTTTATAGTCAAAATCGCTTAAATTTCTGCATGTCCTGTTCAAACGCGGAGCAGACGCTCCTGGTGCAATCAAATATGTACCTTACCTATGTGTGTGTAAATAATGCTCATATGAAAAACAACCAGGAGTCAATGTGCAAGCTGCCAATTGAATGGTGATTTAAGCTACTCTATTGGGTTCAGATATTTGTAAATCTGACTCTGAAAGAGTCAGTGCCTCACCTGCCATGAACCTCACCGCACGTCACTGCCTAGTGTTTAGACATCCACAGAGTCATGAATTAATGTCGAAGGAGACCATAGTGAAGGAAAGGGTGTAGGCTGAAGACAAGCTGCACATTATCTAAACTTATGTTGCAGCTTTAAACCAAAAAAAAGACAAAACATTGAAAAGTACTATCATGCAAATAATTGCAGGCAGTATGTGAGTATTCATCTTATACAGTTTCTAATATACTCTGTACGCAATGTTGCCTATTTTCAGAAGCTACTCATTTATGGCTTTTATTTTGAAGGCAAATCCCAATAACATTGATCTCAATCTTCTGGAATCCTTTCTGTTGTTTTTCACCTGTGGTCAAACGAGCCTGAGCCAGCAGCATGTCTCTGCTAAACCTTTACTGTCTTCTTTATAATAAACCAACCATGTGTATTGTGTACTGCACGTCCCCTTTCTCTGCTGCACATGGATATTTGAAAAGTCCTTTTCTCCTTATTTGTCTATTAAATATTCTCTGGTCATCTCTCTTTTTGTTTTTTCTGCTGTGACCTATGGGGTCAGCCTCAGTGCAACGGACAATCAATTCTCAGTCCGTTCTAATGGCAGAGTTTACAGTCCTTCCACATATCCTGTCCATTAGAAACAAGCCCGGATAAACATTCGATTAGACCACAGTTGGAGCTTGCTCCTATCTCTGCGACTCCAGCACTTAACAGGCTTGTAAAATGCAAAATGCTGGAGGTAGATAGATCGCTCTCTGCTGCTATCCACCCCTTTTGAGAAGAGAGGCTTCATTATTTGAAGGTTTGGGGCCACAGTCTTCTATCAGACGTGAGTCGCTGAGGTGGAGAGGTGACCATGTGACTTTGTTTGACTGACTTGTCGCCTCCGCTCTTCGTCCACTTCTCCTCCTTTGAATAGTCTCCGCACTTCAGAGGCGTGTTGCCAAGGGAAACAGGCCAACGGCAAACAAATGATCCCCAGCTGCAGTCAGAATAGTTGATGAGACTGCAGTGAACATGAAACTCACCATCAGCCATATGGAAAACACAAAGGAGGAGTTAATTGGCTGGACCTGTGGGTTGATACCAAAGGCCCACACATTTCGGTCCGTCCCTTCTTCGACCTGATGATATTCTAAGTTATGCGGCATTGTCGTTTGCAAATGTATGCCCTATATCTCGGTATCTTGATCAAGAGTTAACCGTGAAAGATAAAGTCCTCTTTGTTTACAAGAGTGGAGTCTCATACACAATGCTCTTGTTGCTGCTGAGCTGCTACCAAATACCTTTGACGATGATGCAAAGGAGGACCGTTGCAGTGTTGGGTAGTGCATTCCATGAATGCCAGTAATTACAATATGAAAGTTTTAAATCAGACACCCAGAAGGCAGACAGGCGGACCACAGTCTGTCCAGTGACCTTCTGTTACAGAAGATTTGTCGCTCTTCTCTACAACTGTACAACTGAACAGTTCAACCAGTGAACACTGATTTGCATTTATCAGAGAAGACTGGAACATAAGACATTAGACATTGTCATAAAAAAAAGATTTGCTTACCTATAAGAAATGCAGTATATTTGTTTTACATTGGTACCTGTTTAAATCTATTGAAAATTGATCCCCACCAAGGTGAGGTGTAATTTGATCAGATAAGATGTGCTGCTGGCTGTAGACAGGATGTTGATTCTTAAACATACAAAAATGAAGATGAAAGGTTTGCGAGTGCTTAAAGCAAACCTGAAAACAGGAGAAATGGTCCACCAATGTTAGCTGGCTAACAGGAGCAAGCGACTCACACAGTTTAGATTATACTGACCTTAAAGGAACAGTGTGTAGCATTTATGGGGATCTATTGGCAAAAATGGAATGTCCTATTAAAAAGGCTTTTTCTTTAGTTTATAATCACCTGAACACAAGAATAGTTTTTTTTTCATTGCCTTAGAATCGACACGGAGGCCGCCACGTTGGACTGTCATGTTTCTACAGTAGCCCAGAACGGACAAACCAAACACTGGCTCCACATAACCATTCACCATTTGCGTTTTCACGTTTTCGGCCCAGTAGTTCTCCAACACACTTGGCACACTTGGCAAACTTTTGTTTGTGGCAATCTGCAACCTCACCGCTAGATGCCGCCAAATACTACACACCGCATCACACAAACGCACAAACAAAAAGCAATTTTTTTTTTAATTATGTTATAAGGTTAGTCAGCTTGTTGACATTAGCTAGATGCGAGGGATGAGAGTGAACCTGCACAAAAAGATTTGGGCCATAAAACCAAAACAATGAGATGAACGATGATAAAACACGCCGCAGCGCTGAGGGGCATGGAAGTGTTACAGTGCGATTTATGCTTCGCGCATTGATAGTCGCGAGTGTTCCAAGGCCGAAGAGATGTCACACCGTAAGACTGGAGGTTCCGTGCCGTTTCCAATTGTCCGTGTTCTAACTCTAAATGTTCTAACTGCTCGGATGGCCAGAGAACTTTCAGGAGCTTTGAGAATGTTGGTTTGCATCGAAGAGAAACTCGCACAGAGTCTAAAACATCCAGACGTTTTTAAAGGCTTTACGCCTCGGTTATACTTTCCGCAAGAACGGTCGCACAGACATGAGCCGACTCGTGACGAGGAAACTTTTGCGTCCAGCTTAAATCACGCCTTCCACATCACATGTCGTCATTTTAACTGTTGTTGGTATGCAAATGTTGATTATAGAAGCATTACGTGTTTTTCTTTGAAATGTTTTATTTCGTTTTGCTTTTTCCTTTCACATCAAGGGCCATCAGATCATTTTACATGTTATACATGTTGTAAAGCCTCCCGAGGCAAATTTTGGATATATATGTGATATTGGGCTATGTGATTAAAACCATTTTTACTTAACTTGACAGACAGAATGTACCAGCAGGCTCACAACAAGCTTTGAAGCAGTATTCACAAAATATTATTACAGCAGGTCATATGAGGATTCAGTACATTTTCTTTTCAATTTCCCCTTGTGGCATATTATATTTTAATCCATCAGATGTGTGTGTGTGTGTGTGTGTGTGTGTGTGTGTGTGTGTGTGTGTGTGTGTGTGTGTGTGTGTGTGCGTGTGTGTGTGTGTGTGTGTGTGTGCACTTGCTTGCATGACTACCAGGTCAGCTGTTGGACAGATATCCCATAATGCTTACTTGGAGCAACATGAAGGCCAGCATTTCTAATTTCACTTACTTGACTCTGGGAAAGCGTATCATGAGATCCATGTTGTTGACTGCAGCCCCTTCAGTCTGACTGAAATACAGTCTGTTATGCTCTCTAAACAGTTTGATGGCGAATTCCATTTGGCACTCGACGCACAAGAAACACATGTGGCTCCGTCGCAGGCCTTTGAGGTTGCGACGTTGTGGCACACATTGGTTTGGCATGCGCTGAACAACTCAGGCGACCACGAGGTTCTCATAACATCACATAAAACCGAGGCAGGCTGAGTGAGAGCCATCTGAAATAGATCATCACATCATCAATTAATAGACAGTCTGTGATGGTAACGCCTCCATCAAAGATCTCCACTTGAGTGTAAATATTCAAAGATACAGAAAATGTAAAAGCTCTATTGTGGCCCCTAAATGGTGCCATTTTATTACTTCCTACAATGGGATGTGGGGTTATGAACGGATGCAATGAACAATGATTTTTTTCTATTCTTAGAGCCTTACTGGCAGGGGGGCTAAAAATATCACGTTTTTCCTGAGGGTGTCTCCAGAGGAAATACCAGTGGGTCATAAAAGTCAAAAGTTTCATGGCAACCTACCAATGTAGTTATGTGATTATACCGTCTGTCATTTTGGCCTGAAGGTGGTACTAGAGGAGAGCACATGGAGTGTCCAAATTAGGTTTAATTTCCATATACCCATAATATTTTGACATTTCTGGTATCCAAGTGAAAATTGTGGCCTTAAAGGTAAGAAGGTATAACCAAGACTATGAATCCACAGCCATGCTAGCAGCTCTGTTTATCATAGACTGTGTTTAGGAGGTGGACATAGTCAGCGAGAGGTCACCCGTTGCTTTGTGGACGACTGTTTTGAAGCCTTGAGTGCTGCAACTTGGTCGTCATCTTCTCGGTTTTTAGCCATCGTCATCTTAGCTTTTTGCAACCAGAAGTTGACGGGGTGCTAAGTACAACTGAATTAGACATTTTTGGGTGACCAAAAATGTACTAAATGAACATCATGCTGTATTGAAGAAGACTTGAAACTAGAGATTGAGACCATAAACTCATGTTTACAATGTTTACTGAGGTAATAAATCAAGAGAGAAACAAGGTTAGCTCAAAGGTGCACTAACCATGTGACCAGACCTGACAATGTAATTGGACAATTCTGGAAAAACTCCAGATTACTGTCAATGCCAACGTTTTTAAAACATTTAGCTTACTACAGCAGGGGTCTTCAACGTTTTTCAGGCCAAGGACCCGCAAACTGATAGAGAGATGGAGCAGGGACCCCCGACTATATATATTGTATAAAATTGTGTTTTATTTTAAACTGGGCCTAGTGCCATGTATAAACATACCTCTTTATTGTGCATTCAATACTAAGCTATTCAAATAATACACAGGTTGATATATTCATGTTTTTATTTTAAACATGTTACGGTACAGTGAGTAGGGGGGCCGTGCCACTGACATTTAGAAACATACCTTGTCAACTGATACCAATGCCAATATCAACATTGTCTGTCAATTGCATGATAATCATGCATACAAGCTATTCAAATTGACGTTTTCATTTTAAAAACATAAATGTGGAAACGAAAAAGAGTGATAGCCTATTAGTGCCACTGCCATGCATAAACATACCTGTTATCTTGCATACAATACTGAACTATTAGAATAATGGACAGAATCATGTTTGGAAAAAAATATATATATATATTTTAAAAATTGTCTAATCAACCAAAAATGTTGCGGACCCCCTGTTGAAGACCTCTGTACTATAGTATCTGTTAATGTAAATTGTGGTACGGTTCAGGTTAATGGAATATTGTGGTTATGGGAAATAAACTATGGCTAAGATATGGTTAAAGTAAGTCAACTAAAACATTGGATTTAGGTTGGCGAAAGACTGCCGTTACAGTTAATAAAAAGCTGATTGTTGACAAAAGTCAGACGTGCTGTAGACCCCTTACTTTATGCCTTGCTACTTAAAGGGCACTGCATTGGCTATGAACATTGGCATTGGACATAAATTGTGAGGTGTGGAATCGTCCAACAAGGACTTAATACTGAGCTGCACATACTGCAGATCTCCTTTTATCATGTTACCAACATTCCACACTTAGGTCACCTGATGACACCTTAGCCAACGCCCTTTGCTGAATGAAGACCAAGAGAGTTTTAAGCCAGTAGCCGGAGCTTCAGTTTAGATTATTTCAGTTACATAAACTATTTCATTCAGTTCTTACGTAAGGTGCACTGAAAGTCCTCCAAGAAACATGTCAACGTCCAAACTATTTGGTGGCATTTAAAAAGTTCACAATGTGCTTTATTTCCAAAGTTTCATTTTCCACCCAGTGTCTCCAACATCTCTGGCTTTTAACATATCTGACTCATTTGACAAAAATGCTGGAAAGAAAAAGTAATGTCATAACTTTTACGCAACATTTGAAATGAACCCTGTTATGCAAAAACTAATATCACGTGTTGCAGAGGTTACATCAACCCTGTGTAAAGCCTCTCTTTTTCAGAAGGTCTCTATTTCATGTGCACAAATCAACACCATGCTACGGGTAGGGAATATGGTCAAACACAAAGTTATAACAAGCAAGTTGAACATTGCTGAAATGCAGATACTAGCTCACTGCTATTGTCTTGCATAATATTAAGTAATATTTCATTTCTTTCATGAACATTTTTGAGGATTCAGGCGAAAACGTTTGCGTGGGTCTGTCTCATTGCTGCATGCCATTCTTGGCATGGGGTTGTCGTGTCTGTCGAGCGCATTAAACTGTGCCGCTCCGCCCCTCGTCATGAGCCCAAGTAATGAGGTCAAACTAGCAGCGGACTCTGGCAGCTCTGCGTACACTAACAAGCCCTCTTTTATCCCATTGTTCTTCATATCTCAGGACAGACCAGACCTTGTAACCTTGTTTGTTTCTGCGGAGCCTTTAATTGCATTTTGTATTATCGGTATTGATCGTGAGCAGCGTTCTCTTTTGTTCCTGCTGATGAGAAAGATGCTGTGCGTGCCAGCAAGTGCTCATACTGGCCCTGTGAGAGAAACAGAAGAACGCTCTTCATCACCCACACGCCTAATGATGGACTCCATCGGCCTCAGAGCAGGAAATGACCTGCGAGAAAGAATCTGCCTGCTGAAAATTGCAGAGTTGTCAACAATGTCCCATTCAAGTGCAAGAGAATCCTAATCCACTGTAATCTATATCTTCTGTTTTAATTACAGTGGGTGCCCAGAATAGCTAAATGAGACGTTATGCAAGGTAAATAAGGTACTCTAATGGGTATAATTTTGGATGTCAGAAAAGCTTGGATTGTACTGCAGTGCATTTCCTGGATTTGAACTTTGTCCACCTCGCTGTGGCGAAGGCCAGCTGAGGTTCTTTGTGTTTCAGAAGAAAATGAAGAAAGATCCTTTTTCAGAGTTCCGTTTCCCACAGCAGTCGTATACCATTCACTCACCAGCTCGTACACCCCCGAGAGAGGCTGCTGGATGTGACCCTGAACAAACACACTCAGCCAGGTGAACCTTTCATACCATGTAAATTACATCTTTAAAGTGAGACAGTTTATGTGTTTTAAACCAAAAAACATGTGTTGAAGGTGCCCTAATGTGTGTGTATTTAGAAATGAAGGCTTAAAGCAGGGGTCTCAAACTCATCTTCACTCTGAGCCACATCAGCATCACGGTCGCCCTCAAAGGGCCGGTTGTAAATGTCAGACTGTGTAAATGTAACTACTCCTAACATATTGGAAAATGACTGTCTCTGCATTTGCTTATTGTTTATTCAAGTGTTAAAATATTGTACATGTAGTTATATAAATGTAAAAATATATTTAAGCACATTTCTGTTATTATAACTTAAATCCTTTTAATTTAGGCTTAAGAAACCCACATTACTCTATCAAAGATCAAACTTTTAAAGAAAACAGCAAACACAAATATTAAACACAAGTTATTACAATAACTTTGTTCAAAGCTTAAAATCCTTTCAAGGGTGCGTTTGCACAATCCCACGTGAAGTATTTCATGTGTTGTAAAGCCACGTTTAGTCTTCAATGTACTCACAATACATTTATATGTCAAATGTAACCTATGATGAGCTGCTTCTATGACTGTTTAAGTATCTCATAATTTTGACTTTCTATCTCATAACTTCGACTATGGGGATATTTTGATTCTCAAGTCTAACTTTTAAATGCTTTTTTTGCTGGCGGATTCGCGGGCCACATAGAATGACGTGGCGGGCCTTGAGTTTGAGACCCCTGGCTTAAAGTGACAAGCACTATGCAGATAGTAGTATTATTTTCCAAAGTTTTAAAACATTCGTCAATGACATTGGTGGAAGACGTAGTCAAATGCTTTACTTAAAGCTACTACAAGGAACTTTCATTCTGTTGTGATTTTGGTGGTCCCTGTGGACGAAAGCGGTAGTGTTTCCGCTCACCAGATTCTCTTTAGAAAACCTCTAATTTTACTGCAGCAGGGGTCAGACAGTCTGGTCTGCTCAGTCCTGGTTCTGGTTCTCCCGTGCCTCCCTTCCCTCCAGCGGGCCCAGCAATACGGCCTTGGCCTCCAGCCATGTGGTGTCGGTGTAGGCGAAGATTAGCTCCTGGCAGGAGGAGGAGATGCTGCTGGCTGGTGCTGAGCTCTCCACCTCCAACCGAAGCTTCTGACTGCAGGTCGACGGCTGGACCGAAGCCGGATCTGGATCTGTTCATGGTGGGCTTGTTGTTGCCAGAGTCTGATCTGAAGGAGTTTCTGGTGAACCTGCATGGTTTCATCTGATTTAGCGCGGAAAATAATAACTGAAATAGCCAATATTACCGCTGATGGTCTCGATTATAGAGTTATAGATCATATAGAGTTATATTGATGTAAAAATTTGAATTTGGAAGCCACTGTACCCGGCTGCTGTTTGCCACAAAATAATTAGAATAGCAGAAAACTCCCATCAAAACCACAATTCATTGTTTTTACTGAGCCAGGCTAGCTGTTTCCCTCTGTTTTTAGTCTTTATGCTAAGCGGCTCTACTTGCGTACAGATGGGAAATTGTTTTCATCTAACGCTCAGTGAGAAAACAAATTAGTGTACTGTATTTCTTTGACGAACGAGGACTGCTTACGGGAGGTAAAAGGCAAAGCAGGCCAATGGTAGTGTGTTTGTGTGGGATGACCTATTCCATGATGGATGTGATCCTGGCTGGTACAATTTAAGTCCGGAGTGACCCCATAAATCTTTTCTACGTATTAAATCTTTGCCAATTACAAGTGCATGCTTTCAGCTGCCTCTGGAAACAGCCCTGGCTAGCAAAACTGTAAAAGAAATGTCAAGTTAATTTAATCATTCAGGCCCACCAAGGTGGAATTATTTCACTTTTGAGTCATGATTCACTATAAAATAAAACTTATATCATGTTTCACTTGCATGACAGACAATATTGATTTGGATGCCTTCAGATTAGGCTGTTTAAAAGAAATTTGGTAGCAATGTACTCATGTTTTGAACATGTATGTTCATTTGGTTTTAATTCAAGCCATCATTGTGTTTCATTCAGATTCTGTTCATGTTGTGTTATTAGAAATATAAGACTTTTCACAATGGATTCGTGGACAGCACCATGTGACATGGTTGTGTTAGGCAGTCATCCTTTAGTGGAAGTAGAGATGAAAAACAGGTGAAAACGTTGCCATTGAATTAAAGAAACTGTATGTCGTGTATGAGAAAACAAAATTTCCCCTCTGTTTTTCTAAGATTACTGAGACCTGCGACGAGGCCAACCAGTGAGACATTCCCATCTGCTACTAATTATGGTGAAATAGCAACAAATTATACCAGACGGTTTGGACAAGGGCCAGAGCCAATGATATAATGCACAGCCATTTTCAACAAGGTCAAAGTTCGTGTATAATCATAGACTTTTGAGCAGTGCTTTTGGCAGTAAAGCTACTCAACATTTTTAAAACTGTAATATACTTTTTTTCCGGGTGGGTAAAAAATTACAAACTTGGTCTTTATTAAAAGTTACAGGGAAAAGTGAGCCGCTTTTTGTCTTTTTGAGACTAATGCAATGCAGCTGGGATATGCTTTCAGTCGGATCTAATGCAAACGGCTGTATGGCATTAATTAACCGTGCCATTTCTGCATCATACTCAACCTTTTCGGCCTCCGCAGCCCTGCAGGCATGCCATGGTGTATCAATATCTATCTCCCGATGCCTCTTGTTTCCTCTCTCGCAAAAGTGAAGTCACGTGGAAAAAATGTACAATATTTGGGAAAGCATGTGCCTCTGCGGCTCAAAGCAAGAATAATGACAAACATAAATAATGCAACAGCTCAGCGGGGCTGTGCAGATTACAGAGAGAAGAGAACACAGTCTGCTCGTTGCTTACAAGTCCGACCTGTGTTGATGGGAGGCTTTGCACGCAAGAGAGAGAGGACAAGAGGAAAACATGAAAGAATGGAGGGGATGAGAACAGCAAAAGAGGGGAGGAAACACAAAGTGAGAGATGGCTGTCTGAGCCGATGATCAAAACAGTATGTGTGTTGACTGTCATTGCTATAATTGCGAGGACCAAACCTGAAATTACACTAATCATCAAAAGGGAGGGCTTTTTTTTCTTCTTTTTTTCAAATGGTAAAGGTTGGAATTACTACAAAGGAACTTTTAAAATGTGTTGATTTTGGCAGTCCCTGTGGACAAAAGCAGTAGTGTTGGTGTGCACCAGAGTCCCTTTAGAAAACCTCTCATTTTACTACAGCAGGGGTTTGACAGTCTGCTACGCTCCGCCCACTCCTGGTTTCGGTTTTCCCGGACTGGGCCGGTCTCTTTTCTGGAAGCCTTGCTGGAGTCGGAGCTGAAGGAGTTTCTGGTGAACCTGCCCAATTTCATCTGATTTTCCGTGGTAAGACGAGTGACATATCCGGCTCTGGCTGATGTCATTTTCAGTCGCTACGATGCTAGCATGCTAGGAGCAGATACGTTAAAGCTGCGCTAATCAATATTTTTATATGACATTTTTTTTTGCGATTGTAAAAACACAATTTCTGAAAGTTGGGCCCTCATTCTCGAAACCAAAATACAAAATATCTTACATCGCTTGCCAAAGCAAGTCAGACAAAGTTAGCGGCTAGCTAGCTGTAGCAGCTGAAGATCCTCAGAACAAAAAGACCAAAAAGGAGAGTAAGTAATGTGCTAATGTTGCTCCATGTCTGGTAGATGTATAAATAATCAACTGTTTGCTAACATGTTAGCCGTCAAGGAGCACAACACATATTTAAAGTGAGAAGTGATACAATGTTGACATAAATAAATGTATCTATCTCCGAATGAGGTAACATAATGGTGATTGAGTCTATGGCTTACTGATGAAAGCCCATTGCATTTCTGGCAAGTGAGATCCAAAAAACGCATCTGCAATTACCTCTTATCGCCAAAGCAATTTAGAGTTTCTGAAATCAGGTGTGTGTGTGTGTGCGTGCTCTAATGTATCCTTTTCTCATTATGTGAATACTTGTCGGGATCTATTCTGCGCGACTGTTTGTGTCTCTGTCGGTCTGTTTGTGTGAACTAGTTTATGTCCCCTCTGCCTGTATGTGTATGTATGTCAATGTGTGTGTGTGTGTGTGCGTGTGTGTATGACTGTGTGTGTTTGTCAAACAGACAGCGGTTCACACAAATCCAACCACTGTGGCTCCTCAGCTGCTCTGTCACTGTCAGATCTTGTCAGCAACACAGCCTGCAGCCTGGCCTGTCTGGTTGCTGACTTTCTGTCTGTTGGGTTGCCAGATCCAGGGTGGTCTGTACCACCGCATTCATCCCGCCCTGTCCGCCCCGGTCGTCAGGGGGGATTATACAGATTTAGGAGCACTATTCCTAACCCCTTCCCTTCCCTCCTCCTCTACTATCCATCCATCCATCCTCTCCTCATTCTCCTCTTCTCACCCCTATCCGTCGCCACTTGTGTCAGTCCAGCAAATGCCCTTTCCACTAATATCCGAGCAGCCGGCTGAAGTTTTCTCTCTGCATGTGATGAATGTAAAACGCACTGTACACATGAGATGCTACTTTCCTCAGCAGACACATAGAAACAGTCCTGGTTGTAATATAAGATTGTAAAGCCTAAATGTTGCGATACATCTCCACAAAAGGTTTCATAGACTTGTTGTTGTTGTACCCTTGAACTGCTGGCACTGCTTTGTGGTCAGTACAAATATATATATGAGGATTATATAACACAGTAAATGCATACATAAAAAGGGAAATACATTGTGTATTTTATTTTACGCTATTTATGTATTTGATTTTTTTTTATTTGGGCATTTTAAAACTTCCACACAATTAAGGCCATCATTATTGTATGGGACAGACAAAAACACACACAAATGTTATGTATAAAACAAAGGTTTTGGGGTTTGGGAGCATTTACAGACTTGTGGCTTGTGTTTCTCTGGCTGAGAAGATACAGGAGGAGCTCACGACTGTCATGGCAGACCAGACACAGACAACACTCTAATCTTCCACGAGCCAGTTAGAGAGCTTTTGGATGAAAGTATACAGCAAGAGAAAACAGTATTCTTGGTATTGAACTGAAGTCAGTTAAGTAGTGGAGTTTTTCTTTTAGCACTGTTGCTTTATGCGAGTTGTTTCTAGAGTGCAGCAGACAGGAACAGGTCATATGATCAACCTGAGGAGGTCTCAGACTGTCAACCCGGTTATTGGCCAGTTATGTGGAAAAAAGTCAAGTCCAAGTTTAACTACCTCACAGCCACAACTGGTGGAATTTGCTTGTGGTACAGCTCAGCTTCCAGTACATTCAACCCACATGGACATATGGCACATCAACAGTAGCATACTGTACATGCTGCACACACTGTACGCGCAAAAATGTGTTCATTTGAATGAATTCAGTGTCCATGTAGCAGATTGTAGCTCTGAGTGGGCAGCGAGCTGTAGTGTCTAGCGGGGGGCCTAAATACCATTCTCTGCTGGCAGATAAGCAAGCAGCCTGAATGCTGTGTTATAATCTGTTAAATGCTGTCTGTTCATATCATCATTTATTTCAATATGTGTTATTTATTTATTTAATATTGAACAAAAAGGTCTCCGCGGCTTGAAGTAAAGGTGTGGTCTTTTTTTGGATCACTATTTGGACATTGATTACAGCAGATACTTTTGACATTGTCAATTGCCATTGACATACCTATCAATGGCAAAATATGCATGTGTAACTCAAAGTGTTGAATCGTGTCAGTGTTTAAAAAAAGAAATGTCTCTACTATATATACTTTATATCAAAATAAGAACAAGTCACAGACTTAAAGAAACAGTGTGTGGGATGTAGTGGCATCTAGTGGTCAGTGCGCAGACAGCAACCCATTAAATACACCTCGCTTTCCAAGTGTGTTGGAGAACTACGGTGGCCTTTAAGTACTAAGAAAACTCTATAGAGCCCGTGTTTAGTTTGTCCGTTTTGGGTTACAGTAGAAACATGGTGGTGCAACATGGCGGACTCCATGAAGAGGACCTGCTACCTATGTAGATGTGAAGGGCTCATTCTAAGCTAACGGAAAATATGACGTTTCAGGTTAATATACACTAATGAAAACATAGTAATGACATTATATTCCATTCCCCTAAATCCTACACATTGTTCCTCAGCAGAGTTCATATTGCTCCAAGCTAATGACACCTTTTCAGCTCTTTGACCGTAGAAAGATAAACTACAGGTTCAGAGATGTTCACTATGTTCCCTGTTGGTGTCTGTACATCTGACTCTGGGTTCAGGAATACAGAGGTCATCATCATCCTGGGTATTCTGATAAACCCTAACACATCTGGTGTAGCAGAAACAGAATGACACTAATAACATGAGAAAGTTAAATTCAAGTCCTAGTGTGTTCAGGGGAAGATGTTGCTTTAGGACGTGTTCATTTGGGAATAAGAAAATATAGCATACAGGCTAATTTACAAAGCTATGATTTATAGAGTTGGGAAACCACAGTATTTCCTTTATGGGGAATTCCTTAAGCTGTGACATATGCAAGCAGTGAAAACTGATGTTGTAAAAACCCAACCGTAAACCTCAACAGAGTAAGATTTGAGCTGTCATCACTTTGCAGGTCGTGATTCTGAAAAAAAAAAGTTTTGACAGGACAAAGCTGAGTGGTCCATCTCCCTAAACAGAGCGTGTTGCCACTAAGGTCTCTCCAATTCATCCATAATTCATGGTTCAGCCTTTTCTGCATGGCTGGAGGGCCTTGCACTGTTTGTGGCTTGCTGTTAGCCAAGATGCATAATTAAAGACAGAGGTCTTCTCTCTATGGCCAAACAGTGTGTACCTTGGTAATTTACATAATCAGTCAGGTGGAGGTACAAAAGAGAAGGTTCCAATAGCAGCTGGTTAATGCATGACTTGGAAGCTACTATACACCTTTCTTTAGAATGTGGCAGCTTGTGTCGGTACACTCAGTTATATAAAGTTTCTCAGCTGGCAAGGCATTCATGTTGCTCATCTGGGTGTACTTTCCCTAAGTGAGGTAATGTTTTTCAGTCTGCTCTCCCCAAACGCTAGGAGCAAATCATTTGCAATGTCATTTCAAGTGGGGTTGTTTTGCAAGCCCCCATTCCAGAAAATCGAAACAACGATACTTGTTTAACAAAGGAGATGTACTTATGACTTCTGGTGACTAGTAGTTCTCTTGAATACCTATGTTGAATACACTTATTGTAAGTCGCTTTGGATAAAAGTGTCTGCTAAATAACTGTAATATAATGTAAATGTAATGTAACTCTGTCCTTCATTTCTCCCCGGTTGAGCTGTGCCAGATGTTGCCCTCACTCTGCATTATCTCCTCAAAAAAAAAAAAAAAGAATAGAATAAATGCTTTCTCTGAGCCCTTCTCACCGGAGCAACAGGCTCTCTGTCGCGTTGCTTAGCCGTGATGGAGACCAAACAAAAACAGGTTTTTCAGATTTTTTGGCCACGTGAGAGAGAAAGGGTGGATGATGATGATGTCAGTTGCAAGGGTTGGATAGCCTCTTCCCCAAGCCCTTGACCCCTTTTATTGATGTACTGGAAACATTCTGTCAAATTCCTCAGTGGAAAGACCAAAGTGGTTTAACGACAGCTGGATCTCCGTGGTCAGCTGACAAACTGGAGCTGAAACATTGTGTAGAAAGATCGATTGCGTAACAATGAGGAACTAGCTTCAGCAAACAATCGAGGGATCCTGCTCCTGGCTGAAAAAGATCATACTTTGTCAACAGAAATGCAGTGTTCCTGCAGTGGCCTCAGAATCAGCCCCCCCCAATGAAAAAAGGGACTTACAGCCAGCTGCTTGTTATCCAGGTGTTTGGCAGTCAGAGTGTGTTCTCACCACAAGCTCCCTGATTTTTTATGATTCTCAGCTTCCAAGCGACATGCGTTTTACATCTGGAAACATATTGCCATAGACGAGTGTTTCAGGATTAGGACCTAAATGTTTCTGAACACAAACATACAGATTGAAGCTTGATTGCACTCCAAGATGAAAGGTTATGATAATTTCCACCTCTGTGTTTTTAGCCCTTTAATGGTCCCATAAATTCAAATTAGAGGGTGTAATTCTTGCCAGATTACAGAATGCCGACTGTTGTTTGGGTTTGAACATGATAAACAGCTGTTTGCTTGTGCAGGTCAGCTGTGCTGCACGACACCGGAACGGACCAGGAACGCTCTGTAGTGGCACTGCACGCCCAGACAGACAGTGTCTGACCTACTACCTCAACAGTATTTTCCCCCTGTCAGACCTTTCAACAATCCCACCCCAACATTCACCCACCATACACCCAAACAAAGACTTGTTCTCACTAAGTAATCCTCCTGCTGTTAAACACGGAATCGAATCTCATTTAAACTGACAGATAAGTTGTTTTTTGGTCCATTTATAATGGAATATATACTCTGCAATTATTTAAAAGGTAATGGCAGAAAAAAAGCATTGGACTAATAACATTACTGATAACTGGGTTCTCCTTCATGTCTGCTGGTTCCAGGGCCCCGATACTGTACGTGCTGGCTCACTGGCATGGCTTATTTGGACACTTAAATAGAATAAATCCACAGTTACACCTGTGGTTTATCTGCCAAGTCAAAATGTCTGTTCTGAAAAAAGTATAATTATTGCATCTCAATGCAGTGTGTAGGTTATTATCTAAAAGGGTACTTGAATGACATAATTTCAATTTGGGGAAATTTCAATTGACCCATTTAAAATAATGACCCATTCATTTTCTCAAAACTTATCCTGTTCATGGTCGTGAGGCACTTGAAATTTTGCAAGAGGATGGCTCTAAATTAGTTTGAAAGGAAAGATTCACACTGATGCAGCCTACAGAAGGCATGTAACAGCATCATTCCACTGTATGGCAAGATACACCATACATCTCACTCTGTCCCCTTTCCTGTGTTACTATAGCCGCTTCCATAAAGAAGTTCCTGGGAATTTTAGTCTTGGAACAACTTTTCAAAGAATGAGTGCATGTAACTTAGTAGTGGGTAACCTCACGGTGACTTTTAGAAGAATGTGAACCACTGACACCTTGTGGTCAAGTTATGGAACGAAAGATTATTTATTTTTGGGATAAACCTATGTTGTTAGGGCAGTTAGAGATGTTTATCCAGCTGGGTAACAGAACTCTCTACTTCGACCATGATTATGTGACTGAGATAGTCAAGAAGCGCAGGGAATACAACAGGATAAAGAAAGCCCTAAAGGGAAAGGGGATTCGCTTTCAAACATCATCAACGAATATACGGATCCACTGGGATACGAGGACCCGAACATACATCAGTGCTGAAGAGACGCGGATTCCCACGTGGAAGAGCCGGAGATAACCGAGAGAAAGAGCAGCCTTCACACGGCACACGAGAGCACACGGCTTCGTGAGCTGTTGGGATGGCAGCAGGCAGTGGGCCGCCGCGAGAGAGGGCCAGCCGCGGCCCAGAGAGCGAAGGATAAACTCAAGGAGTTCTAGAGGGGACGCACCAAGCAAATATGAACGGGGACTTAAACTGCACGATCCGGTATGACTGTTAAAACTCTGAGACTAACATGACTATGATAGTTTGGCATTTTGGCCTTATATTGATCACTATGTGCCTGGGAGTGGCGGGTTCATTCTTTACATAGGATACGTTGGACTCATAGGATGGTAGAGTTACTGCTTTTTGACTCATCAGCCATTCTTAACGCTGGGCCCTCTCCTAAGGAGAGGCTTCACCCTCGACCCACCAACGGGGTCAGAGTTGAGGAGGAGCGAGAGCCTCCTCCTCGTTTGGAGGTTTGTTCATTTTTGTGTTTCATAGTTGTTGTTTTCGTTCATATTTTGTTTTGGGGGGCTACAAGCTCATTTATTATTTGGAATACGTATGATAGGGTCACATAACTTGAGAATTGTTTCCTTAAATGTGAATGGCCTGAGTAATCCAGTTAAGAAGATTAGAGTGCTGGCAAAAATGAAAAAGGATAATACACAAGTCATATTTTTACAAGAGACACACATGTCGAAACAAGAACACATTAAGCTGAAAACGTTTGGGTACTTAAACTCTTTGTTCTGTTCTTGTAAAAATAGTCGAAAAAGAGGAGTAGCTACTCTGATTACCAACTCTTTTAACTTTGAACTGATTATGGAAAAGGGAGACAAAGAGGGCAGATATATAATTGTCAAAGGAAGGATAGATAACGTTCTGGTCACATTTGTTAATATATACGCCCCTCCAGAGAGTGATAGACAATTCTTTAAATTCCTATTTGATACAATAATTTCTGAAAGTGAAGGGATTTTAGTCTGTGCTGGAGATAGGAACACAATACTAAACTACTCTATCGATAGGACAAGTAAAAAAAGACATAAATCCCATCGGTCAAAAGACCTCAATATTTTAATTAAAGAGACAGGTATGTACGATGTTTGGAGGAGCCTCCATGCACAAGAAAAATACTTTACTCACTATTCAGCTACTCATCAGGTGCACTCCAGATTAGATTATTTCCTAATGAACACTACAGACAGACACAGGGTGAAGGAGTGCTCAATAGGATCAGCAGATGTATCCGATCTGCAATATATTTAACTATACACTTGAATAACAGACCGAAGAGTACATGATGGAGACTAAATATCAGTATTTTAAACAATGAGACTGTTGTAAAGGAGATTAAAAAAGAACTGAGTGACTGTATAAAAGATAACAAGAATGGCATGGTAGGCCCAACCATATGGGACACGTTAAAGCAATAATGAGAGGGAGATGAATTTAAAGAACGGCATACTTAAATAAGATGAACAGGACAAAATACGATGAATTAGAGAAAACATTGAGAAGACTAGAGAAACAACAAAAAGATAGGGACAAAGGATTGTCAAACCAGATAAAAGAACAAAAAAAACAAAAAGAGAACATCTTGAGGGACGAATTAGAAAATAAATTGAGATTCACAACACAAACTTTTCATGAATCGGGCTCAAAAGCAACACATTTGTGCCTCAGGGCACAACAAATAAAAAAATTCAATACACAAGATCAGAGACCCTTTAACTAATAAAATAGCCTACGAAGAAATTAAGAAAATCTTCAAAGATTACTACGAAACCTTATACTCTCAGCCTAAGATTGTCAATGAAGATAGCATTAAACAATACTTGCTATCATTAGATCTTCCTTCCATAGGGAAAATACAAAACGACAAATTAACTGCCCCATTACAAAAAGAGAATTGGACATAGCGATTAGTAAATTGAAAACAATTAAATACCCTGGGAGTGACGTTTTTTCAAAAGAATGGGACAAAATCTTTAAAGAAGACCTCGCCAATGTATTGCTAGAATCCTTAAATTGGACAATCAGCAAAGCTGTGGCACCATCATCATGGAAAGAGGCCGTCATATCAGTCATCCCAAAAGAAGGTACAAATAAAGAATGTTGTGATTCTTATCGTCCAATTTCTGTATAGAACGTAGATTGTAAATTGTTTACATCTATAATCTCAAAGAGAATTGAACACTTTCTGCCCAAATTAATAAAAGAAGATCAGAGTTTATAAAATGTCGACAAACACAGGAAAACATCAGACGAACCCTAAACATTATAGAACAGGCTAATAAAAAACATTTTGGTGCAGCTCTGGTCAGTCACGATGCGAAAAAGGCGTTTGATAGAATAAGCTGGCCTTTTCTGTACAGACTGCTAGAGAGGTTGGATTTTAATAAACAATTCATTAGGTGCATACAATCTTTATATAGAGACCCAACCGCTAGAATATAGATCAATGGCCATCTGACAGGTAATTTTAAGCTGTTTAGAGGCACTCGCCAGGGCTGCTGCCAGTTTTGTAGTCAGGTAGTAAGAAGAAAGGCAGCAAATGTCCAATATTTCCACTGTGACTGGTTGTATAGTGGTGCGAGGAGTTTTTCCAAGCTTAATTTCTAAACTTCACGGTTGCATTTCACAGTACTATACAAGTGCATAAACAAATCTGCATCTATCGTTTTTTTGTCATATTTCTTCCTTTAATTACACATCTCGAAGAAAAGGTAGACATTCTGTGGACATTCTGTAGACATTTTGTGAACACTGCGTTCATGTGATCACATGATGCGTTCATGTGTTCCTATGATGCGTTCACATGTTCCTATGATGGGTTCATGTGTTCCATGATGCGTTCATGTGTTCCATGATGCGTTCACGTGTTTCCATGATGCGTTCACATGTTCCTATGATGCGTTCATGTGTTCCTATGATGCGTTCACGTGTTCCTATGATGCGTTCATGTGTTCCATGCTGCGTTCACGTGTTTCCATGATGCGTTCACATGTTCCTATGATGCGTTCACATGTTCCATGATGCGTTCATGTGTTCCTATGATGCGTTCACATGTTCCTATGATGCGTTCATGTGTTCCATGATGCGTTCATGTGTTCCATGATGCGTTCATGTGTTCCATGATGCGTTCATGTGATCATGTTTCCATGATGCGTTCACATGTTCCTATGATGCGTTCATGTGTTCCATGATGCGTTCACATGTTCCTATGATGCGTTCATGTGTTCCATGATGCGTTCATGTGATCACATGATGCGTTCATGTGTTCCTATGATGCGTTCATGTGTTCCATGATGCGTTCATGTGTTCCATGATGCGTTCATGTGTTCCCATGAAGCGTTCATGTGATCACATGATGCGTTCATGTGTTCCATGATGCGTTCATGTGTTCCATAATGCGTTCATGTGTTCCATGATGCGTTCATTTGTTCCCATGATGCATTCATGTGATCACATGATGCGTTCATGTGTTCCATGATGCGTTCATGTGTTCGATGATGCGTTCATGTGTTCCATAATGCGTTCATGTGTTCATGTGTCATGTGAGAGTACACTGTTGCTAAGTTTGGAAGTCAGAGAGTAAGCAGAAAGGCAGCAAATGTCCAATATTTCCACTGTGACTGGTTGTATA